>NC_133329.1:244400955-245120140 GCF_042186555.1 Aquarana catesbeiana
ATGCACTTTATAATCATGTATTACGTTTTGTTCACGTTTAGTGCAACACATTTCATTGGAAACATATCTATAAAAATGTAGGATTTTTACAACAAACCCTTCTCCCTGCCTGTCAATGTTTATGTACGCTGAGCCAAGCATGCACAGCCCAGCTTACATTTAGGTCTGGTTCACACTGGTGCAACTGTGATTTCATCTGATTTTCAATGTGATTATGTAGTGCAACTTGGAGCATTTTTGATGAGATTTTCATACTGGTGCGATTTCTTTGAGGAAAAGAAGGAGGAGTGAAATAGCTGGGGAAAAAAAAAAACATCTGAATCATATCAAAAACACATGTACATGCAATTTTGATGCATTTCTATTAAGGTCTATGGGGCAAAAAAGTAAAAAATTGCAATGCATCGCACCAAAAGCAGCCCAGATACCTTCCCCAAAGTTTCACTGCAGCTATGTTGCATTGAAGTGAGCAGACATCATTGAAATCAATGTGACTTCCATTGTCATGTGATTCTGTGTGACTTAAGTCTCATCTGAAATCGCACCAGGGTGATCCAGGCCTTACAGTCCTACTTTGTTTTGTGAAGATGTGATTCCTGTACAGGAGTGTCATCACTGCAGCCCGGTCATCCAAGCAGCTGAAGAAGTCAGAACCCAGAAAAAAGAATGAGAGATGGCAACACCCATGACAAACTGACAACGCAGCGCTGGCAGGGATCGCTTCCAAGGTAAATCTGCCATAATGTGCGAATATGCTAGTACAATATGGCTAATGGCTCCCAGGAACAAATTGAGAAAGCATTTTAGCAGAGGTTTATTTCCACTTTAATGCAAATGTACCTTGTATTGCTCTCAGCCTCCAAATTCCATTTTTTACTGCTGTGATCTGACTTACCTGCTAGAGCCACCCTCTCTTGCTCGCTCCAGAGATAGACTTTGAACTATTGATGCACCGATGCCAATACCAAGCATTTGCACAAGTATCGGTACTCATCCAAGTGCTCCTGAAACCGAAACCGATACTTTGCGTTGCAATTTGGCGTCAATACTAAATGAATGGTTGCAAATCGCAATGCAAAGAATTGCATGCAATTTGAAAAGGAGTGCGGTGTGATTCCTGTCCGAAATGCATGCGATTTCCCCCATCGCTCCTGTGTGTGTATAGAAAGGGAAAGGTGCCACCTAGTGGGCAGTTTAAAAATGTCAGAACTCACAGTACATACTTAGTTACATGCAAAATAATCTACATAAGTGTCCCGTTCTGCAAATGATAGCAAATCACGGCTGCTGGAGGTGCTCACAGGGTTAGAGGAGATGTAGACGCAGTCCACGCCCAAGCTGACATTGCTTCTGCCTTACACCCACGAGGTCCAGGAACTTCTCAAGCCCTGTGAACACCTCCAACGACCCCGATTTGTCATCACCAATGGACAGGGACACCTATGTAGATTATTTTGCATGTGGCCAGATATGTACCGAGAGTTCTAATTTTTTTTTAAACTGCCCACTCCTTTCTAACACACAGGAGCCGTGGGGGGAAATCACACTGAATTCCTGTTCAAATCGAATGCAATTCGATTGGATGGTCTGATGGGGTCTGCCTGAAAAATGGACAGGCAGACCCGATCAGTCCACTGGTGTGAAAGGGGCCTAAAAAACTATTTTAAATTGCATATAAACCCTCACCTTGTAAAACAACCCATTCAGTTTAAGCCCTGGTTTACACTGAATGGGGCTTTGAAATCGCGCTACTTCAGCACGATTTTAAAGCCGCTGATCAGTGCGATTTCATGTGCGACTTGCCGACATCTGTGCGACATCATGCACAGATGCAAATGCAAGTCACACATGAAATCGCCAAGAATAGCGCAGGAACCTTTTCAGAGTCGGTGCATGTCGGAGTCAAGCCGTTCTGAACAATTCCATAGTCAAAAATAGAGTGTGGCTTGTAATGCACTTTTGACAAGTTAAATCGCATGACAAGTCGCAATGGTGCGAACGGGGGCTAAAATAGAAATGGAAGGCAAAACATGTGTGTATAGGTATAACAAAAGAAAAAAAAAACATTATAAACACTTTTTTTCAATAAATTATCATATTCCGTCTGTTGTCAGCTGCATAAAAGTTGGGGGGGGGGGGGGAACAGCAGCACACTGAACATCCCAGTGAATAGCTATGCAATGCAGTGGGGAGTCAGGACAAGTCTAATCATTGGAAGAAAGCAGGCTGAGTTCCCAGCACAGCTAGAGAACTGACCATGATGTGTTCTCCTGCTTAGTGTGGTCAGTTTTTAATAGGAAAAAAGGGACTGGCAGAACACCAGGGATTTCACACAGAGGAAGTAATATAAAGAGAACAGGATACTTTTTCATACAAGTACATTGTACAGCAGCCACAAATCAGGAATATGAAATGCTGGGAATGAAAAACATATTACAGGACCATTAAGTAGTTGATGTGTATGGGTGATGTTTGGAGAATAAGGATATTGTTCAGTGTCACTTTAATGTAGAACAGGACACACAAGTTCAAACTACTATATAATACAGTATATGTTATGTGAGAGCCTTTTATAGGGTTGGAGAATCCTCCCAACAAAGTGGAGATGTTGCCTGTAGCAACCAATCATAAGCTAATGTTTATGGCAATTGTTCTGAATTATAACCAGCTTGTATATATTAAAACCATTTACCAACTGCAATAGGTATATATACGTTGCGGCTTTGAAGTGGTTTACCGGGATTATGGCTGAAGATATCAACCATAATCCCGGCATTGTTTTTTGCAGCTGGCTTTTTCATGAAATGAGCCGCAGGAATGCTTTCCGAAGCCTGAGAAACGATCTGACGGTGCGGCCGGCTGCTCCATTAGGCCGGCTGCGCAAACTGTTGGCGCTATAAATCCTATTATTATTATTATTATTATACGCTATATAAATCCTGTACACTAATAATAATAGGCCATCTTTGATCACATCTTCGGCCTTGGACGACCAGAGTGACCTCACTTTCGGTCCAGGCTGGAAGTAAATAATTAAAACAAAAAAAATTTAAGTAAAAGATTAACAGTTTTTTTTTTTTTTTTTTTGGGGGGGGGGGGTCTTTTTGACCCCAGATCTCTCCACAAAGAGGACCTGTCATCAGTATTTCTATTACAAGGGATGTTTACATCCCTGGTGATAGGAATAAAAGTGATCACAAAAAAAAAAAAAAATTACATTACTTTAAAAGTGTAAAAATAGTGTAAAAATAAAAAGTAAAATAAATTTAAACATAAAATTTAAAACCACCACCATCCCTCCGTGTTTAGTGCTGGTAGCTTTAATTAGATTAACATAGCAGCTCACAAGTTTTCACATATCTACAGTTCGCACCACACATGTGAGGAATTGACGTGAACGTCTGAGTGGGAGCAATAATTCTAGTGCTAGACCTCCTCTGTAATTGTAAAGGCGTTAAAACGTCGCATATGTAGATTTTTGATTCCCACAGTTTGTCGCCATTCCACGAGCGTGCGCAATTTTAAAGCGAGACATGTTAGGTATCTATGTACTCGGCATAACATCCTCTTTCACATTATACAAAAAATTGGGGTAAATGGTGTTTTTTTTTTTTGTTTTGTTTTTTTATTAAAAATGTGTGACATGAAAAAAATTGATGTCACACGATCGCCATTTTATTCCCCAGGGCAGTGATGGTGAATCTTGGCACCCCAGATGTTTTGGAACTACATTTCCCATAATGCTCATGCACTCAGCAGTGTAGGCGAGCATCATGGGAAATGTAGTTCCAAAACATCTGGGGTGCCAAGGTTCACCATCACTGCCCTGGGGACATTATACCTTTTTTTTTTTTAGCCAAGACCCTAGGGCAGGGGTCTCCAAACATTCCAAACAAAGGGCCGGTTTACTGTTCTTCAGAGTCTAGGAGGGCCAGACTTTGGCCAGTGGGAGTGGAAATTTTCCTGGCATCAGTGGGAGTAAGCATCTGGTATTAGGGGGAGGAATAGTGCCCCATTGTTGATATCATAGGGAGGAATAGTGCCCCATTAGTGGTGTCAGTGGGAGAAATGGTGCTCCATTGTCGGTGTCAGATGGCAGAATAGTGTCTCGTATGAGTGGTAGGAATAATGCCCCAAGGGCCGGATAAAGTCAAGCAAATGGCCACTTCTGGCCCTCGGGCTGCAGTTTGGAGACCCCTGCCCTAGGGTCTTTGCTAAAAAAAAAAAAAAAAAAAAAAAAAGGGTATGTTTGTGGGTGCTAAGTAATTTTCTAACAAAAAATACTGGATTTCAACTTGTAAATAAAAAGAGCCAGAAAAAGCCTGTTCTTCAAGTGGTCTCCTTCATGTTGCTGCAATGTTTCTAAAAACACACAGTTCAAGGAGGAGAATAGGAACATAATCAAAGCCTTGGACTGCATCCAACCCACGTGTCTGCGATTGAGGTGTACCCACCCAGAAAATGAAATGTCAAAGTGCGGAGCTGTGCTGACGAGGGATCCCTGAGCGATCGCGTCCTTTTGTTGCAGCAGCCCGCACTCCACACTGCAGCAGAGCAGACACCTACAATATAAACAAGCTTAGCGCCTCACTGAATAGTGCTAGGGATGCCACATCCCAGGCGGAGAATATTCTACTTCTCACTGATCGTTCCCTGGCCCCTAAGACTGCCATGTGAAAGCCCCATTTATCTGTGCTACACACAGGCGCCAACTGGGCGATTGTGCTGAACAGATGGCGACTTTTACTGTCGCATATATTAAAAACGATTTCTTCTGTGATCAGCAATCTGTACAGACAAACAACGCCAACCTGATCCAGGATGGATTTCTCAGAAATAACAACCCTTATTAATTGATAGGAGTCCGATCGATCACATCATTCTATTAATAAGAGGAGCATCTTCTGCACAGGACAGGCACAATGATGGGACCACTCAGTAGAATTCTATATAGGGGACACAATGATGTGACCGCTCAGCAGAATTCTATATAGGGGACACAATGATGTGACCGCTCGCTCAGTAGAATTCTATATAGGGGAAACAATGATGTGACCGCTCAGTAGAATTCTATATAGGGGACACAATGATGGGACCACTCAGTAGAATTCTATATAGGGGACACAATGATGTGACCGCTCGCTCAGTAGAATTCTATATAGGGGACACAATGATGTGACCGCTCGCTCAGTAGAATTCTATATAGGGGACACAATGATGTGACCGCTCGCTCAGTAGAATTCTATATAGGGGAAACAATGATGTGACCGCTCAGTAGAATTCTATATAGGGGACACAATGATGGGACCACTCAGTAGAATTCTATATAGGGGACACAATGATGTGACCGCTCGCTCAGTAGAATTCTATATAGGGGACACAATGATGTGACCGCTCGCTCAGTAGAATTCTATATAGGGGACACAACGATGGGACCGCTCAGTAGAATTCTATATAGGGGACACAACGATGGGACCGCTCAGTAGAATTCTATATAGGGGACACAACGATGGGACCGCTCAGTAGAATTCTATATAGGGGACACAATGATGGGACCGCTCGCTCAGTAGAATTCTATATAGGGGACACAATGATGGGACCGCTCGCTCAGTAGAATTCTATATAGGGGACACAATGATGTGACCGCTCAGTAGAATTCTATATAGGGGACACAATGATGGGACCGCTCATGCAGAATTCTATATAGGGGACACAACGATGGGACCGCTCAGTAGAATTCTATATAGGAGACACAACGATGTGACCACTCAGTAGAATTCTATATAGGGGACACAACGATGGGACCGCTCAGCAGAATTCTATATAGGAGACACAACGATGTGACCGCTCAGCAGAATTCTATATAGGGGACACAACGATGGGACCGCTCAGCAGAATTCTATATAGGGGACACAACGATGTGACCACTCAGCAGAATTCTATATAGGAGACAACGATGGGACAGCTCAGCAGAATTCTATATAGGGGACATTGCACAGTCATTATCTATAGAGAGAATGATGAGAAGAGCACCTACCTCTTATATGATCAGCATTCATATAGAGGATCCACCATTAACCCTCCATCGCCCTGCACACACCCTGCATGTCCTCTGATCCCGGATCCTCGGCTGTGTTCTTATCGGGAGCTCGGGGAGGTCTGTACAGGAAGGATCCTCCACAAACCTTCCACAGCTGGATGTAAGGCGTGCTCTGATTGGACACTAGCAGGCCCCTCTTCATTGGTCACTGGCCGATCTACCAGTAGCTGATTCCAAAGACACAGCAGTGATCGGTCCTGCTAGGAGGACAGCCGAGCATGGAAGCGTTATCTAATCGTGTGCTGGAGAACAGAATGGATCAATAGAGACACAGCAAATCAATGTGTGCGATAAGCGGCATCCCCGGCATCAACCTAGACGTGCACGACTCCTTTCTGGCCACTAGATGGCGCTGTGCATAGAGAAGGAGGATGGCCGCTCTTTATATACTTTTATCATAACTTGTGAGGGGAGAGAACGGAAACACCTCATGAAGAATGGGAATACAACACAAATAAATGCAGAAATTAAAAAAAAAGAAAACACATTAATAATAAATTCTACAACAAACAATTCTGCAACAAATCTATTGAAACTTACTAGTCCTTAAAGTGGTTGTATACCTTTATTTGTAACTTTTACCTACAGGTAAGCCTATAATTAGGCTTACCTGTAGGTAAAAAAAATATCTCCTAAACCTGTAAGGTTTAGGAGATATTTCCCTCGCAATGAGCCGCTGACTGCAGCGGCGCATGCGCACAGGGGACTCTCGGCTGACAGCCCGGCAAACTCCGGAGCTTGCCGGGCAGAAGTCTCCCGCGCGCATGCGCGGGAGTGACGACATTGCGGCTCCTGCCACTTACAGCGCCGGAGCCGCGATACCCAGAAGACACGCCGAGGGGAGATGTCAGCTCCCTCGGCGTGGACCAGTTGAGATGCCGGCGCCTCGTTCTAAGGTAAGTATCTCATAATGAGCTAGTATGCGGTGCATACTAGCTCATTATGCCTTTTCCCTTGCAGGTGTAAAAAAAAGACAGCGGGTATACAACCGCTTTAAAAAATAACTGCAGCCTGCTCACATCATTTGTAATAAAAGCATCTTTGCCATTCTGAAGCTTTCCTCCAACCACTTTGCATATTATTTTATATAGACAGTAAAACCTTGGTTTGAGAGTTTTTTGCAAGAAAAGCAACATTTTTTCATGAATTTTGACTTGATATACAAGCGATGTCTTGATATACAAGTAGTGTCATAACAGAGTATAAAAGAGAAGAGAGGCGCCTCTAATTGTATCAATATGGTTACATTTAATGGAGGTACAACATTTAGAAACTCTACATGGTTGATGATTAATAGAGAGACACATCTAAGTATGCAGGCATCCGGGGTAAAGCTGTCCACATAGACCGTCCTCCGCACCGCCATCAATGTCATCCCTTCCACGCTGCGCTCCACAAGCTCTTCAAGCCTCACTTTCAGATCTCTCTACTTAGGGCCGGTGTTCTGCCGAGAAAGTTCCGCTCGGCGGATAAGGACCCCCCTGTACTGCGCAGGCGCTGCGCCTGTGCAGGAGGATCCGGCGGAAATAGCCAAAGGTGAATAGTTGTAAATCAGCTGTACACGGCGCCTGTAAGAGGGCCACTCGCCACACTTCGGGCATGGCCTCGCTTCGCTCGGCTCTTTTTTATTCCCCCTCTAGGTCCACTTGGATGGTGGGGCTTGAACCTGGACTTAGGGCGCAGGCGCCGTGTACAGCTGATTGAAGATTTTGAGCTTCGGCTATCCTCGGCGGCTCATAGTAGTTCGTACTGCGCCTGCGCAGTACAGGGGGGGGGGGTCCTTATCTGCCGAGGGAACTTTCTCAGCAAGACACCGGTACAAGGCAGGGGCGGTAGGGGCGGATGCCCTGGGCAGTACAATTTTCTGAAGGGAGGGGGGTCGCAGGTGAAGTGCCAGCAGTGTGCTTCACAGTACACCCTAGACGGTGCCGCTAATAGCCTCATGCTGCATATTACAGAAATTTAAAAAAGCATTGGTAATTAACATCCCCTCAGGCTCCTCCCCTCCCCCAATCGGATCCAGACGGTTCATCTATTAATCAGCAGCAGATTAATAGATGAACTGTCTGGATCCCATTGGGGGAGGGTAGGTTAATTACCAATGCTATTTTTAATTTCTCCAATATAAAGCATTGGGGGGGGGGGGGGTTAATTTACTGCCACTGACCACTGATGCATTAGTGGCAGTTAATTAACCCTGACACTGGTGCCACTAATGCAGCACAAAGGGGTTAATTATCTGCCATTGGTCAGCCACTAATGCATCAGTGACCAGTGGCAGTACATTAACCCCCCGAATGCTGCATATTACAAATACCATTGGTAATTAACCACTTGAAATGACAACCTGTCACAGTACATATACTGCTACGGGGTGGCAGCTACAGGCGTATGATGCTTCCTGTTTCAGGGTTTCGGGCTCATGCTCCCACGGACCCATCCACCTACTCCCCTGTGATTTGACACAGCAGGAGACTGTCAGCAGATCCCGGCAAAGGATCCATGGCTGGGAACTGCTGATTGACTATGTCAAATCACAGATCTCTGTGTTGATAATCAATACAGAGCTTTTTACAGAGGGAATGGTCGCTCTTTCTTTTCCCTGCAAAGCAGGAAAAAGAACAAATTGATCTGCAGGAAAAAGCAGCACACACAGGAAACATAGTTGATTCCCACTATAAGTTGCTGATCCCCGCCATTACTAGTATTAAAAAAAAAAAAAACCATCCAGAACATATCTCATTGTTTGTAGGCATTTTAGCTTTCACACAAACCAATTATTATACACTTATTTGTTACCAACGATAGCAGAATACATTTTGGCCTAAAATTATGAAGATTTTTTTTTTTTTTTTTTTATTGGACGGTTTTTAGGAGAAAGTAAAGAATATATTTTTTTCAAAATTTTTTTTTCATTCATATAATAAAAGCTAACAAAACCCAGTGGTGTGCAAATACCACCAAAGGAAAGCTTTATTTGTGTGAAAAAAGATATACATTTTGTTTGGGTATAGTGTTATATGACCACACAATTGGCAGTTAAAGTAACGCAGTTCTACATAGCAAAAAATGGACTGGTCATTAAGGGGGGCTCTTTACACCCTGGGGGGCGCAGTTTGCCATCTTTGCCCTGGGCACCGTATGACCTTGTCCCGGCACTGGCTCTACTACAGGGTAGTCTTCCCGGTCACGACTGACAACGGTGAGAGCCGGCGGTGCGGAGGATGGTCCTTGTACCGGCCCTGAGTAGAGAGATCTGAAAGCGAGACTTGAAGAGCTTGTGGGGTGGAGCGTTTAAGGGAGGACATCGATGGTGTGGAGGATGGTCTACGTGGACAGCTTTACCCCGGATGCCTGCATACTTAGATGTGCCTGTATTAATCATCAACCATGTGAGTTTCTAAATGTTGTACCTTCAAATGTAACCATTTTGCTACACTTAGAGGCGCCTCTCTTCTCTTTTATGCCCTGTAGCTCCTGCTGGATTTTGCGTCTAATCCCCTTGTGGAGGCTTCCATTTGTAAATGGACATTTTATGGTTACACAACCTATCACATTGCTATAACCTTTTTATATGGACTATAAACTGAAAGACTTATGAATAAATAGTTGTGGAACGAATCATCTGAGTTTCCATGGGAAAATTCACTTTGATATACTAGTGCTTTGGATTACAGGCATGTTTCCGGAACTAATTATGCTTGCAGGTTTTACTGTACTGTGATTCTGTACTTGCCAAATATGGATTTACACAGAGGCACACCTCCAGCTCTGCAGCCCTGCAATTCTCATTGGCCCCCTTATGACTCATCCCCCCTCCCTTCCTGGCAAACTCTCACCAAAATTTATGTCCTTTTTTTCCCACAAATAGAGATTTCTTTTGGTGGTATTTGAACACCTTTGTGGTTTTTATTTCTTGCACTATAAACAAAAAAAGGACAATTTTGAAAAAAAACAAAAACAAAAAACGATATTTCTTACTTTCTGCTATAAAACACATCCAATAAAAAAAAGGGGTTAACATCAGGGGCGATTAAAGGGTAATTATGGGTGTGCTGGGGGGGCTGCTACACCCAAATGGTTTTTCATCTTAATGCATAGAATGCATTAAGATAAAAAAAACCTTCTGCCTTCCTTTACAACTCCTTTAGGCTCCATTCACACTAGCGCGTTTTTTGATGCATTTTGCATTTTGCAGAAATGCATGGGAATTTTTTAACATGGGTTCCTATGGAACATGCTCACATCAATGCTTTTTTGTATCTCTGCGTTTTTGGAAAGGGTCGGGGACTTTTTTTCATGCAAAAAGCAGCGTTTTGCATGTAATGGATTTCAATGGACAAGCATCAAAAACGCAAGTGCACCGTTTTTGCAGCGTTTTTGGTGCGTTTTTGGTGCGTTTTTGCCGGTTTTTTTTTTGTTTTTTTTTTGTAATTTTTTTTTAAGACTGTAAAAAAAAATGAAAAAAAAAAAAAACGCAAAACGCAAATCGCGGCAAAAACGCGGCAAAAACGCCGCAAAAACGCTACAAAAACGCTGCTCAAAAACGTGCCAAGCATGAAAAAAAAACCTCCAAAAACGCTCAAAAGCAACATGCATAGGTGTGAATCGAGCCTTAGGCCCCATTCACACTAGCGCGTTTTTTGATGCATTTTGCAGAAATGCACGGGAATTTTTTAACATGGGTTCCTATGGAACATGTTCACATCAATGCTTTTTTGTATCTCTGCGTTTTTGGAAAGGGTCGGGGACTTTTTTTCATGCAAAAAGCAGCATTTTGCATGTAATGGTTTTCAATGGACAAGCATCAAAAACGCAAGTGCACCTTTTTTGCAGCGTTTTTGATGCGTTTTTGGTGCGTTTTTGGTGCGTTTTTGCCGTTTTTTTTTTTTATTTTTTTTTTTTGTAATTTTTTTTTAAGACTGTAAAAAAAAATGAAAAAAAAAAAAAAACGCAAAACGCAAATCGCGGCAAAAACGCGGCAAAAACGCGGCTCAAAAACGCGGCAAGCATGAAAAAAAAACCTCCAAAAACGCTCAAAAGCAACATGCATAGGTGTGAATCCAGCCTTAGGCTGGATTCACACCTATGCATGTTGCTTTTGAGCGTTTTTGGAGGTTTTTTTTTCATGCTTGGCACGTTTTTGAGCCGCGTTTTTGCCGCGTTTTTGCCGCGTTTTTGCCGCGATTTGCGTTTTGCCGCGTTTTTGCCGCGTTTTTGCCGCGATTTGCGTTTTGCGTTTTTTTTTTTTTTTTTTTTTTTTCATTTTTTTTTACAGTCTTAAAAAAAATTACAAAAAATAAAAAAAAAATAAATAAATAAAAAAAAAACGGCAAAAACGCACCAAAAACGCACCAAAAACGCATCAAAAACGCTGCAAAAACGGTGCACTTGCGTTTTTGATGCTTGTCCATTGAAAACCATTACATGCAAAACGCTGCTTTTTGCATGAAAAAAAGTCCCCGACCCTTTCCAAAAACGCAGAGATACAAAAAAGCATTGATGTGAACATGTTCCATAGGAACCCATGTTAAAAAAATCCCGTGCATTTCTGCAAAATGCAAAATGCATCAAAAAACGCGCTAGTGTGAATGGGGCCTTAGGCTGGATTCACACCTATGCAGTTTTAGTGCTTTTTGCATTTTGCAGATTTGCACTACAGTCCATTTAACATGGTTTCCTATGGAACACGTTCTGTTGTGCAAATCTGCAAAATGCAAAAAGCACTAAAAATGCATAGGTGTGAATCCAGCCTAAGGCCCCATTCACACTAGCGCGTTTTTTGATGCATTTTGCATTTTGCAGAAATGCACGGGAATTTTTTAACATGGGTTCCTATGGAACATGTTCACATCAATGCTTTTTTGTATCTCCGCGTTTTTGGAAAGGGTCGGGGACTTTTTCTCATGCAAAATGCAGCGTTTTGCATGTAATGGTTTTCAATGGACAAGCATCAAAAACGCAAGTGCACCTTTTTTGCAGCGTTTTTGATGCGTTTTTGGTGCGTTTTTGGTGCGTTTTTGCCGTTTTTTTATTTTTTTTTTTATTTTTTTTTTTTTTGTAATTTTTTTGTAAGACTGTAAAAAAAAATGAAAAAAAAAAAAAAAACAAAAAAAACGCAAAACGCAAATCGCGGCAAAAACGCGGCAAAAACGCCGCTAAAACGCGGCAAAAACGCGGCTCAAAAACGCGGCAAGCATGAAAAAAAAACCTCCAAAAGCCTTAGGCTCGATTCACACCTATGCATGTTGCTTTTGAGCGTTTTTGGAGGTTTTTTTTCATGCTTGCCGCGTTTTTGAGCCGCGTTTTTGCCGCGTTTTAGCGGCGTTTTTGCCGCGTTTTTGCCGCGATTTGCGTTTTGCGTTTTTTTTTGTTTTTTTTTTTTTTTTCATTTTTTTTACAGTCTTACAAAAAAATTACAAAAAAAAAAAAAAAAAAAAAAGGCAAAAACGCACCAAAAACGCACCAAAAACGCATCAAAAACGCTGCAAAAAAGGTGCACTTGCGTTTTTGATGCTTGTCCATTGAAAACCATTACATGCAAAACGCTGCATTTTGCATGAGAAAAAGTCCCCGACCCTTTCCAAAAACGCGGAGATACAAAAAAGCATTGATGTGAACATGTTCCATAGGAACCCATGTTAAAAAATTCCCGTGCATTTCTGCAAAATGCAAAACGCATCAAAAAACGCGCTAGTGTGAATGGGGCCTTAGGCTCGATTCACACCTATGCATGTTGCTTTTGAGCGTTTTTGGAGGTTTTTTTTTCATGCTTGCCGCGTTTTTGAGCCGCGTTTTTGCCGCGTTTTTGCCGCGATTTTGCCGCGATTTGCGTTTTTTTTTTTTTTTTTTTTTTTTTTCTTTTTTTTTACAGTCTTACAAAAAAATTACAAAAAAAAAAAAATAAAAAAAAAAAAAAAAAACGGCAAAAACGCACCAAAAACGCATCAAAAACGCATCAAAAACGCTGCAAAAAAGGTGCACTTGCGTTTTTGATGCTTGTCCATTGAAAACCATTACATGCAAAACGCTGCATTTTGCATGAGAAAAAGTCCCCGACCCTTTCCAAAAACGCGGAGATACAAAAAAGCATTGATGTGAACATGTTCCATAGGAACCCATGTTAAAAAATTCCCGTGCATTTCTGCAAAATGCAAAATGCATCAAAAAACGCGCTAGTGTGAATGGGGCCTTAAGAACAGTTTAAAAAAAGAGAGAAAACTGTATTCAGTTGCAACTGTTTTTGCAGATCAAGTAGAGGAAAAAAATATGGAATCACTCAATTCTGTGGAAAATATTATGGAATTACCATGTACTTTGCAGTTCTAAAACAAACATCTGCATCAGATTACATCCTGAAAAATGATGTCATTATTACCAAAGATCCTGGAATTAGAAAAGTGTAAAAATCTCAATATAAACGTATGCATTTATTGAAGATTTAATGGCTGTCATCTCCCCCATACCTTTACCTGATATGCAACCCCATATCATCGATTGTGGAAATGTGCATGTTTTCAGTCATCTTCATACATTTCATTGGAATGGCACCAACCAAAAGTTCCAACATCATCACCCTGCTCAATGCAGATTCGGGATTCATCACTGAATATCACTTCCATCCAGTCATCTACAGTCCATGATTGCTTTTCTTTAGCCCACTGTAACCTTGTTTTTTCTGTTTAGGTGTTAATGATGGTTTTCGTTTAGCTTTTCTGTACATAAATCCCATTTCCTCTAGGCGATGTCTTACAGTTCGGTCACAGACATTGACTCCAGTTTCTGACCATTTGTTCCTCATTTGTTTTGTTGCGCATTTTCTGTTTTTAAGGCCTATTGCTTAACCACTTCAGCCCCGGAAGGATTTACCCTGACCAGAGCACTATTTACAATTTGGCACTGCGTTGCTTTAACTGCTAATTGCGCGGTCATGCAATGCTGTACCCAAACAAAATTTGCATCCTTTTCTTCCCACAAATAGAGCTTTCTTTTGATGGTATTTGATCACCTCTGCCGCTTTTATTTTTTGCGCTATAAATGGAAAAAAACGAAAATTTTGAAAAAAGATGATATTTTCTACTTTTTGTTATAAAAAAAATCCAATAAACTAAATTTTAGTCATACATTTAGGCCAAAATGTATTCGGCCACATGTCTTTGGTAAAAAAATCTCAATAAGCGTATATTTATTGGTTTGCGCAAAAGTTATAGCGTCTACAAGCTAGGGTACATTTTCTGGAATTTACACAGCTTTTAGTTTATGACTGCCTATGCCATTTCTTGAGGTGCTAAAATGGCAGGGCAGTACAAACCCCCCCCCCAAATGACCCCATTTTGGAAAGTAGACACCCCAAGGAAATTGCTGAGAGGCATGTTGAGCCCATTGAATATTATTTTTTTTTGTCCCAAGTGATTGAATAA
Source organism: Aquarana catesbeiana (assembly GCF_042186555.1). Classification (NCBI taxonomy): domain Eukaryota; kingdom Metazoa; phylum Chordata; class Amphibia; order Anura; family Ranidae; genus Aquarana; species Aquarana catesbeiana. The sequence goes on from NC_133329.1 coordinate 244,415,476, forward strand.
TGACAAAAAAAAAAAAAAAAATTACAAAAAGTTGTCACTAAATGATATATTGCTCACACAGGCCATGGGCATATGTGGAATTGCACCCCAAAATACATTCAGCTGCTTCTCCTGAGTACAGGGATACCACATGTGTGGGACTTTTTGGGAGCCTAGCCGCGTACGGGGTCCCGAAATCCAATCACCGCCTTCAGGATTTCTAAGGGCGTAAATCTTTGATTTCACTCCTCACTACCTATCACAGTTTTGAAGGCCATAAAATGCCAAGATGGCACAACCCCCCCCCCCAAATGACACCATTTTGGAAAGTAGACACCCCAAGCTATTTGCTGAGAGGCATGTTGAGTCCATGGAATATTTTATATTTTGACACAAGTTGCGGGAAAGTGACCAATTTTTTTTTTTTCTGCACAAAGTTGTCACTAAATGATATATTGCTCACACAGGCCATGGGCATATGTGGAATTACACCCCAAAATACATTTAGCTGCTTCTCCTGAGTATGGGGATACCACATGTGTGGGACTTTTTGGGAGCCTAGCCACGTACGGGGCCCCGAAAACCAATCTCTGCCTTCAGGCTTTCTAAGGGTGTAAATTTTTAAATTCACTCTTCACTTTTTATCACAGTTTTGGAGGCCATGGAATACCCAGGTGGCACAAACCCCCCCCAAATTACCCCATTTTGGAAAGTAGACACCCCAAGCTATTTGCAGAGAGGCATTGTGAGTATTTTGCAGCTCTCATTTGTTTTTGAAAATTAAGAAAGACAAGAAAAAACATTTTTTTTTCTTTTTTCAATTTTCAAAACTTTGTGACAAAAAGTGAGCAATATATCATTTAGTGACAACTTTGTGAAAAAAAAAAAAATGTGCCTCTTTCCCGCAACTTGTGTCACAATATAAAATATTCCATGGACTCGACATGCCTCTCAGCAAATAGCTTGGGTTGTCTACTTTCCAAAATGGGGTCATTTGGGGGGGGGTTTGAACTGTCCTGGCATTTTATGCACAACATATAGAAGCTTATGTCATACATCACCCACTCTTCTAACCACTTGAAGACAAAGCCCTTTCTGACACTTTTTGTTTACATGAAAAAAAATTTTTTTTTTGCAAGAAAATTACTTTGAACCCACAAACATAATATATTTTTTAAAGCAAATACCCTACAGATTAAAATGGTGGGTGTTTCATTTTTTTTTTTTTCACACAGTATTTGCGCAGCGATTTTTCAAACGCATTTTTTTTGGAAAAAATACACTTTTTTAAATTTGAATGCACTAAAACACACTATATTGCCCAAATGTTTGATGAAATAAAAAAGATGATCTTAGGTCGAGTACATGGATACCAAACATGACATACTTTACAATTGCGCACAAACGTGCAGTGGCAACAAAATAAATACATTTTTAAAAGCCTTTACAGGTTACCACTTTAGATTTACAGAGGAGGTCTACTGCTAAAATTACTGCCCTCGATCTGACCTTTGTGGTGATACCTCACATGCATGGTGCAATTGCTGTTTACATTTGACGCCAGACCGACGCTTGCGTTTGCCTTAGCGCGAGAGCGGGGGGCAACAGGGAGGGGTGCTTTTTTTTTTTTTTTCTTTATTATTTTTTTGCTTTTTTATCTTATTTTTAAACTGTTCCTTTCATTTTTTATTTTTTTAATCATTTTTATTATTATCTTAGGGAATGTAAATATCCCCTATGATAGCAATAGGTAGTGACAGGTACTCTTTTTTGAAAAAATTGGGGTCTATTAGACCCTAGATCTCTCCTCTGCCCTCAAAGCATCTGACCACACCAAGATCGGTGTGATAAAATGCTTTCCCAATTTCCCAATGGCGCTTTTTACATCCGGCGAAATCTAAGTCATAAAATGCTCGTAGCTTTTGGTTTCTTAGGTCATAGAGATGTTTGGAGCCACTCTGGTCTCTGATCTGCTCTATGGTCAGCTGGCTGAATCACCGGCTGCATTCTCAGGTTCCTTGTTGAGACAGGAGAGCCAGAGAAAAACACGGTAGACGGTGGGGGGGGGGGCATTCCCTCCTACTGCTTGTAAAAGCAGTCTAGAGGCTAATTAGCTGCTAGGATTGCTTTTACATGAAAGCCGACTGCTGGCTGAAAAGAATGATACCAAGATGATACCTAAACCTGCAGGCATCATTCTGGTATAAACACTCAAAGTCGTGAATGGCGTACCTGAAGACAAAAAAATGGTTAACAACAAAACACAGTAAAGCGTATAGTGTAAAAAATTGCATACCTGAAAAGCAAAAAAAAAAAACATAATAACAATAAAACACTGCAGAATAGAATACAGTAAAAAAGAGCAGAACAATAGAGAGAGAGAATAGAGAGAGAGAGAACACTAAAACGACATTTTTTTAAAAAATTTTATATATATATATATTTTTTTTTTTTACACTTTTTTTGTAACTAACTTTTATAACTGTAACCGGTTCCAGGTTCGGGTCTCTCAAAATGCGATGGCATCTTGGGAGACCCTGTGAAAGTGCGCCTAGTCTGTGCAATGCTGTACCCTACGCTAATACTCAACTAGTGAATGGTAGCGTTCAAAACATTCACCAATGCAAAGACCAGGATTGTCAGGACAGGAGGGACAATAATAGCGGGTGTCACGCCTATATCCGCGCTGGCTGCAGACACAACATCTTTTTTGCCGACTGCATTTGGTTGGGGATGTGAATGGGGGAAGTACGGGCGCTGCAGAAGTGGTGGTTCCCAATTAGGATTGGCGAATGCAGCAGGAAGGGCATTATGGGCACGACAGGCCTGTTTGTCTTCTTCTTGGTGGCAGCGGGACACTACTTGTGCTTGCCACCTCACCAGCTTGAACTGCACTTATGGGACTCGCCACGTCACCAAGTGTTACTGCAGTGCTGGTTTGACTATGACCGGGGTGTACTAGGCCGCTAGTGCTTGCCAGTTCACCAAAACGCTACCAAAAAAACTGTTAGCGATCGCAGGGATCAGGCCTGACTCTGCGAACGCTGCAGTTATGCGTTTAGTGTTTTGTAAGTGACAGTGATCGATCGATACTGCACTTGGGTGGGCTGGGCTGGGCCGGGCGGAGGGGCAAAACGCAGGTGCTAGCGGGTATCTGGGCTGATCCCGCTAACAATGCGTTTTTGGGAACACTAAACTGCTGGGGACGCTAGTATAGATCTGATCGGATCAGATATTGATCCGTTCAGATACTATACCACTAAGGGAGGTGTACGGTGCGTGCGTGGGTGTTAGCACTACTGGCACTAACCTGACACTGCCTGGGGCTGGTGCTTGCCAGTTCACCAAAACGCTACCAAAAAAACTGTTAGCGATCGCAGGGATCAGGCCTGACTCTGCGAACGCTGCAGTTATGCGTTTAGTGTTTTGTAAGTGTCAGTGATCGATCGATACTGCACTTGAGTGGGCTGGGCCGGGCGGAGGGGCAAAACGCAGGTGCTAGCAGGTATCTGGGCTGATTCCGCTAACACTGCGTTTTTGGGAACTCTAAACTGCTAGGGACGCTAGTATAGATCTGATCAGATCAGATATTGATCCGATCAGATACTATACCACTAACGGAGGTGTACGGTGCGTGCGTGAGTGTTAGTGGTACCGGCGCCAACCTGACGCTGCCTGGGGCTGGTGCTTGCCAGTTCACCAAAACGCTACCAAAAAAACTGTTAGCGATCGTAGGGATCAGGCCTGACTCTGCGAACGCTGCAGTTATGCGTTTAGTGTTTTGTAAGTGACAGTGATCGATCAATACTGCACTTGGGTGGGCTGGGCTGGGCCGGGCGGAGGGGCAAAATGCAGAAGCTAGCAGGTATCTGGGCTGATCCCGCTAACACTGCATTTTTGGGAACCCTAAACTGCTGGGGACGCTAGTATAGATCTGATCGGATCAGATATTGATCCGTTCAGATACTATACCACTAAGGGAGGCGTATGCTGCGTGCGTGGGTGTTAGCGGTACTGGCGCTACGCATATCACGCATATCACCGCATATCACCGCCGGGCGATCAGGGGGCTAAACTTTTATTCGGTAATAAACGGCGGGTGCCCTGACACTATAAAAAATAAACAAACTAACCAGCGTCACCCGTAACAGTTATACGGTGATCACTGGTGAAAGGGTTAACTAGGGGGCAATCAAGGGGTTAAAACTTCTACTTGGTAATATATGGGGGTCCCTGACGCTATAAAACGCTGACGGTGAACCTAAATATTTACCTCTCTAACTAGCGTCACCAGTGACACTAATACAGCGATCAGAAAAATGATCGCTTAGTGACACTGGCGACAGGGGGTGATCAAGGGGTTAAAACTTTATTAGGGGGGATTAGGGGGGTATCCTAGACCTAAAGGGGGCTAATACTAACTGCCCTACCACACTAACTGTCACAAACTGACACCATGCAGTAATCATAAAAAAAAAAAAACTGCTTGGTGTCAGTGTGACGGGACGGGGGGGGGGGGGGGGTGATTGGGGGGCGATCGGGGGGGATCGGGGGTGTTTTGTGTGCCTGGCATGTTCTACTGTGTGTGTGTGTTTTCACTCACATTACAGTCTTCTCTCCTCGGCGCCGTAACGGAAACTGCCGAGCCGAGGAGAGATGACATAATTTCCTTTGCTGCTGTTTACCATACAGCAGCATAGGAATGATTTCATTGGCCGGCGGCGATCGCGAGGGGAGGGGGGGCACGAATGGATGGCCTCCCCCTCACCTCCGATCGCCGCTGGACAAAAGCCGACCGCCTCGGGCACCGGGTACGTGATTCTGCCTGCCCGTGCCATTCTGCCGACGTATATCGTCGTGAGGCAGTCGGCAAGTGGTTAAAGTTTTCTAACTTGAAGCTTTGATGTCTTCCTTGCTCTACCAGTACACTTCCCTTCAACAACCTTCACATTTGATTTGTACTAACGAAAACCATCATTAATACCTAAACAGAAAAACAAGGTTACAGTGGGCTAAAGAAAAGCAATCATGGACTCTGGATGACTGGATGGAAGTGATATTCAGCGATGAATCCCGAATCTGCATTGAGCAGGGTGATGATGTTGGAACTTTTGTTTGGTGCCCTTCCAATGAAATGTATGAAGATGACTGAAAACATGCACATTTTTACAATCATTGATGATATGGGGTTGCATATCAGGTAAAGGTATGGGGGAGATGACAGCCATTAAATCTTCAATAAATGCATACGTTTATATTGAGATTTTGGACACTTTTCTTATTCCATCAATTGAAAGGATGTTTGGTGATGATGACATCATTTTTAAGGATGTAATTTGATGCAAAGTTTTGTTTTAGAACTGCAAAGTACATGGCGATTCCATAAAATCTTCCTCAGAATTGAGTGATTCCATATTTTTTTCCTCTGCTTGATCTGCAAAAACAGTGGCAACTGACTACAGTTTTATTTCTTTTTTAATTTTTTTTAAATTGTTTCTTAAAGCCAGAAGGTTGGAATGTTAAATGAAACACCCCGGAAGTGATGTCACGTGTCATCAGGTGTCTTTCTGAGTTTCCAGGAAGTGGATTCCCCTTGATATTGAGCTGGTTCCCTGGGATCTAGTAAGGTGCGTGACACCGGGTGTTCACTGATCGGCGCACTACAGCGGAGATGATCCTGCTAGCGTCTGTTGGGGGTTTTTTCCCCCGTTCCTGGTAGAATTGCCACCTCATCCCTTTAAACCTGAACACCTTTGAATTACACAGGTTCTGAGGCTAATTAAATGCAAATAAGGCACCAAGTGAGTTTAATTACCACCTTAATCAGCCACAGAACCTGTGTAATTAATATGTGTTATCAATCCTGCATCCGTTTTTGCTTATGTGTTCCTACACTTGTATTCATCTGACTAAATATAAATGAATGTGCAATATATCATGGATTCGAATTAATTATTATCATTAGAATTATCATTATTTATGATGGAGTTTTTTGTTTTGTTTTTGGTTATAGGTTTTTGATATGGATTCTGTTGTTTTTTTCATTAGTGCAACTATTTGTATGTGTGTATATATGTGTATGTATATGTATGTATATATGTATATATACATGTATATATGTATTAATATTAAAAAAAAAAAATTCTCCTTTTCCCACCCCTTAAGGGCGTGGCTCTTTTTGACACACAATTTTCAATTCCACTATTCCCTATAAAAGCGCTTGCCCATGGTGTACGAGACCAGCCTAGCTCTGAGGAAGGGGGTGCACCTCTGAAACGCGTCAGCTGTACCCCGTGTTCTGTGCATGTCCATGCATTGCCTTTTGTCAGTTGCATTTTGTGAGTACCCACTTTTATATAAAACATTTTTATTATTAAATTATTTTTGGTAATGCACTAGGTGTGCGCGCCTTCCATTTCTGTTTTTCTTGTGTTAAATGAAAATAATTTTGAGGCAAGTCTGTAATTAGGTTTTTTTTTTTTTTTTTTTTTTTTTTTACACATGTAGCAATGTTGACTACAATTGCAAAGCATAGCGACTCCCCGTCATTTCTATGTAGTTTATTGTTCCTCTAGTGCCCAGCTAACTGACATCACACCTATGAGCCAAACCAAAGGGATTAGTAGTTCCTCAGAATGGAAACTGCTCCGTATGACTATGCACCCGGACTACATATCCCAGGGATCTTTGCTACCATTGGAGAGAATGCTAGGAGGAGCTATAAAAGAAGCCAGAGACCTGCCCCATGCTCTCTTCCTCCTGGGCCTAGTGTGTGATGGACCTCACCGTAGAGAGAGGGTGGGGTCAAGGCCTACCACGTGGTGCATGACATTCCAACCCAGCCAGGAAGGGCCCATCACTGCTTGCAGTTCGTCAGACATCTATCCAGCACCTCTCTGATCGTCCAACAACACACGCTTCGTATTAGATGATCGTCGCAAGCTGATCTGCTGCCAGGACGCCTCTACGGGAACCGCTGTTCTTAAGATATTGAATGCCCACCTTTGCAAACCTTTCTTTGTTGCTTCGCTGGGACACTGTGCACATACAGCTTTACCCCGGGGAAACGCTTTACTGCATTTCTACTTGAACATTGTACATAGACACCCCTGTCACATCAACCGTTCTAAGAAATACCATTGCCTTGTTGGTGCACCTTATTGGATATAGTTAATGAGCTCCGACTGCCGGTGAAGACCATCAGGCCTGCAACTGGGACATTACTGTCATTACTGCGTAAAGGACCCTCATATCGTGCTTGCTTAATTGATCTCTCATTAGGTTTAAAAGTTAAATAGGCCGGCCAGGGTTTCCCCCTTTAGAAGTCTAGGCAGAATTAATGTTTAACCCTGGCTTATCCTTTCAGGTCATGCTCAAGTGGTACTCCATTGTACATATGTGTATATAATATACTGTATTGCCAAATTGTCTTAACCTGTATTATTTTAGAGGAATTCTTCTACTGAACTAGGACTGTTATTCAACGTTCAGTTGATCTATTGCCTCCTCTGTTTAACAAGATCTTCTTTGAGTTATTCAGTAAATGTTAATAGAACATAAACTTACCAAGCTGTTGACTCATTACTTTAAGGTGGTACAAAGATGTTTGAACCCAGGGTGTCAGGTGGGTTGGAATGTACCCAGAGTCATGGTGGTGCAGATGAGCATGTAAATCTAAGCAGTCCCCAAGGGGGTCGTGCTACATTTGGAGGCTTGTCCGGAATGCCATCTGCAGCCAGCCCTAGTCCACCTAGACAAGAGCCACAATCCATGTGGGAAGCAGCTTTGGTGGCCGCGTGTAAGAGTCCAGGGCTTACTACGCATGCACCAATGGTGCGTTGCTGCAAGAGGAAATCGGCGCCAACCCGCACTTGCGTAGAAGACTTGATGGAAAAGGGCAGGAAAATGCCCAGGACGTGCACAGGAAGTGACCTCAACCTGATGGAAAAAGGCGGGAAAATACCCAGGAGGCGCACAGGAAATGACATCAACCTGATGGGAATAGCTGGGAAAATCCCCAGGAGGAACACAGGAAGTGACCTCAAACTTCCCTATATAAGCCCAGCCCAAACACTGCCAAATTGCTGGATTATCTTCAGTCCCCCTTGCTCCTGTGCTAGTGTATGATCTCGCTGAACCTGTTGTGACTTGGAAACGTATTTGACTACTCTTGATTGCTGCTGAACCGACCCCGGCTTGGATCTCGACCATTCTTCTTCAGATTAACCCTTTTATGCTTAGTTGCCCAACTTGACTTGACCTTGGCTTGGATCTCGGACTAAGGCTTGCACTGTGCTCCGCACCCCTGGCACCCCTGCCACTTGGTGTCCACCAAGACTCTGTCTCTATCTCCAGAGGCTTTAAGGACCCGAGGTGCAAGGGAGGCCTCCCCACTACTTCGGTCTCACATCAGGTACATGGCCCTCATGACACCGCGGCTGTCTGGGGCAAAAGTCAGGGAGCTCGAATGGAAAGGAGCACTGTTCTGGAGATCTCTGGAAGTGAACACACTGAGAGAGAGATTAGAAAGTATGTGAAAGCCAGGACACCAGGCCTACATTGTGGAGACAGAAGCTGAGTACGACCTGGACCAAGTCAGGGTGCTTTTGGAGTGGCAGGAAGAGATACCTGTGTGCTTTCAGGAGGAAGAGGTACGTCTAGCCGAAGGGGTGATTGCTAGAGTGCTCCCACTTAAAGTGAGCATGCTGAGAGGAAGCCATCGTCCAGGGCTTAGGAGAAGGGCCCCGTATCTGTGGGAGTGGACTCTCAAGGGGCCAATGCCCCCCTCTCTTTCTACATGGATATGAGTCGGCTAGTTGATAGCTTAGTGCAGAATGGGTCTGGAAATGCCAACCAGAGCTATCGGAGACTCAGGTTCTTCTCAGGGCAGTTGTTGACTCCTGTGGGGGAAGATGAATTTGAAACCTGGATGAGCCAGGCCCTTCAAGCCATGGAAGAGTGGAGTGTTTCAGAGGCTGTGATACGGCAATGGCTCGGTGAGAGCCTTCGAGGCCCGGCGGCTGATGTGATCCGTAACCTGAGGGTGGGAAAGAAAACTTGTGTTGCCATGGACTACATCGATGCTCTGTATGCTCTATTCGGGAGGGTTGAGACTACCGCAGACCTGATGTACAAATTCAACCACACTCACCAACAAAAGGGGGAGAGTCTCTATGAATACATATCTCGAGTAGACAGAATGCTGCATCAAATTATCCTCAAGAGGGGTATTGATCCCAAGGATGTTGATCAAGCTTGTCTAGACCGGTTTCTCAGGGGGCCCGACCAAACCATCCTATTGTATTAAAGTTGTTATTGAAGAGAACCAGGGTGGTGCCTACATACCCTGAATTGATAAGAGAAGTACGAGAAGAGGAGGCTCTATTAGAAGAAAAAAGCCAAAGATCGAGAGAATCAAGCTCTATCACTGGAAATAGAGAGAAAGTGGTGGCTCAAGCTGCTCATGCGGAGATGGATTTCTCGGATGAGTATAGTGGAACTGAGTCTGAACCGGCGGGACAAGCCATTCCTGACACTAATAAGCCAGTAAGCGAACTTGGGCCAACCGAACTGATGGCTCAGGTAGCTCAGGCCCAAACCCAGATGGTGCCTCGCCCAAGCACCGTCACTGAGTTGAGGTCGTTTCTGGGTTTCTGCTCTTCATATAGAAGATTTGTGAAGAATTTCTCACAGATTGCCTGGCTGTTGAACGAGCTTTTACAGAAACAAACGAAGGGGGATCAGAAGAAAGCCCAGAAGGGAGGTCCCAGGAAGCATCGGGAATCTATCGAAGAGCAAGTGATGATGAGGTGTGAAAGGGCTTTGGAACGACTCAAGGGGAGTCTTGTTGAAGCACCGGTGTTGGCCTACGCGGATCCATCTAAACCTTTTAACTTGCACATGGATGCCAGCAGAGATGGCCTTGGGAGAGTGTTGTATCAAGGGTCAGAAGGGAAACTTCGCCCGGTGGCCTATGTGAGTCCCAGTCTCACCCCAGAGAAGAACTATCCTGTACACAAATTGGAGTTCTTATACCTCAAGTGGGCTGTGGTAGATAAACTACGTGATCATCTGTACAGGGCTACCTTTGTGGTGAAGACTGATAACAACCCCTTGACTTACCTATTGTCCACTGCCAAGCTGGATGCCACTGCACATCGGTGGTTAGCCGCACTGTCTGAATCCCAGTTCAGTTTGAAATACCGACCAGGAGTGTGAAATCGAGACGCTGACACTCTTTCCCAAAGGCCTCATTTCACCAACACTGGCCAGGACAGTTGGGTTCATTCACCCTTGGAAGGAGTACGGGCTGTGTGTCAAGGAGTAATTAAAATGGGGAAATTTTGGGACTTTAGATGAAGCACTTGTGATGTGTGCCTCCATCCCGGGTTCAAATAATACAAAAAAGAGGAATTTGGGACTTTAAATGAAACTAATGACATTGTGGAGGAAGTTGATGGAGAAACATATTTAATAACATGCAAAGATGTAAAAATACATGAATATAGTACAAAAAGTATAAATCAAGTGTGTAAAACACATACATCTGCATGTACAATAAACATCAAGGATACATAATAATATATCGACTTGGCAACACATTGTATAAAAAAGTTGGTAGATAAATTCTGTAAATTCATATATGTACAATCCAGGGGCGTAACTAGAAATCACAGGGCCCCATAGCAAAATGTTGTATGGGCCCCCCCCCCCCTGCAAACAGCCCCTCCTCCACAAAAAAATGAACTAATGCCATTGAACAACAGATTACCACACCCATGTGGCACAGTACCCAGGCAACAGCTTATATTAATTTAGAACATTAAAGTATGCAGTATACTGTAGGCAGCCCCTGAAGGACACACATTGCTGACCTCCATGCCTTCTAACCAATTTCTGTTCTGATTAAACTTAGGTGTAAATACAAGACAAATAGGGGAGAAATAAGACAGCAATGATGAACAGTGACCCAGTGCTGAAAACTATGTCCCTTCACAAGCGCGCTCGAGTGTTCTGCCCTGCCCACTCTGATCCTGCCTCCTGCTGTATGCGGCTGCATGTGCTGGGACAGGGCCAGACTCGCTGGGCCCGCGAGGCTTAACAGTAAACTTACATTCCTCATCCTCACCGCAGAGGCGGATCCAGAGTCTAGTCTCGGGAGGGGCACTGCCAGAAAATACGTTTTTTGGTGGCAATTTATTTGAGAAATGGCTGGTGTTAACGTTTCAGTCATCCAGGCACCATGGTTGTTATGTGTCAGGATGATTGTAGTGCATTATTTCTATTATTACATTGTTATAGAAAATGAAATAGTTCAACTCACCATAATGCAGAATCTGTGGGAGCCCTGAGCGTGTCACTTGCACTTCGCCTGTCACCAGATACAGATTGTCACTTGCCACATCACCTGCCACACTTTTCGGAATGTCCACTTGTCGCACGTTGCAGATTGTCACTTGCCACATCACCTACCACAAGTTGTGGATTGTCACTTGCCACAAGTTGCGGATTGTCACTCACCACGTCACCTGCCACAAGTTGCGGATTGTCACTTGCCACAAGTCGCGGATTGTCCACTTGCCACGTCACCTGCCACACATTGCAGATTGTCCACTTGCCACATCACCTGCCACAAGTTGCAGATTGTCACTTACCACAAGTTGCGGATTGTCACTTGCCACGTCACCCGCCACACGTTGCAAATTGTCCACTGGCCATGTCACATGCCACAAGTTGCGGATTGTCCACTTGCCACGTCACCTGCCACAAGTTGCGCATTGTCCACTTGCCACATCACCTGCCACACATTGCGGATTGTCCACTTGCCACGTCACCTGCCACAAGTTGCGGATTGTCCACTTGCCACAAGTTGTGTATTGTCACTTGCCACATCACCTGCCACACGTTGCATATTGTCCACTTGCCACGTCACCTGCCACAAGTTGCGGATTGTCAACTTGCCACGTCACCTGCCACAAGTTGCGGATTGTCCACTTGCCACGTCACCTGCCACACATTGTGGATTGTCCACTTGCCAGGTCACCTGCCACAAGTTGCGGATTGTCCACTTGCCACAAGTTGTGGATTGTCACTTGCCACAAGTTGCGGATTGTCACATGCCATGTCACCTGCCACACGTTGCACATTGTCCACTTGCCACGTCACCTGCAACAAGTTGCGGATTGTCCACTTGCCACTACACCTGCCACAAGTTGCGGATTGTCCACTTGCCACATCACCTGCCACGAGTTGCGGCTTGTCATTTTCCTGCTAAGGTGGGGAATGAGGATTGTGACTTCCTGTGTCCCAGTCTGAGTCAGGCAGCAGAGAAATGATGTAATCTCTCTGCTGCCTGCACAGTGAGTGAGGGCGGAACTGCCGGGATGCAGGGCGGGCCCTGAGCGGTGAGAGATGATGTCATCTCTCTGCTCCACCACCCGCTGATTGGCCAGTCCACCCACCGAGCCTCCCACCTGGCAGCTTCCCGTCCGCTCTCTCACCTGCCCACCAAGCCGCCCAGCTGCATCTGCTCGCTCAGTGTGACTGTGCGAGCGCTGAGCAGACGGGCAGCTCGGCGGCTCACCCACCGCGCCGCAGTCACTTGCACACCGACTTACCAGGCCCCACTTGGCTGCGGGCCCCATACATCTGCATGTACAATAAACATCAAGAATACATAATTATATATCGACTTGGAAACACATGGTATAAAAAAGTTGGTAGATAAATTCTGTAAATTCATATATGTACAATCCAGGGGCATAACTAGAAATCACAGAGCCCTATAGCAAAATGTAGTATGGGGCACCCCCCTGCAAACAGCCCCCCTCCACAAAAAAATGAACTAATGCCATTGAACAACAGATTACCACACCCATGTGGCACAGTACCCAGACAACAGCTTATATTAATTTAGAACAATAAAGTATGCAGTATACTGTATGCAGCCCCTGAAGGACACACATTGCTGACCTCCATGCCTTCTAACCAATTTCTATTCTGATTAAACTTATGTGTAAATACAAGACAAATAGGGGAGAAATAAGACAGCGTAGGTCGCTATGGCGGTAGTTCCGCCACTGGTACAATCATCATATAGGTGGCACGTTGCAATGGAAGTATTATGGAATAGTATAAACATAATTGATGTAAATGGTGAACTGAAGTAAATGCTGGTGCAGGCATGTATCTGCATCTTATAACTACCGACGCTTTTCGTGTATAAACACTCATCAGGAGCAGAAGTTCAAGAGTATCTATGAAGGATAAATATGATTAAACTCATGTGGTACTAAACATAACAGGAAAAGACAAATGTGCCAGTCCTGAATACTTACAGATAATTTAATGAGATAAGGTATGGTGAGTGGGAGCCAGGGCCAGAGAGGTACTCAATCCCGGGAGCTGAGGCAATTTGAGGCCACACGGCAACAGGGCACACACACAGAGCCCCCCATAACTCAGGTAGCCAGTCTCATCAGTGGATCCAAGTAGTGGGTGAATGGTGACTGAGGAAATATTACAAGCTCAGTTTTAGAAAGATTGAGTTTGAGAAAGGTTGTGTGACATCCATACCGAGATGTCATTCAGTAAGTTTGAGATCCGTGAGGAGATTGAGGGGGAGAGTTGAGGAGTGGAGAGATAGATCTGCGTGTCATCGGCATAGAGGTGTTATTGGAAGCCATGGGAGGTTATCAACTGGCCCAGGGAAGAGGTATAGAATGAGAATAGGAGGGGACCAAGGACAGAGCCTTGGGGTACCCCAACAGAGAGAGGAAGAGGAGTAGAGGAGATGGAGTTGTAAGTGACACTGAAAGTGAGATAGGCAGGAGGAGAACCAGGATAAAGCAGAATCACAGAAGCCAAGGGAGTGTAGTTTGCTGAGGAGGAGCAGGTGGTCCACTGTGTCGAAGGCAGCAGAGAGGTCTAAGAGTATGAGTATGGGGTAATGGCCTTTGGTTTTAGCAGTTAGTAGGTCATTGGTGAGTTTTAGTAGGGCAGTTTCAGTAGAATATTGTGGATGGAAGCCGGACTGTAGGGGGTCGAGAAGGTTGTTGTCTGTGAGGTAGCGACTCATTCGGTCATGGACAAGGCGTTCGATGAGCTTGGAGGCAAACGGAAGCAGGGAGATGGGTCTTAAGTTATTCAAACAGGTGGGGTCTAGTGAGGGTTTTTTAAGTATGGGGCTAACAAGTGCATGTTTGAGCAGGGAAGGAAAGGTGCCGGAGGAGAGGGAGAGGTTGAAGATGTGGGTTAGGGAGTTTAGGATAGAGTGGGAAGGTGGTCGCAGTAATTGTGAGGAGAGGGTCCAGGGGACAGGTGGTGAGGTGGGCCATGGAGAGGAGTTTATCAACTTCATCAGTGGTAACTGGGCAGAAGGAGGAGAGTATTGAGTGTGGTGTTGGACCTGATGTGTTGGGTAGGAGAGGAAGTTGAATGTTGGATATCTCCTTGGTAATGGTGTCGATCTTGCTTTTGAAATGGTTGGCAATCTGTTGAGTGGTAATCAAGTTGGTGGGTGTGGGCAGTGGGGGGGGGGGGTGAAGTAAGGAATTAAGGTTAGAGAAGAGTTGGCGAGGTTTGGATGAGAGGGTTTTCATGAGTGTTGTAGTAGGTTTGTTTAGCAGTGTGGAGGCAGGAGTTGTATTTGAGAAAGGCAGATTTGTAGAGGGTAAAGTCTTGCAGGGACTTAGATTTACGCCATACCTGTACGTCCCCTTTAATGCACGCCCACTGCGTACAGCGTGACTGTGCCCGCGGGACCCGCAGACTCGATGTCCGCCGGTCTCCTGCCGATCGTGTCGCGGAGCCACAGGACGGGGAGATGCCTATGTAAACAAGGCATTGTCCCATTCTGCCTTGTGACATGACAGAGATCACTGCTCCCTGTGATGGGGAGCAGTGATCGCTGTCATGTGAGTGGAAGCCCATCACCCCCACAGTTAGAATCACTCCCTAGGACACACTTAACCCCTTCATCGTCCCCTAGTGTTTAACCCCTTCCCTGCCCGTGTCATTTACAGAGTAATCAGTGCATTTTTATAGCATTGATCGCTGTATAAATGACAATGGTCCCAAAATAGTGTCAACAGTGTCCGATGTGTCCGCCATAATGTCGCAGTCACGCTAAAAATCGCATATCGCTGCAATTATTAATAAAAAAATAATAATAAAAATGCCATAAAACTATTGCGTTTTTTTCAAAATGTTCGCTCTTTTTTTGTTTATAGCGCAAAAAATAAAAACCGCAGAGGTGATCAACTACCACCAAAAGAAAGCTCTATTTGTGAGAAAAAAAAGGATGTCAATTTCGTTTGGGTGCAATGTCGCACGACCGCGCAATTGTCAGTTAAAGCGACACAGTGCGGAATCACAAAAAGTGCTCTGGTCAGGAAGGGGGTAAAATCCTGGGGCTGAAGTGGATAACTGATATCATACCTATGAGCCAAACCAAAGGGATTGTGGGATTAGTAGTTCCTCAGAATGGAAACTTCTCCATATGACTATGCACCCAGACTACATATCCCAGGGATCTTTGCTACCATCAGAGAGAATGTTGGGAGGAGCTATAAAAGAAGCCAGAGACCTGCCCCACGCTCTCTTCCTTCTGGGCCTGGTGTGTGACAGACCTCTCCGTAGACAGAGGGTGAGGTCGAGGCCTACCACGTGATGTACGACATTCCAACCTGGCCGAGAAGGGCCCATCACTGCTTGCTATTCATCAGACATCTATCCAGCACCTCTCTGATCGTCTGACAACCCACGCTTCGTGCTTTACATCAGATGATCGTCACGAGCTGATCCGCTGCCAGGATGCCTCTACAGCAACCGCTGTTTTTAAGGCATTGAATCAGCCTGGTCGTATGTGAGAGGGCAATTGCCCACCTTTGCAAACCTTTCTTTGTTGCTTCACTGGGATACTGTGCACAGACAGCTTTACCCTGGGAAAACACTTTACTACATTTCTACTTGAACATTGTACATAAACACCTGTCGCATCAACCCTTCTAAGAAATACCATTTCCTTGTTGCTGCACCTTATTGGATATAGTTAATGAGCTCCGACTGCCGGCGAAGACCATCAGGCCCACAACTTGGACATTACTGTCATTACTACTTAAAGGGCCCTCATGCCGTGCTTGCTTAATTGATCTCTCATTAGGATTAAAAGTTAAATAGGCCGGCCTGGGTTCCCCCTTCAGAAGTCTTTCAGGTCATGCTCAACTGGTACTCCATTGTACATCGTGTATATAATATACTGTATTGCCTAATTGTCTTAACCTGTATTATTTTAGAGGAATTCTTCTACTGAACTAGGACTGTTATTCAAAGTTCAATTGATCTTTTACCTCCTCTGTACAACAAGATCTTCTTTGAGTTATTCAGTAAATGTTAATAGAACATAAACTCACCAAGTTTTTGACTCATTACTTTAAGGTGGTGCAAAGATGTCTGAACCCAGAGTGTCAGGTGGGTTGGAATGTTCCCAGGGTCATGGTGGTGCAGATGAGCATGTAAATCTAAGCAGTCCCCAGGGGGGTCGTGCTACACACAATTAAATGATTGAATGAACATTTTAAAGAGTGGTGATTTCATACTTTTTGCCAGGGCTTGTATATCTGAAATCAATCAATCCTGATGTACTGATGGCCTATCTTATTTCTGGAGGCCCAAAAATGTCAGGATGGTATCAATATCCACTAAATGACCCCTTTTTGAAAAGTAGACAATCCAAGGTATTTGGTAAGAGGCATGGTGAGTTTTTTTGAAGTTGTATTGTGAATGAAGACATTTTAAAAAAACATTTTTTCCCATTTTTAATTTTTTTACATTTTTTTTTTTTACATACTGTCATCAGTGTAGTACAGCATAATCAAATAACTGATGTGGCGGTGATCAGGGACACTGACTGGTGACAGTATGAAAAAAGAAAATAAAAAAATTATACTTTTTTTAAAGTTTTCTATTTTTTTCTCTTTTTTGTTAGTTTTTTTCTTTTTTGACACACTTTGACTAGAGCAACACAGTTTTACCATAGTAACACTACAACTCTGGGGAAGTGATAAGGGTTTTTTTGTTTGTTTGTTTTTTACACATTATGCCAGTGAATTTCACTATTATAAGCAACCATTTTCACTGAATGAAATAGATTCATATAGTGTTTACTATTGTGGTTAGCTGTGATTGGCCACAGCTATTCACATGGTACAGATGGGTTGTGATTGGTCCTGTCTGTACCATGTGATTTGTGTGACCAATCACAGAGATCAACACAATATTACACAATGGATGGCAATGAATGAAAAACATCCATTGTGTACAATTGTCATGTGATCTGCTGTGATTGGTCACAGCAATCACATGGTAATGGCAGCAGCTGGTACACTGATCAGTCATCTGCTGTGGTGGTGGACACATCGGGTGACAGATCTCACTGCAGCGTGGCCTGTGGGGTGTGCACGAGGTGCATTCCAGGAGAACATCATTTGACGTCCACCTGGAACAGTATATGTCCTGCCTGGTCATCGTTGTACTATAGGCTGGTTAAAACATTATTAAACCCAGAACCAAAGATGTCTTATATTGCAGCTTACCAATCATTTGATGTGGTGGCTGCATCAGTTTTCTTTTTTTTTGGCTTTTTCCCCTCTGTTTTCATCTGGTAATCTGGCAAGTAACACACCTCCTGTATTAGTAAGAAACAACTCTGGAGGAATGAGAACAGGAGGCACAACAGACAGCAATATCAGTCCGGGGGGGGGGGGGGGGGGCAAAGGGTAGCGTTAAATGTATTGGTAGATTTAGAACCACTAACAAATTGAAGACAAATTCAATAAACAGCAGTTTATTTACTTTTGGGATAAAGGTTTTGAATGAATAAATAAAAGCCGATAATATTAATCATCCATGCCAGCAGGGCTGCTGTTAGAAACCACAGGGCCCAATTAAGTCAACCTGGCAGCCCCCCCCCAAAGAAACAGTTTCCTTTGCCTAAGTTATGAATGAACATAGTGAGTGATCAATACAGATCACTCATTGTGTTCATTCAGGAAAGGAACGGCTGGTAAATATGACATATTTACCGGACCCTTCCCCCACTCTCCATCCTGAAGGATCCTATTGTGTGCTTGCCAGCAGGAAGGAGAGGAGCGAAGCCAGAAGCACTGCAGGGAGCCAGCTTTCAGCTGATGCAGAGAGAACCATACAGGGGATCAGTTCCAGTAATTGTCCCCCTGTGGCGCCAATCACTCTCCCTGCCTCATCTGATTCACCCTGCTGCCTGGGCCCCCTTGCTGGCCTGGGTCACATACAGGAGGACCGGTGGTAACCCCCTTATCCACAGCCCTGCCTGCCAGTGTTAAGTGGTTTGTCCCATCCATGCAAACTGATATATTTTGCTGGAGAGCTTGTGCTTTTGAAAAACAACAGATTTGCTGGCTGGATTACCAGATGAAAATAGAAGAACTAAAGCCTAAAAAGGAAAACTAATGCAGCCATCACATCCAAGAATTGGTAAGCTACAAGATAATAATTTTTTTTTGTTTATTAACACTTTGCATGAAAGTAAAAACTCCCAACCCAGTGCGGAATGTGTCCAGGAAGGATGGCGTGTTCCTGTCCTTTCCCTACTTTTCCCTGCCTCTAATCACTGTCCCAAACAGACAGGTGACCTGTCCCCCTACTACCCACATGCAAAGAGCACACCAAGCATGGGAGCGAGAGCCTTAAGTAAGCTCTGCCTGACCCAAGATGGCCACCAGAGTTACATGGGGTGGCAGAATCCAATCAAATAGCTTCCCCAGTCCAGCACATCCTTACTTGAGCCGATTCTTTGCCGGTCTTCGGGACCTGGCGCCGGGCTCTTTAGTGTGAGTAGTCGACTGTGACTCCTTGCAGGCTTCACAGACGGCTTCCCACTGTACATGCAGGAGCCAAGCTATGTTCTATGAATGGACCCACAGCTTTCTGGAATCTGCGACATGTCCCAGAAGGCTGCAGGCAAAGGGAGGGGGGCCGTAAGTTGGAGTGGGTACTTGTCATAACCAGGTACCCCACCCCCCCCCAAAAAAAAAACAAAAAAACAGTTTCCCAAAGTGATAGAGGAAGGGGGAGTGGAAAAGCAGAACTTCCCCTTTTGGGTAAAGTTTCACTTTAAACCCCAATTTGAGAGGAAAACAGGGGCTGCAATTGCACTCCTCTTTATAAATAACTAGCTTTCCTCACTTTAATGCTAGCCGTGAAGCCATGACTAATGTTTTCAGTACTTGGAAGCGAATGACCCAGATCAAGCATGCAGATCATAAAAGTCAGAGTAAAGTCAGAGCTTCTAATCTGCATACTTGTTCCAGGTCAGTGATCTGTACTGAAGTATTTGGATCAACATGACAGCCAATCAACTAGTAAAAGTCAGCAATGGCAGCTTTGATACTTCCTCCCTACAGGTTAGACTGGGAGACAGTCTGACAGCTAGAACTTGCTCTGTTTTTCAGAGGCAGCTGTAGACGTTCCTGTATGAATAACTTCTCCAAAACGGAAAATGATATACTTGCCCAATGGTAACTTTCCTTTCCTGATGCTAAAGCATAACAAAACACACACATGGGTATAGCTCTGCCTTTCACCCTATCACAAGACCGGTTATAGTAAAAATGAAACCCCCACCACAAGGCAGCATTCTCATAACCATACTCAATGTGAAGACCTGGGAGGGATTTGTATGCGGTTTGAATTTGTATGCTGTCATGCTTTAGCTTCAGAAAGGGAAAATTTTTGGCAGGTAAGTATACAATTTTCGGTTTTCTTGACACTAGCATGACAGCATACGCACATTGGATATAGCATACAAAGAAAAAAAAAAGTAAGGTAATGCTACAGTATTTTAATCAACAGACATATCTTTAGATTCATTTAGAACTAAAACAAAACGTCCCCATTGTCATTGTTGCTTGATCAACTTTTTAATAGGCTAGAAATTATTTGAAATAGTCTAGAAATGCACGATACATGGACCAATTTGTTGCCCCGCAGAATAATTATGGACCTCTGAATTCTGCCCATGAGGATGCAATCCTTCTGGTAGAGTGGGCTCTGAGATTAATTGGTGGATACATCTTTTCATCATATAAGCCTACCAGATTATCTTTACCAGCAATGCTGCAATTGCCCTAGTGGAAAGTCCTCTTCGGACACTGCCAGGCATGAAGAGTCAACTGCCCATCCTTCTGAAAGAAGAGGTCAGTTCCATATAGTGCCCAGATCCAACGCTTGTGGTAACTCAGAGGTTCCACTCTGAACATGCTGGACAGACGATGTCCTAGCCCAGATCAAAAGACTGCAGACCTTTGGATGATGCTGGGGAAGAGGTCTTAAAGCTACCCTGTTTTGGAAAATGGTAGCAAAAAGGTGGTTTATAGCCTGACGCTTCTATATCTGAGATCCTCCCCCTGGACATGAAAGCTGTAAGACAAACTGCCTTAGTGGTATTGATCATAATAAAGCATTTCTAGAAATACATATTTTTTCAATTAAATAATAAATATACTTACCTGCTCTGTGCAATAGTGTTGCATCGAGCGGACTCAAACCTCCTCTTCTGGGGTCCCCCACTGACTCTGTCCACTCCTCCTCTTCTGTGTCTACTCCAAGAGCAAACGGCTTCCTATGGGGGCAGACACGTAGGCTTGATCGAGTCGAGCTGTGAGCATCTATAGACACACACAGCATGGCTCAGCCCTGCACCCCTGATCCCTCTTCACATCATCTGATTGATGGCAGCAGGAGCCAATGGCTCCCATTGCTGCCTTAGTCCATGTGAGTAGAAGGAGAGGGGAGAGAAGAGATGCAGTTGTGCATAGCGCTGGATCGATTAAAGACTCAGGTAAGTATTTTAGGGAGGGGGGTGGAGCACAACAATTTGTAAAATTTTTTTACATCTTTATTTTTTTACGAAAGTCTGACCTAGAAGAAATGTAGGGTGAGAAAACATGTCCAGCACTGTTTAAAATCCCAAGGGGAAAGAATAATCTTCCTGAAGGGGGAATTCTTGCACGGACCTTTAAGAAATGGTTCACCAGGATATGCAACAGCCACTATATCCCACAAAGTGGGGACAGGGCAGACACCTGGCTAACATTTAAACCTATACCAAGGCCTACTTGCAGGAAATGTAGTATATCTTTTACAAACAGGGAACAGAGGGCTAAATCCTTCAGAAATTCAGTGAATTCTCAAGCACTTTAGCATACATAAAGGTTTGTAGTAAGTGCCCTGGCTTTAACAGGGTTCCAGACGCTGAAGTTGAAAATCACAGGTCAATCAATCTTTGCCTCTTGACCTCCCAGCTTCTAGATGTAACTAACTGGTTTCGGATAAAGTGTTGTACTTGGCCCTGTTGTATAAGATCTGGAATCTCAATAATGAGAATAGGAGGTTTCAGGACCAGAGATGGCAACAGAGAATATCATTTGTGGGTGGGGCCTACTTTGCCTTGCACGCGGGTACATTTCCATCACAGCGTGCTCATCATTGCCCTGGACCAGGAGGAGACTGCATTTGTGTAAATAAAATCTAACATTAAGGCAGTTCCCGAGACGACCCTTTACTGTGTGCAGGAATTAACTACTTGCCTATTGGACACTTTTACCCCTTTCCTGCCCAGGCAAATTTTCAGCTTTCAGCGCTTTTGCACCTCGAATGACAATTGCGCGGTTATGAAACTCTGTACCCAAACATGTCATTTTTTTTAGACAGATAGAGCTTTCTTTTTGTGGTATTTAACCACCACTGGGTTTTTTATTTTTTGCTTAGAAAAAAAAAAAAAAAAGAAGTTTCTTAGTTTCTGTTATAACATTTTGTAAATAAGTAATTTTTCTCCTTCACTGATGTGCGCTGATGAGGCTGCACTGATCGTCACTGATAGGCTGCACTGATGAGGTGGCACTGATCAGATGGCACTGAAGGACACTGATGATGTAGCACTAATATGCAGTACTGATGGGTACTGATATGCAGCACTGATGAGCATTGAGCACTGATAGGTGGCACTGATGAGACGGCACTGAAGGACACTGACAAGGTGGCACTAATATGCAGTTCTGATGTGCACTGATAGGTGGCACTGATATGCAGCACTGATGAGCAGGCACTGAAAGGCAGCACTGACTTGCATCAATGCTGGACACTGATTGGCATCACTGCTGGGCACTGACTGGCATCACTACCCTGATGGTCTGTTCAGATCTCCCCTGTAAGAAAGTGCCGCTGATCGGCTCTCCTCTCCTCACACATGGTCAGTGTGAGGAGAGGAATGCCGATAACCAGCATTTCCTTGTTTACATGTGATCAACTGTGATTGGACACAGCCAATCACATGGGTAAAGAGCTTCGTCATCGGCTCTTTACCGAGATTAGTGATGCACTGTGTCCCAGGGACGGAGCGCACCACCGGTCACTGCACTGTGTGCCCCCGTGGACGTGCAAGCATGGCGACAGTGGGACAACGTCATATTACATCGTCCCAGAACAAAACAGCCGCCGTCAAAATATTATACTCACAAACCAATGTATATACAGTACATGCTTATCAAAGAAATTCAGAAACAGATACTCCAAAGCTGCTGCACAAACTTCTTATCATGGGAAGAAGCAATGCAGGTCTACAGAGGCTAACGGCAGGGCGTTTTATGAAATCAGTGGGCCTGTGTGCAAGTAAACCCCCATTGTTCGATTAAAAAAAAAAAAAAGTGGTGTGCTTAGTGAAGAGCAGCATGGTTCTCATTGTGCCAGGAGCGTTGCTAGGATTGTAAAAGACCTGGGGCATCTTTGGGCATGGCAAGTAAAAGAGTAAAAGTGGGTGTGGCCAAATTACTTTGATAGTGGGATGGGCTTCAGAGGCGTGGCTACATCACACAAGGTTAGTGTGTCCCCCAGTACAATCCCCCCCCCCCTGTCAGTCTGTCCCCCCAGTATAATCCTTACCTCCCCCAGGTCAAAATGTCCCCCAGTATAATCCCTCCAAGTCAGCCTGTCTCCCTGAATAATCCCCCCAAGTCAGTCTGTCTCCCTGAATAATCCCCCCAAGTCAGTCTGTCTCCCAGAATAATCCCCCCCAGGTCAGTCTGTTCCCCAGTACATCACTCCCAAGTTAGTTTATTCCCCAGTGTAATCCTTACCTCCCCCAGGTCAATCTGCCCCCCAGTATGATCCCCCCAAGTCAGTCTGTCTCCCAGAATAATCCCCCCAAGTCAGTCTGTGTCCCAGAATAATCTTCCCCAGGTCAGTCTGTTCCTCAGTACATCACTCCCAGGTTAGTCTATTCCCCAGTAATCCTTCCCCTTCCCCAAAGGTCAATCTGTACCCCAGTAGAATTATTATCATATAGGATTTATATAGCACCAACAGTTTACGCAGTGCTTTACAATATATCCCCCCAGATCAGTCTGTCCCCCCCAAGTACAACCTCCCCTCAGGTTAGTTTGTCCCCCCCAGTACAATCACACTCCCAGGTCAGTCTGCCCCCAGTATAATCTTTCCGACTCCCCCCCAGGTCAATCTGTCCCCCAGTATAATCCCCCTAGGTCAGCCTGTCCCCCAGTAAAATCCCCCAGGTCAGGCTGTCCCCCAGTAAAATCCTTCCCTCCCAGGTCAGTCTGTCCCCCAGTATAATCCCCCCCAGGACACTCTACCCCCCCAAAATAATCCCCCCAGGTCAGTCTGCCCCCAGTACAATCCCCCAGATCAGTCTGCCCCCCCATGTTATTTTTAATATTTTTTACTTTTTTGGGGGGGGGGGTAACTTTGGTGAAACATCAGGGGTCTAAAAAGACCCCTGATGTCTTTTTCTTGAGACAGAGTAAGGGACTGAGGAAATACTTATTCCCTTCCTCTGCAGCCTCAGCTGCACTGAATATGAATGAATAGAAGTCTCTGTACAGAAACTCCTATTCATTAAACAGGCTGAAGCAAAGTAAACACATTTTACTATGCTTCAGTGATGGATGAACACAGGAGCGATCAGCGCCGATCACTCACTGTGTTCATTCTGAAGGGGGCTGGTAAAAAGGACATGGGGGGGCAGTAAAAGATGAGTCGGTAGGAGCAGTGCGGGGGATCTAGAGGTAAATCTCCCTGTGGCTCCCTTGCAGCACTCTAAGCCGGCAGGAGGGAAGAGGAGGAGATGCAGAAAGCTGCAAGGGAGCCACAGAAGATTAGTGCTGCTGGGGGGGGGGGGGGGGGGTATGAATGATGTATAAAGGTAATGCTCTAGGCTGGTGTGCCCTCTCTTTGTTCTTTCAGTGTAAGCTCAGGGTATGCCTGGGTGAGCATCTTACAGTAGTAATGTACACAATGACCTTAAGACATATTAAGTTCATCTTTACACTTTAGACAACATCATTAGAGAGATCCTAGGAAGTCTCCATTTTTGTGGAATTGACAGTGTACGTTAAAAAAAAAAGAGACTTCTTGTATATATGAACTTGATATACTGAAACCAACTGTGCTGTCCGTGCAGCATGTGGGGAATTTTTTTTTTATTTTGTGGCCACCTCGTGACCACTTTTTGTACTGCATTTTTTCTGTATTCCCTTCCTTCATGTGAGGTATTTTCCGTATCCTGTGCATGGATCTGTAATCCTTCCTCCCTTACAAAATACATATTCGGGCTTGGAAAACCAATACTCCTTTTTGACCGCTTTAAATACTTCTGTATCAAGTCTGTAACATCTTACTGTATTGCCTCAGCATTCTGCATGCAGTAAAGACATTTGTGGATTTTAAGTGGTTTGTTTGAGTTCAGCTATCTAATGAAGATTGTCAGCAGTGAGTGACTCTTCTACTCAGGCCAGGCATAGAGAGGTCTCTGGAAGGGATAGTAACTATTACAACAATTGGAGTCAGAATTCCAAGATGTATTAATACAGAAACTGATATAAAATTTTTCATTAACGATTTTTTATAATACACGAGAGTATGGTGACTAAAATAAAACATAACATTTATTCTGGGGATCGATGTGTGTATAAAAAAAAGTCTTGTTTATTTACTCCTCCACCAATGTGCTCTAGCGGCTTACTTTACAATCTTACCCGTTTCACCAGTGGGTCAGACACAGCAGATCCCCTTTAGGCCCCTTTCACATTCCCTTTTAGCGGTGGTATTCGTCGAGAAAGGGTTAAAAACCACCACAAAGCGCCTCTGCAGAAGCACTTTGCCAGCGGTATATCCGCGCTGCCCCATTGATTTCAATGGACAGGAGCGGTGTATACACTGCTCCGAAGATGCTGCTAGCAGGACTTTTTTTCCTGTCCTGCTAGCGCACCTCTCCAGTGTGAAAGCCCTCAGTGGCTGTTTCGGGTCGGTTTGCAGGCGCTATTTTTAGCGCAATAGTGCCTGCAAACCGCCCCAGTGTGAAAGGGGTCTTAAGGGGAGAAGTTCCAGTTGGTAACGTCATCCCACGGTCATCTCGTTTTTACATGTCTGAATAGCTCGCACTGCTCAAGTGCCACACTTGTGAGTATCCTGTATACTGCTTTTATTGGAGGAATAAATTATTGCAACAGAGAGCACTGGATCGGGTGTTTTTTTCCCCATTATATATACCCGATGTCCTTGAGGGAGACTCGAGACTGGTGAAGCCAGTAAGGAGGAAGAGAGTGATACGGAGGGATTACATGCTAGACAGCACGCCGGGTCGATCTAGTGATTACCCCTTAGACCTGCTGTGTCTGACCCACATGGGTCAGATTGTAAGGTGACATTTGTGCACTGTTTTGGGTGAAGATTGAATCCTTGATGTCATCTGTTGACTTTGCAATCATTTGATATTGGGACTACACATGGACGTTATCATTGTGTCACAATTATATGTGTTGATATTATATTGTAAGAGAAAAGGTTTGCACTATTTTTGTTTTGTGACTGGAAGAAGACCTTCACCTGTTGAGTTAGGAACCTGCAATATTCAGTTAGTGCCTGGATGGCAAGGATTTAATTTCTGTTTTGTTTGTGTTATTTTTATGCAACCTTTTATAAATAAAACTGGCTACAAGTCAGATTTTAAGAAATCTGCTGTTTGGACTACTTTTCCCAGGGAAGGTGATCCCCTTTGAGCTAACCCCTGACAAGGTATACACTGTAGCTGGAGTAGGTGGTGATGTCTGATGCTCTTACCGACGACGTTACTTTGCAAAGTATTGGCCAAGACTTGTGACATCACTACATGCGCTGGATAACAGCCTCTGGCTCTTTGCTGGAACCTGTTGGACTGGAAACAGTGGATTCATATTGTGCCAGAATGGTATGTTTCACAATCATATTATTATGCCAGCTTGGGGCTCTTTTTACATGAGCTTCCTATTTGGCTAGTATTTATAGTTTAATAAAACTGGATTACACTATGTTGTGCTTCTGTTTCTTTCAAGCATAATTTCTGTTGGCATTATATACAGTATCTGTAGTCCTCTTTTGGGATGGGGGGGGTGGTGGTTTATGGCAAATGGACCCTTTCCAAAGAGGATATTGAGCTAATTCTGTAGGTGAATACGAGAACCAGAACCATTGCTAGGTGGAAGAGTGGGTTTGATAATAAAGTTGGTATTGTCTCCACCCAGGACAAGGCTTCTTTGAGAGGGAATTTCCTTCCTGCGAAATTAACCAGTAATCTAATCAAAGTAATTGGGAGCAAAGGAACTATTGCAACCAGCTTATAACATTTATCAAAAGTATGTATATGCACACCAGTATGGAAATAATACAAGCTTTATAAAAGGAAAAGATTAGTACATACGTCCAATGTACAAACAGGTATTACCAGCAAGGGAGCCAAGGAGAGTCCTGGTAGAATTTTGCACATACACCCAGGTGTATATATATATATATATGTAGCACTGACCCCCGAAGGAGCTGCTGATTTAAATTGGGTCTTTGCCGTCACCCCTTACCCACAGTTCACCATATCAGAGACTTAGAGTCTATATTGGGCCTTGCGCCCATCAATGTATGCACCAGTCACTTAGTTCTTTTTCTTCAATGCTTTAATGAAAAAAACTTGAAAGAAGTGGCAGTAAAGAGGTTGAAAGGGAGTTGCAGATACCTTTTTTTTCTCTCTTGTAGCAGATCACTTACAGATTCTTCAGAATAAAGGACAAAACACAGTTTTCTCTCTGTAAATCTTGTATGGCTGGGTAGATCTCTGCCACAGATCTAGCAATCTGCAAGATGTCTGGACAAGCCTCTCTCACAGACTTAGCAGCCAATATACACCTGGATAAGTCTCTTTCAGAAACTTAGCAGCCAGACAGTTAGTTACCTTGATTGAATTGTAGAGCAGCTTCTACACAGTACCAGAACCTTTAAGCCGACCCGGCAGTACTGTAAGGGTAACTTAAATGTAGGACAGCTTCCTCACAGTACCAGAACCTTTAAGCCGAGCCGGCAGTACTGTGAGGATAGGTTAGAGATAGGTGCGTCCTCCAAGTAAGTTACCAGGCCCTTCTGAGAGACCAGCCTTCATCCTGGCTCTTTCCAGCAAGGGTCCTCCCCTGGATTTCCTCAGCTTGGCTTCTTCCTAGTAGGCAAGACAGCCTAAGGACCACCTCTGCGGTAGTAGGCCCCAGACAGGCTTCTGGGCCTACTTGCACAGCTGCAGTGATGTAGCCTCCAGGCCTGGAGGGCCACGAGGTCAGATCTCCCAAAGCACATGGCATCTGTCCCATAAATACTCTTTCCCAGAAAGCACAGCGGCAGGAACCTCCTACTGGGCTGTTTCTGAAAAAAGAATATTCATTAAAGTTTCACTAAGTTGTTATTCGCACAATATCCCGTGGTACCAGTGACACCTACTGGCAACAGTGGGAACTGCACAACCAAGTCAATTCCAGAACAGATCCAATAAACTATATACATTCAATCTGAGCTGGTTACAGCTCAGCCAAAAACCAGGAGCAGGGCGCTACATACTCCCCCCACTACAAAAGACGATGTCCTCAGTGTCTGTAAGGAAAAATTACTCTCAAGCCTGAGAGTAGGTATCTGAACCAAAACTTGGATGGGAGAAAAGAAAGACAGTAAAGACGAATGTTACAGTTTCAAACATTAATCAACAGTATATTCACATCAGTCATGTTACAGGAACCTCACTATCCATCTAACTGCCACACCACTAACAGCTTGATAGAAGATCTTTTGTTACCTGAAAAACAAAGTTACACATACAGAAAACGGAAAATTGTATACTCACCTTTCCGTAATTTTCCTTTCCTGTCGCATCTCATGGCAGCATACACCTATGGGTTGTGGCTCCGCCCCCGCAACCTGATAGGACCGCGTAGCTATTAAAGTCTGAGAGAGCCCCTGCCCCAGCATTCTCCGTGTATATATACCTCACCTCAGATGGGTGGGCATTTGTATGCTGCCATGAGATGCGACAGGAAAGGAAAATTACGGAAAGGTGAGTATACAATTTTCCGTTTTCCTGTCGCATCATGGCAGCATACACCTATGGGGAATAACTCGCAAACTGGGTGGGTATGAGCAAAAGATAAGTTTTTTATTTAGAAGGTATTGAGGAGTTAGCCTAAATAATTGCTCTCCCAAATTCTACCGTGGACAATCTAGCGGAGTCCACTTTATAATGAGAGATAAAAGTGGTTTTCGAAGACCAAGTGGCTGCTTTGCAGATGGTTTCGGCTGATACCCTGCAGTAGGCCGCCCAGGAGGTCGCCATTGCCCTTGTGGAGTGTGCCCTTAAGCCCTCAGGTACTCGTGCATTGTTAGATGCGTAAGCTCTCTTAATGATCTTCACCAACCATGCTGCGATGGTGCGAGAGGTTGCTGCTTGTCCTCTTCTAAACCCATGAGGAATGACCAGTAGGTCCTCTGTCTTCCTTAAATTGCTGGTTGCCAGGAGGTAGGCCTGGATATTCGACTTTATGTCAAGCGGATGTGGATCACCCTGTTCTGTGGATAGGGTGGGGAGACATAGTTCTTGGTTAAAGTGGAAAGATGATGACACTTTCGGGATGAAGCGATCCGATGGTTTTAAGACTACTTTGTCTGGATAGAACATCAAGTATGGTTCCTTAGCCTGTAAGGCCTGAATTTCCGATACCCTTTTAGCTGATGTAATTGCTATTAGGAAAGTGACTTTGAGAGTTAGGTCCCACAGGGAAACATTCTCTAACGGAAAAAATGGCTCATGGGATAAGGCTTCCAACACTACTGAAAGATCCCATGTCGGGAAGGAAGGTTTCCTAGGTGGTCTCAGCTTTAGGCAAGCCTTCTGAAATTGGATGATGAGAGGTTCTTGAGCCCATTTCACTCCTGTCATAGCGGATAGGGCTGATACATGTACCTTCAGGGTACTAGACCTAAGACCTTTATCTAGACCTAACTGGAGAAACTCGAGGATCTGAGGAACTGATGGAGATGCCGGGTTCCAGGATTGCTGTTGTGCGACTAAGAGAAAACTCTCCCAGACCCTTTTATAGGTTTTATTGGTCGTGGATTTTCTGGCCTGGAGGAGAGTGTCTATCACTTTCTGGGAGCAACCTTGGACTAAGAACCTAGTCCTTTCAATCTCCATGCTGTTAGATGCAGCCTCTCCAGAAATGGGTGAAGGAGTTGCCCCTGCGACAGTATATCCGCTGTCATTGGGAGTGTCAGTGGTTCTGCTGTGCTCAATTGGAGGAGCGTCGTAAACCATGGTCGTCTCGGCCAAAATGGGAGGACTGCTAGCACTGTGGCTTTCGACCTCTTGAGTCTGAGTAAGAATCTCGGAATGAGTGGTGTTGGCGGAAATATGTACCCCAAACGGAAGTTCCAGTCGTGTTGTAGGCAATCCGTGCCTTCTGCCGATGGGAAAGGAATTCTGGCTAGATATCTCTGGCATTTCGTGTTGACCGGTGTTGCCGCCAGGTCTATATCCGGTATCCCCCAGGTCTGGGTTATGAGGGTAAAGGCTTGGTGACTTAAGGCCCACTCGTTGTTTGATACAAAGGTCCGACTTAGGGAGTCGGCTAGTTGATTTTGGACTCCTGGGACATACGCTGCCGTTAATCCCGACAGGTTCAGCTGTGCCCACTCGAAGACTGGACGGACTTCCCGCATCATGGAGCGACTCCTGGTGCCCCCCTGCCTGTTGATATAGGCAACTGCCACTCTGTTGTCCAATTTTAGCAGGACCTCTTTCCCCCTGAGGAGGGGGCTGAAG
The DNA here is from genome assembly GCF_042186555.1 of Aquarana catesbeiana. Lineage (NCBI taxonomy): Eukaryota > Metazoa > Chordata > Amphibia > Anura > Ranidae > Aquarana > Aquarana catesbeiana. The sequence continues at coordinate 244,445,663 of NC_133329.1, forward strand.
GCTAACAGAGCTTGGAAAGCTGCTTTCATCTCCAATATATTTGAAACCACGTTCTGTGTTCTGAATGTCCAAAGGCCCTGGACTGCGTGATGGCGGTAGTGTGCCCCCCAGCCCTTCAGGCTGGCGTCTGAAGTGATTATTTCCTGAGGAAGAGGGACTATATGCCTGCATCTCTTCAGATTGTTCAATCTGGTCCACCACCAGAGTGATTGTTTTATTTCTTTCTGGACTACGATCGGCTGAGACAATGATACCCCGTTCCATTGTTTTAACAATGATGCTTGCAGAGGTCTGGTGTTCCATTGGGCCAATTGTACCATTGGGATGGTTACTGAGAATGACCCCAGTATGCTGAGGTACTCCCGGGCTGGTAGTGTGGTAGAGGCTAATAACTTTCTTGCCTTCTGAATGAGGCTGGGAATTTTTTCCTGCGGAAGTTCCACCGTATTGAGACGGGTGTCTAGTTCCGCCCCCAGGAATATCATTCTCTGAGTGGGCTGCAGATTGCTTTTCCCCCAGTTTATGATCCAGCCGAAGTTTTGTAGGGTGGTAATCAGAATGGATCGATGCAGTAGAAGGAAATCCTGATTGTCTGCTAGCAAAAGGATGTCGTCCAGGTAACGATGGACCCTCAATCCTTGTTCTCTTTGTAAGGCTATTACTGGCAGTAAGATCTTTGTGAATGTCCTTGGAGCGGTGGAGATCCCGAACGGGAGGCTTCGGAATTGAAAATGATGTAGACCTACCGCAAACCGGAGAAATTTTTGGAATGAGATGTGAATGGGGACGTGCAGATAGGCGTCTTGTAAATCGACGGAAAGCATCCAATCCCCGATATTCATGGCCCGAAGAATTGACTGGAGGCTCTCCATTTTGAATGTCTCGACTAAGATTGAGCGATTGAGATTCTTTCGATCTAAGACAGGGCGTAGATCCCCCGATTTCTTCTTCACCAGAAACAACGGGGAGTAGAATCCCGTTGACCTTTGGGATATTGGAACTTCCACTATGGCTTCCTTTTGTAACAGGTCTTGGACGTACTTTGTCAGTAGCATCCTTTTTTCCCGAGATGCAGGTAATCTGGTTACAGAGAATTGGTCTCTTGGAGCCCGTGTCTTGAATTTCCATTTGTGGCCGAACTGGACAGTGTCTATCGTCCATGGGTCCTTTATTGTATCCGCCCAGACCTGCTTGAAACTCATGAGTCTGGCCCCCACTAAAGCTGGTTGGGCGGACGCACCTTCAAAAAGACTTTTGTTCCCCTGACGCAGGGGTCTTAGACTTTTGGAGCTTGAGGAATGATGACTGGGGATTCTTCCAGTTCCTCCTATACTCTTTTCCGGGCCTGTAGGATCTTGCCTCTCTGTATTTATCTGGCAGATTTCTTCTAGAAACCGGTGGTCTCTGCTGCCTGGGCCTCCTATCTGAAGGGATGAGTCCCGATTTTCCCCCCGTGACTTTAGAAATAGCCACGTCCAGTTTTTCTCCAAAAAGGTTTACGCCATCAAAGGGTATTTTGCACCAATTGGATTTTGAGGAGGGATCTGCCGACCAGGGTTTTAACCAGAGCGCCCTTTTGGCCATTACTGAGCTTAACATTGCTCTTGAAGTGGTTTTAATTATATCCACAGAGGCTTCTGCGACAAAGTCGCCTGCAAGACTAAGTTCTTGGAGTGCTGAGATAACTTTCTCCTGCTCTATTCCTTCCGATACCAGCTTCTCGGCCATCGTGGACCAGCTTGAGATAGCCTTACCGACGGCAGCCAATGCTATTGCTGGCCTGCAAGCGCCACCTGCCGAGAGGTAGGTTCTCTTAAGATCCAGATCGATCTTTCTATCCAGGACGTCTTTGAATGTGACTGCATCCTCTATTGGAAGTGTTACGTGCCTGGCGAGGCGCATTAGGGAGGAGTCGACCACTGGAGGAGATATTAGTGGGTTGACGTTAGGCTCTTTAAGTGGATAGAGTTTTGATAATCTGTTGCTGAGGCCAGTTTTTTTCTCTGGCTTTTGCCACTCATCCTTAATTAGATCCTCAAGTTCCTCAATGAACGGGAAGTTCTCTGGGTCTTTTTTAAGATTTGGAAAGTATTTCCTCACTTTTTGAGGAGTTTCTTTTTCTTCCACCCAGTCGATCGCCTCTTTTACTGACTTCACGAATGGGTCGATCAATGAGAAGTCGAAGCCGGTGGATGCCTCTAGATCATCAGTGTCAGAGAGAGGGTCTGACGTCTTTGATGATGATGGGGCAGTGGATGAGGTACTTTGTATAGGTCTGCTGGCTTCTGGCTCTGCGACTTGTGGTGATGGATCAATTGGTTCTCTTGCCTCTGTTTCTCTGTCTTTAGTTGCCTCAATGAAGCATGTGCGACAGGCCAGTTTGTCTGGAAGTGCTGTAGCACCGCAAATCCAGCAGGAGTTCCCGGGTGGACGGGAAGGCTGGGTGACAGGAGATTTCCTGTGCGCAGGGGATTTTTTGTGGTGGGAGCGACTATGCCTTGATCTTGATCGGCTTCTCCTGCGACTTGATCTGCTCCTCCTGCGACTTGAGCGGCTTCTGCGATTTGAGCGACTTCTGCCGCGCTCTGAGCGACTCTGCCTGTGGCTTGAGCGGCTCCTTCTTGAAGGCTCCCCTCGTCTTGAATGTGACGATCTGGAAGACCTGGTGGGGCTGTTCAATTTAAACAGCATTAGTGAGGGCTCTCTTTTTCCTTCTCTTCATACTTACCCATCATCCCCTCTTACCTAGTAGGCTGGCGATGGTCTACCTGGGCAACGGTCTCCATGAAAGGTGATGAATCAACCTATAATTATATAGGTGGCTTAGCATGCATGGGATAGCAGATAGTAAACAAGCAAAGAAAAAAGCCATCATAGATCTTACCTGGGCGTGGAGATAGCAAGAGAGAGATAGGGTAGATTAGCAAAAGAAATCCGGTCAAAATTCCCCCTTACAGGCTCAGGAGAGAAGAGACAAGAAAATGCTGACATTACAGCATTTTTAAACTTGCCGCCGTCCCGGGGTGATGACGTCACGCTCGAGCATGCTCAGATGCGCTCTGAGGCCTCCGACGCCATTTGGAAGCTGGAAAGTGGGATGTCCTGACAAGCTGGAGCTATGGAGACAGACAGGAGGGGAAGTTACCCACAGGTGCACAGAAAGGAGCTGGAGACCGCTGCGATCCATAAACCTGTTTAAGGTTTGTAATGTATTGTAACATACCCCTGAGACCATCAGAGTGGGGTTCCTTCCATTGAGCTCATTTAGAGGCTGTACAGGATAGGACTTCCACCCAGGAGAGGCTAGAACCTGGCTGGGGCGAATGTTTTAGGTAAGGGATGCATGTTTTCGGTCCTTGACAGGTGAGGAAAAAAAAGGAGAATGCTGGGGCAGGGGCTCTCTCAGACTTTAATAGCTACGCGGTCCTATCAGGTTGCGGGGGCGGAGCCACAACCCATAGGTGTATGCTGCCATGATGCAACAGGAAATCCCATAACAGTGTTACTCATCAACTGGGAGCAAAGCCTCACTCCCAAGAGAATGAAACTTTCTTCCAGACATTTTTAAATGCAAAGTAAACTAAGTGTAACTTATAAGTCCATCCCTATCTATAAGTAGCTTCCACCATCTAGCGCCCAGTAACCAGTATGGCAAAATTCCTTAATAGAGGGTCTTGAAATTACTGTACACAGTAGAGAATCTTGACCACAAAGTTCTCTAAACCTATGACTATATGGCTATGTAACCCATAGTCCATTCAGAGCAACAAACTTCTCTCGGTCTCTTTCAAAAACTGAAGACTCTGTTCCTGTTTAAACTACAGAGGAAAACTGTTGCTTTATAGCAGAGAATGACATTTTCCAGCTGAACTATGACAGTCCCTTTAAACAGTTATCAATAGAAAAGAGGATCTGGCAAGGTAACTGGTTTCCCTTGGTTATTCACAGTAGTGACAAAGTAAATAATTTTTTCTTTTCCAGGTCTGCAGATGACCATTTTGTCAGAGTAGATATGCCGGCCATAGTTCCATTGAAGCATGCATAACGCTCATCCATGACAGACGAATAGCCAGCTTTTCTGAAAGGCTTTGGTACAGACAGGTAGTCCCAAATAGCATCACTGCACCATTCCTCTCGCTTTAGTTCAATTTCCTGCATTGTCTCTGCAGAAACATATGGAAATTCCAAACCATATTCTGTGGCAACTCTTTTGTTAAGCACTCTTTGCAAACGAGCAAGCCTAGGCAAAGCTCTGGTATGTCCCAATCCAGGAAGCACACATTGATTCAACGATTTCTGCACCATAGCTTTAGCAGACAACTTTTTAGGTTTAAACTGAACTGATGACTTTCGGCAGGGGCTCACTAGCAACACTTGGCGTTTCCACACTAGATGATGTTTCCCCAAAGTCTAGAGCTGCCCATTCAGGGAAAGTGAAGGCAGAAGCAACATCCTCACTATTAGCCCATAACAGTTCTTGTGACATAGATTCAAACAGTTCATTATCACCAGATAAATCAGATAAGGAATCCAACTCAGAATCCCTTAATTCTTCAGCAGGCACATATCTACACATTGACCCCACTGAAATATTTGTCCCAGATTTCCCACCAGTTCCTGACGTGGATTTTCCAGGAGTGACGCCTTCCTTGGGCTCCGGTCCTGGTGGTCTCTGGGTTAGGCCTCGACCGCAGCCGCGGGATGCCTTTACATAGCCCACCTTCTTCTGTACAGGTATAGCGGGCACAGTAGCAATGGCGATGTCTGCTGATGGCACTTTAGAAACAGTAGCAGTGACATCATCAAATGGAACACTCACAGTCGCAGGTGCGGTGAATGTAGATTTTCCTGCAGGAGTAAAGGCAACAGCCTCTGCAGTAGCAGCACCTGTGGCCCAATCAACTCTGTAGGCCCGGGGCGGCATGGTAGGGTGTTCCACAGCAAACAGGTACTCCCCGCAGTGCAAACAACGAACAAACGGACGGGGGGTGTATGGCCAGTCCTTCACACTTGTGGCATAACATACCCAGCGCTTCATGGTCCCCGATGGTATACAGCACAAACTTCAGGCGGATGCCAGTTTCTGTTATCAGGGTTCTGGATAACATAGTACTTGCAGCGGTGCTGGCAGGAAACATCTTGGACCCCACTGCAGTTTGCACAAGAGAAAATTCAGCCATAGCTGGGCTCTGATCTTCCCTGTAGTAACAGCAAACTTTCTCTCTCTTCAGCGCCAGACACACACACACAGCGTCTCATGCAGCAGCAAGCAGGTGTAGCTCCTCCCACTTGCTCCTCTGATCACTAGCTCCCGGGCTTTTACTTCTCCACCCACAGCCTACGCAGACAGAAATGTGATCTTGCAATTTAACCCCTCTTTTTCCTGGAGAAAGTGACAAAGCCCAGGAACCCCTCTTTTAGCATAGACTCTCAGTGAAATACTTCTCAGAGTTGCTCAGGGCAATGGCAAACAATCCCAGGACGACGCCCCCACATGTAGCACTGACCCCCGAAGGAGCTGCTGATTTAAATTGGGTCTTTGCCGTCACCCCTTACCCACAGTTCACCATATCAGAGACTTAGAGTCTATATTGGGCCTTGCGCCCATCAACGTATGCACTAGTCACATAGTTCTTTTTCTTCAATGCTTTAATGAAAAAAACTTGAAAGAAGTGGCAGTAAAGAGGTTGAAGGGGAGTTGCAGATACCTTTTTTTTCTCTCTTGTAGCAGATCACTTACAGACTCTTCAGAATAAAGAACAAAACACAGTTTTCTCTATGTAAATCTTGTATGGCTGGGTAGATCTCCGCCACAGATCTAGCAATCTGCAAGATGTCTGGACAAGCCTCTCTCACAGACTTAGCAGCCAGTATACACCTGGATAAGTCTCTCTCACAAACTTAGCAGCCAGATATTTAGTTACCTTGATTGAATTGTAGAGCAGCTTCTTCACAGTACCAGAACCTTTAAGCCGACCCGGCAGTACTGTGAGGATAGGTTAGAGATAGGTGCGTCCTCCAAGTAAGTTACCAGGCCTTTCTGAGAGACCAGCCTTTATCCTGGCTCTCTCCAGCAAGGGTCCTCCCCTGGATTTCCTCAGCTTGGCTCGGCTTCTTCCTAGCAGGCAAGACAGTCTAAGGACCACTTCTGTGGTAGTGGGTCCCAGACAGGCTTCTGGGCCTACTTGCACTGCTGCAGTGACCTAACCTCCATACCTGGAGGGCCACAAGGTCAGGACTCCCAAAGCACATGGCATCTGTCCCATAAATACTCTCTCCCAAAATGCATAGTAGTGGGAACCTCCTACTGGGCTGTTTCTGAAAAAAGAATATTCATTAAAGTTTCACTAAGTTGTTATTCGCACACTGTCCCATGGTACCAGTGACACCTACTGGCAACAGTGGGAACTGCACAACCAAGTCAATTCCAGAACAGATCCAGTAAACTATATACATTCAATCTGAGCTGGTTCAGCCAAAAACTAAATTTACATGTGAGCGCCTGGTCAACAGGAGCAGGGCGCTGCATATATATATATATATATATATATATATATATATATATATATATATATATACACACACACACACAGTATATATATAAACACATATACAGTGCCTTGAAAAAGTATTCATACCCCTTAAAATGTTTTACATTTTTTCATGTTATAACCAAATACATAAATGTTTTTTATTATGATTTTATGTGATAGACCAACACAAAGTGGCACATAATTGTAAAGTGGAAGGAAAATGATAAATGGTTTTCAAAATTTTTTACAAATAAATATCTGAAACGTGTGGCGTGCATTTGTATTCAGCCTCCTTTACTCTGATACCCCTAACTAAAATCTAGTGGAACCAATTGTCTTCAGAAGTCACCTAATTAGTAAAGAGTCCACCTATGTGTAATATATTCCCAGTATAAATACAACTGTTCTGTGAAGCCCTCAGAGGTTTGTTAGAGAAACTTAGTGAACAAACAGCATCATGAAGGCCAAGGAACACAGCAGACAGGTCAGGGATAAAGTTGTGGAGAAGTTTAAAGCAGGGTTAGGTTATAAATTAATATCACAAGCTTTGAACATCTCACAGAGCACTGTTCAATCCATCATCTGAAAATGGAAAGAGTATGCCACACCTGCAAACCTACCAAGACATGGCCCTCCACCTAAATTGACAGGCCAAGCAAGGAGAGCATTAATCAGAGAAACAGCCAAGAGGACCATGCTAACTCTGGAGGAGCTGCAAAGATCCACAGCTCAGGTGGGAGAATCTGTCCACAGGACAACAGTCATGCACTCCACAAATATGGCCTTTATGGAAGAGTGGCAAGAAGAAAGCCATTGTTGAAAGAAAGCCACAAGAAGTTCAGCTTGCAGTTTGCGAGAAGCCATGTGGGGGACACAGTAAACATGTGGAAGAAGGTGCTCTGGTCAGATAAGACCAAAATTGAACGTTTTGGCCTAAAAGCAAAACACTATGTGAGACAGAAAACAAACACTGGATATCACCCTGAATACACCATCCCCACCGTGAAACATGGCGATGGCAGCATTATGTTGTAGGGATGCTTTTATTCATCAGGGACAGGGAAGCTGGTCAGAGTTGATGGGAAAATGGCTGGAGCCAAATACAGGACAATCTTAGAAGAAAACCTGTTAGCAAAAGACTTGAGACTGGGGCAGAGGTTCACCGTCCAGCCGGACAACGACCCTAAACATACAGCCAGAGCTACAATGGAATGGTTTAGATCAAAGCGTATTCATGTGTTAGAATGGCCAAAACAAAGTCCAGACCTAAATCCAATTGAGAATCTGTGGCAAGACTTGAATATCGCTGTTCACAGACGCTCTCCATTCAATCTGACAGAGCTTGAGCTATTTTGCAAAGAAGAATGGGTAAACATTTCACTGTAGATGTGCAAAGCTGGTAGAGACATCCCCAAAAAGACTTGCAGCTGTAATTGTAGCGAAAGGTAGTTCTATAAAGTATTGACTCAGGGGGGCTGAATACAAATGCATGCCACACTTTTCACATATTTATTTGTAAAAAAAATTTGAAAACCACTTATCATTTTCCTTCCACTTCACAATTATGTGCCACTTTATGTTGGTCTATCACATAAAATCCCAATAAAATAGATTAACGTTTTTAGTTGTAACATGACAAAATGTGGAAAATTTCAAGGGATATGAATACTTTTTCAAGGCACTATATATATATATATATATGTGTAATAAGGAGACTTCCAGATGAATGTTGGATAATAATAATGCAGAATTTGTCTTTGTGTCAGAGACCTGAAGACAAGGTCAGCGGTCATGGGGAGATCCTCCGACTCTTGTCCAACCAGTCTGGAATGGAGCTTCTCACTGGTAGCAACTGTGGTGTGGCACTGGAACTCAGAGTCAGCCTATCTACACTATGTTTTGGTCCCTCCCTAATTGCTTCTAATTTGTCAGGCAACCAGACCTCTAACCAGAAGTAGACGTTCTGTTTTTTTTTTAACCCAACAACCCAGAGACAGGAAGCATTTACAAATATAGACAGTAGAGTGCCACAGATTTGTACATATTTATGCAATATAGGAGGAGTGGTGTGAAACTATTTTTTCTGACAGTGGGTGGTTCTTTAATTAAAGCGGCAGTAAACACTTAAAAATAAACAGCCACATACAGACGCTGCCGGACCTTTCTGGAAAGAAGTCTCCTGTGCGGAAGCGACGACATCGCGGCTCTGGCCACTCACAGTGCAGGAGCCGCGAACCCAGTGGATCGGGATCAGCTGCCGACGCCTCGTTCTAAGGTAAGTATTTCATAATGAGCTAGTATGCGGTGCAAACTAGCTCATTATGCCTTTTGCCTTACAGGTTTTTAATATATATATATATATATATATTTCTACAAGTATACAACTGTTTTGATGAAGAAGCCTCTGGCTCTGTACACTGAACTGAGGCCTGCTCAATTGACGTTTTTAGATCAGGTTGAATTAGCAGGAAGTTCTCTGTTGACAGGATTTTACTAGGCATTGTTTCCTCGGGAGTATCAAGAAACACTCTGGATAAGGCATCGACCTTTCCATTTTTAGACCCTGGGCGATAATAGATGTGGAAGTTTAACCTGGAAAAGAACAAGGCCCATCGGGTTTGACGGGGTCTAATAGGGCGTACACACGGTAGGACTTTGTTCGGACATTCCGACAACAAAATCCTAGGATTTTTTCCGACGGATGTTGGCTCAAACTTGTTTTGTCTACACACGGTCGCACAAAGTTGTCGGAATTTCCGATCGCCAACCACGCGGTCACGTACACCACAAGACTAGAAAAGGCCGGTTCAGAACCAAGCGCGGCACCCTTTGGGCTCCTTTTGCTAATCTCGTATTAGTAAAAGTTTGTTGAGAGACGATTCGCGCTTTTTCAGACTCGTGGTTTTCAGATCGTTTTCTGCTGTTCAGTTTGTGCTTGTGGGTTTGTATCTGCTTTTCAGTGCGTGCAGTCAGTTCGTATTGGAGTTTTCTGTGCGATCTTGTCCGCTCGTTGCTGTTTTTCAGGTCGCTCTTCACAGGCCTTGCTGTTCTTCAGTGCGTTCTGTTACTTCGTTCTGAGCAGCCGACCGTTTTCTAGCCATGTTGCGTATGCATACTCCTCATAGAGTTCGTGCTGTGCGGGGGCTTGGTGTTGGGGTCCTGACCTTGACACAAGTCCAGTCCATGAACAGGGTGGGGAGGAGTTCATGGACCAAGAATTGGTTGCTTCAGCATGACCAGTTCTCTCATATGCCTTTGCTCCGTGAGATCTGTGAGAATAATCCTGATGATTTCAGGAACTTTCTCAGGATGACGGACCCCGTGTTTCACCATCTGTTGGCTTCGCTGACCCCCTATATTAGCAGGCAGGATACCTGCATGAGGCAAGCCATCACTCCGGAGCAGAGGTTGGTCGCTACCCTGTGGTATTTGGCGACAGGGAGAAGTCTGCAGGACTTAACTTTCTCAACAGGCATCTCCCCCCAGGCTCTGGGGATCATTATCCCAGAGACTTGTTCTGCCATCATCCAGGTCCTGCAGAAGGAGTATATGAAGGTAAGATTTTTATCCTTTAATATCACATTTTATTGTATTGAATGTTTGCTAATATATTGTACTACTTTCCTCATTCCCTAATTACCATGATTGTAATATGCTGTGAATGTCCCCTTTGTTCTCATGCATGCTGGATTTTTATGTAATTATTATTTTAGGTCCTTCATACATATTTGCCCTTCAATAACCTCCCCAGCATGGTGTCTCCTGGCCTATATTCACCTCATGTAGTCACTTAACAATGTATTTTTTCAGCTCCATAGTAGTGCTTTACCCCAAACACCCCCTAAAATGTTTGGAAATGTTATTTTTGCTTTAAATTCTGGCAGAGTGCCAGAGGCTTTTTTTTTGTGGTGTCCCCAAATAATTTTTAGTAACCCTCCCTCCCCCAACTGCTAAATCAGCTGATCCCAATTCTCTATCTATCCTCAATCATCTATCTGCTGACTCTGCCAAACCCAGACACACTATACCCATCTCTTTTGTGATCAGATTTATGGATGAATTCCCCAAAGCATGTAGTGCAGGGGCCTGCCTGTATACTTTCAAATGGTACTGTTTAAAGTTTTGGGATCCTATTATTATCTTGATAGGTAATAGCAGAATGTCCAAACGTCCTCAAATGTGTACAGTGTGTATTTCTATCTTTGTATTATGACACTTCTTACCTGTCCAGTGGGCTGCCAATAGTGTAACTAAGGAGGGGCTGTTCTAAGTAATACCCATTATTTAGGCATTCATCTCTCAATGAAGTGAAGAGGATTACCTGTCCAAGATTTCCACACACCCCCATAATGTTAGAAATGGCACATGAGAGGGGGGGAGGGGGAATATGATAGGTGTACCTTATACTTTGGCGTTGTTAAATTCCCCTTAATAAATGCTATCTGGAGGTTGCCCCATAATGTTTGTGTCTAATCTGCTTGCCATGTTTCTGAGTAAAAATAGTAATGTTTATTGTTTTTTCCTCAAGAGTTTCCTTCCACGCCACAGGAATGGCAGACTGTGGCCTCCCACTTTGCCGAGCGGTGGGACTTTCCTAACTGCGGAGGGGCAATTGATGGGAATACGTCCACATCGTCCCACCACCCAACTCGGGGTTGTACTATTATAATTACAAGGGGTTCAATAGTATAGTGATGTTGGCGGTGGTGTCGGCTAATTAGGACTTCTTGTATGTGGACGTGGGGAAGAATGGCCGGATGTCCGATGGTGGAGTCATCGCCCAGACGGAGTTCTACAGGTGTCTCCAGAATGGCAGCTTGGACTTGCCAGCTCCAGAGGACAATGTTGAAGGACTCCCATTTGTGTTCGTTGCTGATGAAGCGTTTGCGCTGGGGGACCACCTGATGCGGCCATTCCCAATGAGGATCCTCACCCGGAACAGAGGGTTTTTAATTACCGGCTGGCCAGAGCCCGAAGAGTGGTGGAGAACACATTTGGAATCCTGGCCAGCCGGTTCCGCCTATTTATGACACCCATCCATATGGCGGAGTATAAACTGAACCATATTATACTTGCGTGCTGTGTTCTCCATAACTTTTTAAGGAAACATTCGGCCAACTATGCTGGCCTGAGGCCGGAATGATACATCAAACCACACTGACGGCGCTTGAAAGTGGCCGTCCTGGCTTGCCCTCCCTGAGTGCCCGTGATGTCCGGTTACGCAACCTGGAGTTCTTTGCGGGTAGGGGGGCTATCAATATGCCAGCAAATCTGTGAAGCCTTTTTATAATAAAAAAAAAAATAAATTCTTTGTGGACATTTACTGCTTGTGTTTGTTTTAGCTGACCCTGACAGAAATGTGTTGAGTCCAGAAAATGTGATTGTGTAACCTTATTATACAAAGCACTGTTGGCTGTTATTTACTAAATGCAAAAACACATTTCACTACAAGTGCACTTGCAACTGCACTGAACCTGCACTTGTAGTGCAAAGTGGATTTGCCCTTAGGAAATAACGCCCCCAGCAATTACATCACCCCAAAAGTTTTGTAGTGTTGAGACAATAATCCACACATTCTTGAGTAACCAACTTTTTTATACCTGCACAATCACATGTGCATTTACCAAAGGTTTTTAAAACAAACCAACATGTTTGTTGTATAACAATTTTTGGAGTAGCATTATCAAAAATCGAAATGTCCATTTAAGATAAAACAGGCCTGTGTAAAACCAACAAGAAAGGCAAAAAACTTGAACTTACAAAATTCACATCAGGTAAAACCTGAAGGCTATATCAGACATCAGTATTTAGGAACTGGGTTTGATATAGCGTTCAGATGGGGGGAAATCACCCCTGGAAAAGTCAAATTTGGAAGATGCACACCAATTTACGAATGTCAACATGTGCTATATGCCATCACGGGGGATCAAGGGACGTGTTTTGGGGGAGTAAGCCCTTCCTCACCGCTACTTTATAATTGAGGAAGGGGTTACACCCCCAAAACGCATCCATTGATCTCCCGTGATGGCAGATAGCACATTTTGTCACACTGTGTGCATCCTAGAAATTTGGCTTTTCAAAACATTGCAAAAATATTTAAAAGATTGGACCACAATCCAAAAAGTGATTTTGTGGGGTTTTAAATTCACCCCAAAACATCAATGATGTTATTATTTTTTTTAATCACATCATTGATTTTTTGCTGTATGTTTTGCAATTCGACATTACACCCCATGATCTCCCCGATCAGGATCTGGGCACTTTCTGATGTGAAAGGATCTGGATCACGATCACCTAAAAAGAGAGAAACAAAACAAAAACAGGTATCAAAAATCTGCCACCATCCATCTCTTACCTGAGTCTGTGGTAGCAGACACTTACCTGTTGTGGTGCCAATTTCCACCACATCTTCTTCCTCCTCCTGCTCAGCTTGTGTTGGTGGTATTTCACCTTCTTCCATAGGTGGGGGGTCTGTGGTCTCCTCGGATGAGGGGTGTCCTCCGAGTCTTTTCTCCCCTATGTAAAACAAAAATGTTATAATTAGCACACAGATATTTGATGGCAGAACTAGAAATAGGAAACATTGCTTGGAAGTGGGGTACAATTGTCTATTTTAGCCGAGTTCCAAGATGTATTTTTTTTCTTGCCCTTTGTCAAGCTGCAATACTTTACCTGTTTGGTACAAGCTTCACAGATGGAGACCCCCCTATAGTATACACTGGAGCACCTGTGTGGCCCCCTAATAAAAATGGTGTTCTTGTGTCCCACACTAGTGCTCCAGTGTCCAGATGTGAAAACAGCTGCTCAGTGTCCTCTCCTTACACACAATCTAGTTTACATTTCATTCGAGTAACAAACCCATCTACACAAACAAATATTTGGCATCCAAGTAGGCCCAAAAAAAATGTGGGAAAATGCATATGGCCTAAACAATGGTGTTTTAGAGGCCGAAAGAAAAATGTTTGATACGAACGAATAATGGGCCCATGAACATTAAAGTTGCCCTTTTAAACGTTACAATTAAGAAAAGCATATGGAGCAGCACGAACGGAATAAAGACAGAAAGAATAGGAACACAGCACAACTACTTACTTTTTTGCAGCACTCTCCGGATCTTTCGGTACTGCTCTGGCTCTCTTAATTTCAGGTCCGACCACCGCTTCCTGAGCTGATCTTTCGATCTTCGTACCCCGAAATTCTTGTGAATACTTTTGACCACTTTCGCCATGATCTTGGCCTTTCTGATATTGGGGTTGGGGTAAGGCCCATACTTTCCGTCATAGTCTGACTTCTTCATGATGTCGACCATCTCCAACATCTCCCCAAAGGACATATTTGTGGCCTTAAAACGTCTCCTTCTGGATCGGGACGTGTCCGGATCCGGGCTTTCCTCCTCCTCATTCCTGCAATTATCATGCACCTGCTGTGGCTCCGCCATGTGCTCTTCCCCCACTGCGCCGAACGAAAAGGGGCGGGGAATAGAATAGAAAGAACGTCAGGGGCGGGCGGAGTTACACGCATGCGCAGTGTATAGAAAGCGTAACACACGTGCGTATTACGTACGATCTGTGAGCGGAGGAAGGAGCATTGGACGCGCCGATCGTAAGAACGAAGGTAAGAGACAAACTTGTGCCTATACTGCTTCTACATTGAGGGCTATATTGTAACAAGATTAGGAGAGTTTTGTCTGACATTAGGCTTTGTCTTGTGTTGTGTCTTGCAGTGAACATGGATATGCTACCGAAAGACAATGACTTCATGTCAGTATTCGTAGATATGTTAAGGGAGCTGCCCTGTCTGTGGGAGATTAAACACCCCCATTTCAAGAACCAAGCAAAGAGGAAGGCAGCACTGGTGCAATTGTGTGAAATTGTGAAGCAGGTGATCCCCACGGCAGACATCACCTATTTAAAGATATTAATTGGTGGCCTGAGGAGCACATATCTAAGGGAGCGCAAGAAGGTCCTGGATTCACAGAGATCCGGAGCAGCAGATGACATCTATGTCCCCAGGATGTGGTACTATGACAGGCTGCATTTTCTGGCAGGCCAGACTGAACCCAGGCCATCCTTCTCCAGTCTTCCTTCCACGCTTCCTTCCCCCCTGGCTGAGGCTTCTGACGCCCAACCTGGGCCTTCCAGGCCACATGTGGAGGAGCCCAGATTGAGCCAAGTATAGCATTCCTCTAAATATTTCTGCTTGTCCAATCAATGATGTTAACTAGATGTTAGTTGGGAGTATTAATTTATGATTGTGATTGATGATGCAAAACATGACAACCATGTCTCTTTTTCATACACAGGGAAGTCTCAGCCCGGAGGTGGCCGGGCCGAGCCGGCTGGCTGATCTGCAGGTCCCTCCACCCCCCCTGAAAAGAGAAAGTGGCAGTAGGAGGAGTGCCCTAGAGGAGGCTGGCAGAGGACTCTTTTGGAGGGCTACAGAGGTCCTGGGAGCACGACAGACCGTGGAGGAGGACATTGCTGCCGTCATTGCATATAAAATGCAGAGGATGGAGGAGGGCCAACAAGCCATGTGTGAGTCGCTCATATTGGAGGCTCTTACCAAAGGTATGAGGGGCCAAATTACAGCTCAGACACACCTTTGCGATGGTCCTCCTGCTCCTCCTGCAGGTCCTCCTCCTTGTCCTCCCTCTCCTCCAGGTCCTCCCAGTCCTCCTCCAGGTCCTACTCCTCCTCCTGCCACATCTCCAACTGCACAGCCACAGCCTGGAAGGAAGCGTGGAAGGAAGACCAGAAAGTGAGGATCCAGTCTGGTCGGCCAAAAGATGCAGCCTCTTGTGGTACCACAGCCTGGGGACACACGTCATCTGCTGCTATCCGGATCTCTGCGAATTCTGGACCAGACTGCCCTCCCTTACATATGGACTCCTCAGGCCACCAATTTTGATGTTCAAGAATTGATGTCTGCCGTGGGGGTCCCAGGCTTCGCTAATTTCTCCTGTTGATCCAGTGTTGCCTTCCTCTTTGTTTGGTTCTGATCCCTTAATAAAGGATTTTTGTTTTGAATTATACTCTCCTATGTGTTTTACTTCAAAAATTACAGTTTGTTTGTGAGGATTCAGGTACATTTCAAATATACAATGTGAAATGAACAAGGGACACCAACAACAAACAATCTCCTTGAGATTAAATAATAAAAGATATCAATGGTGTTGGGGTAACTTGACACACAAAACACACACAAAAATATTCTGGAGTAAAAATAAAAATAACATTGAACAAAGATCAGCCTTTGAAAAAATACAAACATTAAATAAAAAAAAAAAAGCCTTAATATCCCCCAAAAAATTAAATAAAAAAAAAAATTATGTCAGATGTGACAACTAATAACAATATATTCAGGGAATACCAATAAAAAAACAAAAATAAAACTTTGTGAGAAGTGTGTGTGAATATGAGCAGCAAAACTACTTCATTCTTGTCACATTATAAAGAAGAAGAGAGTGCGCTGTATTAAACCATTTCTAACATTGCAGCGTGACGAAAGTGCTGTATCCATTGCGAACGCTAAGTTTACCAGAGCTGTTCTGTCTTGAAATTTCTTCTGAGCATGCGTGGCACTTTGTGCGTCGGAACAGGCCACACACGGTCGGAATTGACGCGATCGGATTTTGTTGTCGGAAAATTTTATCTCCTGCTCTCCAACTTTGTGTGTCGGAAAATCCGATGGAAAACGTCCGATGGAGCCCACACATGGTCGGAATTTCCGACAACACTCTCCGATCGGACATTTTCCATCGGGGCATTAGGCGTTTGGCAGTTCTGAGATATTCCAGGCTCTTGTGGTCTGTAAAGATCATTATAGCAAGTATCTCCATTCTTCCAAAGAAATTTTTTAGCCAACAGTTCCCTGTCCCCAACATCACAATTCTTCTCCGGTTGACTAATTTTTCGAGAAGAAGCCACGGGGTGGAGTAACGCTTTGGGCCCCTGGTGCTGAGATAGAACTGCCCCGTGGCTATTTCTGAAGCACCAACTTCCAGCATCAACAGCACGTCCTTAACAACTGATGAGTCAGCTGTCAGCGGGCTTCCCCGCTGACAGCGGAATGTAAAAAAAAGAATTGCCGGGCTAAAAAAAATCGTGAAAAAAATGGCGTGGGGTCCCCTCCCAGGTCCATACCTGGCCCTTCGAGTCTAGTATGGATTCAGAGGGAAAGGGAGGGGAAGAGCGAGCGGCCCCCCTCCTGAACCGGACCAGGCCACATACCCTTAACATGGGTGGTGGGTGCTTTGGGGCAGGGGGGCTCTGCGCCCCCACCCCAAAGCACCTTGCCCTCATGTTGATGGGGACAAGGGCCTCTTCCAGACAACCCTTGCCTGGTGGTTGTCAGCGTCTGCGGGCGGGGGGCTTATCGGAATCTGGAAGCCCCCTTTAACAAGGGGGCCCCCAGATCCCGGCCTCCCTCCATGTGAATGAGTATGGGGTACATTGTACCCCTACCCATTCACCAAAAAAAAGTAGTGTAGTGTGAAAAAATACAGTAGACAGTTTTTGACAAGTCTTTTATTAAAAATATCTTCTTCTTCCTCCGGTCTTCCTGCATCTTCTCCCACATCTTCCTCCTCCAGGCTTCTCCTTCTCCCGCTTCATCTTCCACTCTTTTTCTTCCTGCGTGTCAGGGCTGGCTCAGCCCATCCTTCTCTGAGCTGGCCGCTCAGCTGTCTGCTAATTGCCAGCTCTCATCTCTCTCCACAGTTAACCAGCTGTTGTGGATCTGCTCGTCAGTCCCGTCTACTTAAAGATCTCCAGCTCACTTCATTCCTGCCTTCGCCTTGGTCACATCACAAGAAACCATCTCCTGCGTTCCTATTTTAAGACTGGCTTTGCTGACATCCCTTCTGGCTCCTTATCCTGCTTGCTGTTCCTCTACTTGGATCCCTGACTTCTGGCCTGGCTGATTACTCGATCTGGTTACTGAACCCTGGCTTGGCTGATTACCCGATCTGGTTACTGAACTCTGGCTTGGCTGACTACCCGATCCGGTTACTGGACTCTGGCTATGCTTTGACTACGCTTACTCTACCCTTTTTATTTTTATTAATAAATAAGTGTGATTTTACTGTACTTTTGTCTCGATCTGGTTCATGGTTTCTGATTGTAGGCGAAGGCCATGAATTCAGAAGATACAGTCAATCCACTTGTTGGTAATGTTTTTTCCAGATTGGATGAGCTTCTCCGGTACAACCTGAGTTGCAGGCCATTCCTGCTGCTGCTCCAGTCTCTGTGCAGGCACCCGCCTTGAGTATTACCTCTGTAAGAGGTATGTCTGGTTCCGCCCCGCTTCCCCAGCGATTTGGGGCGATCCAGTTCAATGCAGAGGGTTTCTCAACCAAGCTGAGATATACTTTGAGATGCTGCCCCAGGCGTTTCCCATGGACAGAAGCAAAGTAGGGTTTGTGATGTTTTTGCTTTCTGAGAGAGCCTTGGCCTGGGCTAACCCTCTATGGGAGATGCAAAAACCTGTTGTCTTGAGTTTCCCTGAGTTTGTGGCCTCCTTTAAAAGGGTATTTGACATTCCCGCACGCTCCACTTCTGCTGCCAAGTTCCTCATGTCCATCAAACAGAGTACGAGAACTGTTGCCGACTACGCCATTGAGTTCCGTACTCTGGCAGCAGTGGTTGCTTGGAACAATGAGGCCCTCATGGCTGCTTTTTCTCATGGTCTCTCAGATTCCATCAAGGATGAGATAGCAGCCCAAGATATACCCACTGAGCTGGAGAGCTTGATCTCGTTTGCCATCCTCATTGACTCCAGACTCAGAGAAAGACTTTCTTTTAAGGAGCGCTTGCAGAAGCCTCCTGTAGATTTGCCTCCGAGCTTTGCAGTCCCACCCGTGCCTCCCTCATCTCCCATGCCTCCTGGTACCGAGTTGGTCAGTGAAGATGAACCCATGCACTTGGGCTTCACGCGTCTCTCTGTGGATGAGAGAGCCTTTAGGAGGAGGGAGAGATTGTGCCTTTATTGTGGCCAGGCAGGTCACTTTTTGAAGCCTTGTCCTACCCATCCTGGGAACACCCGAACCTTGAGGTCCTGTCATGGACAGACCTTAGGTGGTGTTGTGTCGTCCCCAGTTATCCAGAAAGATAAGGCCCTGGTTTCGGTCACCCTTTCTTGGGCTAAGTCGTCTATCGAGATACAGGCTCTAATCGACTCTGGAGCTGCAGGCCTGTTCCTTGATGCTGCCTTTGTATCAAAGCATTCGATTCCACTGCAGCTGCGTGACACTCCACTTGCCATTGAGGCTCTTGACAGGAGACCTCTACAGCCTGCCCATGTAACTCATGAGACGGTTCCATTGTCCATGGCCGTAGGGGCTCTTCACCATGAGATAATCCAATTCCAAGTGAATTACTCTCCTAAGTTTCCGCTGGTTATTGGTTATCCTTGGTTACAGAGGCACAACCCCTCTTTTGATTGGCTCCGTGCTGAGTTTCTCTCCTGGTCACCACAATGCAGTGAAACATGCTTCCGGAAGGTAGCCAAGGTCCTGTGTACCTCTTCACTCTCCTCCCTAACAATCCCTATTGTAAACTGGAGAATTGTGAGTTCCATTGGGAACAGGTTAAATTCCTGGGCTGTCATTTCCACTGCTGGTTTTTCGATGGACCCAGAGAAACTTTTGTCATTCCTACAGTGGCCTCAACCTGTGCGGTTATGTCCTCTGCAGCGTTTCCTGGGTTTTGCCAACTATTATCGGAAGTTTATTCGTAACTTCTCGTCTCTGGTCAAGACCCTGACCGATACAACCAGAAAGAACGGTAACCCACAGAGTTGGTCTCGGAGTCCATTAAGGCCTTTGAAAATCTCAAAGCTGCCTTTGTTTCTGCTCCTGTGTTGGCACATCCTGATCCTACGTTACCTTTTATCCTTGAGGTTGATGCTTCTGAGCCTGGTGTTGGCGCCCTTCTGTCTCAATGTCCTACCTCTGAGAGTGCTATGCATCCTTGTGGCTACTTTTCCAAGAAATTGTCACCTGACAAGTGCAATTACGAGATTGGTGACAGAGCTGTTGGCAATCATTTTAGCCCTGAAAGAGGAGACATCTCCTCGAAGGTACCACTGTGCCGGTTCTCATTCTTACTGACCATAATAATCTCACATTCTTGTCTGAGGCTAAACGCCTCTCTCCCAGAAGGGCGTGATGGGATCTTTTCTTGCCAAGTTTCAATTACATTGTCTCATTCTTACCCGGTACTAAGAATGTAAGGGCTGACGCCTTGTCAGTTTTCTTACACTGCTAAGTTGGAGTCGGTTCCGGTTCCTATGATTCCTCCTGATCGTATTCTGGCTACGGTTCGCACCAGTCTTACTTCTCCTTTGGGTGACAAAATTCTTGCTGCTCAGGTCGATGCTCTTCCTGAGAAACCTTGTGACCGCTGCTTTGTCCCAGAGTGTCTCCATACTGCCGTGCTCCAGACTTAACACCATTCTCCCAAGGCAGCTGGCCACCCTGGTAAGAATCAACTCGTTTGGGCCATTTCCCAACAATTCTGGTGGCCTAGTCTATGTGCTGATGTAACTGCCTTTGTAGCTGCCTGTTCCATGTGTGCTCAGAGTAAGATTCCACGACAACTTCCAGTGGGCCTCCTACAACCCATACCCAATGGAGAGAGGCCCTGGACCCACCTGTCTATGGATTTCATTGTGGAGTTGCCCAGCTCCCAAGGCAACACAGTTATCCTTATGTTGGTTGACCAGTTCTCAAAGATGTGTCATTGTATTCCACTTAAGAAGTTCCCACTTCTAAGGAACTGGCTTCCATTTTTGCTCGGGAGATCTTTCACTTACATGGGCTATCCAAGGTGATTGTTTCGGACAGGGGTAGTCAGTTTGTGTCCCGCTTCTGGCGAGCCTTTTGTGCACAGCTGGGAATTCAGCTTGCTTTCTCCTCTGTGTATCACCCGCAGTCTAATGGGGCCGCAGAACAAGCCAATCAGTCCTTGGAGCAAGTCCTACGTTGCTATATTTATGATAATCACAACAACTGGTCAAACCTATTACCATGGGAAGAGTTTGCTCACAACAGTGCCTTGAATTCTGCTTCCCGATTGTCTCAGTTTATGGCGAATTATGGTTTCCAACCTTCCATGTTGCCTGACTCGTTTGTTCTGCAGAGTATTCCTGCGCTAGAGGAGCATCTCCGTGGTCTTTGTTCCACTTGGGCACAAGTCCAGGAGGCTTTGCATCATGCTAATGATGGGGTACAGACTCCATGCTGACTGCAGACGCCTGCCTGCGCCTTCCTACCAGGTTGGGGACAGGGTCTGGCTGCCATCTCGCAACCTCCAACTTCGTGTTCCCTCACTGAAATTCGCACCTCGGTTTATTGGGCCTTTCCGTATCCTTCGCAGGATTAACCAAGTGGCTTATGCGTTGGACCTTCCTCCTAGTATGAGCATCAAAACACAAATGTGTTTCATGTCTCCTTATTGAAACCGTTGATCTGCAACCGCTTTACTACCTCTGTGCCACGTCCTCACCCTATACAGGTTGAGAACCACCATGAGGAGTATGAGGTAAAATCCATTGTTGACTCCCGTAGGTTCCGTGGGCGCATACAGTACCTGGTGCATTGGAAGAGGTAGGGGGTAGAGGAACGATCCTGGGTCTCATCCTCGGACGTACATGCTTCTGCCCTCCTCCGTGATTTACATAGATGTTTTCCCCTCAAGCCCGGTGGTCCTCCTAGGGGGAGGGGTCGTTGAGGAGGGGGTACTGTCAGGGCTGGCTCAGCCCTTCCTTCCCTGAGCTGGCCGCTCATCTGTCGGCTAATTGCCAGCTGTCATCTCTCTCCACAGTTAACCAGCTGTTGTGGATCTGCTCGTCAGTCCCCTCTACTTAAAGATCTCCAGCTCACTTCATTCCTGCCTTCGCCTTGGTCACATCACAAGAAACCATCTCCTGCGTTCCTGTTTTAAGACTGGCTTTGCTGACATCCCTTCTGGCTCCTTATCCTGCTTGCTGTTCCTCTACATGGATCCCTGACTTCTGGCCTGGCTGATTACCCGATCTGGTTACTGAACTCTGGCTTGGCTGACTACTCAATCCGGTTACTGGACTCTGGCTATGCTTTGACTATGCTTACTCTATTTACCTTTTTATTTTTATTAATAAATAAGTGTGATTTTACTGTACTTTTGTCTCGGTCTGGTTCATGGTTTCTGATACTGCGGTCTTCTTTGTCCGGTGTGCTTCTTCCTCTGCCGCCACTCCCGCTGACGACCCTCCTCAGATGCTGCGTCCCACTGATCTGTCCACGCTGATGTCAAGCATTTCTTAGATAACGATGGGAGTGTGGCCATCAGATGACATCATCCAGAGGCCCCGTCCCCTTGTGACATCACAGGCCCATCATGCTCTGGGCGGTGAGATCACAAAGGGTGGGGCCTCCAGATGACATCATCATATGGTCACGCCCCCATCGTTATCTAAGGAATGCTTGACATTATCGCAGACAGATCAACGGGATGCAGCATCGGAGGAGGGTCATCGGCGGGAGTGGCGACAGAGGAAGAAGCACACCGGACAAAGAAGAAGAGCGGAAGAAGAAGCGGGAGAAGCAGAAGCCCGAAGGAGGAAGATGCAGGAGAAGATGCAGGAAGCCTGGAGGAAGAAGAAGATATTTTTAATAAAAGACTTGTCTAAAACTGTCTAATGTATTTTTTCACAATACACTACTTTTTTTGGTGAATGGGTAAAGGAAAAATGTACCCCATACTCATTCACATAGGGGGGAGGCCGGGATCTGAGGGCCCCCTTGTTAAATAAGCCCCCCGTCCAAAGACCCTGACAACCACCGGCTTGTCGGAAAGAGGCGCTTGTCTCCAACAAAATGGGGCAAGGTGCATTGGAGTGGGGGGGCGCAGAGCCCCCCCTGCCCCAAAGCACCACACCCCCATGTTAAGGGCATGTGGTCTGGTATGCTTCAGGGGGGGCGTTCGCTCGTCCACTCCCTTTCTTGACCTGCTGGGCTGCATGCTCGGATAAGGGTCTGGTATGGATTTTGGGGGGGTTCTCACACCATTTTTTTTTTAAATTTTGGCTTGGTGGGGCCTAGTATGGACCTGAGGGGGGACCCCACAATGTTTTTTTTTTCACAATTTTTTTTTTAGCCGGCAATTCTTTTTTCTTACATTCAGCTGTCAGCGGGGAAGCCCGCTGACAGCTGATGACTCATCAGTTGTTAAGGATGCGGTGGCCGGCTTCCCAGCCCCCTCCTTAGCAACAAGCTATATACAGTGTAAAATAAAAACCTACGAAATCATGGTAAAATCGTGGTAAAAACACGTGTCCAAAAACGCAGCAAGCACTGCAAAAAGCACTGCAGAAACGCTTAAAAGCAATATGCATAGATGTGTATCGAGCCTAGCAGTGAATGAAAGATAATCACACACCAACAAACAACAAACATGAGAATGCATAAAAAGCAAAACTAAATAATAAAATGCCTAACTAGCAATCCTAGCCACACTTAAAGGGGTTGTAAACCCTCATGTTTTTTCACCTTAATGCATCCTATACATTAAGGTGAAAAAACATCTCACAGTGACCGACCCCTAGCCCCCCGTTTTACTCACCTGCCCCCCTTCGTTCCCTCGGCAGAGACGCGCTGGACCTCTCTGCCCGGGGTTCTCGGCTCTTGAGTGGATAGATTGATAGCAGCACAGCCATTGGCTCCCGCTGCTGTCAATCAAACCCAATGATGCGGGCGCCGGGGGCAGGGCCGAGTCCTACTATCTGCGTCTATGGATGAAAATGCTGGACTTGGGAGCACTCCCGCAAGGTAACCCCCCAGGAGAGTGCTTCTCCTAGGGGGTTATACGATGCAGGGAGGAGCTGATAGCGCCATCAGGAGACCCCAGAAGAGGATGATCGGGGCCACTCTGTGCAAAACGAACTGCACAGTGGAGGCAAGTATGACATGTTTGTTATTTAAAAGAAAAAAAACGAAGCTTTACAATCACTTTAAAGTGTAAGTCCCCCTAACACTAAAATCCCTGCATCTACAGACATCCACGATGTAACACTAACCTATCTAACACTGTAAAGAAGAAATCAGTATACATACTGTGCCTTGAACATTTTTTCATGTTACAACCAAAAACTTAAATGTATTTTATTGGGATTTTATGTGATAGTCCAACACAAAGTGGCACATATTTGTGAAGTGGAAGTAAAATGATAAATGGTTTTCAAAATTGTAGAACCACCTTTCGCTGCAATTACAGCTGAAAGTCTTTTTGGAGATGTCTCTACCAGCTTTGCACATCAAGAGTGAACTTTTTGCCCATTCTTCTTTGCAAAATAACTCAAGCTCTGTCAGATTGGATGGAGAGCGTCTGTAAACAGCAATTTTCAAGTCTTGTGACAGATTCTCAATTGGATTTAGGTCTGGACTTTGACTGGGCCATTCTAACACATGAATATGCTTTGACCTAAGCCATTCGATTGTGGCTCTGGCTGTATGTTTGGGGTCGTTGTGCTGCTAGAAGGTAAACCTCCACCCCAGTCTTTTGCAGACTCTAACAGGTTTTCTTCTAAGATTGCCCTGTTTTTGGCTCCATCCATCTTCCCATCAAATCTGACCAGCTTCCCTGTCCCTGCTGAAGAAAAGCATCCCCACAACATGATGCTGCCACCACCATGTTACATGGTGGGTATGGTATGTTCAGGGTGATGTGCAGGGTTAGTTTTCCGCCACAGATGAACTTGCACGATTTCAAACCTGCCTCCAATGTGAACGAGGGCTAATGGCCAGTTCACACCACATGCAGTCCAGTGCATTTTATTTTTGCATCAAAAATGCATGGAAAGTAGGGTATATGGTTTCCAATTGCATAGTTCACACAGTGCAGTCAGTTCCAGAAAAAAAAAAGTAGAACATGCTGCATTTTTACTTACTGGACTGTAGCGGAATGCACTGGAACACATCAAAAAGGCACTGGACCCCAGTATAGCGGAAACAAAACAGGAAAAAAAGCAAAAAAGCATCTGGAATCAAAAATGCACCAGAACGCGCAAAAAATGCATGCGTTTTTGTGGTGTGAACCAGCCCTAAAACTGCAGCTTTTTGCCCAGAGCAGCACAGTGCCATCAGCAGGTGAACTTGGTTCTAACACAGAGCTTAGGGTGGGAGATTCAAGATAACCAGCCTGAATATTTATCAGGTTCCAGCCAATCCTTGGAAAGAGGTGTTATAAATAGTCTGAAACACTGGAAAAAGGGGTTCCTTCTCAGAACAGTTAAAAAAAAAGTTAATAGCTTTAGAGAAGAAATAATTGCAATTTGGTGTAAAGCTGAAACCGGACGAATTTTGATCCATGTATAGCCATTTCTGTTCATGATAAGTAGATTTATCAATCGACTTCTCAGGAACGGTGCGGCTGAAAATTTTTCAGTCGATCAGCACATACAGCCAAGGCTGCACTGCAGCGCTGATCAGTGGATTCTGATGGAGGGGGAGCCTCGCGGTCAGAATACAGTGACACAGCGGGGAGGATTCCTTTTCTCCCTTGCCCCAGTTTGGATGTGCATTAATGTTTCAAAACCAAAGTATAAACTGGTGTATATTAAAAAAATCCAATTGGATTAACAATAAAACCTGCAGTAGTAGACACAATTCTCTTAAAATCATGTAAAGTTTAAGGCCATGGTACAGAGTTCTCCAGTATAGATTGAAAGAGAATAGATTATAAACAGAAATAGTTGTAAACAGCAGATAAATTATACCTTCATGGATGGACAGAAATATGAGAATCCCAGGGGATATATCTGGTGTATAGTTAGACATGTTAAGAAACATAAGATCAGTACTGGTCCTTGAGCAATTTGGTTTAGTGCGGCAAAGTGACAGCTGATAGAGCAATATGAAGCAAAATGAAATAACCAACAAAACGAGGTATACATATAGTTACGTGTTAGGTTCAGCTGCTCTAATGGCAGATGCTAGGTGTTTAGAACACTAAAGCTAAAAACTAAAAAGCTAAAAAGATCATTGGTTTCATGCAGGCAACTCTGCCAGGTGGCATTGACCTTGGAACTATGCAGGTCCCATCAAATTAGAGGTCAATCAGCCACAATTGCAGTACCTCCTGGCACCCACTGCGGGAACCCTGGTTGAGAATGGCCATTCTATAGCCTAACTATTTCCGTTTTACTGTTACAGGGCAGCACCTGTGCACCAGATAACGTGTATATACGTAATCTGGCTCTTCTGGGTAGGGGGAGCACATGCATGCTGCCAGCGGCTCGCTCCTGATGTGATCACATACAATGGGAGCCCAGCGGCGGGTACCGCGGCATCCGCTGATCATCGAGCAGAAAGGCAGGAATGGCCGTCTGCCTATGTAAACAATGCAGGATCGCTGTTCTGACAGGAGGGAAGGCATGGATCCTGTGTCTCTGCAAAGCAGGGACTAGGATCCATGTCTTCCTCTAGTAAAAGCATCTCCCACAGTTCAGTAAAATATAGGATAGGCACACAGTTAACCCATTGAGTACAGTGACAGTAAATAATTTTTAGCACTGATCACTGTATTCGTGTCACTGGTCCCCGAAAAGTGTCAGTGTCAGAATGGCCGCCGCAATATCACAGTCCAGCTACAAGTCGTTGATCGCCGCCATTACTACCAAAAATATGTAACTAAATACATATTGGCCTAAATTTTTGAAGAAATTCGATTTTTAAAAAAATTTTTATTGGATATATTTTATAGCATAAAGTAAAAAATATTGTTTGTTTTTGAAAATTTCGGTCTTTTTTTGTTTATAGTGCAAAAAAATGTAAACCGCAAAGGTGATCAAATACCACAAAAAGAAAGCTCTATTTGTGGGGAAAAAAAGACACATTTTATTTGAGATACACCATAGGGTTTACCAGTCAGTGGAACTGGGTGTGAGTCCAGAAAAAAAAATGTGACTTATCATTGTAGACGACCCACAGATCAGCTGGGTATTATACCTTTGCATATTTCAAGTTACTCTTTTGGATTACCTTTTGAAATTGCTCAACCTCTTGTAGTTACATGGAGAAGTTTGGATAGACTGAAATAAAAACAATTACCGGTACTTTGTGAATATTCCCCTTTTCATGGTACAAAAAAAAGCTCCATCGTCCTGATGGTTCAGTGGTTTAGCAATAAGGACACAATTCTACCATTGTAATTTTTGAAGCATACATTTTGCTTCCAGTTTGCTCCCATTTGCTTTAGGTTTGCATTTGTTTTGCTTCTTGTTTACAAGATGGGGGTCATAAAACGATAATTTTATGGAAACTGGAGGGAAATAGCTGCAGGGTAAACCACAATCCACAGAAACACACAGATGTAAACAGTAGCAGTGAATACAACAATACTGATTCATCCCTGCTGTTTTCGGGCAGTTCAGTTTCTTATCAAAATGCAGGTAAACTGCAACAATGAGAGTCTGGGAGGATTGTTGATATATATACCTTTACCTTTTCTCCCATATTACAATGACATTTTTCAATCACACTTGCAAAAAAAAAAAAAAGATTCAGCTGTATATCAGCAATTTTCATCTTTATTTTCTAAATGTTTGACCTCTAAGCTTGGATTTTACCAGAATTCTAATCTTGAGTGGATTTTTAAGCAAGCCTTTTTAGTCATCATCTTATATACATATTTTTGATGGAAGCCATTGTCTGGCACCTTTTTTCCTTTTCCACCAATAATATTTATTAGTAAGTTTAGTCCTTCCTGTTGATCATTTTTATCTGCTGCACAGTTGAACATTTTTCAACACAGCACTTAGTACTTCATCATGGTAAAACCCCCTTCATTACCCACATCTAAGGAAACAAGAAATAGTATGGTAAAATGGAATACGAAGAACAGTACAGTTTTTCAATGGAATGGACAGATGATTAGACATGTTCTGCCCATCATAGGCACTTTTTGTCTTTTTCCTAGGATACTTTTTGGACTTTCTTTCTACCATCCTTCATGATGTTTCTTGAACAGGATGATCGAGCTGCAAATGTTTTTATTGGAGACTGCAGCTCCATTGTCAGTAGTTCACTGACATTTTTGCTGGTCTTTTACATTTAATTAAAACATTTATTTTTTCATCTTGTTTTCATTCAATTTTTTCAAAAGAATTACTTATTTTTACAATTTTTTTCACAATAAACAAATACCATACATGCTTTTCTTCTCATTTTCACCATGCAACATCTTTTATTATTTCACTCATTATTCATCTGTTTTTTTCTTTTATTGTTAACATTATCACTACATTACATTTCTTTATGATCATCATTTATTTTTATTCGTTATTCACACTCACAGATTTTTTCAATTCTTTCACTTTTAATCCTTATTTCACATTTTCCATTACTTTTTAGCATTATTTTTTACATTCCTCAACACTCTCTGGTCCTTTTTTTGTCTTCCTCTCATAAATTGTCAGTTTTTCTGTCACCAATGCAGTACAGTGTTATCATATAACTGGTGTGGCGGTGATCAGGGACACTGATTGGTGACAGTATGTAAAAAAAAAAAAATTAAAAAATTTCTAACGCACTGTGACCAGACCAATACAGTGTTACCATTGTAACATTGTACTACTCTGGGGAAGTGATCAGATTTTTTTTTTACACATTATGATTGCATATACCAATGAATTTCATTGGTATAGGCAACTATTTCTCCTGAATAAAACTGGTTCATTCAGTTTGTTTTGTTGTGATTAGCTGTGTCAAGCGAATCACATGGTACAGATGGGCTGTGATTGGCCTGTCTGTACCATGTGTTTACTGTGACCAATCACAGCTAGCAACAGAATTGTGTACAATGGATGGCATGAAAGAAAGCCATCCATTGTTTACAATTGTCATGTGATCTGCTGTGATTGGTCACAGCGATCACATGAAACTGACAGCAGGCCGATGCAGTGATTAATCATCGGCTGTGACAGATTGCGCCACTAAACAAGAGAGCTCCCGCCCAGCCGTCATTTTACTATAGGCCGAAGGTGTTAAAGTAAAACTAAAGGCAAAATTTTTTTCATTTTGAATAAGAGTAAGGGGAGGGATTAACCACTTTTTTGCCATCTGTTTCTCATTGAGGAGATTTACCTTCAATTTCCATTAGGCAAAAACAGGAAGTGAGAGGAAATCCCTCCAAAGTGAGGCATTTCCTGGCTGTCTTCAGCATCACCAGAACTATTGTCTCCATTGGAATATTTCACCACTATTCCTGTTCTTATGACAACTTAAAATATGGGTCTATCTTTCACTTTCACTCAGTGATAATGGTCAACAGGGCAAACAGAGAGGGTGAATCTCTCAGTCTCATCAGCGCACATCAGCGAAGGAGAAAAATTACCTGTTTGCAAAATTTTATAACAAACTAAAATGAAAAATGTTTTTTTTTTTTTTATTTTCTTAAATTTTCGGTCTTTTTTTTGTTTGTTCACCAAAAAAAACAGTGGTCATTAAATACCACCAAAAAAAGCTGTATTTGTGTGAAATAAACAATAAAAATTTCATATGGGTAAAGTGTTGCAGGACCGTGCAATTATCATTTAAAGTGCGACAGCACTGAAAGCTGAAAATTGGCCTGGGCAGGAAGGGGGTAAAAGTGCCCAGTAGGCAAGTGGTTAACTATCATGGATCAGTTCTTAACCCCTTCATGACCAGGATCAAAGCAGACCTTAGTGCCCAAGCCCAATTTTTCAACTTTGACATGTGTTGGTCAGCTTTAAAGTAGTTGTAAAGTGTAAACATTTTTACCTTAATGCATTCCTTGCATTAAGGTAAAAAATGTTTAGGTGTCAGCATCCCCCCTCCCCCCTTTTACCTACCTGAGATCTCATTCGACCCAGCGCTGTGCACGTCTGCAGATCTTCTCTTCTCTCACTTCCGGGTTTCACTGGCTTTGCTGGGGCACCGGGAGCCATTGGCTCTCAGTGCTGTCAATCAAAGCCAGTGATGAGGGAGCGGGGGCGGGGTCTTGCTGTCTGTGTCAATGAATGCAGCAGAGGGACTCGGGTGCAAGCACACACAAGTGCACCCATGGAAAGCAGCTTCCCATGGGGGCACTGGCCAGAGAGAAGGGGCCAGGAGCACTGGTGGGGGACCCGAAAAGAGGAGGTTCGCGGCTGCTCTGTGCGATTCCATTGCACAGAGTACGTAAGTATAGACATGTTTGTTATTTAAAAAAAAAGTACCTTTATAATCCCTTTAATTTCATCAACGAAATATTTTTGTTGACAAAATGAACAAAATTTTAATTGACTAAAATATGACTAAAACAATTCTGATGATTGAAATACGACTAAACTTAAAATGGCATTTTAGTCAAAAGACTATGACTAAAACTAATTTGAAATTTGATATCAAAATGACCACTGCACTATCACATAAGAATAATTAGGGGGCATTTTCTGAAAGAAATAAATATTAGGAAAAGGGATTTTCTTATTTTTTTCTTCCTAATATTAATGTTTTCTTTTTTTCTGTCCTACCTATACACACTGACACTAAATATAAAACCTTTTTTTTTCTTACTCAAAACACACTGACATTTTCGCTTACTAGTCGCAAGTAGTAATTGAATAGGTTACTAAAGTCACGAAAATTCTTGTACGACAGAAAAAAAAAATCAGAAGTGATGTTATGTGTTTTAGTGTATTTGTATTGTATTGTATTTTCGGACGACAACTGTACTGACTAAACGAAAATCGTACGATCTGGTATTGTACGAGGAAAAAAAAAAAAGCTCTGTATTAAAGATCCGATTATCGTACGATTGCGACGAAAGCGGTATTTTTTGTCCACTTTTTGGATCATGTGTACGGGCCATAACTGACACTAACACTAAATAACACTAACTGACAGTTACAAATGCCAGTAACTGACAATTTCACTGCCACTAAGAGCCCTTTTACGCAGTTTTACCGTTGTTTTAGAGGCGCTTTATGGCTGCTAGCGGGGCGCTTTTAACCCCCGCTAGTGGCCAAGTAAAGGGTTAAAAGCGCTGCTGCCGATTGATTTGGTCTGGTATGGTCTTGAGGGGGGCAACAACACGCAGTTTATTTATTTTTTTATCTTGGCGTGGGGTTTCCTCTCAAGATGCATACCAGACTCAAAAGGCCAGGTATTGTCGGGTTTAACCACTTCCGGACCGCCGCATGCTGATATACGTCCTAACTCTGACGGGGGATATCGTTGTTTTGGCAGCAGCTAGCTGCCGTAACCCCGGTATCCTATCCTCATGTTCGTCCGGCGGTCCGGTTTCTGATAAGAGTGGTCTTTGTGGCGTCCCTCTCCTGCCGCGCTCCAATGCCCTCCGCCGCTTACCGGATCTGTCGGCAGTGGCGGAGGCAGTTGGCTCTTCACCCTGGCTGGGCATGGAGACGAGTGAGGGGAAGATGGCCCCCACCCATCTCCATAATGATGCAGGGAGGAAGCAACGTCAAAACGTCACTTCCGCCCACAAACTCTCAAAGGGCAATTTTTTTTTTAATTTATTTTTTAAATGACAATTTTTTTTAATTTTTTTTATGGCATTTAAGTGTAAATATGAGATCTGAGGTCATTTGATCCCAGATCTCATATTTAAGAGGTCCTGTCATGATTTTTTTCTTCTATTACAAGGAATGTTTACATTCCTTGTAATAGGAATAAAAGTGACACTCTTTTTTTTTTTTAAAAACAGTGTAAAAAAAAAAAAAGGTAAAATAAATAAGAAAATAAAAACATTTTTTAAATGTGCCCCGTCCCGCCGAGCTCGCGTGCAGAAGCGAACACATACGTGAGTAGGGCCCACATATGAAAACGGTGTTCAAACCACACATGTGAGGTATCACCGCGACCAGTAGAGCGAGAGCAATAATTCTAGCCCTAGACCTGCTCTGTAACTTAAAACATGCAACCTGTAGAATTTTTTAAACGTCGCCTATGGAGATTTTTAAGGGTAAAAGTTTGTCGCCATTCCACGAGCGGGCGCAAATTTGAAGCGTGACATGTTAGGTATCAATTTACTCGCCGTAACATTATCTTTCACAATATAAAAAAAAAAATTGGGCTAACTTTACTGTTGTCTTATTTTTTTAATTTAAAAGTGTATTTTTTCCAAAAAAAAGTGTGCTTGTAAGACCGCTGCGCAAATACGGTGTGACAGAAAGTATTGCAACAACCGCCATTTTATTCTCTAGGGTTTTAGAAAAAAAATGTATAATGTTTGGGGGTTCTAAGTAATTTTCTAGCAAAAAAACTGTTTTTAACTTGTAAACAACACATCTCAAATAGAGGCTCGGTCCTTAAGTGGTTAAAGTCAGATCCTGTTCATTGAAATCGGACGGTAGTCGGACAATAAGTTGCAGTGTAAAGTCAGGTCCACAGCCATGCGACTGTCGTGTCGTACCAGTGTACACGGCCTATGATACAAATAATAAAAAGTGCACTACTCTCTTAAATGTGCATGTGCTGGATATATCCAAACTAGAAAACTGCCAGTGCCTGAAATTAAAATCTGTGACTTCATGAAAATAATATTAAACATTCAAACAAAAAAGTAAATTTTTTGTCATGGATTGTCATGGATCGTCTATGAGAGGATGTGATTGATCCATATATCAATCAATTGTTTTTGCACTTCACAATGGACTTTTTGTTTGAATGTTTAATTAATATTATTTTCCTGAAGTCACAGATTGCACTTTAATTTCAGGCACTGGCACTTTTTTGGCACATTATTTACTTCAATGATAATTCTTGACAATATTTTCATCAAACATTTTATTTAAACATTTTTATTATTTATTTAGTTTTCTGGTTTGGATATATCCAGCATGTGCAGATTAGGCCCCTTTCATATGGGCTTTCCGATCAAATCCACCTGTCAGTTTTTCAGGCGGACCTGATCGGACGCTCCATTCAGCCCTATGGAGCGGTGGATGTCAGCGGTGACAGGTCCACTGACATCTACCGCTATCCAATCCGGTCTTGTTCATGAAATCCAGACAGATGGAGACCCTGTTTTCCATCCATTTAGCAGGTCGGATCGGATGGGATTGGATGAAAACAGACAGGTGGATCCATTTTCATCAGATATCTCTCCATAGAGGACAGCGGGGCTCTGACAGGTCCATCTCAGCACAGTGAGCGAAGACAGACCTATCATCCGCCTGCTCTGCAGGGATCAGCGGATTGATCCCCTGCTGAGCAAAACGAAGTCCACCGGGCGGAAAGCCCGTGTGAAAGGACCCTTAAAGAGAGTAGCACACTTTTTATTATTTGTATCTTAAAGCATTGAACTAGTTCATCTTTATTATTTTTTTTTCGTCAAAAGACTTTTTTTTTTTTGCACAGACTAAAGCCTCGTACACACGATCGGATTTTCGTCCGGGAATTGTGTGACGACAGACTGTTTGCCTAAAATCCGACCGTTAGTACGCTCCATCAGACAATTGTTGTCCAACGAATGTTGGATGGCAGGCTAGTAAATTTTCGGCGGACAACGGTCTGTTGTCAGATTTTCGTATTGTGTGTACACAAGTGCGTCACACAAAAGTCCAAAGTACAAACATGCATGCTCAGAATCAATGCTCACCAAACATGAAATTAGCAGAAGGTGCCCAAAGGGTGGCGCTCAAGAGCTGAAATTCCACGTAGTACGTCACTACGTTCATGTTTGTTGGCCGACAATTGTGTGCCATTTGTATGCAAGACAAGTTCCTGGCACACGCCCTCCGGACAAAAGTCTGACGCTCTGTTGGCAAAAAATCAGATCGTGTGTATGAGGCTTTAGTCTCGGTTCACACTGGGGCGGCTTCAAAGTCATCCGACTCTGAAGCCGCCCCGCACAGCGTGACTTCAAGCGTGGCTTGCAAACGACTTCTTTAACCTGCCAGGGAACCTATCAGTGCATAAAATAAATGCTAGATAATTCAGGAAAAAAGACTATAAGAAACCATAACTAAATCACTTCAAGTCCTATGCCGATATCAGCTTTGAACTTCAAACAGGTCCGCTACCTTACCGGATCCAGAGCTAATGCCGCGTACACACGATCGGAAATGCCGCCAGCAAAACTCCGATGAGAGCTTTTTGTCGGAAAATGCGACCGTGTGTATGCTCCATCGGTCTTTTGCTGGCGGAATTCCAGCCAGCAAAAGAATGAGAGCAGGTTCTCTATTTTTCAGTCGGGAAAAGTTCCTATCCGAAAATGCGTTCATCTGTATGCAATTCGGACGCGAAAAAAATCACGCATGTTCGGAAACAATTTGACGGAATTCCGTCGGAAAAAAACATCCAAATTTTTTCTGACGGAAGTTCCAATCGTGTGTAGGCTGCATAATAGCCTTCTACAGCTGAAAGACAGTCATGGCCCAATTTGGTGGTATTGCATTGTGTACTTAAAAAAATCTTGCTTAATTATGGTATAGAGTCGGTAGCCTGCTGTGGTAATGTCTATGTTTGTAAAAAAAATAAAAATAAGGTTCTTTTCTTACCATTGCTCTCACTTTCCCAGTCTTTAGCAGGAAATACAGTATATGAGGATATGCTAGGTACCTTTATGCATGAAGATACATTTAGCTTTGTCACTGATTTGAACATAAAATAATACAATATTCCACTAGATGGCACCAAAATGCTTTTCTGTCCAAATGATACTTATTATTTTTATTATTACTATTATTATTATACAGGATTTATATAGCGCCAACAGTTTGCACAGCGCTTTACAACATTAGGGCAGACAGTACAATTACAATACAATTTAATACAGGAGGAATCAGTGAGCCCTGCTCGTTAGAGCTATTATTAATAAACATTTAAAAGCTTAAGCCCTATTCAAACCTGAGAAACTTGAAATCGTGGGCAGAATCACGGGAAAACGTGCAACACCTGTTTGGGTGCCATTAATTCAAATGCGGTTAGCGTTCACGTGGAAATCGCGCTACAAACATACCAAAACACGCCTGAAAAGGTTCTGGAGCTTTTTTGGCGCATTTGTCGCGCGTGGGGGAGCAAAACGTTATCATAAAACCATGTGTGTGTACAGTTCTGTATCCATGTCCTCAGAAACAAAATGATAAAGGTAAGTGATCTGATATGTCTCTGTAGCACACAGGATTTTAATTCAATCTTATTTTATTGAGAAAGGAAAAGTATACAGTACACAAATATATCATTCAGTAACACAAATAAAGAGGTAAACATCATTTTAATATCTCTGCCAAAACGTCTCATATAGTATGGAGTTTGTTAGCTTTATTCTAATTATTCTAGTTTGATATACAAGCCAGTGTAGCTATATCGTCAATCATGACTTCTTAAGGGTCAGTGAATACCACTATCCACTCAATGAGCGGCGCCCACTTATTACAAATATGCTGGGGCTTTTGTTGATGTGCTAATCACGATTTCTCTTAGGGTGAAACTCTATGTGTGTAGCACACAGGATTTTAACGGAAACCATTTTATTAAAAAAACGTGGATGCTGCCATTGCCTAATTCTCATTATAAAAATGTGCCTGGCTGTTTTATCTACCCTCTAGCTTCAATACTTTCAGTCACGGACCCAGAACAAACATGTACATATGGACTTCTGACTTTTCTCTGTTTGCAATTAGTGTTTCAGTTCTAGAGTTCACTTTGACAGGTAAAACAGCTTCCTTATAAGTATTTAAACTGTGCATGTAGCTTTTTACCCAGAGATCAGTTTTAAGAGATCACCTTATGTCCTAAGGCCCGTACACACGATCTGAAAATCGTACGAAAAATCTGATTGTTAGTACACAGCTTTTGAAAGCCGATCACAATAGTTCATTCGATATTATCTGATAGGACAACGACGAAATTTTTTCTTGTACAATATCAGATCGTATGGTTTTCGTTTACTCAGTACAGTTGTCGATTGAATACAAATACAATACAACAGTAAAATCAAAAAGAAAGATACTGCGCTATCCCTTAATTCAGAAAAATCAAGAAATGTGTTAAGTGAAAAACTAAAAAAGGAAAAACTAAAGTGCTGCTGCAGCCTGAAATGTGAGACAACCCCCACCTCAATAACTATACAAAACAAAGAGCTGCGCTGCTAATACATGAACGTGATCATAATGATTACAACCAACGCTGAAAAAAACATGCAAAAAACAATAAACAAATTAATTGGCGATAAAAATAGCTGGGAAACTAGAATCTCACAAATAAAATGATGTAATAAATTATGGTGACTAAGGATTCAATATCCAGAAAGATTATAATAAGTCCATATAATCAGAAAAAAAGGGAGTCCTTATGGGTACAGAAATTCTGCTGGTAAAGGGAGAAAAGAACACCTTTCTTCAAGTGGTGTGAGGCATGCAAAGATGGTCTCCCTAGGGAGAGTGATGTTACAGGGAGATCCTCCACCTCAAATAAATCAGCCCCTTACCGAATCCATAGATCTCCTGTCACAGAGATCATGCACGCAGGTGGCTGTGTCCCCCAGCCACTGGGTCTCTGCTGGGATGTAATTCACAGGTCACCGCTCCAGGAGATCAACTTAATGAGTTACCACTCCCAATCCACAGATAAACATGAAAAGGAAATGCTCCATAGCGTAATACAGTTAAAACACGTTTATTAAAAAATTAGAAATGCACTTACAGTGTGTGCAGGTATAAGATCATAAATAAAATCAATGTGCGCCGGCCGGCTCTCAGCTGCTACCCGTCCACTTCCGGGATCAGCGTGGTATGGTGGTGACGTCAGCACGCCGCTCCTCCCTACGCCGTTTCGACAAATCTGTCATCTTCCTGGGGTACGGGCGGCGTGCTGACACACCACCTATATGGGTAAAGTTACTAACAACACATTACATCACTTCTGTTGTACGAGAATTTTCATAAGGTTAGTAAACTCTTCATTTTCTCCATGAATGCAAAGCATTCTATGATTGGACGAGGTGGAGAGGTGACATCACGGTCTGAACCTCGTCCAATCTTAGAACACTTTGAGAAAATGCAATGTCTTGTCTGAATGGCACCAGTGCCATTAAAGTGGAAGTCAACTCCCATCTCTGACTTTTACCTATAGGTAAGCCTATAATAGGGTATACCTATAGGTAGTGTAAATATCTTCTAAACGTGCACCAGGAGATATTTACTGTACATGCACCCAGTGACATCACTGATGCATGCACTTTGAAGCTCTGTGCCATAAACTGCGGCTCTGGTGGGTGAAGATGGGAGCGTCTACAGCGGTGACAGCTTGGTGCTGGAAGGGCTTTGTTTAGGTAAGTTTAACATAATGTGCTAGTATCCGATGCATACTAGCTTATTATGCCTTTACCGTGCAGAGTACAAAAAAAAAAAAATTCCTGCGATTTACTACTGCTTTAAGAACAGGTGCAATAGGCTCTGTGTACCTATAGACTCAGGTGAGTCCAAATACTGTAGCTGATGGGTATCCATTCGCTTACATAGGTTTCTAACATACAGCTCAGCACTAGTACAAAAACATAAACTAGCTGTTTATCACTCTGTATTGGGCAGTGTACTCCTGTGAATTAACCCCTAAAGTGTATTTAAACTTTTGCAGCCAAATTGGGATAACACCTACTTTATATTTGCAACACTTGTTGCATATTCACATAGCATAATTAAAGGGTAAGTTAACCTTTTCACAAAAAAAAAAAATTCCCTACTATGTATTGTTAAGAAGGGGTCTGTGGAGTTATGTTTACCATAAAATAACCTTTTCTGTACTATGCTGGTAGATCTTATCAGTTGTTAACTAGATCTGAATACTGTGTTCTAATAGGGAGCTTAAAAGCTTGCATTGCATGTTAAAAGAGAAGTATGGCCAAAACCTTTTGGTAAAACTTCTCCTATGGGTCACAGGAGCACACTTACTTGTACTCTCCTGTGACCCAGAATCAGCCAACAGTGGGTAAAGCCCGCTGTTGGCTGACATCACAGAGAAACTCCAGGTCCTGAAAGGATCCCAACAATAATGTTGGAATCCACCCAGATGTTTGACTGGCAGCTGGCTCAGCCTCTCAGCATGCTGCTTAGAGCTAACTGAGATCTGAGTGATCAGCAGTCAGGTTTTTTGGCTTAGAGCAGTGGTTCTCAACCTTCTAGGGCCGTGACCCCTTGATAAAATTTCCCAAGTTGTGGGGACCCCTAACAGTAAAATAATTTTCGTAGCGTGTGTTGTCAGCACCCAAGGCAAGGCAAGACAAGTAATTTGCGCCCCTAACCCACGGACATTTAGCGCTCCCTTAGTCCCTTCCACTTATACAGTATTAAAACCCCTTATGGTACATTTTAGGATGTACCACTCTATCTTTATTCTCCTTTCTTTCCCTTTTATCTCTCTCTATCCTAATTGTTTTTTCCCCCATCCCTCTCTCTAGCCGTCTTTTTCCTATTCTTTCTCTCCCTTTTTCTTTGTTCCTCCCCCTCTTTTCCTCTCCCTTCCATGTATTCTCTATTTTCATTCCTTCTCTTACGCCTTGGGGGGGTGGGGGAAATGGGATGAGTAGCAGTGCTGGGGGGAGTTCTGATCAGCCAACTTAGGTGCTCTTGATCAAGGTCATCTGCTGATCTGAGAACTGTAGTGGGGATTTTTAATGGCAACTCTAATCACAGGTAGTGTTACTAACTGTGTCTCCGGCTTCACTGTGTCTCGCAGCAGTGACACCTATGCCAAAATCAGGAGATAGGGTCTCCTCCAGCCCCTCCCACTTCACATTCCTCACCAGTCAGCTGACCTCTAGTCTCTGCCCCCTACCCATGCCGTGAACTGAATGAGCGGCTGGGAAGAGGCTAACTGGCGGCCGTGGGCTCCATGAAAAGCCCAGCTGGGCTTCCACAGTCTCCAGGAACAGCCCAGCTGGGCTTCCACAGTCTCCAGGAACAGCCCAGCTGGGCTTCCACAGTCTCCAGGAACAGCCCAGCTGGGCTTCCACAGTCTCCAGGAACAGCCCAGCTGGCCTTCCACAGTCTCCAGGAACAGCCCAGCTGGCCTTCCACAGGCTCCAGGAACAGCCCAGCTGGCCTTCCACAGGCTCCAGGAACAGGCCAGCTGGCCTTCCATAGGCTCCAGGAACAGCCCAGCTGGCCTTCCACAGGCTCCAGGAACAGCCCAGCTGGCCTTCCACAGGCTCCAGGAACAGGCCAGCTGGCCTTCCACAAGCTCCAGGGACAGCCCTGCTGGGAGGCCACAAAAAGGTTGGTAGAGTGGTGCTGGCTTCAGGAACAGCCCAGGATTTGGTGACCCCTGGCAAATTGTCATTCGACCCCCGAGGGGGACCCGACCCCCAGGTTGAGAACCACTGGCTTAGAGCCTGCAGAGGACAGCTGCAGCATCAGATTGATGCTGCAGCAGGGAGCAGAGTATGTTTTCTTTTCTATTCCCACACTCCCCCTTTAACGTGATTGTAAAATCCTTATTTTTTTTAAATAACAAACATGTTATACTTACCTGCTCTGTGCAATGGTTTTTGCACAGAGCAGCCCTGATCCTCCTCTTCTCTGATCTCTTCTCGGAACTCCTGCTCTGGCTCTGTGTGTCCATTAACACACAGAGCACTGCTGGCCCTCACCCCACTCCTTCCTCACTGGCTGTGATTGACAGCAGTGAGAGCCAATGAGATCTGCTGGCTGCTGGTGGACACTGGAACTACAACATTCTGCTCTGGGAACTAGAGTGTCACCAGCAGGTGATCTAGGTCCTGACAGGAGATTTTTCAAATTTGACTACAAAAGTGAAAAATACACGTTAAGGATGTATATGACAAAAAATAAATATAGTATATACATTATATTGACCCAAAACATGATAATTTCCAATTAATGTACCAGTGTGTAATATTTATTAGTCAGCGTAATATAAGTATGTCTAGAATGCCTGCAATTCAAGAATTTCAAATGCTTGTTTGCAGTGTTTTTCCTTTCCAAAAACATTTTTTTATTGACTTCTAATGTGTTTCCAAACTTGATAGCAAAAACTCTAGCACAGCCTCCTTCCCCCTTACACTTCATAGCCCTGTCTTTTCCTCTTTTTCTGGGAGTGTCTAATTAATGTCTGTGCTGTTCCAGCTTCTCTGCCCCCTCCCATATAAGATTTTTTATATCAGCCAGATAAGAGCACTGAGTGACAGCTCTGCTGGGACTGCTGATATCACATCCAAGATGGCGGTGACCAACAGCATTCTTAAGGCTTTTGGATGTCTACACAAGGGAGGTTTGCACAGGTATTTGAACTAAAATATGTTAAACGCAGATGTAACGCAGATGGGCCACTGATTTGTGTTCCTGGGTCTTTTTTCTCTGTATAGCAGTGGTCAGGCACACAGCAAATTCCACACCTTTGGCTCAAGAAATAGTCTAGGGATTGCCTTTTAGATGTTTATTGCAGATCATCTTGGATGGGAATTAGGGAGCTGTGGGATACTACAGAACACTTAGTAAAGATTTGAGGACACTATCTGTCATGAGAGGGTTTACCCGTTGGTGGCGCTATCGGGTCTCTTGGATCGCAGTACCAGTGTCCACCAACGGGTGTCTTCCAACACCTAGGACCTGTAGTAAGAGGACTCTCCTGCTGGTGGCACTGTTGCATCCTTGGGCCATAGTACCGGTGTCCACCAGCGGGTGCACTCCGGCAGTGTGGAGCAAACAGCACCCTCTGCGCTCAGCTGTAACATGAGGCCAATTACTACAGCCTTATAAATACCCGGCAAGCCCTCACAGGCTTGCCTTGGTATCTTTCTTCCTTGCGCCCTGACCTGTATCTGTAAACCTGTATCTGAACCTGAACCTGAGCCTGCTCCTGAGCCTGTATCCGATCACATCCTGATCCTGTCCCTCCTGTGTTCCTATTCTCTTGTATCCATATCCCATCCATTATCTCCCTCTCCTATCCTGCCCTTGTTCAGTTGCTGATCCCCTGTGTATGACCCTGGCCTGGCTTACGTGTTTGATTTTGGTACTTCCCTTTGGCTGTATATATTGGTTGGTTGAGCACTATTTGTATTTGGGGTGTTTGTTTATGTATATCACTTATCTTAAATAAACATTATTCTTATTTCACTTTACATGCGTTTAGGTTTCCTCTTTGCAGTCCACACAATCTGGTCACACCTGTTCATGACACTATCCCCCTTGGCAGTAGCTTCTTAATACAGTCCTTCCAGTTTTAAGACATGAAGTGGGCAGCACTGGTACACTATTCGTAATATCCCAGGCGAGGCAAGCAGAGTGTGGCAGGGGTTAACAAAGCACAGTCACTGAGATCTTCTCTCTCAAGGTCTGTACTCACAGTGTCCCCTGGGCTTAAATGTCTTCCTCAGACTCAAGCAGGCAGACTTCTCTGATGCACTTCCAGATAAGATCCTCAGTGGCACCCCTCTTTGGCTCCCATGAGACTTGTAGAAGGATAGGTCCCCCAGCTAAGCACAGCTAGGATCTTGATTAGCTAGGCAGGATCCTGAGCAGGATGGCAAGGAAGGGCTGGTATCCTTCCTGGCTGGGAACCTCTCCCCCTGGAAAAGAACACTGCTCTCTCAGGCTCCAAACTATTTTAGCAGTCCCTCAGCCACCATCTGGGCACACCTTCCCAGGAATTGGCTAGGGCTGCATAAATATTCAGACTGCCTATCTGACTCTCCCACCTACTTTGTTCTGGAAACCTCCAGAAAACAGGGGGAAGCAGTCAAACCAGCAGCCTGCAGAGCCAACAGCAGACCAAAGTATTCACACACAGCTCCAATGATTATAGAAGAGCCACAGGACTACATTTGCCTAACCAAATCATAGCAGCTTATCTATGAGGGTGCTACATTGATATCATCTTATGGGAAGATTACTGTTGAAATGGTAACAGAGTCTCATTAAACAATTACCTAAAATTCCTGAATAGCAAATAATAGCTGCACTGTGCCCCTTTCCCCCAGTGATGCCATACACTGTACAGTTGGCACCCCCTGGCCCAACACTACCAGTGGGAGTTGATATCCGTAAAAATCATCCTAATTTCCCCCCCCCACTCTTTTATATAAAAATCCCCAATTTTAAATCCTTAAAGTTTAGTTCTTTTTTTCTGGCACGGAAGAGAAAGATGCAGAGACACCATGCTGTTGCTGCACTGTCCACACAGGACCTCTATACTGATCTAACCAGTGCTGTTCCACTTCCATTACTAAAGGGAGCCCGTGGGGCATGACGTACCAGAGACACTCTGATACAAGACTGAGAGTGTGGAGAACCACGTTTTTTGGGATGGATTTGGCTGTTGTGGCAGATGGGGAAAGGACTACAATTCCCTGGAGAGGGGGATAACAAAGAGGGACAGCAGATATAGTTTTCCTGGGCTGTAAAAGGAAAAACTTCCTCTTTCTAGAGACTGGAGCAGTGCACACCATAATCTAGCTATGTAAATGGAAGCAGAGAGAGAGGGGATCTTTTATCTGGAAGCAGAGGGATGTTATCCCTAAGCCTGAGCCTGTTTCTTAGACTGTTGGGAGCTGGCTGGGAAGAGAGGAGACCCGTGCTGAGGATATTGTCACATCGATCCCCTGGTTGCCAAGCATCTGGACTGGAAGTCGCTGTGAACACTGGACTAGTGGTGCTAGCAGAGTGAGACTGTCATTTAGGAACACTGTACCACTGCATGTAGAATTCTCAAAGGGACAGTATGTTAAGCGCGCCAGCATAAAGTTGTGGGCCCCTACAAAATAGCTGGCAGAAGGTTGAGAGAAAGGATTATGTACTGACTGCTGTCTTGATGATCACCTACATGCCCTTTTCCTAGCTGGAGATACCCTTTGCAGGTTAAAGACAAAGGTGCACCTTAGGAACATTTACTGTTTGCTCTCAGATTGCCTAATTGCTCAGTTATTGCCTGATTATAATCTGATACTGTTTATTGTTACTGTCATTGTTTATTTATGTAATGCTGTAGTATGGCTGCCAGTTGTTAGTTGATATAGTCTGATGCTTTCCAACTGTTAATTAATATGTTTTAATAGTTTTATCACTCATTCATCTGTTACAATTTACTCTATTTGCAGTCCAATGGTTTGGTGTCAATTTTTGGTGACTTTGCATTATTGTGTTTGGTGATACTTTTATCTACAGTATATGTACATAGATGTTTGCAGCTACCTCGTCCTCAGCCAGGTGTGTCAGAGAGTAAAGAGCTGTTTGCAGAGTTGTGGCACAAGAACAAAAAACCTGATTTCTCAAGTGGCTCCTCCAGAGGTAAGTGCTACACTTATAAAATTCCTAATGCTTATTTAGATATCTACAAAGTATACATACATTCAGTTGATAATTTTATAAGAATGCTGGTGTTGCAGAGCTCATATAGTTCAGTGTTAGCAGAGGAGCCTTAGGGCAGCAGCGTGACCTACCAAGTATTGACATATGTATGCAACAAAAACCGGTTTCTAATCTTATTGTTAAGCTGGTCATAGACGGAATGAAATTTAGCTGGCTGAGCAAGGACCGGCCAAATTTTGATCTGTATGTGGCCCGCCCTGTTCTACAGTTGATCGTTGGGCAAGTTGTAAAACCTTTGTCAATCAGTGGCTGATCAGTGTATTCTGATGGCACCAGGTCCTGCTGTCAAAATGCAATTACCTGGAGGGGGGTTTCCTCTATCCACACCATTTGTGTGGATGGAGGAATCTGTTCTTTTTTTTTTCCTTTCATTCAGCCCGCTGTCTGAAGGAAAATTTTGGCTAAATCCTGAATTTACAACTCACATACCAGCACAGATCGCAACATGGACCAAGTCAAGAACTATATTTTGAAATTTGGATTTTATTTGTTGATAATACTGTACATAATTGCACTTTTGCAAATGTACTCATTTACAGAATAAAGTAAAAGGCTTGGTTCACACTGCTGCGACTAGTCATGTGATTTGAGAGTCGCATGACAAGTCGCACCCCATTAACTGCAATGGAACTGTTCTAATTGCTGCGACTCAAGTCACAGCAACTTAGAAAAAGGGTCCTGCACTACTTTGGGGCAACTTTATCATGACTTGCATTGACTTCTGTTAATTAAGTCGCAAGCAAGCCGCAATGAAGTCACGTGGAAGTCGCCTAGCAAAGTCGCACCTTAAGTTGCACGACTTTCCGGTCACGGCAGTGTGAACCGAGCCCTACACCTTATTTCCCCTGACCATCCTTTTTTTTTACGATATATTTATTTTATTATGCTGAAAAGCAAACATTTTCATACAGAGAAGGGGAAATAACAGAAACCACGTAAATTACAGAGACAACGGGGGGCGTGGCCAAGATGGCTCTGTGAGCGGCTGCTTTTCAGAGAACTCCGCTTTTCTTTATCCATTATCCGGATCCAGGGAGGAAAAAAAAAATGCCGAAATTCACCCCTGCAGCCCAGGAGGGTTACCAGGCTTACCAGCTGCTGAGGGGGGTGAGTGACTCCGGATCCGAGGCCGCGATCGGCGTTCCATCCGGCCGTTTCCCGGCCTACCTCGTGCAGCTAGGCTGCGGCCTTTCCTGGCGGGCTCCGGAGCAGGACGGAAGCTTCTCGTGCACTCTGTTCTGGAGAACGGAGCTCCCCGCCCAGC
The DNA here is from genome assembly GCF_042186555.1 of Aquarana catesbeiana. Lineage (NCBI taxonomy): Eukaryota > Metazoa > Chordata > Amphibia > Anura > Ranidae > Aquarana > Aquarana catesbeiana. Next base: position 244,489,790 of record NC_133329.1, read on the forward strand.
CCAGGCCATGGACGGAGGCAGAAAGACCTGGCCTTAGGAGGATCTAGGCCGAAACTGGGACAAATCCCCCCACAAGCTACTAGGCCGCAGCCGCAGCCTTTCCTGACGGCCCAGAGGCTCTGGACCAGCCTGGAGACACTGAGTTACCCCCGCCTGGAAGTGGGTACTCTGTGCAGCTCAGAGGACACTGGCTGAGGATCGGGAGATGGATCGGAGCACCCCTAGCTCAGATCTCCTAGCTGAGATAGGCTGCGGTGGGAGCGACCATCTCTGAAGAGCCCTGGATGCCTGAAGTGGACAGCTACTGCTCTTCATAACTTCCAGGTGAGGGGGAAGACTGCCTGGGGGCCATATTCTGCACAGGACATTTTCCCAGACAAACCCTGGCTCCTCTGACAAGCTCCCTAAGTTGTCTATGGTCTATAGCCAAGAGGGGGGCCCCAGACATCTGAATAAGGCGCAGGAACTCCAGTGCAAAGAATAGCAGAGGGGGCAAAAAATTGTCTTTTCCACCACAGTCAGATTCCCCTCAAACGCTCACCTACTCCTCTGTGGAGGTCCACATCACTCGCAGTGCCCACAGAGCCTCAGAGACGAGCCCCATGGACTCGGATGAGTCCCGACCCCCCTGGCTGGCGGACGTCATGGCGGCCATTGCCACTTGCCAATCTACGCTAACAACAAAAATTGAGGCTGTTCAGTTGGATATGGGCCTAATCCGCCAAGACATAGACAAACTCAAGTTGATGATTTTCCCTGACTATTCGGTGGAGACTCAGAAGCTCAGAAAATCCTTTGACCAAGTCAAAGCAGCATTGAGAACACGCAATATCCGCTACAGCGTACTCTTCGCTGCCCGTCTACGAGTCCAGGACGGTGAGACAACCCGATTCTTCAGCACACCTAGAGAGGCTTCTATCTGGCTGGACTCGGTACCACAGATCCGCTGATCGACTAAACGGTATGTGCCACATGACACCCTTTAATTTTTGCTCAAATTAATCTGGGCCCAGGCCTGGGCTGCCATACAAAATACCCCATGGATGAACTATCTTTGTTGCACCTCTTGTGCCCCGTTTACATCCATGGTGTGTGCGGATTTGATAGCGGTGGTTATCTGCCCCTGCCGGTGATATTTAAGTTAGCGCCCCTGACAATGGACATGGTCAGGAGACTGTTGTGATATGCTGTTTCTCTATACTTGTTTGCTCCCCTCCTGGAGCATTAGAGTTCATACCATGTATGCCTACCTACTGCTGGATCGATTTCACTGTGGGGACACACTACGGTTTTCCTTTCTCCTTTTCACTCTTAGTCACTTACAGCTTGCTTTTTTTTTAACTCAGCGGTAATCTCACACTTGGAAAGCTGCTTGAACTGCTTCTTGCCCCCCCCCCCCAAGAAGTTTCGGGGGGCTAAGCTCACCTCTTCCACGGACCCCCTGTTGCAGCTGGTGAGCTGAACCAGTTTGGGATGAATACCCGCCTCAGTTTAGGGGGGTTGGGTGGGGTAAGTTCTCCTAACGGGGGCGGGTTTATTTTACTTCGGTTATTGGGTCCTTATAAATGTTTTTAGTTTGGTTTTGTTTTTGTTCTATAAATGTACTAAAATAATTGATTTATCAGCATTGCATTGTTTTCAGATGTGTCCGTTTTGGGTCCGGAGGTCCAGTTAAGGAGCCGAGATCTATACTGATCCTGATATTTTTGTCACCCCTAGAGCCCATGTCCACCCTTAACATTCTTTCCTGGAATACCAGGGTGTTAAACTCCCAGGTCAAACGCTCCCTGGTGTTCCAATTCATTAAAGCTTATAACCCACATATATGTGTGCTCCAAGAAACCCACCTCATAGGGAGCAGGGTACTTGCCCTTAAAAAACCATGGGTGGGCTACCACTACCACTCCACACATTCCAGTTTTTCCAGAGGGGTTAGTATTCTGGTATTGAAGTCTCTTCCTTTCCGGCTCTTGGATTTGGCCCTGGACCCGGACGGTAGGTATGTTATCATTCACGCTAAGATCCACTCTCTGACATGGACCATTGTGGGCATATATTTACCCCCTCCGTCATCATTGCTGGTGCTAAATCAAATTACCAGCAAGATGGCTGAGTTTGCCTCTGACAACACTATCATCATTTCAATTTAGTCCTTGACCCGGATCTCGACAGACTGACAACTGCGGGACATCATTGTCCTGGGTTGGCTGAATGGGCGGATACCTACGGCCTGACAGATGTTTGGAGGTGGAGACACCCCCAGGCCCGGGAGTTTACATGTCACTCAGCCTCCCATAGAACATTCTCCTGCATTGACCTGGCCTTTGCTGGGAGCCCGGTCCTCCCAAGGGTCACGGACATACAAATATTGCCTAGGGGTATTTCAGACCATGCACCCTTGTTCTTGTCATTAGACCTCTCCCTGGGCTCAGTTGACAGGTTATGGAGGCTATCTAGATTTTGGATATCAGACACTGCTGTAGATGCTCAATTCAGAACTGAATTGATTGGCTACTGGGCGGTCAATGGTGGTTTGGCGGAGCCCACAGTTGTATGGGACGCTTTCAAGGCCACGACGAGGGGACACTACCAGACCATCGTTGCCAGAGTTCGCAGGGAACGCAGGGCGGACTTGATAAAGGCTGAGAGGGAGGCGATTAGCGCTGAGGTTCTTTCTGTTCGCACTCGAGATCCCCTACACTACTCACATTTACAGCTTATGACTAAGGAGGTGGTTCGCCTCCGTACCTCTCTTACCCAGAAGAAAATGTTAGCACAGTCCCAACGGATCTTTGAGCAGGGGGAGAGATCGGGGAGACTGTTGGCCTGGCTCTCCAGAGAACAGGCAGGAGGGATGAGCATCTCACATATCAGGGAGCCCTCGGGACAGCTGATCCATACCCCAGACGGGATTAATTGCTGTTTTGCAGAGTTTTACAAATCCCTTTACACCTCTAGGGCAGATTACAGTAAGGAGGACCTGATGGCATATCTAGCTGATATTGACATTCCGACCCTTACCGAAACATATCATAACAAACTTGATGCCCCATTACGACTTTGGAGATAATCCAGGAGCTTAAATCAATGTGGGCAGGAAAAACGCTGGGACCCAATGGCATCCCAGTGGAGTTTTACAAGCAGTATGCTACAGAACTAGTTGAAAAACTTCATGGTCTCTTCTCTGCTTCGACGCGTCTCGAGAAACTTCCTGACACAATGAGTGAAGCGATTATAGTTGTGATCCCCAAGCCGGGAAAAGACCCCATATTATGCTCCTCGTATCGCCCCATATCCCTGCTAAATGTGGACGCGAAAATATTGGCGAAGGTTTTGGCTAATAGGCTTAATTTGGTCATTACTGCCCTTGTCCACAGGGACCAAACGGGCTTCATGCCCGGAAGAGGCACAGATATAAATATCAGACGCCTTCTTACCCACATAGATAGAGCAGATGAGACGACAATGGGAATGGTGGCCTCACTCGACGCGGAGAAGGCTTTTGATTCCGTCGAGTGGGGTTACTTATGGGAAGTGCTCTCGCGATTCAGGTTTGGTCCGGGCTTCACGATCTGGCTTCGCATGTTATATCATGGTCCTTCAGCTAGAATCCGTACCAACGGCTGCCTATCGGGGAAGTTTCAATTAACTCGGGGCACGAGGCAGGGTTGTCCCCTCTCTCTGAGCCTATTTGCTCTAGCAATGGAGCCCCTGGCTATATTGCTGAGAGCGGATCCTGGTGTAAGGGGACTTCAGGTAGGCCCAATTGAGGAAAAGCTGTCGCTGTATGCGGATGATGCTCTGCTTTATTTAGCGGATGCATCATCCTCTTTGCAGACTGCGCTGGAACTAATCAATCGATTTGGTCGATACAAGGGGATTCGTATTAATTGGGACAAATTAGTTCTCTTCCCGCTCCATCCCTCGACCCCTGGAGTGCCACATCCGCAGCTCAGATGGGTAGATGATTTTAAATACCTGGGAATTAAAATTAGTTGTAAAGTCCAGGACTATATGGAAAACAATTTGCGACCACTCATGACACATCTAGCGTCTAGGTGTGCTGCATGGTATTCCCTCCCGTTGACCCCTGTGGGCAGAGTTAATCTGTTAAAAATGAGGTTTCCAAAGGTTAGAAAGTCTGCTGATATCCTTTGTCTGGGCTGGGAGGCCCCCCAGGGTGGCCAAACAGATATTATATCTCCCACTTTCGGGGGGGGGGGGTATTGGCGCTCCCAAACTTTCAACTTTACTATTGGGCGGCCGTTCTGGTCACGGTTCGCTGGTGGTTCTCCCAGCCCGCACAGAATCCAGCGGTCACTCTAGAAGCAGCCATCCTGGGCTCCTTTGCAGCCCTGAGTAACCTGCCATTTCGTGGTCTTAGGGCCAGCTTGTCTATGACAATCCTGATGCGAACCACAGTGAGGGTTTGGCAAGAGGCTAGGAAGATTTACGGGAAACCCAATCACATTTCACCACACATGCCCCTATGGGGTAACCCTATGCTCTCTCACCTCTATAGTACTCCGGACCCTTCTCTGTGGGCGAAAAAGGGAATCATTACCTTAAAGCACATAGTTCAGGATGGTAGGATTATGACTTTCCAGGTCCTGAGGCAAACATATGCACTTCCGTCCTCTTTTCAGTTCAGATACTGGCAGTTGAAGCACGCCTTTGAGGCCCAGTTCCCTGCCCCCCTCACTTTGGAGTCGGACTCCATTGAGTGTGTCTTGATCTCCAGTGTGATGGGGAAGCCTCTCTCAACATTATATTTATATCTCACAGTTGAAAATGACACCAAACTAACCAAAACCTGGGACAAATGGAGGATAGATATTCGATCTCTTGACGAAGAGGAGTGGAAGGAGTGTTTAATTTCATACATTCCTTCCATGATTGCTGCAAAAGATAGGTTCATACAATTTAAGTTCCTACACAGGGCGTACTTCACCCCACAGAGACTGGCGCGCATTTACCATCAAAGAGACCCTAACTGTCAGAGATGCAGGCAGGAAGTGGGTACCTTCTGGCACATGGTCTGGTCCTGTCCCAAACGCCATCCCTTTTGGACGGCAGTGGCCTCTACACTTAGCAATGTTACAGGATTAAATATACAGATTGATCCTCAAATCAGTCATTTGGAAGCTGTTGAGGGAGACAGATATTGTAAATTGTGTCTTACCTTCTCATTATATTATGCTAGACGTGAAATTTTACTGAGATGGAAACTAGAGGAGCCTCCTACTCTGGCCTCGTGGAGGAGGTCGGTGACCTCGGTACTTCCTCTGTATAGAATGACCTATGAAAGTAGACAATGCTCAGGGAAATTTGATAAAATTTGGTCCTCTTGGATAGATGCCTCTGATGGCCCTAAACCCCCTTCCCCCTAACTGTGACTTGAATCACACTAGCGGATATTCTCTATCTCATCCCTTCTCCCTCATACCTCTTTCCCCCCCCCTCTCATTCCTACGTCCCCCCCCCCTTCTTCCTTTACTTATCCTGATTACTCCTTGCTTTGCTGCATCTCCCCCACCCCGGCCCACTTGAATATTGGATATCTACATAATGTTTGTGAGTTTTTTCTAATGCTATAGTGCACTAATGTGTATTGATAAGTAATACTTATGACACCTGCACTGCTGGAATATTTGCTAAATTACGACTACCAGATGAAGGTGGTTTTCCCTGTCTATATTCTTATTTCACTGAATGTACTATATTATTTTGTATTGTAATGCTGATTTGTCTAATTTTCTGTTAAAAAAAAAAAAATTTCTGTAAAAAAAAAAATTACAGAGACAACAACACACATAAATCACACCATATAGCACAAATCACCACTGTTCAGATGATAGCCACAAAGGTTTGAGAATTATCCTAAACACTAACATGTCACCCTCTGAAAACTGACGTCAGGCTGTTGGTGGATGCATATCTGTGAATGAGATGGTAAGTACTGGGGGCTGGCTCTAATAGCCAAGGCCTCCAAGGTCGACAGCCAAAAGGGGCCTGCCAGGAGAAGCAACCATCAAAAAACTGTCTTAAGACATCAGGACCACAACCCCAGTAAGCTAGGGTGCCCCCAGTTGCCAAATCACGTTGTAAAAGGAGGCATTCACCTCATATATAGCAGTTATTACCATAACACACGTGGAGGAGCATTAGCAAAAAAGGAGAAAAAACATAACAAAACAAAAAGGAGGAAACAGGGAAGGGCATATAAGCTCAAAAAGGGGAGAACAAAAGAAACCTCAATGAGCAAGTAAATTATTAAAATATAAAGGAACTGATAGCTGGTCTGTCAACTTGGGGACATTACATGAAAGGCGTAGAAGAAAAGATAACCGACCTGATCTGAGCATATGTTAACCAATTCACCAGCACATGTATTACATAACTGGTAAATAGAGTCAAGTATATAGCAGAAGAGCATGCAACAGGGTCTTAGGCGGCTGCCAAACCATCACCTCTCGCAGATGGGGAACATTGTAACAGAACGCTATGGTGACCCAGAGACCCGAGACATATAATGTATCCATGTGGCCCAGATTGTATAAAATTTGCTATAGCGATCCTTGCACTTGGCAATCCATTCCTTCGCCTCCATAATGCTATTAACTATTCTAATCCAATTGGCCTGACCCGGCACCTGGGATTTTTTTTAAGTAGATCGGAATGAGGCGGCGTGCAGCATTTAGAAGGTGCGGCAGAATACTTTTGCTGTAATGACTAATCAGAATGGAGGACACATGTAGCAAGGACTGCAGGGGGAAGTCTGGAACATTAGAATCAAGAATAGACTTAGTTTGGGTCCGAATATCTTGCCAAACGGGTTGAATCTTAGGGCACTCCTACCACAAATGGAGGAAAGTACTGTGATGTAGTCATGTGCAATTAGTTTGGTAACAAAGCAAAATTCGGCTGAATTTTGCATCTTTCGGACATTTGGATGCATCCGAATGTCCGAATAAAAAAATAACGAATTTCAACTAATACGAAAGAAATTATAGCGAATATAACGAATGATTTAGACATGATTTGGTAATTTGTTAAAGATCTAATGAAACAAAAGGTCAACTCAAAGTAAATCTTACAGTCCAATCAGCTGATTAATTTTGTGCTGGAGGTTAGATTACTGGCAAAGTGCATTCCTGAGAACTGAGTGAGAAGGGTTTTGTATTGTATTTGAGCAGAGGAGAAGAGATATTGTCATTGTGTGTGTCAATAGATTCAATAAACAAACGACTTTCCAAACTATGAATCATTATCACGAATATATATACATACATAAATATCGAATTTCAATTAATACGAAAGAAATTATAGCGGATATAACGAATGAATTCGACATTATTCGTGATTCAGTGTAACGAATATCGACACTCTACAGAAATAACGAATTATCCGAAAACGAATTAACGTGACATAACGAATATAACAGAACGAAATTATGTATTTTACGAATGACAACGAACTGAAACTAAACTAAATTTTCCATTGTGCACAAGTCTACTGTGATGGCCACAGTCCTTCCAACACAAATCAGATATACTGGAGTAGATTCTGGCCAACCTAGTAGGGACCCTGTACCAGCGCGTCCGCAACTTAAAGCTGTTCTCCTGCATCTTTGTGTTTACAGAGCAGGTATGGGTCAAGTTGGGTTTCTAAGAAGTTGTGCTTCAAGTCTCTCTCCCACTGTCGAATGTAAAGAGGCTTCTCAACAGGTCCGTTTGATTGAAGAAGTTTGTACAACACCGAAAAAGAATGAGGTATCAGATATTTCCCCATGAAAAGTTTCTCAAACTGTGTTAGTGTAGATGGTGGGTGAATCTTAGGGGACTGACCATGAACAAGGTGATGAAGCTGTCTAGCGGAAAACGCCCATACAGCTATCTCAGAGCATCCAGAGAGAAACCCTTGCTCCTGGATAAACCTACCACATCGCAATTCCCCATCGGCCGCCCGTGCCCTAAAAAAGAACAAGCATTCCTCCGGCTCAAACCAAGCAAAACCTGCCAGGGGCGCTAAAGGAGAGATTGGTGATGAAAACAGCCCTTGCCTGATAATATCATCCCACAGATGTAATGTATGAAGGGAGGTGGGTGAGGTGAACTCCGAGAGACCTCTGTGCTGGCGGGGAGCCATGAAGCATGGGACAAGTTACAGACGCCAGAAATTTCTCCAGAGGGACCCAGAGTTTGTTCTTAACATGATGATGCCAGTCTAGTATTCTTTGTAATGCCATGGCCTCATAATACTGGCTTATGACCAGAATACCTAAACCACCTAATCATTTGGGGCACTGCAAAGGGCAGAGGGCCAAGCGTGGCTGTTGTTTGTTCCAAAGAAACCGTATGAACAGGCTGTTGAGGCTCGAAGAGAATGACCGGGCAGGGAAATAGGGACCATTTGAAAGTAAAAAAGAATCCTGGGTAGGATATTCATTTTCAAAATAATTATACAGCCCATCCATGAGAAAGAGGTTCTGTTCCAGTTAGACAACTCTTTCCGTATGATGTTAAGCAGTGGAGCATAACTGTAAGCATACAGGTTGGAACAATGGTCAAGAAGATAAACGCCCAAATATTTCAGGGAGGACTGGCACCATAAGAAGGAAAAAGAAGTTTGCAACTGTGTACACATACCAGACAGGACATTAAGTGCTAGAATATCGGATTTACTGTAGTTGATCCTAAAATTAGAAAGCTGGTTGAACTCCTGCAGTTCTGCCATAATATTAAGCAGGGATACCTTCCTTGCAGATACATAGCCTTGCAGAATTGAAATGTCGTTTTAGTATGTGTGCGCTGTAATCTTTTCCTCTGTTTGTCGGTCTTATAGCTGCACCATCTTTAATGTTATGCATTTAGGTTGTGCGCCCCAAGTCTATCTTTGTTTGTCTATTGTAAGGGTCCCGATCAGATCCCTTGGGCTGTAGCACCCCATCCCCCCACCATTACCTCTTATTAGTGTCCACCTGTGTTATAGGAGGAGTCCTTTAGCTCTCCCACATAGAGGAGTTTATTTCTCCCATGGTTGAGAAGCAGGATCTTTCATTCTATGAATAGTGTAGGACCCACTGATAATGAGGTACTTTGATGCAGTAGTGGGCTTAAGCACTATGTGGCCATATAGTGTGACCAAATCCCCAAATTTTTTGCTTATTTGCTGAATATGTTCAGGTGTTTTAAATAGCCTTGCAGAATTTAAATGCAATTTTAGTATGTGCGCGTTGTAATTTTTTCCTGTATACTAGAGGGTTGTTCACGTGGAATAGTACATCATCTGCATAGGTGGAGAGTTGGTGCTCGACAGAGCCTATACAGACTCCTTGCATATTTGGGTTTTGTCTAATTCTAGAAGGCAGGGGTTCTAAGGTAAGGGCAAAGCTAAGGGGAGACAAAAGACAGGCCTGACTTGTCCCATTCCTAATGGTTGTGAAAGGGTTCCGTCTACCTTCACCTGAGCCTCTGGGGAATTGTACAGAGCTGCAATTCATAGGAGCATATTTGGGCCCAATCCCAAGCAGCTAAGAACAAATCGAAGGTAGGTCCTATCCACCCTTCTTGGCATCAGTGGAAAGCAGCAAACAGGGCTGATGATTAGCTTGCGATCGCACCCAGTGGATCATTTGTATGGCCCTATTATGCCGTGTACACACGGGCGGACTTTCCGACTGGACTGGTCCGACGGACCGAATCCAGCGGACAATCCAACCGTGTGTGGGCTGTATCGGACTTCCGATGGACCGTTTCGGTCGGAAATCCAACGGACTTTAGATTTGAAACCTGCTTCAAATCTTTACGTCATAACTCCGCCAGACTCAGTTCCTAACAGAAAGCCCGTTCGTCTGCATGCTGGTCTGACGGACCAGATACGACGCAAGGGAAGGGTAGTACATCTCGCGCTTGCTGCAATAGGAAAAACAAATTTTCCTATTGCAGGGAGCGTGAGGGGGAGGTGACGATGTCCCCTTAGGTCTGGTATGGATTTTAAGGGGAACCCCCTACGCCGAAAAAACGGTGTGGGGTCCCCCCAAAATCCATACCAGACCCTTATCCGAGCACACAGCCCGGCCTGTCAGGAAAAGGGGTGGGGACGAGCGAGTGCCCCCCCTCCTGAACCGTACCAGGCTGCATGCGCTCAACATGGGGGGGTGGGTGCTTTGGGGGAGGGGGGCGCCCTGCGGCCCCCCCACCCCAAAGCACCTTGTCCCCATACAAAGAAGGAGGGTGGTGGGGTAGATTACCCCCGGGACTTTTAAGGTGCTTAGAATAAATGGTAGTTAGAGTAAACGAACATGCACAATCTATCCATAGAAAATTTTTATTTTATTAAATTTATTACATATTAACAAGAAAGTTAAAAAGTCTCTCAATATCTATATTCAATTTAACAAAGACGTTACAATGAAGCCCACTCAATAAATACCACTCGACATGTTTCGCTCTTATCGAGCTTCTTCAGGAGTTCTGGTATGAATTGTGGTATACTAAAAATGAGAGACATAGGTAAAATATCGCATTTCAAAAATACACCTTAAAACCACATGGATAGAGTTAATTAGTGTATGCAGAGAAAGCATGTCCAGACACAATTTATAAAGAGTTATTAAACAGAGATCATCAAGAAACAAAAAGCAGAATAAATCTGATCAAACAGGCCGAGATCCATTTGATCAAGAAATAGTAATAATAATAATGATAATCTTACCAGGCTGAGCAAATTACTAAAGTAGAAGATTGATTTGATAAACACGGTGAACAGCATTCAAGATATATTTAGGTCTCACTTATGAAGGTTCCCATCAAATATGGCCACAGAGGGGCTGAGCATAAATATGTCCTTACTGGAGAACTAAATAAAAAAAAAATATATATATATATATATATATATATATATATATATATATATATATATATATATATATATATAGTGAGTAATGGCATATATCTAAGGGGCGCTGAAAATCAACACCAACATAGACAAATAATTACCTTCAGTTGAATCAAAGGTCATTTACTAGAGCTGCATAGCCTCATTGCAAAGTGAAGGCAGCAATTTGAAAACATCCTGATGTGGAGATTCACTGCTGACAGTTTGAACAGATCAAAGGGTAATCGTGTCAGGGAGTAGATGCATAAAGCATGCAGCTGAAAAAGGAGTGAAAATATATATGTATCAATGAGTGTGGAGTCCACACAATTGAATCACTCATAAATTGAACAAAGTCAGTGTGATGGAACACTTACCTATATAGAGGTTTTGGCAGGCATAGGGTGGAGGGGAGAGACAGCCTCCCATCATGATGGAGAGCCTACGACAGACGATATCGGCAACTAGCCGCACACTTATAGTCCCTCCATCCCGGCGGCGTCTGACGTCACCAGCGGGATGCGGACGTGTAGTGAGGAGGCCGGGAGATAGGTACGTGGATGGGGGCGGAGGCATTAGGAGTGACATGGAACGCGTCAATGCCTGCAGAGCGCGTGCGCTAAGGAGCAAATGATACAAAGCTGGGGATACACTGCCGGCCCTAGGCCGGTGGCGCCATTTTGGAAGATGGAAAGAAGAATGGGCAAAAAGAATATGATAACTGCATATATCAGTAAGTACTATAGTGGTGTCATCTTCAAAATCTTCGTGTGCTATTGTCAATTCTCAAGAATATGACACACTTATAATATAGATTTGGGAAATGGCAAATTAAAGTGCAACTAAAAAAATAATAAAAATAAAAAATAAATGAAAAGTAGATTAATGAAAAAGAATAAATTATGAATGATGAATAAAACAGAAAAGGGAAGAGGAAGGGAGCCCCATCCATATAGTGACCCCTCATGGGACTAACACCTCTAGGGCTACCATGAATGGGTCGATTGATTACTCACACATTCAATGGGTGCCCCTGGCGTTCCTGAGAACCAAAGACCAGGAATCTGAACAAGCAAAACCCACATATCTATCGAATGATTAAACCAAATCTAGGTAATAATAAAGGCAGTCTGGGAAGAGAATCAATACAAATATAAGGAAGAGCAACATACATAAGTAAACATATGCCTATATCATGTATTTACAGCATTAGAATCATGACCAGTATATATATATTTATTGAGGCCGGGATGTTTTAAAGCTGATAATTTGTGTATCCAGCGAGCCTCTCGTTGTAGAAGCAGCTTATCATAATTGCCTCCTCTGTCCCCAGGAGGAATGTGCTCCAACGCAAAAAAATGCATTTTACTGCTATCAAAATTGTGATACAATCCTATGTGCCGGCTTTTGTTTTTTTGGAAAAAAGTAAAATAAATGTTATACTTACCTGCTCTGTGCAGTGGTTTTGCACAGAGCAACCCCGATCTGCCTCTTTTCGGGTCCCTTGCTGGCGCTCCTGGCCCCTCCCTTCTGCCAAGTGCCCCCATAGCAAACCGGATTTAAGCCATTGCTCTGTGTGTCAATTCAATGTTGCTTACAGCACTGTTCAGAGGTGTGTTGGAGAGCTTGGCTGCTGCCTATGTGTGAATGCTGCAGCACCCAGCAAACAAAAAAAAGTGAAAAAAAGTGTAGCATCCTCCTACATAGGTGCTAGGAATTAGATAGTTAGGATTAATGTGTGTTTTTGATAGGTAAATTTAGTTGCCACACTATACTCAGTGTGGCTGGTAATGTCTGTCAGGTAAAAGCATAGTTTGCTCACTGTACTCAGTGAAGCTACAATCTTCTAGTCAGGCCTGCTCAGTGTGCTCAGCTGCTGAAAGTCTGGGCTATAGCTTTCTCTGTATCCAGGGAACTTGAAACATTTCTGGATGATAAGTGTGGAGCTATGCAGATAGCAGCATGAAAATTGATACAGCCCCGGCCTATCTCAGAGAGACAGGCTTTGATGGCATGAGGGGAGACTGTATATATTCTTTGAGCACACTGAGCTCTGGGTCTTTTCCCAGAAAGAATTAGTCCAGCCTGGAGGGGCATGCTGCCCTCCCAGGAAAACTTGCTGTTATATCTGTTGTCATGAGGCCTCAGGTGGACGACCTGAGGGCCTGGATGCTGAGACCCTGGTGCTAAATGAAGCTGACTCAAGAGAGGCTGTCTGCAGAAGATCTGGTCTGGTATCATCAGAGTAAGGTGTCGCTTGGAAGTTGGAAGGAGGCAACCAGCTGTCCTTGGGCCTTGTGTGAGTACAGACACTTAAGAGATCTTGAGGACCTTTGTGCTTTTGCCACCCCTCTGGTGCTAGAGAAAGTCAGCTGTGGGTCTATTTAAAGGGGACACCGACTGGTTTCCTGAAGATCTTTGTCCATATATCCTTCCACTTAAAGGAACTCTGCTCTTGTGGCTCTAAGAAAGGAATTTACAGTTTACTACCACTACCTTAAAGCTGACGTCTACTGTTTGTTATAAGCACAGACTTTCATGTAGCTTGTCCTGAAGAATGCCTGAGTCCTCAAGTGTACATAGTTCTTGTTTTTGGAGTATCCCACCAACTTCCCTCAAGCCTATCCAAGTTCTTCAAAGATAAAACAATAAAAACAACACCCCTAGACTTGTCATTGAAGAAATATGCGAATTAGCCTGTGTGCCTGCCTGTGGGGCAAAGCCTGTGGCTCCTACAAGAGCAGTGCTACAAAAGGAATACGCAGAATTTAACTCATTTTTTTTTGGGGGGGTTTAATGCACCCAGGTGGTTGATGCCACAGTGTGCTAGCATGCACTGCATATTAGCACATCATGACAGATTTACTTATAAAATGAAGCCCTCCAGCGTTGAGCTGTTACCACTCCTGGCGCTTCCAACTTTACTTGGTCTTCCTTCCTGGTTTGCGCTCTCCATCTGCTTGAATGGCCTGGGTGATGTTACTCCCAGGCATGCACATGGGAGTCACCATCGCGGCAAGGGAGAGTGCCCTGAATGCAGAGTGAACTGCGTGTGCGCAAGTGATATCATCGGCTGGAACCAACATGAACATTTCCCTAATGTCACGGGTTTTTAAAGTTTTAGAAGGCACAAAGTTTTTTGTTTTTTTTTTTAACAGAAAAAGGGCACAAAGTTTACATTTTTCGATCTTTCATATAGGGAAAAATTCTGGGTTTAATCTCACTTTAACCACTTGACAATTGGAAACCCCCTTCCTAACCAGACCAATTTTCAGCTTTCGGTGCTCTCACATTTTGAATGACAATTACTCAGTCATGCAACACTGTACTCATATGAAATTTTTGTCCTTTTTTTCACACAAATAAAGCTTTCTTTTGGTGGTATTTAATCACCGCTGGGTTTTTTATTTTTTGTGCTATAAATCAAAAAGACTGAAAATTCGATAAAAAAAAAAAAAAAAAAATTCTTTGTTTCTGTTAAAATTTATTGCAGAGTATTGGCAAGTATTGGCAAGTATTGGCAGAGTATTGGCGAGTATTGGCAGAGTTTTGCAGTGTTGCAGAGTATTGGCAGAGTATTGCACAATGCTGCAGAGTATTGGCAGAGTATTGCACAATGTTGCAGAGTATTGCACAGTGTTGCAGAGTATTGAACAATGTTGCAGAGTATTGCACAGTGTTGCAGAATATTGCACAGTGTTGCAGTGTATTGCAATGTTGCAGAGTATTGCAGTTTTGCAGAGTGTTGCAGAGTATTGACATTGAGCAGCGCTGTGGGCGCTGAACATCCAGCCCACATCGCTGCTGCCATCTCTCCCCCTCTCCCCTCGCACTGTACTGATCGGTACACAGAGGGGAGGGAGGAACCGGCGTCATGACGTGATGCCGGTTTGTTTACAAGTGATCGCTCCGTCGTTTGATGGAACAATCACGTGGTAAACAGCCGCGATCAGCGGCTATTTACCATGATCCGTGATGCGCCTTCTTTCGGCTATGACCTGGTCGGCAAGTGGTTAATTCCTGTATATTCAGCCTCCTCATACTCACAGCAATGTGGCTGCAGTCTCACTATAGAAATAAAAGGGATTTTATGGACATGAATTTGAAGGAATATGTACAATGTTGTAGTAGTTTACATAGGAACTTTGGACTCTTGCTTATAGGAAAGATTTGTGAGCTCAAACAAAATGTTTATTAAGGCCCGTACACACGATCTGACTTTTTGACAACAAACATGCAAATTAGCTGTTTTGGGGCAACATCCGACCATGTATGCTCCATCGGACAAACTTTCGTGACGTGTCAAATTATGAAATTTCTAAATGCAGCGCACATTCTCTTCTTCTTTTTAATGGCTTAATAATAAATCTGCTTTGCTGGTGATACTGACAGAGTACAAACAAACATATTTTACTAAGGATTTGTGTTCTAGTGATATTAATAAAAAATTTTGTCTTTTTTGGCCATTTTTTTTATTGTGCATTCACAACATAAATAAAATTACTAAATTATTAGACATATTCTCTGTCATCACAATTCAAAATTCTAAATTAGAAACCAAAAGAGCAAACAACATAAATAAAATTACTAAATTATTAGACATATTCTCTGTCATCACAATTCAAAATTCTAAATTAGAAACCAAAAGAGCAAATGATACACAGAAAAAGAAAAAAATATAGCCTTTTAAATCATACTCAAATCAAAAAATACATGCTAAACTAGTAGCCCCTAAACTCCCCAGACCACTGGCCTTGTTGTGGATCCTGGGGCTGATTTTGTCACTGACCTCCATGCTGCTGAGGTGGGTGGGCTTGCTGGGGTGGGTGGGCTTGCTGGGGGTTGGCTTGCTGGGGTGGGTAGGTTTGCTGAGGTGGGTAGGGTTGCAGAGGTGGGTAGGTTTGCTGGGTGGGTAGGCTTGTTGTGGAGGAGGTGGAGGTGTGTGGTCCAAATGACACACATGTGATTTAGTGGTTAGCTCTCGTTTCCTGGCCTTGCTGAGGAGCTGGATGATTATACCCTCACATAGCTCCCTTTGATCTGCGTCAATCTCACTAAGCTTATTAGCTGTAAAACAGCCAAACCCTTCAGCACTATCGGGTGCTGTGGTGATCACAGATGTAGCCCTAGTTAGGAACTCAGCTGTGGCTTCATCCAGGTGTTGGCTCTTCCTGGCCCTTTTTTTGGGAGGACGCAGGGGAGGGATTCTGCACTCAGTTGTCGCCTGGCTGCTGGGCCCCAGCCTCTTCTTGGCTCAAAAGTTCCCGTGTGTGTAAAACCAACATCATTGTAATTTTTGGACATCAATCACAAACACTTTTCAGGTCATGACTTTTTAATTTGGAATGTGTCCAAATAGTAAAGACTATCATTCTGAGTCCAGCATTTCTCATTCTTGTCCTAATCCTTTTTGGCCACTACTGTCTATTGATATGGAACTCACTTTTTTAAGACAACAAATTACTATGCATACTACCATCTAATTAAATCATTTATATTTTTTAGCCAAGCTTTTAAACAATGCTATACCTGGGTCAAGCTGAGCTCCTCCTCCTCTTCATCCTGTGTAGGATCAGGCTCAGTATCGGTGGCCTCAGCTAATTTGGAGGGTAGTGTAGAGAGAGATCTGCGTGGTACAGTTTGATCCGACAAAAATTGGAGGCTGTTGAAATACCACAGCTTGGGAACATAGCCATCTCCAGCTGCTGCTCCTGATTTTTTGATTCATCAATCTTCTTTCGTTCCCTGTTATACATGCTTCTGAGGCCCCAATTTTGGTCTTTATCAAACTGTAGGTTGCTCTGGGGTACACAGTCTTCGCAAATTCCACCAGTTTCTCAATTGCTGCCATCCTCTTGGTTTTATTGCAATAATCTTTATGTTTGACTTGCCACAGACTGGTGAGCTCCCTGTATTGTTCGATAAATTAGCTAAGGAGTTCGTGTGAATTCAAACCTGACTTCATCATTTTGGTAACAAGAATCAGATGTCTGCAAAACAGAACACAAGACAAACCATAATGGGTGGCGTATAGCTCATAATCTGGTCACAATATAGGCCTTTATTTAAGCAGTAGGGATGGGCTGTATGTCGGGTCAAACATGAGTTTGACTTGAACATTGGCTGTTCGGCGTGACCGGATGTCGTTGTGAGCAGGTGTGTGAGTGAGCTCCCTCCTAGCTCTGGCTCCATGCTGCTCAGCCCCATCCCTAGCAGCCTAATCTAGCCTGCTATCTGATTGTTTGCTATCCGGCCTGCCTCTCTGCCTCTGTGTACACCGTACCACCTGTCGGCTATCGTGTTCGGCTAGCTGCATCTTACCTACGAGAGTGGGGGCGCATCGCTGCCGCTGCACTGCGCTGCTGTATGTTGGCTCGCTCCGTACTCTGCATTCCGTGCCCAGGCCGTGTTGCGGGTTCCTCCCCGTCGCCACCGGACTGGTTGCCTGGCAACGCCTGGGGCTCCCGCGAGAGCTGTGAAAACCGTTAGTGATCTGGACAGAGGCTCGGGAGTATCAGCTCGGGAGTATCAGCCAAGATGCCTCATCTCAGACCCGGCTCCCTCCCCTTGCTCCAGCCACAGCCACAGCAGCAGACGCCGAACACAAGCGGAGAATGCGCGCCTCTTTGAAATACTCCAGGACAGGTATGAGAGCAATTGGGCTCAGCTTGAAAGCCCAGGGGCTATAGAGGTGGACTGTACGGTATTTTGCTAAAACTATGCCCTGCTATACCCTGCTAATGTTATACAGTAGCTGTAAAGAGAGTCATTGAAGCAGCAAAATAAGGAAGAGCAAGGGGAGAGAGGGAAGAGGCGAGCAGTGAAGGACGAATAGAAAAAGAAAAAAAGAGAAGTCCAATTAAGCTCCAGCGGAGGGTTTTAAGGACACCACGCATATTTCAGAAGGTGGGCTGCAAGGGGGGCGGCAGTGGCAGCAATCGGGCATATCAATCAGCAGATAAGGGGCAAACCACTGTTGGATCCCTGTTTTTGTTAGCGTCCCCAATGATGACCAGGAAGAAGGGTGAGGAGCCCCAACAGCTACATAAAAGCACAATAACACAGGTCGCCCGCTCAGTTAAGGAAAAGGGGAACCTAGCAGCACCAGAACCTGCAGCGGCGGCAGCTGCAGCAAAATTAGAAAAGTTTGCGCATACCCCGGCACATACCCCTGTTAAAGGTAATCAATTGCCTCACGAGAAGACACAGACAGGCCCATCTGGGGATCAGAAAAGTGTGGGCAGAATGTCAGCAGCTCCAACTGTACTACCAGCTAGCATTAAAACTACAACAAATAAAAAAAGTCCAGAGCTAGCCCCCCTGGAGAAAGGAACTGTTTCAGCCAGTTGTGCTCCACCTAATCTTAGTATAACTGTTGAACCAGAACCCTCACTAAAGGAAGTACTAGCTGCAGTAAATTCATGTAAGGGGTCCCTGAATCACCTGTGTGACCAACTAGGGGGCCTTAAGGTAGAACTACGTTCTATGAGCCAGGAACTTCAGAAAGCTCTAGAAAGGACCACCCTTATAGAAGAAAGACTGAGCCAACTTGAAGACACAGTGTTCCCAATGCAACGGGAATTTAAAAGTATACAAGCACAGTTTGAAATGTATAGAAACAAAATGGACGAATTAGAGAATAGGATGCGCAGATGCAATGTTAGGGTGTTGGGTCTCCCTGAAGGTAGCGAGGGCCCCCGCCCTGAGGTATACATGGAAAACCAGCTTAAGGGGCTTTTTGGGTCCGATATTTTTTCACCTTACTTTGCCATCGAGAGGGCGCATCGAATTCCCACCAGGCCCACTGCATCAGGGGGACGCCCTAGACCAATGATTCTTAAGCTGTTTTGTTACAAGGACAAGGTGACGCTAAAGCAAAAATCCAGAGAGAAAGGAGACATTTTCCATAACGGCAGCAGGATTTCACTGTACCCCGATTACTCCCCGGACTTACAAAAAAGAAGGGCAGGCTTTGTGGATGTGAAACGCGCATTACGGTCGCATAAAGTCCCATACGCTTTGCTATACCCAGCGCGATTGCGCGTAGAAGTTTCGGGGACAGTTTAGTTCTTCGATGCAGCTGACAAGGCCTCATCATGGCTGGAGGACTATAAAAAGAACTTATAAACCTAGGAAATTGGGAAAGATGTGAAAGAGGAAAATGAAAAAGAGGACAAAACACTGTATCACTAAAAGATACATAGGGGATGGGGTTGGGGGGGAGGGGTTTTTTTTTTTTTTTTCAGCATGAGCTGGAGGTGGGGGGGGGGGGGGGAGCGTGGGTTGAAGAGTGTGAGAAAGTTTTAAATGTGTGTTGATACACGACTAAGGTTGTGGGGTGGTTTGATTTTCTTTTTTCTCTTTTTTCTTTGGTATAGGGTCGTGAGAACATCTTCCCTTAAGGGAGATGTTATAAAAGAAGGGGGAGTGGGGGGAGGGGGGCAGGAGGAGGTTGATGGGTGGGTATGGTTGTTATCAGTTGAGGTATGGAGGTATGGGTTAGATTGGGTCACAGTAAAGGCTCCTAGGGCTAGGCACGGGAGGGGTAAGGGGAAGTCATTGGGTAAAGAGTTATTTATTCCCCATATGGGACTTAAACACATTAGTAAACTGAAGCAGGGGTGGGAGGAGGGCAACAAATTAAATAAGGGTTTGTATTTTTACACGCATGTGGAAAGAATCAGAGTATCGGGGGCCTGGGGGAGACAAAAGGGGGAGGGTATTTGCCTTCTCTCTCCGCCCCTCACGCCTCTAAAAATAGTTTTAGCACTGATTATGGATTTAGGAATCACAGAGGTTTCACAACAAATATTAAGAAATTTGACGTGTTTGGCCGGAGGATCTGGGGAAAAAAAAAAAAGTGGTTTACATTTTATATTGCACAAGATGGTTGTTTTTATTTTGTGTTAAAAATTTTTCACTTTTTTCTTTTTTTCTTTTTCAATGCCTAGTGTAGTTGGAATAGGATCGTGGAATGTTAGGGGTTTAAGTGATCCTGATAAGAGAACTGCCGTACTATCAGAGCTGGAGGCCCAGGGTGTCGGTCTGATCTGCCTGCAGGAGACGCACCTGACAAATGAAACCAAGATACGAATTGGGGGTAGGAAATTTTAGACGCAACTCCATTCTGTCTACTCTTCCTACTCGAGAGGAGTGAGTATATTGGTTAAAAAAGGGGTGTCGTTTACATGCAGGGGCGTCCGGATCGACACGTTGGGCTGCTACATTTTTTTACATTGCCTGCTAGACGGTAGAGAGTTTGTTATTGCAAATATATATATTCCTCCTCCAAGCAAGTTGGAAATCCTATACTGTCTCTTGGAATATATGGAGAATAAGATAGGGATTCCGTTGATTCTGGTTGGTGACTTTAACACAGTCCTCGATAGTCGGCAGGATAGACTGCCATCTGGTACCCGGACAGCGAGGGCAATGGAGGGCAGGCTTAAGCAGTTCCTAGAGGAAGTGGGGTGGAGCGACCTATGGAGAATCCGTAACCCAAACGCTAGACAATACTGTTGCTATTCAGGGACACACTACACTTTATCTCGAATAGACCTAGCCATAGGCAATAAGGAAGCGCACCCCTTAGTACACAAAATAGATTACGGCCCAAGAGGACTATCAGACCACTCGCCCTTAAAACTGGTGGTATGTACCGGTGATAGACAAATACATAGGCCTTGGACAGTAGACCCAGTATGGTTGGAGGTAATAGGAAGTATGGAGGAAATCTCTACTAGTTTAAAGGAGTTTATGTTATGTAACTCATGTACAGCGGCAGGGCTCCTAATTTAGCAAATAGCAAGGGTAAAGAGGAAAACAAGAATGCAGGAAGATCGCATTAGAAATGAGGTTAGGGAGCTGGAAAGGCAGTATGTCCTGGGCCCCACTATAGAGCTAGGGGAGCTATGGACTAGGAATCAACAGGAATATAAAGCGGTAATAATGAGAAAAGCCGAAAACAAAAGGCTCTTTCAGAGGCAGAGGTTCTTTGAGGAGGGGGAAAGAGTGGGCCGAATGCTGGCCGTAGTGGCAAGTACCAACTCCCCGACCTCAACAATCTCTGCGATTAGATCCCCTAATGGGGAAATTGTGACGGATCCTGTGAAAGTCAAGGAGATATTCTTTCATTTCTACAGTTCCCTGTATAAGTCGAAACAGCCCACAGCAGGAGGAGAGCTGGATAAACTACTGGAGGGAATTGTACTACCAACCCTATCTACAATAGATAAAGTTAACCTAGAATCCCCTATAACTCTAGAGGAATTAAGGAGCGCTGTGGCAGGTATGCCCAATCAGAAGACCCCAGGCCCAGATGGACTCTCCCTGGAAATATACAAATATTATGGGGGGATTTTGCTTCCCACCCTATTGAAGACATTAGAGGAGGCGTCCATAGATGGGGGTCTCCCTGCTTCAATGACAGAGTCTAATATTATACTTATTCAAAAAGAAGGGAAGGACCAACTGGAGGTAGCGTCATATAGACCAATTTCTTTGCTTTGCTCGGACATTAAAATCCTAGCAAAGGTACTAGCAACTAGGCTAAGTAAATGTATTAATAACTTGGTACACCCAGACCAAGCAGGATTTATCCCCCATAGGTCTACCAGTGTCAATATTAGGAGAGCATATCTGAACCTGCAGACCCCAGTTGAAGACAGGGATCCCAGAGCCATTATGTCCCTGGACATAGCTAAAGCATTTGATAGCTTGGAGTGGGGCTACCTCTGGGGAATAATGGACAAATTTGGGTTTGGTTCGGTTTTTATCAACTGGGTAAAAATCTTGTATGGCCGTCCATCAGCTAAGCTAAAGATCAACAACGAGTACACAGATAGTTTGACACTAGATAGGGGCACAAGACAGGGGTGCCCATTATCGCCCCTCCTGTTCGCTCTGGCAATGGAGCCGTTGGCGGAGGCTATAAGAAGGGCACCGGGCCTGCGGGGCTTCAGGAGGAAGAGTAGCGAAGAAAGACTCGCACTTTACGCAGACGACGTCTTGGTATTCCTGGGGGATATGGGTCCTTCTCTGGAAAAAACGATGCAACTGGTAGAAGGATTTGGGAAGGTATCGGGTCTAGTAGTTAACTGGGATAAATCTTCATTGCTACAGATTGACTGAATCAATAACCCCCCTCCCTGATGGCCTCCCTGGGTTAAACGTAACTGACAAAATAAAGTACCTGGGAATAGTAATGACTAGTGATCCCAATAACTACATCCGAGACAACTTGGCTCCCTTGCTTGTGAAGTTTAGAAGAAAATGCGACATCTGGTGTCGGCTTCCCCTGTCGCTGGCAGGACGTTCAAATTTGATTAGAATGATCTGGTTGCCACAACTGCTTTATATTCTCCATAACTCCCCGGTATGGATCGGGAGAAAATGGTTCATGAAAATAAACTCCTTAATTAGGGAACTTATCTGGAAGAAGGGCCAGGCTAGGATTACATTGCAGACATTGCAGCAACCTACCTGGGAAGGAGGATTGGCAATTCCCCATCCGTATGGCTACTATTTAGCTGCTCAAATGCAGTACTTGGGGGGTTGCGAATCCCTGGGCGAAGCAAGTGCCAGCAATAAAATAATGCTAGAAGGTAACCCACATAGATGCTTGGTGGATGCACTAGAGGCGGGTTCACTCCAGAGAAAGTTGCCAACACATAAATTAGTAAATAAGACCTGGCAGACAGTTAAGAAGATCATGGGGTATAGAGGCATTACTGAGTTTTCACCTATATGGTGTAACGAATCTTTGGGGGAATTAATGTCTATAGAAAAGAACCCCGTTTGGGATAGTCACGGAATTCATAGACTGGCTCAGTTGTATAGTGATACTAACTTGAAATCCTTTATGGAACTGAGAATGGAATTTGGAGTTCCACATAATATATTCTATAATTACCTACAGATCAGGCATGCACTGAATACCCAATTTAGGTCTTCCCCTATGAGGCGGTGTAAAACACCGCTTCTTAATAAAATAGTTAAAGCAACAAACACTAAGGGGCTGATTGGTGATGTGTATACGCAGCTATTGGACAAGACTCTGGTTCAAGATGTGCCCTTTGGGTCTAGAGAAGGATGGGAGACGAACTTGGGCAGATGGTGTCCGTTTCTCCGTCACAGAAGGCCTCACATCTCCTCCTTCTACATAGAGCATATTACACTCCTAGAAGATTATATAGGTTTGGGAATAGGCCAGACAACAGATGCCCCAGGTGTTATAGGTCAGGAGATCTCATATACATGGTTTGGAAATGTCCAAAACTGGTAAGATATTGGTCGGAAGTAGTTGGGACAATAAACCGTAGATTCAAAGTAAACTTGGAATTAGATGCTAAGGTGTGTGTGTTGGGGTTGGTGGGAGTTAACATGGGTAACTCCAGCACAACCATTGCTATAGTAAGGTGTCTATACCAAGCGAGAAAGTTAATAGCACAATCTTGGCTCTCAACAAACCCCCCAACTATAGGGGAATGGCTTAAAACAATGGACTCCTTGGTCTGGACATAAAGGACAGTATACACTAAAAAAGGGAATTACAGTAAATTTCTTGGCATATGGAAGCTCTGGCTCCAGGAGCTGAATATACGGCATCTCTTCTGAACCAATTATTCTCGGATCCCTCATGACTGTGGGGGTGAACAATGGCCCAAACCGGACAAATCCGGGTGCAGGAACAGGTTCCATAGGGGCTTAGACAGTTGTAGTATGCCGTGCATCCTAGTGCTAATGAATTTAATTTTTGCCCTGCTTAAAAGGGAAGGGAGGGGGGTGGCAAGGCGGCAATAGATAAAGGGTGGGTGGGAAGAGCAGGGAGGGTAAAAAAGAAAGGGGGAAAAATTACACACTGTAAGTTGTTACTATTTACATATTTATTAATGTTTGTATTTATTACAGCGCACAGTAGAAATGCGTGGTATTTAGCTCTACTTTTGCCTTTGTAATATGCCTTATTATTGTCTTTGTTAATTGCACTTCAATATAATGCGCCACGAAAAGTATGTAACTTGTTATACTGGTACCAATAAAAAGATTTAAATGAAAAAAAGAACATTGGCTGTTCGCCCGTTCGCCGAATAGCAAACCGTTTATGTTGTTTGCGGCAAATTCGAAAGCCGCAGAACACCCTATAAAAATCTATGGGAGAATTCAAAAGTGATCATTTTAATGGATAATATGCAAGCTATTGCCATAAAAAGTGTTTGGAGACCTGGGTCCATGGACTTTAATAATGTTTAAAAGTGAAACAATAAAACTGAAATATTCCTTTACATTTCGTAACTGGGTGGGGGTGGGGGGTATGGATGTCTATAGTATGCCTGTAAAGTTGTGCATGTTTCCCGTATGTAAAAACAGTTCAAGAGCAAAATTACGTTTCCAAAGCAAAAAGCAGTCATTTAAAAGTACTAGCGGTAGCGACAGAATTTAAAAACGTACCTTCTTTTCGTGGCTACTTTCGGCTTCCGTTCGTCTCCCACCTAATCTGAACGTTACATTACATCACACATTCGTTCGACTGATATACACTGCCTATGCGTGAAAACTCCGCTCTCCGAGCGTCATGGCGCCTACGTTTGTACCGCGTGTTAGCATGACAGACTGCGCATGCGTGAAACTCCGCTCGTGACGTCCGCCCCTGACGTTCTTTTTCTGTAATATTCACTTCTCTCTTCGGTGCGCAGTAAGGAGCAACATGGCGGAGACACAGATGTGTGATAATGTGTCATCTAGTGGGGAGGAAAGGCCAGAGCCACAAACATCACGATCCAGGAGGAGGAGATGTAAGGCCACCAACATGTCCTTTAATGAAATGGTGGAGATGGTGGATATTTTACACAGGGAGGATTATTATTATTATAATACAGGATTTATATAGCGCCAGCAGTTTGTGCAGCGCTTTACAACATGAGGGCAGACAGTACACTTACAATACAAATCCATACAGGAGGGATCAGAGGGCCCTACTCGTTAGAGCTTACAATCTAGAAGGGAGGGTCAAGTGGAAACAAAAAGGTAATAACTGTGGGGGATGAGCTGATGGAAAAAATGAAAATCCAGTTAGGTGTGGGTAGGATAGGCTTCTCTGAAGAGAAGGGTTTTCAGGGATCGTCTAAAAGCTAATAACGTAGGAGATAAGCGGACAGATTGGGGTAGGGCATTCCATAGGATTGGAAAGGCTCTGGAAAAGTCCTGGAGGCGAGCATGGGAGGAGGTGACGAGGGAGCTAGAGAGCAGGAGGTCTTGAGAGGAACGAAGAGAACGAGTAGGTTGGTATTTAGAGACTAAGCTAGTGATGTAGCTGGGGGCGAAATTGTGGATGGCTTTGTACATAGCTGTTAGAATTTTGAATTTAATTCTTTGGCCGAGCGGAAGCCAGTGGAGGGATTGACAGAGAGGAGTGGCAGTCACAGAGCGATTGGTAAGGTGGATGAGTCTGGCAGCGGCATTCATGATAGATTGAAGAGGTGATAGACTATGTAGAGGCAAGCCAATGAGAAGGAAGGGAGTTGCAGTAGTCGAGGCGAGAGATGACAAGCGAGTGAATTAAGAGCTTTGTTGTGTCATTATTATTATTATTATTATTATACAATATTTATATAGCGCCAACAGTTTACGTAGCGCTTTACAACTTGAGGGTAGACAGTACAAATACAATACAATTTGATACAGTAGGAATCAGAGGGCCCTGCTCACTTAGAGCTTACAATCTAAGAGGGAAGGTTAAGAGATACAAGAGGTAATAGCTGTGGGTGATGTGCTGATTGAGAAGATAAATGTACAGTTGTTAGGTGGGGGCCAGATAGGCTTCTCTGAAGAGATGAGTTTTCAGGGATCGTCTGAAAGTGGATAAGGTAGGAGAAAATCGGACGGATTGGGGAAGAGCATTCCAGAGGATGGGGGAGGCTCTGGAGAAGTCCTGAAGGCGAGCATGGGATGAGGTGACAAGGGAGTTTGAGAGCAGGAGGTCTTGGGAGGAGCGAAGAGAACGATTAGGTTGGTATTTTGTGACTAGGTTAGAGATGTAGCTAGGGGCCAGGTTGTGGATGGCTTTGTAAGTTATAGTTAGTATCTTGAATTTAATTCGGTGACTGAGTGGCAGCCAATGGAGGGATTGGCAGAGGGGTGTAGCAGACGCTGAGCGGTTTGTGTGGTGGATGAGCCTGGCCGCAGCGTTCATGATGGACTGAAGTGGGGATAGCCTATTTAGGGGTAAACCAATGAGGAGGGAGTTGCAGTAGTCAAGGCGGGAGATGACCAGGGAGTGGATTAGAAGCTTTGTGGTGTCATTGGTTAGGAAGGGGCGTATCTTGGAGATGTTGCGAAGACAGAGGCGGCAAGCTTTGGATAGTGATAGAATGTGGGGTCGAAAGGTTAGTTCAGAGTCCAGGATTACACCTAGGACCTTGGCGTGGGGAGATGGGTTGATAGTTGAGCCGTTGATCTTGACAGGGAGATCAGGGGAAGTGGCACCTGAGGGAGGAAATATCATGAGCTCGGTTTTGGATAGGTTGAGTTTGAGAAAGTGATGTGACATCCAGGCTGATATGTCTGCTAATAAGTTGGTAATGCGTGAGGAGACAGATGGAGAGAGCTGGGGGGTGGAGAGATAGATTTGGGTGTCATCAGCGTAGAGATGATATTTAAAGCCGTGGGAGGCAATCAATTGACCCAGGGAGGTGGTGTAGATTGAGAAAAGGAGAGGTCCGAGAACAGAACCTTGGGGGACCCCGACGGAAAAAGGAAGAGGAGAAGAGGAAGTAGAGTTGTAAGTGACACTGAAGGAGCGGTGGGATAGGTAGGATGAGAACCAGCGAAGAGTACAGTCACGGAGACCAAAGGAGTGGAGTTTTTTGAGGAGGAGGGGGTGGTCCACTGTGTCAAAGGCAGCAGAGAGGTCCAGGAGAAGTAGTACAGAATAGTGTCCATTGGCTTTAGCCATTAGTAGGTCATTTGAGAGTTTAAGGAGAGCAGTTTCCGTGGAGTGTTGAGGTCGAAAACCGGACTGAAGGGGATCAAGAAGTTTATTCATGGTCAGATGGTCGCTTAATCGGTTGTAGACCAGTCTTTCAAGAAGTTTGGAGGAGAAGGAGAGTAAGGAGATGGGACGTAAGTTGTTGAGATTGGTGGGATCCAGTGAGGGCTTTTTTAGTATGGGGGTGACTAGCGCATGTTTTAGAGAGTTTGGGAAGATGCCACAAGAGAGGGAGAGGTTGAAAATGTGAGTTAGAGAGCGTAGAATCGAGTCAGAGGGTGAGCGTAGCATTTGCGAGGGAACAGGATCCAGGGGGCAAGTGGTTAGATGAGTGCTAGATAAAAGTTTAGCAACCTCAGTAGTAGTAGCAGGGTTGAATGAGGGAAGTAATGATTGTATCTGTGGACATGGAGTGTTGCATGGGGGAGGTTTTTGCGCATTGGCGATCTCCTCATGAATTGTATCAATCTTAGTTTTGAAGTGATTGGCAATCTCCTGGGCAGTGAGTGAGTTGGTGGGTGGAGGCAGTGGAGGACAGAGTAGAGTGTTGAAGGTAGAGAAGAGTTGACGTGGACTGGATGAGAAGGTGTTGATGAGTGTGATAAAGTAGGTCTGTTTGGCAGTGTGAAGGCAGGAGTAGTATTTTAGGAGGGCAGATTTATATTGTGTGAAGTCTTCCTGGGTCTTAGTCTTATGCCACAGGCGCTCAAGAGCGCGGCTACGTTTTCTGAGACTTCTGGTGTCATCTGTTTGCCAGGGTTGTAGCAGTCGGGGCCTAATTCTGCGTGTAGTGAGGGGGGCCAGCTTGTCTAGGGAGGAAGACAGTGAGCTGTTGTAAACGAAAGTAGCTAGGTTGGGACAGGACAGGGGGGAGATTTTGTCATAGAGGTGATCAGTAGCAGAGTAGAGAAGAGAAGGGTTGAGGTGGCGAAGGTTTCTGCGTGTAACTGTTAGGCGGTTGGAGGGAGAAGAGGTGGAAGACAAGGAGAGAGCAAAACTAATAAGGTGGTGATCAGAGAGTGGGAGTGGATTGTTGGAAAGGTTGTACGGAGTGCACAGATAGGAGAAGGCAAGGTCAAGGGTGTTGCCATTGGAGTGGGTAGGAGCCTGTATCCATTGCTTCAGGTCAAGCGATGAGGTTAGACTGAGAAGTTTAGAAGTAATAGTAGTGTTAGTGTTGACAGGGATGTTGAAGTCCCCAAGAATAATTGTGGGGATTTCAGAAGAGAGAAAGTAGGGTAGCCAGGCAGAGAAGTCATCAAGAAAGGCTGATACCGGTCCAGGGGGCCGGTAGATGACAGCAATTCTTAGAGAAATGGGAGAGAAAAGACGAATGCAGTGTGCCTCAAAAGAGGAGAGTATCAGAGAGGGAGGTGGGTGAAGAACCTGATAGTTGCTGCATGGAGCTAGAAGGATTCCCACTCCACCTCCCTTCCGTCCACTTGGTCTGGGGGAGTGAGTCCAGAGAAGGCCCCCATGGGAGAGGGAAGCAGGAGAAATAGTATCCGATTCATGAAGCCAGGTTTCAGTAATGGCAAGTAGGTTAAAGGAATTTGTGATGAAGAGGTCGTGGAGGGCGGTGAGTTTGTTGCAGACAGAACGTGCATTCCACAGGGCACAGGAAAAGGGGGGGCTGGTATTGGAAAGAGGAATAGAGACCAAGTTCTGTGGGTTGCGGCTCCTGCCAGAGGGTGTAGGGGGATGGGAGCAATGGGCAATGACAGATGATGGTGGCCCAGGGTTTGGGGATATGTCACCAGAGATTAGGAGAAGCAGGAGGGTGAGGGAGGTAATGTGGGACTGTGATTTATGTGAAGGGGCATGTTTCAGAGTACTGGAGGTTTTATCAGTGTATGGATGTAGAATGAGCGAGAGTTGGTAAGAGCAGTAGTAGGGGGAAGACAGAAGGCAGGGTGATATGTATAAGCAGGCGGGTGGAGAGGGGGGGTGAAGGTAAGAGAGTTTGAGGAGAGAGGTCAGGAGTGTCAGAAGTAGTGGTAGAGAGTGCATGTTACAGAGTGGAAGGAGAGCTTAAGAGAGAGACAGGGTCACCTGTAGTCTGTTAGCTGCTTTCCAGTGCAGATTGCTGTATTTGTTTGCTTCGTGCAATCGCTGAAGTGCAGAGAATGAAGTGCATATCACTTGTAGAAAGAATCACTTAGAGATAGAAGCCTTAAGGATAGAAGCCCCTGCAATGTGCACCCCCCAGCAATGTGCTGACCCCTTAAGGATGCTCAAATATATACTGTTATAGGGGTGGGGTTGAAGTTCGTTAATTAATCATGAGTGACTATAAGAGTGCCTGGCAATCAAAGTGAACTTTTTGCTTCAAAAGTCAGAATAGCAAGAGGCCAAGACAAGACCAACACATAAAACTTAGGTAAGACAGTCCAGAAAAACAAATAATGTCATGGTTGTTCGCACAGGGCAACAGATAGAGAAGGCCACATACCAGAGACACACACACACAGAGACAGCAGGCAGATTCCAATTTCAGTTAACGGTGGAAGATGTGGATGAGCTGACACATACCAGAGACACACACACACAGAGACAGCAGGCAGATTCCAATTTCAGTTAACGGTGGAAGATGTGGATGAGCTGACACATACCAGAGACACACACACACAGAGACAGCAGGCAGATTCCAATTTCAGTTAACGGTGGAAGATGTGGATGAGCTGACACATACCAGAGACACACACACACAGAGACAGCAGGCAGATTCCAATTTCAGTTAACGGTGGAAGATGTGGATGAGCTGACACATACCAGAGACACACACACACAGAGACAGCAGGCAGATTCCAATTTCAGTTAACGGTGGAAGATGTGGATGAGCTGACACATACCTGTAAAGAGACAGAAGGAATGATCAGGTGAGGCAGAGAATGAAGTGCATATCACTTGTAGAAAGAATCACTTAGAGATAGAAGCCTTAAGGATAGAAGCCCCTGCAATGTGCACCCCCCAGCAATGATTAGACCCCCCAGTCATTGGTTAGAAAGGGGCGTATTTTGGAGATGTTGCGGAGGTTGAGGCGGCAGGATTTGGACAGTGATTGGATGTGTTGCTTGAAGGAGAGTTCAGAGTCTAGGACTACACCTAGAACCTTGGCATGTGGGGATGGGCTTATAGTTGTGCCATCGATTTTAACAGAGAGATCAGGGGAAGGGGCATATGGGGGAGGAAAAATTATAAGTTCGGTTTTGGATAGATTGAGTTTGAGGAAGTGGTGTGACATCCAGACTGATATAACTGATAGTAAATTAGTGATACGTGAGGAGATAGAGGGAGTGAGCTGAGGGGTAGAGAAATAGATTTGGGTGTCGTCAGCGTAGAGGTGGTATTGGAAGCCATGGGAGGCTATCAGTTGACCCAGGGAGGCGGTGTAGATTGAAAATAGGAGAGGTCCAAGAACAGAACCCTGGGGGACCCCAACAGAGAAAGGAAGAGGAGAGGAGGAAGTAGAGTTATAAGAAACGCTAAAGGTGCGGTTGGATAAGTAGGAAGAGAACCAGCGAAGTGTACAGTCACGGAGACCAAAGGCGTGCAGTTTTTTGAGGAGGAGGGGGTGGTCAAAGGCAGCAGAGAGGTCCAGGAGTAGGAGTACAGAATAGTGTCGATTGGTTTTGGCCGCTAGCAGATTGTTTGTTAGTTTTAGGAGAGCAGATTCTGTGGAGTGTTGAGGACGAAATCCAGACAGAAGGGGATCAAGAAGGTTATTATCAGCGAGGTGGATGCTCAGTAGGTTGTAGACCAGACGTTCGAGGAGTTTGGATAAGAAGGGGAGCAAGGAGATGGGGCGTAGGTTGTTAAGATTGGATGGGTCCAGTGAGGGCTTTTTGAGTATGGGTCTGACAAGTGCATGTTTTAGAGAGTTGGGGAAGATGCCAGAAAAGAGGGAGAGATTGAAGATGTGGGTTAGAGAGTGTAGCATAAGGCCAGAGGGTGAACGTAGCATTTGTGAGGGAACAGGATCCAGAGGGCAGGTGGTAAGGTGGACTTCGTCTGTATTGGTGGGGTTGAAAGAGGGAAATAATGATTGTGCCTATGGGCATGAAGTGTAAAGTGTGGAGGGTGTCGGAACAGTAGAGATCTCCGTGCGAATTGTATCAATCTTCTGTTTGAAGTGATTGGCGATCTCCTAAGCAGTGAGTGAGTTGGTGGGTGGAGGCGGTGGAGGACGAAGTAGAGAGTTGAAGGTGGAGAAGAGTTGACGGGGACGGGATGATAAGTTGCTAATGAGAGTGGTAAAATAGGTCTGCTTGGCAGAGAGGAGGCTGGAATTGTATTTTTGGAGGGCAGATTTATATTGGTTGAAATCTCTCTGAGTCTTACGCCACAGGCGCTCAAGAGCACGACTACGTTTTTTCAGACTTCTAGTACCATCTGTTTGCCAAGGTTGAAGCGGTCTGGGCTTGATTCTGTGTCTAGTGAGGGGGGCCAGTGAGGCCAGTGAGGCTAGAAGTGAAGCGTTGTAGACAGAACTGGCTAGGTTGGTGCAGGATAGGGGTGAGATTTTGTCGTAGAGGTTGTCGATAGCAGAGTAGAGAAGAGAAGGGTTGAGACGACATAGGTTTCTGCAGGAAACTTTAAGGTGGTTGGAGGGAGAGGAGGTGAAGGAAAGGAAGAGAGTGAAACTAATAAGGTGGTGATCAGAGAGAGGCAATGGATAGTTAGAGAGGTTGCATGGAGTGCAAAGGTGAGAGAAAACGAGGTCAAGGATATTGCCTTCTGAGTGAGTAGGAGCATGTATCCACTGCTTCAGGTCAAAGGAGGATGTTAGGCTGAGAAGTTTTGAAGTGGCAGGAGTGTTAGTATTAATAGGGATGTTGAAGTCCCCGAGAATGATTGTGGGGATTTCAGAAGAAAGAAAGTAGGGTAGCCAGGCAGAGAAGTCATCATGAAAGGTTGATACTGGTCCAGGGGGCCTGTAGATCACAGCTATCCTTAGCGAAATTGGAGTGAAAAGACGAATACAGTGTGCTTCGAAAGAGGAGAGTGACAGAGAGGGAGGTGGCTGAAGTACCTGAAAGGTGCTATGTGGGGCTAGAAGGATTCCGACACCTCCTTCCTTACGTCCACTGGATCTGGGGGAGTGAGTCCAGGGAAGACCACCATGGGATAGGGCAGCAGAAGACGCAGTGTCGGATTCGTGGAGCCAGGTTTCGGTAATGGCGAGTAGGTTAAACGAGTTGGCGATAAAGAGGTCATGGAGAGAGGTGAGTTTGTTGCAGACAGAGCGGGAGTTACAAAGGGCACAAGAGAAAGGGAGTCTGGTCTTGGGAAGAATAGAAATGGGAACTAAATTGTGTTGATTGCGGCTGCTGCCAGAGGGTGCAGGGTGATGGGTGCATGGTGTACTGTTAAATGATGGAGGCCCAGGGTTTGGGGATATATCTCCAGAGGTTAGGAGAAGCAAGAGGGTGAAGGAGGTAATATGGGAGTGTGATTTATATGAAGGGACAAGCCCCAGGGTCTTGGAGATTTTTAGTGTGTGTGGATTTAGAATTAGCAGGATTTGTTGATAGGGGTGGGGTGTTGGTGGATTTCAATTAGCAATCAAGAGGTAATAAAGCTTGGCTGGTTAACAAGGCAAAATTCCTAAGTCAGAAACAGACTAGCAAGAGGGCACTAAAGTTAAACGGGCCATAATTTTGGGTAAGACAAGGGAGATAATAAAGCATTGTAATGTGGACAGGTCTACAGTTAAAGCGGGGGTTCACCCACACCGCCAAAAAAAAAAAATATTAAAAGCCAGCAGCTACAAATACTGCAGCTGCTGACTTTTAATACATGGCCACAGGGCCGTCTTTAATATTGATTGGACCCTGGGCAAAAATTTTCTTGGGCCCCCCCATGCAATTTCACTCTCCACCTGCTCTGAGACATACAATAAATAGCAGCTAGACTTAAAATCAATTTACTGTATCAGATCAGGCAGCAATTGCGACTGGTTGCCAGCAGTTACAGCATATCTTTACTGCTTACTGACTGGTTGCTAGAGGTTACAGCACACATTACAGCTTACTGATTAGTTGCTAGAGGTTACAGCACATCATCTCCTGACTGCAGGGGAGCATGATATACATATGAATGCCGCCTTTATTTACATATCAATGCCACCGACCGCAGCTATTTACTTAGTAATGCCGCCACTATTTACATATGAATGCTGGTTATTTACATGTAAACACAGGGTCTGCAGGTGAGTCATCTGTACACAACAATAGGGCAGAGCTGGGCAGCATTAGTAACAGCATTTCACACTGAGATATCAGGACACAGCACAGGACTAAAACTTCAAGGGACAAGGGAATTTAAACTGGGATAGTTGGCAAGTATGAGGCAGCTGCTTTGGGCCCCACAACAATGACAGGGCCCAGGGCAGCTGCCCCTTTTGCCCTGCCTTAAAGACGGCCCTGCATGGCCACTTACCTGTCCCAGGGTCCAGCGATATCGGCAGGGGACGCCGAGAACCCGCTCGGTTCTCGGCAGCTGCCGCCGCCATCCTAGGTGAGGGAATCAGGAAGTGAAGCGTTGCGGCTTCACTTCCCGGTTCCCTACTGCGCATGCGCGAGTCGCGCTGCGCGTCCCTAGTGGTCCCCGCTCTCTGCTGGGAGCTGTGTGTTCCCAGCAGACAGCGCGGTCGGGACGGTAAGAGGCATAGACTCCCATGGGAGTCTATGCCGGAAGTGGGTGCAAATACCTGTCTTAGACAGGTATCTGCACCCCCCTCCCCGCTGCAAGGTGCCAAATGTGACACCGGAGGGGGGGAGGGTTCCGAAAAGCGGAAGTTCCATTTTTGTGTGGAACTCCGCTTTAAGTAGAAATAACATGCCAGCATTATTAGAGACACAGAAGAAACAAGATAGCAAATTATGATGGGAAACATGGTCCATACGCCCATCCAAATTTACCAAAGGACCAAATCCTGTCTAGTGTTGTGAGGACTCTGGAACGCAAGTTTGGGGTACGACGAAAGAAAGGCTAATTGAGGAAGCGCTAGTCCGACATAAAAAACAGGGAGCCGGATTAGTATTTCAAAATAAAGAAGGTGCTTCGAAAAAGTAAGTACTTGTCGTGTGTTCCTATTTATGATTATTAACTTGCATGCTGCTCCATGTGTTTTTCTTTACTGTTGTACTTAATCGTTCGTAGGTAGGAAACACCGTTCGTAGGTAGGAAACACAGTTCGTAGGGACAAACAGCGATCGTTTGCCAATAAATACGATGTCTTTAGCTGATATAGGGTTACGACTATGTTTTTGTCATGATAATTTGTTTGATTGAACGAAGTTTAAGACATTGTTGTCTAGATGTCTTTGAAATTTGAAGTAATTGCTAAATAGATTCAGTGGAATGTAAGGAGAGGACACTCAGCAGCTGTTTACACATC
Organism: Aquarana catesbeiana; assembly: GCF_042186555.1. Taxonomy (NCBI): domain Eukaryota; kingdom Metazoa; phylum Chordata; class Amphibia; order Anura; family Ranidae; genus Aquarana; species Aquarana catesbeiana. Next base: position 244,524,055 of record NC_133329.1, read on the forward strand.
TGGACTCAGGAGCACTAGCTCAGGAGCACTAGTGTGGGACACCAGAGAAACTTGGCCAAAAAGGTAAGTATTGCATTTTGTTTAAAGGCAATTTTAACCATGTCTTCAACCTGGATCTCTTCCTAAACTGACAATTGTACACCACTTCAAAGCAATGTTTCATATTCCTATTTCTGGCCACAAATATCTGTGTGCCAAGTATACCTTTTGTTTCTTTCTCATAGGGGGAGAAAAGACAACAGGGTCCCAGGGACCCCCAACCTCGCCAGGACCTCCAACCTTGCCAGGCTGAATGTGAACTGAGCACCAGCGTCACTGAGGATATGGAGGAAAGAGAGGTGGAGGAAGTGGGAGAGTGTACCCCATCAGGTGAGTGTCTGACACCCCAGCTTCTGGTAATCTATGTATGCCTGCATATTTCTAAATACATGTTTTTAACCCATTTTTAGGTGATGTGCTGGTTGTGGAACAGGAAGCGGAACGTTTCAAGACGGACATCGCCCAAAGGCTCATTGGGCAGATCATGGCCTGGAAAGGCGAAATTGATGCCATGCGTAATCGCCTGTACATCATGCAGCAGGAAATGAAGAACATGATAGATGTTTTGGGGAGAATCTAATCCCTTTTTACGTCAAAAAAAGTTTATCATGTTCTTCATTTCCTGCTGCATGAAGATGTCCACATTCCAATTTTAATTTTTTGTAAAGTTTTTAAAGCCAAATTTTGAAGATGCACATGGTGTGTCAACATGTGCTATCTGCCATCATGGGATCTCAATGTATGCGTTTTGTGGGTGCAACCTCTTCCTCAACACCTGCTTCATAACGCTAGTAGGCGAGAGGAAGGGATTGTACCCACAAAACACATCCATTGATCCCCCATGATGGGAGATAGCACATGTTGACATTATCCATTTGGACTCCCAATTTGGCTTTTACAGATAAAGACATTTTTGTCAGTATAATGTCTGATATTGCCTTCAAGGTGTATACGTTGAACTTTGTAAGTTCCATAGTTGTCTATGTTATGTTTTTAAACGTGCCTATTTTTCCAAAAAAAAAAAAAAAAATGATATATATATTTTGATGCAAAAAAAAAAATATTGATGAACAAAAAAAAAAAAAAAAATACATATATGTGTGCTATTTGCATATAGTTTTTTAAGTTGAACTTTGTAAGTTCCAGAGTTATGCAAGTTATGTTTTAGAACATGCCGGTTGCTTAACCACTTCATTTGGCTGCCTAAGGACCAGAGGACTTTTTCCAATTTGGCACTGCGTCGCTTTAACTGCTAATTGCGCGGTCATGCAATGCTGTACCCAAACGAAATTTGCGTCCTTTTCTTCCCACAAATAGAGCTTTCTTTTGATGGTATTTGATCACCTATGCCATTTTTATTTTTTGCGCTTTAAACGGAAAAAGACCGAAAATTTTGAAAAAAAAATGATATTTTCTACTGTTTGTTATAAAAAAAATCCAATAAACTCAATTCTAGTCATACATTTAGGCCAAAATGTATTCGGCCACATGTCTTCGGTAAAAAAAATGTCAATAAGCGTATATTTATTGGTTTGCGCAAAAGTTATAGCGTCTACAAACTAGGGTACATTTTCTGGAATTTACACAGCTTTTAGTTTATGACTGCCTATGTCATTTCTTGAGGTGCTAAAATGGCAGGGCAGTACAAACCCCCCCCAAATGACCCCATTTTGGAAAGTAGACACCCCAAGGAAATTGCTGAGAGGCATGTTGAACCCATTGAATATTTATTTTTTTGTCCCAAGTGATTGAATAATGACAAAAAAAAAAAAAAATTTACAAAAAGTTGTCACTAAATGATATATTGCTCACACAGGCCATGGGCCTATGTGGAATTGCACCCCAAAATACATTCAGCTGCTTCTCCTGAGTACGGGGATACCACATGTGTGGGACTTTTTGGGAGCCTAGCTGCATACGGGGCCCCGAAAACCAATCACTGCCTTCAGGATTTCTAAGGGCATACATTTTTGAATTTCACTCCTCACTACCTATCACAGTTTTGAAGGCCATAAAATGCCCAGATGGCACAAAACCCCCCCAAATGACCCCATTTTGGAAAGTAGACACCCCAAGCTATTTGCTGAGAGGCATGTTGAGTCCATGGAATATTTTATTTTTTGACACAAGTTGCGGGAAAGTGACAATTTTTTTTTTTTTGGACAAAAGTTGTCACTAAATGATATATTGCTCACACAGGCCATGGGCATATGTGGAATTGCACCCCAAAATACATTTAGCTGCTTCTACTGAGTATGGGGATACCACATGTGTGGGACTTTTTGGGAGCCTAGCCGCGTACGGGGCCCCGAAAACCAAGCACCGCCTTCATGATTTCTAAGGGCGTAAATTTTTGATTTCACTCCTCACTAACTATCACAGTTTTGAAGGCCATAAAATGCCAAGATGGCACAAACCCCCCCAAATGACCCTATTTTGGAAAGTAGACACCCCAAGCTATTTGCTGAGAGGCATGTTGAGTCCATGGAATATTTTATATTTTGACACAAGTTGCGGGAAAGTAACACATTTTTTTTTTTTTTTTGCACAAAGTTGTCACTAAATTATATATTGCTCAAACATGCCATGGGCATATGTGGAATTACACCCCAAAATACATTCTGCTGCTTCTCCTGAGTCAGGGGATACCACATGTTTAGGACTTTTTGGGAGCCTAGCTGCGTACAGGGCCCCAAAAACCAAGCACCGCCTTCAGGATTTCTAAGGGCATAAATTTTTGATTTCACTCCTCACTACCTATCACAGTTTTGAAGGCCATAAAATGCCAAGATGGCACAAACCCCCCCCCCCCAAATGACCCCATTTTGGAAAGTAGACACCCCAAGCTATTTGCTGAGAGGCATGTTGAGTCCATGGAATATTTTATATTTTGACACAAGTTGCGGGAAAGTAACACATTTTTTTTTTTTTGCACAAAGTTGTCACTAAATTATATATTGCTCAAACATGCCATGGGCATATGTGGAATTACACCCCAAAATACATTCTGCTGCTTCTCCTGAGTACGGGGATACCACATGTTTAGGACTTTTTGGGAGCCTAGCCGCGTACAGGGCCCAGAAAACCAAGCACCGCCTTCAGGATTTCTAAGGGCATACATTTTTGATTTCACTCCTCACTACCTATCACAGTTTTGAAGGCCATAAAATGCCAAGATGGCACAACCCTCCCCCCCCCCCAATGACCCCATTTTGGAAAGCAGACACCCCAAGCTATTTGCTGAGAGGCATGTTGAGTCCATGGAATATTTTATTTTTTGACACAAGTTGCGGGAAAGTGACAATTTTTTTTTTTTTTTTGCACAAAGTTGTCACTAAATGATATATTTCTCACACAGGCCATTTGCATATGTGGAATTGCACCCCAAAATACATTTAGCTGCTTCTCCTGAGTATGGGGATACCACATGTCTGGGACTTTTTGGGAGCCTAACCGCATACGGGGCCCCGAAAACCAAGCACCGCCTTCAGGATTTCTAAGGGCGTAAAGTTGTGATTTCACTCCTCACTACATATCACAGTTTTGAAGGCCATAAAATGCCCAGATGGCACAAAACCCCCCCAAATGACCCCATTTTGGAGAGTAGACACCCCAAGCTATTTGCTGAGAGGCATGTTGAGTCCATAGAATATTTTATATTTTGACACAAGTTGCGGGAAAGTGACAATTTGGTTTTTTTTGCACAAAGTTGTCACTAAATGATATATTGCTCAAACATGCCATGTGCATATGTGGAATTACACCCCAAAATATATTCTGCTGCTTCTCCTGAGTACGGGGATACCACATGTGTGGGACTTTTTGAGAGCCTAGCTTCATACAGGGCCCCGAAATCCAATCACCGCCTTCAGGATTTCCAAGGGCGTAAATTTTTGATTTCACTCCTCACTCCTTTCGAAGGCCATAAAATGCCAAGATAGCACAAAACCCCCCAAAATGACCCCATTTTGGAAAGCAGACACCCCAAGCTATTTGCTGAGAGGCATGGTGAGTATTTTGCAGCTCTCATTTGTTTTTGAAAATGAAGAAAGGCAAGAAAATGTATTTTTTTTTTCTTTTTTCAATTTTCAAAAGTTTGTGACAAAAAGTGAAGTCTGCAAAATACTCACTATACCTCTCAGCAAATAGCTTGGGGTGTCTATTTTCCAAAATGGGGTCATTTGGGGGGGGGGGTTGTGCCATCTGGGCATTCCATGGCCTCCGAAACTGTGATAGGCAGTGAAGAGTGAAATCAAAAATTTACGCCCTTAGAAAGCCTGAAGGCTGTGCTTGGTTTTCGGGGTCCCATACATGGCTAGGCTCCCAAAAAGTCTCACACATGTGGTATCCCCGTACTCAGGAGAAGCAACAGAATTTATTTTGGGGTGTAATTTCACATATTCCCATGGCATATTTGAGCATCATTTAGTGACAACTTTGTGCATTAAAAAAAAAAAAATGTGTCTTTTTCCCGCAACTTGTGTCACAATATAAAATATTCCATGGACTCGACATGCCTCTCAGCAAATAGCTTGGGGTGTCTACTTTCCAAAATGGGGTCATTTGGGGGGGGGGGTTGAACTGTCCTGGCATTTTATGCACAACATTTAGAAGCTTATGTCACACATCACCCACTCTTCTAACCACTTGAAGACAAAGCCCTTTCTGACACTTTTTGTTTACATGAAAAAATTATTTTTTTTTCCAAGAAAATTACTTTGAACCCCCAAACATTATATATTTTTTTAAAGCAAATGCCCTACAGATTAAAATGGTGGGTGTTTAATTTTTTTTTCACACAGTAATTGCGCAGCGATTTTTGGGGGAAAAAACACACTTTTTTAAATTTTAATGCACTAAAACACACTATATTGCCCAAATGTTTGATGAAATAAAAAAGATGATCTTAGGCCGAGTACATGGATACCAAACATGACATGCTTTAAAATTGCGCACAAACGTGCAGTGGCGACAACCTAGATACATTTTTAAAAGCCTTTAAAAGCCTTTACAGGTTACCACTTTAGATTTACAGAGGAGATCTACTGCTAAAATTACTGCCCTCGATCTGACCTTCGCGGTGATACCTCACATGCATGGTGCAATTGCTGTTTACATTTGACGCCAGACCGACGCTTGCGTTCGCATTTGCACGAGAGCAGGGGGGACAGGGGTGCTTTTTTTTTTTTTTTTTTTTTTTTTTTTCTTTATTATTTTTTTGATTTTTTTATCTTATTTTTAAACTGTTCCTTTCATTTTTATGTTTTTTAATCATTTTTATTGTTATCTCAGGGAATGTAAATATCCCATATGATAGCAATAGGTAGTGACAGGTACTCTTTTTTTTAAAAAATGGGGTCTATTAGATCCTAGATCTCTCCTCTGCCCTCAAAGCATCTGGCCACACCAAGATCGGTGTGATAAAATGCTTTCCCAATTTCCCAATGGCGCTGTTTACAGCTGGCGAAATCTAAGTCATGAAATGCTCGTAGCTTACGGTTTCTTAGGCCATAGAGATGTTTGGAGCCATTCTGGTCTCTGATCAGCTCTATGGTCAGCTGGCTGAATCACCGGCTGCATTTTCAGGTTCCCTGTTGGGACAGGAGAGCCAGAGAAAAACATGGAAGACGGTGGGGGGGGGGCATTCCCTCCCACTGCTTGTAAAAGCAGTCTAGAGGCTAATTAGCTGCTAGGATTGCTTTTACATAAAAGCCAACCGCTGGCTGAAAAGAATGATACCAAGATGATACCTAAACCTGCAGGCATCATTCTGGTATAACCACTCAAAGTCCAGCAACATACCAGTACGTTGCTGGTCCTTGTTGGGCATATATTGTAAACTTTTTTTTCATGCAGCCTGTGGGCTGAACGAAAAAAAGATATTGATCGGTGGGTATGCCCACCATTAGAATACCTCCCTTCATCCACCCACTTCTAATGATGGGCATACATGCACCATTTATATATGCCGAAGCATGGGGGCATCCTCCCGCAAAAGGCAGGAGCAAATTGCTCCTCCACCCACTGCTGCCCCCACGCTTCGGCATATATGCTGAAGTATGTAACTGTGGTGGTGAAATCACCTCCGACAGCGCTGGAGTCATGGCTTTAAATATCGTGGGAGCAAACGCTGTTGCTGTCAAGATAAATAAATCCGCACTGCAACTGAATGGCGTACCTGCTAAGCAAATGATAGTTAACAAAAAAACAAAGTAACATTACAGTATAACAGTAATACTTACCATACCTGCTAAGCAAATACAAAAAATATATAGTAAAAAATAAAACATTTAACGCAACCTGTGCCTACCTAAAATATATATATGCCGAAGCATGGGGGCATCCTACCGCAAAAGGCAGGAGCAAATCGCTCCTCCACCCACTGCTGCCCCCGCTGCTTCGGCATATATGCTGAAGTATGTAACTGTGGTGGTGAAATCACCTACGACAGCGCTGGAGTCACGGCTTTATATATCGTGGGAGCAAACGCTGTTGCTGTCAAGATAAATAAATCCGCTCTGCAGCTGAATGGCGTACCTGAAAACAATAAAATGGTTACCAACAAAACACAGTAAATAGTAAAGTATAAAAAAATTGCATATCTGAAAAGCAAACATGGTAAAACATAATAACAATAAAACATTGCAGATTAGAATACAGTAAAAAAGAGCAGAACAATAGAGAGAGAATAGAGAGAGAGAGAGAAAATAAAACGACAACTATTTTTGTTTTTTTTATTTTATATTTTTTTTGTGTTTTTATTTTTTTTATTATTTTTTTTTTTACACTTTTTTTAGTAACTTTAACTTTTGTAACTGGTACCAGGTTTGGGTCTCTCAAAATGCGATGGCATCTTGGGAGACCCTGTGAAAGTGTGTCCTAGTCTGTGCAGTGCTGTACCCTACGCTAATACTCAACTAGTGTATGGTAGCGTTCAAAACATTCACCCATGCAAAGACCAGGATTGTCAGGACAGGAGGGACAATAACACTGGGTGTCTAAATCCGCGCTTGCTACAGACACGACATCTTTTTTGGGGGGCTCGTTGGGTAGGGGTACTCGGGAGGGCATAAGGAAAATGCCTCTCATGCAGCCGGCCTACTGCATTTGGTTGGGGATGGTGAGGTGGAGCACAGTCTGGATACAGAAGGGCTCTGACGATCTCTTCCTGGAATTTAAGGAAGGATCCAGTCCGTCCTGAAGCTCTGTATAGCACATGAGCGTTCAGCAAAGCCAATTGAAATAAACAGACACTTTTTTGTACCAGCGTCTGGCCTTACGGGCAACTAGGTACGGCGCCAACAGCTGGTCGTTGAGGTCCACCCCTCCCATATTTTGGTTATATGCGTGGACACAGAGGGGTTTCTCCACAACACCAGTCGCCGTGTCTGCATGAAGGGAGGTGAGAACGAAAACATTCTTCTTATCCCTCCACTTCATAGCGAGCAAGTTATTACACTTCAAGCAGGCTCTCTCCCCCAGCCTAAGACGGGAATCTACAAGCCGCTGGGGAAAGCCCCGGCGATTAGGTCGCACGGTGTCACATGCTCCAATCTGCTGATCAAACAAGTGACTAAAAAGTGGCACGCTCGTGTAATAATTGTCCACGTACAAGTGGTACCCCTTTCCGAAAAGGGGGACACCAAGTCCCACGCTATCTTGCCAGCGCTTTCTATGTAGTCAGGGCAGTTTGTCGGCTCTACGTGACTATCTTTGCCCTCGTAAACCATAAAACTACATGTATAGCCTGTGGCCCTGTCACAGAGCTTATACATCTTGACCCCGTATCTGGCACGCTTGCTGGGAAGGTACTGTTTGAATGACAAGTGGCCAGAAAATTTAATCAGAGACTCATCAATGCAGACAACTTGATGGGGAGTAAACAAGTCTGCAAAACGTTGGTTGAAGTGGTTTACGAGGGGCCGAATTTTGTAGAGCCGATCGTATCCAGGGTCTCCACGAGTTCATTGTCATTGAAGTGCATGAATCGCAAAAAACTGTTAGCGATCGCAGGGATCAGGCCTGACTCTGCGAATGCTGCAGTTATGTGTGCTTAGTGTTTTGTAAGTGTCAGTGATCGATCAATACTGCACTTGGGTGGGCTGGGCAGGGCTGGGCCGAGGGGCAAAACGCAGGTGCTAGAAGGTATCTGGGCTGATCCCGCTAACACTGTGTTTATGGGAACCCTAAACTGCTGGGGACGCTAGTATAGATCTGATCGGATCAGATATTGATCCGCTCAGATACTATACCACTAAGGGAGGTGTATGCTGCGTGCGTGGGTGATAGCGGCACTGGCGCTAACCTGGCGCTGCCTGGGGCGACGCAAACCTTATCTGACCCTAAAAACTTAACTTATATCACCGCCGGGCAATTAGGGGGTTAAACCTTTATAAGGTAATAAACAGCGGGTGCCCTAAAACTATAAAAAACAAACTAACTAACCAGCGTCACCCGTAACACTTATACAGTGATCGCTGGTGAAAGGGTTAACTAGGGGGCAATCAGGGGGTTAAAACCTTTAATAGGTAGTATATGGGGGTCCCTGTCGCTATAAAACACTGACAGCGAACCTATATACTTACCTCCCTAACTAGCGTCACCTGTGTCACTAATACAGCGATCAGAAAAACGATCGCTTAGTGACACTGGCGACGGGGGTGATCAAGGGGTTAACCTTTATTAGGGGGGTTAGGGGGGTACCCTGGACCTAAGGGGGGGTACCCTAGACCTAAAGGGGGCTAACCTAACTGCCCTAACACTTATAACTGTCACAAACTGACACCAATGCAAAAAAAAAAAACTGCTATTGGTGTCAGTGTGACAGGGGGTACAGGGGGGTGATCGGGGGTGAAAAGTGTGCCTGGCGTGTTCTACTGGAAGTGTAGTATTGGTGCACTTACTTGGATGTCTTCTCTCCTCGGCGCCGGATCGAAAAGACCGGCTCGAGGAGGGATGACATCACTTCCTCTCCCTCTGTTTACATTACAGAGGGAGAGGAAGCGTTTTCATTCGCCGGGAGCGATCGGGAGGGGGTGGCCACGAATGGATGGCCTCCCCCTCACCTCTGATCGCCCGGGAACAAATGGCGACCACCTCGGGCACCGGGGGGGGTCCGATCGGACGCCCCGCCCGCGGAAGGCAGATCACGTGTATGTACGTGATTCTGCCTGTCCGTGCCACCTTGCCGACGTACATCGGCGTGAGGCGGTTGTCAAGTGGTTAAAAAAAAAAAATTCTAAACGCACATGAATGTGCACAGATAAAAAATTTTGAACAAAAACCAATGTGTGGCTTCTTATTTCAATGCTCAATACCAGTATATTTGTTAAGTTTGTGTAGTTACATTGACAGTGTACTCTAAAATGTGTGTAGCCGAGACACAGCACAATATAATAGTTAGCTCAAAGCGAGATTGTCACCTCATGTTGCACATCAGGTTGGTTTGCACTAGTGGCAAAAATGACAAAGATCAAGGCAAACCTAGTAAACACAGACAACAGTAGTTCAAAGGAAATATTATTTTATTAATAAGTCAAATAATTAATCAGCAAGTAAATTTTGCTGCCAAGGCACTGCCCCTCTACTGACAAATTAGTCCATATATTGTTCACGGACAAGACGGGCATTCTGGGAGCCCAAACCAGAATGCGCACTTTCCAAAGCTGGCATCACAGCCTCTTCAGCTGGTCGGGAAAAAGGCTCATCACTTTGCCCTGAGGCAATGTAGCTGGAAGCATTCCTCTGTAAAAAATTATGGAGGATGCAGCAGCATAAAACCACATGATTAATTTTATATTCTGCCAAGTTTATGGTGGTTAAAAAGAGCCTAAATCTACTCAAAAGGATGCCAAATGCATTTTCCACAACCCTTCGGGCACGAGAGAGGCGATAGTTGAAAATTCGTTGTTCTGGGGTGAGGTTCCTCATTGGAAAGGGTTTTAAAATATGTTCCCCCAAAGAAAAGGCCTCATCTGTCACAAAGACAAAATTTAGTCCCTCAATATTGTCCTGAGCATGTGGTAAATGTAAGGTCCCTTTTTGTAGCCGATCATAGAATTCTGTATGCATCATCACACCTCCATCAGAGTGGCGTCCATTCATCCCAACATTGACGTACATAAACTCATAGTTGGCTGACACCACAGCAAGCAGAACTATGCTGCAAAACCCTTTATAATTAAAATAATATGATCCCGAGTTTGGTGGTGGGACTATCCTCACATGTTTGCCATCAATGGCACCTCCACAGTTGGGGAAATTCCATAAATTGGCAAACTGGGCCGCCACATCCTGCCATTGCTAGGTGTTTGAAGGAAACTGTGGAGTCAAACAAAGTAAAAAAAAATAATACTTGAGCACATAAAATTGCAACCATATTTGACACAAACATTGTGGGGCAACATAATATTATAACATTTAAATGTGTATTTACAAAAAAAAAAGGATAAGTTAAATTATATGCTCCCTTACCCCTCTAGAAATGTTAGGGGGGGTTGAATGGGTAGATGTTTTTGAAAAGTAAACCTCTACACTTCCATGAGAGCTAAATGCATTAAAAATTAAGTTTAATTTTGCCTGACCATCCATCTTTACAAGATTGGCAGGTAAGTGGACAGGTAAGAAGTGGCATAATCCAAAAAGAAGAATGCACATTGTCCAAATCTATACACATTTTGACATACGTCGGACAAAATAATAACAATGTTCGTTAATTATCATTATTCGTTATGATGAAGTTAAAAACCCAGTAAGTCAGCACAGCACAGGGATGGTGGGAGCCCCTCATAATGAACACAGCACAGGGATGGTGGGAGCCCCTCACAATGAACACAGCACAGGGATGGTGGGAGCCTCTCATAATGAACACAGCACAGGGATGGTGGGAGCCCCTAATAATGAACACAGCACAGGGATGGTGGGAGCCCCTAATAATGAACACAGCACAGGGATGGTGGGAGCCCCTAATAATGAACACTGCACAGGGATGGTGGTAGCCCCTCATAATGAACACAGCACATGGATGGTGGGAGCCCCTCATAATGAACACAGCACAGGGATGGTGGTAGCCCCTTATAATGAACACAGCACAGGGATGGTGGGAGACCCTCATAATGAACACAGCACAGGGATGGTGGGAGCCCCTCATAATGAACACAGCACAGGATGGTGGTAGCCCCTCATAATGAACACAGCACAGGGATGGTGGGAGCCTGTCATAATGCTAAATTCATCATAACGAATGTCTAATATGTACCTTTTGAAGGTAATCAGGCAGGCCCTAGCACTACATACTTTTGATAATTTATGCAGCAATCTTAACTAAAAAAATAAGGTACACTGTGTATGTGTTTATCAAAACCAGCAGATAGAGTAGTTGTAACGGTTGACTCTGCTTTTTTTTTATTTTTATTTTTTTTTTGGGGGGGGGGGGGGGTAAAAATAAGTGTTTGCACCACCAAAAAGGAACTCTTGCACTCTGCGTGAATTTAAGGACAGGAATAAGATTGGGACACATTTTAGGGGCTGTTTAGGGTAAACATAAAAATGAAGCATAAAAAATACAGTGTTAAGTTACTAGGCTAGGTGTGTATGGGCCCAGGGTAGCATGCTGGGGAGGTTAGTGAAGGAAAATATGCATGTAGGCCACGAAAAAGGTAACCGCATGCATGAGGACAAAGAGGACATTCATTCACAGCATATTACAAAATGGGAAGGATGGAATACAAAAAAATACATTAGAAAACATGAAGGTGATATTAAAGCCAAAAACTTACACAAATATAGTCCTTCTGCGGGACTTGGATAATAGCACTACATGTCTCAGGAATAATGACTCCCAGAGCCTGGGGAGAGATACCAGTGGTAAACTTTATATTCTGGAGACTTCTCCCTGTCGCCAAATAACACAAGGTCGCTATGAGCCTTTGCTCTGCTGCAATAGCAGCCCTCATGCAGGTGTCCTGCTTCATGATATAGGGGGACAGCAAGGAAAATAGTTGCTGAAAGCAGGAGTCTGTCATCCAGAGATAATTACGATAATCATTTGGATTATTCTCCTGCAGCTGATGCAGCAAGGGCATATGGTTAAATTGGTCACGATTAAGTAGCCAAGTTTTGGCCCAAATACTCCTCATCCTACTACTCTGACTATTCCTGGACCGGCTAGAGTCAAAGCAAGAACTCCAAGCCCATAAACAGCACGCTCTCTCCTAGGATTGCGCAACATGGCTGGTTGCCCTACAAATGGTTGGAAAAGCAAACAAACGCACGGAACTGAAAACCGCGAATCAGCACTGACCAAACGTCTACTAATTCGACATTAGCAGAAGGAGCCTGAACGTCCTCTTTTGAAGTGTCGTCGGTATGTTGTAACGTCATTACATTTGTGTTTGTTGCCTAAAAGTCTGATCGTGTGTATGCAATACAGGTTCGTGGACAACGCCCTTTGTACAGAAATCCACGGGAAAGTTTGTACAAGGTCCGATTGTGTGTATGAGGCTTTAGAGGAAGATGTATTAGGTTTATATGTTTAATGTGTTGAAACTCACAATCTTTCCAAGAGTAGGGAAGTTGAAATTGTCTTACTTTGAAGAGCACTGAATTGCAAAACCTTTTGTTAGAATCCCAATAAGCCACCCTGCCCTTTATTATAATGCGTTACTGACTCCAGGCACTTTTCTTTTGGAGAGCTGGTTCTTGTAAACAACAGCACTGGGGTAAAGCTGGCCATACATCATAGCTCCCAACTGTCCCTGATTTCGAAGGGACTGTCCCTGATTTTGAACAATGTCCCCCTGTCCCTCTTTCCTTCTTATTTGTCCCATATTTTGGTCTGATCTATATAGTTGTATATAAAATGCACTATTTATCTATCAAAAAGTGTTTCCCAGTGCTAAACCTTTTCTAAGGATGCTGCATTTGTAAATTCCAGAAGCCAATACAAAGGTATTGTAGTGGTAAAAAAGCACTTGTGGGTTTAACCAATCTTTGTTTTGTACGATTCTCCTTTAAGGTGAGCGCGGCGGGGTGTGTTCTATGCCTACATACTTTTGCTGATAGGTGTCCCTCATTCCCATCTCAAAAAGTTGGGATGTATGCATAAATGCTTAGAAAATCATTAGAAAAAAACTGTTGTATTTGATAAGGATCTGTTGAACGTGCATGCGATAATGCCATCATTGTATCAAAATATTTCCCCCAATTGTCTACATATTATCATAGTTATCAAACAATAAAACAAATTTCTATCAGCGCAAATATTAATAACCTTAATCACTATATAATGATTGATATATATATATATATATATATATATATATATATATATATATATTAAACAAATAAAAACAAAAAAAACACAAAAAATACATATAGAATATACATAACAAAATAGTGTTGTGCTTCCAAAATAACTACCAATAAATCCTTAAAGAGAATAGATGATTAACTTGCAATAAAGTAAGATTCTGAGTGCACAATCAAATATTCGTGTTCCCTGACTGGGAATAGTGAACAATACACAATAATGAAATATACGTGTTCCCTATATGGGAGTAGTGAACAATAGACAATTGAATAAAAATAAGAGTTCAAATGCACAAAAATAATCCTCAGAGTCTTCTGCACAAAAACGCACAACACACCACTAGTGCATAAACACTGAAAATGCAAATGCTCTCCTCCACCTCAATATCCTAGCCGCTCACCTCACGTTCTGACCCCTGTTTCACCAGAAGGTCAGAAAAAGCAGGTTCCCTCTCAGGGATATAAACGAATCAGCTGGTCATGGAGCTCCTATTGCGTCTGTGCTGCCTCCAGCTGATTAGGTGGATACCAGCCAGTACAGATTCCCTCAATGGGGTCCGGAGCACATAGGGACAGAAAAGGCAAAATCTAGTGCTCTCTGTATATCAAAATGGTTTATTTCCTCCTAAATGCATTAAAACGTTACTCACAAACGCAGCACTTGAGCAGTGCGGGCTCAGGATGCATAGAAACGACAAGATGCTCGTGGGATGACGTTGCCACTTCATAGGGGGAAGAAGTCGCAGTGGCAATGCACTAGTGGTGTGTTGTGCGTTTTTGTGCAGAAGACTCTGAGGATTATTTTTGTGCATTTGGACTCTTATTTTTATTCAATTTTTTCTTGGGGTGTGTGGACTTTATCTTTATTGTCTATTGTTCACTATTCCCATATAGGGAACACGTATATTTCATTATTGTGTATTGTTCACCATTCCCACTCAGGGAACACAAATATTTGATTGTGCACTCAGTATCTTGCTTTATTGCAAGTTAATCATCTATTCTCTTTAAGGATTTATTGGTAGTTATTTAGGAAGCGCAACACTGTTTTGTTATGTATATTATCATAGTTACATAGTTATGCAGGTTTAAAAAAAGGACACAAGTCCATCTAGTTCAACCAATAAAAAAAAAAAAATCATACAATCTCATAAACACAATCCTTCCGCCACAGTTGATCCAGAGGAAGGTGAAAAACCAGAGCAAAGCATGATCCAATTTGTTCCAGCAGAGGAAAAAATATCTTCCTGATCCCCTGAGAGGCAATCAGATTTTCCCTGGATCAACTTTACCTTTGGAAAGCTTTGGTGACTCTGCCATATCCTATTTCAGGCACTTTCTGTTATAGGTGACAACACTGTATCGTTGCTTCCCAGTTGTGCTCCTATTTTGTCACCCTGTCACATAAGCGTTTGAGGCAGACTACAAGTGGCCGCTTCAACACACATTACGCAGGCATTATCCACTGTTGTCACTATCAGGAAACCCTCTCTAGAAATGTTGTGTAGCCCTTTGTTGTGGCGCATACATTTAGCTACAAAACAAAAGAAAAAGTGTTGGGTGGGTCCTGAATGCTGCACAGAAAAGCACCTGTATTGATGTGGCGCCATTCACAACGTTACCCTAGGAACACGGGTGGCTTGATGACGCACTCCCATGAAGTTGTTTGAATGTCACTGAGTGCCATAGAGCTTTCCATTTTATTTCCTTCCTTTACTCCTGCAGTGATATTGCATTCTGCCGGTGGGGGAGGGCATTGGAAGCCTTTCCACTGGCAGAACACAATGATAACTGCTAGTGACTATAGCTGGCAGCCTGGCAGTAATTGTATTTAAAAAATCTGACAGGATGGTTGTACCCAAGTCAATGGGCGGCCAATCAGCCTGCCCATACAGGGATCTTGCCTGGAACCAGCCAAGAAATTAACCACTTGCTGACTGTCCGCCCTCAATGTACTGTGGATGGGCGTCCCACACAGGCAAAGCGACATACCTGTAAGGCTACTTTCACACTATAGCCACGGCCACGTTGACGCTAAAGCACCGCTCGTTTTAGTGGCGCTTTTAGACCGCTCGTTTTAGCGGCGCTTTTAGACCGCTCGTTTTAGCGGTGCTTTTAGGCCGCTAGCGGGGCGCTTTTAACCCCCGCTAGCGGCCAAAGAAAGGGTTAAAACCGCTTGTGTTGCGGCGCTTCAAAGCACTTTACAGGCGCTTCCGAAGTACTGCCCATTTATACCAATGGGCAGGGGCGGTGTATACACCACTCCTACACCGCCCCAAAGATGCTGTTTGCAGGACTTTTTTTCCCGTCCCGCAAGCGCAACGCCCCAGTGTAAAAGCACTCAGGCTTTCACACTGAAAAGGCATGAGAGGCAGTTTACAGGCGCTAAAATGCCTGAAAACCTGCTTCCCAGGTTTATCGAGCGAGCCCCCCCGCTGACACCCGCTGTGATTGTACACAATCAGTGAGAAAGTCCAATGATTCACATCTGGGATCGGCTGATCGGCTCTGTCCAGTCACAGCCCAGAGCCCTGTGTTGACAATCAACACAGGGCTCTGTACAGAGGTAACAATCTCTGTGTTTCTTATCTCTGCTAAGCAGGGATGAGAAGCTAAAAGACCTGTAGTAAAAAGCAGCACACATTACACATTGAATGGTCCCACTAAACAGAGAGGAGTCCTTATAGCTATATGTAAATCAATCCCATTTATCTGTAACAAGCAGATAGCTGACCCTAATGGTAGATACCTTCTCCTGCAGGGTTCTGTTCAGGACAATGAAGTAACTATTATGACTTATTATGCCCCGAATGACAATCCGGGCCCATTTCTGTCTCATGTCTGCTCCTTGTTGCAGGTCCACCAGAGAGGCACCCTCCTGTTGGCGGGTGATTCTAATGTGACGCTCAATCCTGCCCTTGATAAATACCCGGCGGATCTTAAAGCTCCCTCCCTTGCTTCAAAAAAAGTCTTGCTAACCCTACAAACTCTTGATTTAGTGGACATATGGCGAGAGCTTCATCCCATGGGCAGGGACTACACACACTATTCTCATCCTCATCACTCCCATTCTAGAATCGATCATTCGTTTGTGTTACGGAAACATCTCCATTTAATAGAATCAGTCTCGATTTTAGCAGTCCCTTGGTCAGATCATGATCCTGTTCTAACCGTCTGTCGCTCCCTACATAGCAAACCACAACATGCTCCATGGGTGATGAATGACTCACTTTTATCCTTCAAACCGATCTTTAGCGAAATCCAAGAAGCTTCTGCAGAATACTTTAGACTCAATGCAGGTTCTGTCTCATCCCCAATAACACTATGGGAGGCTTATAAAGCTGTCCTCCGGGGTCGCATTATTAGAATAGCGTCCCAGCGCAAAAGAGAAAGGATTCAGACCCGACGCAAGTTAGAGCAGAACTTGGAGGACCGCTCGGCGGCCTTTAAGTTAACCCCCACCCCTGCTAATTGCAGATCTTTAGACAAAGCCCGCACAGACTGGGATCTATGTCTGACAGACGAAGCGGACCGTTCCTTACGCTGGGCCCGCCAGAAATGGTATGCTAAGGCAAACAAACCCAATGCTCAGTTGGCCAATAGGCTACGCACTTTTACCCTGAAATTTACCCCCATAACCTTGCTCACCAGCCATAACATCCTCACGGGGAACCCCCAGAAGGTCTTGGAAGAATTCTGCCATCGCCTTACCAAACTTTACTCCCCCCCAAATCACTCTTCAATGCAGGGCCTGAATGCTTTCTTAAAAGAGTTATCTCTACCTTCCCTATCCAAATCCCACATCTCCCTAATGGACCGAGATATACAGGTCTCTGAGGTTCTTCAGTGTATTAAGGAACTGAAAGTGGGCAAAAGACCAGGCCCAGACGGTTTCACTGCTTTGTATTATCGAAAATTTGCTGAGGTTCTGGCCCCACACCTAGCGGCTATGTATAACTCGTCAAAGGAGGTCACACATTTACACCAGATTTGCTCACTGCCAACATAGTAATGATCCCTAAGCCAGATAAGGACCATTCTTCCTGGGCAAATTTTCGGCCAATCTCTTTAATTAATATTGATATGAAGATATTGACGAAAATTCTGGCCAATCGCCTGAACTCCTTTCTACCACGCCTGATAAAAAAGGATCAGGTGGGATTCGTCCCCCGTAGGCAGGCGGGAGATGCCATTAGACGACGCCTCCAAATCCAACATATAGCTCACGAAAGATCCCTAGAGACAATGTTTCTTTCTTTAGATGTCAATAAGGCCTTCGATACCTTATCCTGGCCCTATTTGACACAGGTCCTCACTCATTACGGTTTTGGCACCTCCTTTTTGAGTTGGGTCTCAGCCATTTATCGCTCCCCCCAGGCTAAAGTGCATTACTATGGATATGAATCGCCTATTTTCCCTATTAAGAGGGGAACACGTCAGGGATGCCCACTCTCCCCACTTTTATTTATACTAGCACTTGAACCCCTGGCAGAGGCCATACGCTCTCACCCAGATATATCAGGAGTAGAAGTAGCAGGCACCGCGCACAAATTGTCACTGTTCGCGGATGACATTTTATTAACCATTACTAAACCTAGAATCTCCCTTCCCAATTTATTCTCTCTCTTAGACTCCTTTGCCTCATTCTCAGGCCTTTCAGTTAATCCGTCAAAATCTAAAGCGATGTCTATCAACCTTCGGGCCCTGGAACTAGAATCCCTACAATCGGCATTCTCATTCCAGTGGTTAACCTCACTACCCTATTTGGGTATTAAACTTACTCCGAGATACTCGGGATTGTACCAAGCCAATTTTCCCCCGCTTTTCCGAAAGCTGGAGGCTATGCTTGCCTCTTGGTCCACACTCCCGATTTCTTGGTTCGGCAGAATAGCGACAGTACGCATGACGTACCTCCCTAAATTACTCTATTATTTTAGAGTTCTGCCAGTCCATGTGCCCCCCCATATCATTCGAATATATCAACGTAAAATTATGCAGTTTATATGGGGCCCTAAGAATCCCAGGATCAAGAGACAGGTACTTTACGCGCGCAAAATCAATGGTGGCCTTTCAGCTCCTAATTTACGAGCATATTACACGGCTGCGGGTATTGCCCCAATATCTCACCTCCATGAGAAACAACAAATGCCACTATGGGCCACCATGGATTTAGTCGACGCACACCCAACACCTCTAGCTTCTCTTCCGTGGCTTCCTAAAGCACATCGCCCCTCTACCATAGGTCCCTGTCTGGCTCACTCCCTTAAACTGTGGGATGCGGTCAAGTACTCAGCAGGCCTAATTTCTCCTCATCTCCCATTACTTCGCCTCCTCCACTGCCCTTTATTTCAACCAGGTTGTGATAATCCATTGCAGTTTAAATGGTGGTCTGATAACGGCTTTACAGATATCCATTCGTTATTCACCCCAACCAAGATCATCCCTTTCGCGGCTTTACATTCCTCACATGATATCACCCCTTAAGGAACATTATAGTTACCTGCAAATTAGGCATTTTCTCCAACAGCTTACAAAATCCCAATCTCCCCCCTTTACCATGACCACATTTGAAAGTCTTTGTAGATCGCACCCCCAATCCTCGGGTCTGATCTCCCTCATATATATTGCTATAATTAACTCCAATACGCCACTATTGAGACCTTATCATCTTCAGTGGGAGGCCGAACTCGGAAAACAATTAGACCCGGAGGATTGTCAAGGTATGACTATTATGCTATCCAAATGCTCTAAGAATGTTCTCTTCTTGGAGAACGCCTACAAAGTCTTCTATAGATGGTACTATACCCCGGCTAGATTAGCAAGCTTCATCCCATCTTATTCCCCCCTCTGTTTTCGTGGGTGCTCACAGGAGGGCACGATGGCGCATATCTGGTGGACCTGCCCCAGGGTTTGCAGATTATGGGTCAGTGTATATGCACTACTACGCAATCTTTTTAATACCACTATAAAGCGGGACCCCTTTGAGGCCCTCTTATGGAAACCAATTGCAGAACTTCTTCGTCCTGAACGCCAACTAGCAGCACATATTTTTACCGCAACTAAATTGACCATAGCAAGGGCCTGGAAAACTCCGAACCTCAGTTTTGAGGCAGTTAAAAACTGTGTGAATGATATCATGGTAAACGAGAAACTTACGGCCATATTATTGGACACGCATGATAAATTCCTCAGGATATGGCAACCCTGGGTGACCCATAATCGTCCATCAAGATTTGACCTAACGCTTCTTTCCCTATAATGAGCCTCCGTCCCCCCCCACCCCACCCCAGGGTCCCCCCCCCTCTTTTCCCACCCCCCTCTCTCCCACTTTCAATTCCTCTTTCCTTTTTCTTATTCAGGCCCTTGGGCTTAAGTCTACAGAGAATGGATACTTAAGGTAGCGAAGAGGTGGAAAAAAGAAAAAAAAAAAAAAGGACAGAGAAAAAAAAAAAAAAAATTACTTCATACAAAGCTACGTTATCTTTTTTGAGGTTAATCAATTTAATTTGATTTTGTTTCAGTTTTTTTTTTCTTTTCCTTTATTATCTCTGCAATGTTACGTATTACAATAACATCTCGCTAGACATCCTTTAAATGTTCAAGAGTGTTTGCAAACATAATATTCTGTGTTTGCAGTTTACCGCTAGGCTAGTAAGCCGAGATGAAGACTCTTCTTAGTATGTCGCCTGGCCACGGCCTTGAGCGGCCTGAGACCTGGCTTAAATCTTTGAATGTCAGTATTACCTGCCGGATACCGGCAATTTTATACCTGTTAATTCTAGATGTATCCATCACTGTTTTGTACTATTCTGTTGATATATATTTTCAATAAAACTCTTTGTACAAGAAAAACAGAGTGAACAAATATCTGTGCTAACTAAAAAAAGAACAAGAAAAGCAGCCAGCATAATTTGTTGATTCATCAAACACAAAAATAAAAATCCAAAATGCAGTGCTTAGGTGAAACAAATATATAAAAATGTGTAATAGTCCATAGAAGATCAATATAGGATAGAGATGACGTGGAGCCTCCATCAAACTTCAATGTGCCCTTTTAGGCTGGCCGATGCAAGTACGCTGTGAGCCGCGGATTATTCTCTATATATGATGATGTTCCTTTTTACCTGTAAGTAGACTACAATAAATATGTTTTACCTTTACAGGCTTCACTATTGTTGCTTTTTTCCTTATTGGTTTATATCCTGCTGGTGATCGCACAGTTTATCCATCTCCTTGTGTGAGTCCTGATGTCAGTTTGATATTGATGACCTGGATATTTCTATGACCTGCCTGTCAAGTATGGAGTGGCCATTCGGATCCACTACTAACCTCTTGCATCATATGATTACATTGCTTGTTTTCAAATCTTTCTGGTAAGCAGATTGATAGCATGTGGGTGTGGTGTGCCTTTCCTTTGCACATTGAAGTTTGGTGGAGGCTCCACGTCATCTCTATCCTATATTGATCTTCCATGGACTATTACCCATTTTTATATATTTGTTTCACCTAAGCGCAGTATTTTGGATTTCTACACATTACACATTGTTAGGCACACATTTAACCCCTTAATCACCCTAGATGTTAACCCCTTCCCAGCCAGTGTCATTAGGGCCAGTTCACACCACATGGAGACCAGTTCATTTTTTTCTGCATCAAAAACACATGGAAAGTAGGTTACATGGTTTCCAATGGCATAGTTCACACCAGTGCGGTTAATTCTAGATTTTTCCAGTTCCAGAAAAAAAAGTAGTATGTGCTGCATTTTTACTGTACTGGAATGCGGTAAACCGCAATAAAAACGCACCAGAATGCATAAAAAATGCACCAGACCCCAGTACAGTGGGAAAAAAAACAGGAAAAAAGAAGAAAAAAAAGCATCTGGAATGTAACCGTAAATGCATCAAAAACACACCAGAGCATGCCAGAAGCGTGTTAAAAATGTGCATGCAGAACAGATCCGGAGTGTGTTTTTGTGGTGTGAACCAGTCCTCAGTACAGTAATAGTGTTTAGTATTAATGTCACTGGTGATGTCAGTGGTAATTAGTCAGTTCCCCCCAGTGTCAGTTAGTGGCAGATTGGCTGCTACACTATCACAGTTCCATTATAAGTCGCTGATCACCGCCATTAGTAAAAAAAAAAAATTCCAGTATATATACCGTAGTTTGTATGGCGCTATAACTTTTAAGCAAATCTATAAACACTTATTGGGATTTTTATTTTTTTTTATCAAAGACATGTAGCAGATTACATTTATGAAGATATTTGATTTTTTTTATTGGATATTTTTTACAGCAGAAAGTAAAACTTTTTTTTTCACAATTTTCAGTCTTTTTTCATTTAAATTGCAAAAAAAAAAAAAAGGATAACCCAGTGTGATCAAATACCAGCAAAGAAAGCTCTATTTGTCTAAAAAAAAAAAAAATGATCTAAATTTCGTTTGAGTACAGCATTGCATGACCGCGCAATTACCAGTTAAAGCATCGCAGTGCCAAATTGTAAAAAGTACTCTGGTCAGGAAGGGGGTAAAACCTTCAGGGCCTGAAGTGGCTAAAGTACCGCAGTGGCAAAAAATGGCCTGGTCATGAAGGGGGTAAAATCTTCAAGTGCTTAAATTAAAACTAAAGAGGGCAAAACTTTTTTTATTTTTGTGTAGCGCTGGTAGATTTCCGATCTACCATCTGATAGGTAAATTTAGTAAATTGCTCATTGGGGGAAGTTAGATTTGCCTCTGTTCCAGCTTAGCTGACGTTGCATGTGTTTCCATACTGGGCCGGTGGGTGTCATTGTTACTATCGGCTAGTGTTGGAAAGGCAACGTGTTGAAGCGTATGGATGCCCTTCTGTCCCGGAGACAACTCGGTGGAGGTGGTCCTCCGAGTTGGATTCTGGGAGAGGGTATTTATGGGACAGACGCCATGTTTTAGGGTCATTTTACAGCCACCTGCTGGCCCTCCTGGCCGACAGGTATGCGTTAGAGTGCTACCTCGTGGTCCTCCATTCCAGAGGCCCGAGTCGCTGCGGCGCATGGGTGGGCCCAGAAGCTTGTCTGGGACCTACCACAGCAGCCAAGGAATGGTCCTGAGCTGTCTATCCAGAGTGAAGAAGCTGGACAACCGAGAAGATCCTGGGGAGGACCCATCATGGAAGGATCATGCAACGTGCTGGTCTGGAGAGGGGCCTGGTGACTCGGTTGGAGGACGAATCCTAAAGTAACTTTACAGCATAGTGTTGCCAGGTTTGGCTTAAAGGTTCAAGCACTGTGACTGACATTCACCACAAAACCAATACATCCTGTGGCAGAGGATCGTACGGGTTTATCCCAAGCAAGTCTGTGGCAGAGACTTTTGTTCGTGCTACGTACTGGCTGCTAGGCAAGTGAGAGAGGCCTATCTAGGCGAGCAAAGAGTGTGTCCCACAAGGGGAGCGCATTCTATTGTAATATTCAACTCTAAAGGACATTTGTCAAAAATCCTACAGAAAGGTAGTTGAGCTTTCCCTGCAGTTTCCTTTCTGCCTCTTTCCTGCTACTTCCTTTGTTAATTGTTCAATAAAGCATTGAAAACGTACTCAAGTGTTGGTGCGTGTATCGTCCAGAGGTAAACTCAACGGAACCCTAGACCCGGTGCAACAGAAGGAAGGAGAGTGAAGGTAACAAGCCCGCTTAAACCATCAGCTCCGCCGAGAGTTATTGCTACATTTGGATGGAGTGGAGAGGGATAAGAACGCCTGTCAGGTTTTCATTGCTGTCTGTTTCCCCCCCCCCGTTTTGGAGATTCACCCTCTCTATTTGTCCTGTTTACTATTAGAATTTAAAGTGAAAGTAAAAGAAAATCCTGAATTTTAAGTTGTCCCCAGAAAAGTATTAGAGGTGGAGACCCTCCGACGGGGACACTAGTCCTGGTGATCTGGGGGGTCCCCAAGGAATCCCCTTATTTTGTAGGGATTTCCTCACTTCCTGTTTGGCTATGGGATAGGAAGTGAAGAAAAGTCTCACAATGGGGCACAGATGGTGAAACAAAAAATTTACACAGAGCATATTTCCTTCCCTTACTCTATCCAAAATAAAAAAGATTTGCCTATAGTTCTACAATAAAATGACGGTGTAAATAGACTGCTAGATAGGATTACTGCACAGTACATAACGATTACACGGAAGCACACAGGGCAGCAGTAACAAAGGGAGGGGCTAAGAGGACAGCAGTGAAGGAGGGCGCTGATAGGACGGGAGGGAGGAAGTGGGAGGAGTTGAAGGCTTTCCTCAGCCTCCCCGCTTATTATCGCGCTGTCCGGAGCAGGCTCGTGTCTTTGGGCTCCTGTTCTCGGCTGGCTGACATCGGACGGCGAAGATGAGCGACAACGGGGAGCCGAATTATGCTGATCGGGTTAGTAATGAGTGTGTGTGTGGCCGTGTACCTACCTCAGTCCGGGGCTACACGGGGGAGATTTCCGTGTGATGGGCGGCAAATGGTGAAATCCCGGGAAAGGTGTATCCTCGGGCCTGGGTGTGCTCGGGGTTTCCTGTGGTGGGTGTATTAGGGATCGGTGTGGTGTGGAGGCCGGCTGTGTGCTGTGAGGAGTCCGCCGCCATTTTGTGTGCTGAGCGGACATAAGATGGCTCCTCAGTGCGCCGACATGGCGGAGTTCCGGGACATTGAGAGGCCTTCTCCTTCCCCCGGCCTGCTCCTTCCCCCGGCCTGCTCCTCACACCTTCACTCTACACCACAGAGCTCCATGGCCAGCTGTGTACAGTGGGAGATATTAGGCGGCATTGTGTCCACCACACAAGAAGTGAGGACAAGTCTCCATACAATACATGAGGATCTCGTATTTGGACACTTTGTCGTCCAGTTAATGGGCACAAATTGAAAATCGGTTATGACGTTTTTGAGCCAAAAAAATTGAACCATTTGGGGAAACTTCTGCCGAACGGCTGATAAATTGAAAGGTTAATGTGTTTCTCGCCCGTTTTTAACAAACGGTTGGTACTACGCACGTGTGACCCAGGAGAAAGAGACAAAACCAATGAGAAACTGATTCATGTCTGTGGAACGATTTCTCGTTTGATATTCAATCGTTACACAATGGCAAGATTTGCTCTCATGTTTTTCTAATCTGGGTTTGAACGATTTTTATTTTTTGACTGGTGTATGGCCAGCATAAGGCAGCCCCGGATAGCTGAGCAATCCTCTAATCTTTCCCTGACATAGGCGGCTTTCACACTCAAAGCTCTGGTCGTTAGCGGTAAAGTGCCACTTGTTTTAGCCGTGCTTTACTGCTGTTTAAGCGGTGCTTTTGTGCTGCTAGCGGGGCTAGAAGGGGTTAAAAACTCCCATGTTGCCTCTCTTCGGAAGCACTGCCCATTCATTGCAGTGTATACAGCGTTCCCCAACCGCCCCAAAGATGCTGCTTGTATTACTCTTTCTGACATCCCGCCTCAGTGTGAAGGCGCTCATTGCTATGAATGGTGGGAGGCAGTTTACAGGCGCTATTTCTAGTGCTAAAGCACCTGAAAACTGCCTCAGTGTGAAAGGGGTTAAGCTAAATACACACTATACAATTTTCTTTAGACCCCCCCCCCCCCCTTTTAGATTTACCAAAACCATTTAATGTTCAACCCTAAACGCTTTCAATTTTTGTGCAGGCTCTTGCATTACATAGTTTAAGGTAACATCTAAAGGTAATTGAACAAAAGCATCTGTGGTGTTGAACTTCCCTCATTTAGCCCTGGTTCACATTGCAGCGATTTAGCATGGAAAAATCGCATGCCAAATCAGCGGCGAGTACCGGAAATGGTGCCCCAAAAGTAGTTTCTGCCCTACTTTTGGCGACTTCAGGGTGCAATTTCAATAGGCATCTGTGCAGAAACCCGCACAGGCGTCTGAAATCACCTGTCCCCCTCGGAGTCGGGACTGACATGCGGGAATGAAATCATGCGAGTTCAGCTGACCTCGCACCATTTCATTTTCAATGTCAGTGTTGAGCCTAGGCTTAATGTCTAGAAAAACATTAACGGGACAGGAAGTGGGGGGGCACTGAATTCACACTTATGCAATGCGGGAAACTCAGCGTCCATGTGATCTGCTGCAGGTGTTAGATTAATGACACCACAAAACATTGCAGAATGCAGTACCATTGCCAGAATCGCTCTGTGTGGGTGTGAACACCCTTGCAATGTGATTCAGGTGTGGAAAAAAGAGGGTTCTGCACAAAATGTGTGGCTGAAATTGCGCTGCACAAACACTGCATTTGATATCCCCAGGAATGTGGAGTGAATCGCATGCGGTGTCTGCATCGCACACGTAGGAGCCCAGGCTGACTTGCAGTAAAATGTAGGGGAAATGGATGTACGTTTCCATTAGTTTTATGTGCCTTGTACATGTTTCCTGTGACATCATACCCTCCCTCCCCCCTACTACTTGCACTGAAGTGCGTGTGGCACGCATTGCATTAAAATGCATACATGTTGCATTTTAACACATTGTAGTGTGAATAGGACACATAGAGAACAATTGTTTTATGCGTTGATCTGCATTTTACAAGTGTGCTAAAACACAGATCGATGCACTAGTGTGAATTGGCCCTTACTGAGCCCCAGAAACCTGAGAAATCATCTTTTCCCTACTTTACTGAGCAGAGATATTCAATTCCTATCCCCGTTACCCAAGACATGCAGTTCCGAGCACTGGCCAAGAAGGTTTGTATAGTTTAATACATTTAGCAGGGTTTAGAGCTGGTAGTCAACTCTTATAAAAGCAATCCGAGCGGCTAACTACCCACTGGATTGCATTTACAAGTAGCCGGGGGAGATGCCTGGTGGCCTGCCAAGCCCCATGAGGTTGCTGCTCTGTGTGGTTTGAGTTGCGATTAACAATGGCACATTTTTGCTAAAGAGCAGTGTTTCTGTATATCAGAACGTGTCATTTTGCTCCTGTTTCCAACACACATATATGTGAACCTATTATAACAGCCTCAATTGGCAGTAAAAATCTGTCAGGTTCTACCCCACTCTGTCTGAAACTAAGAAAAACTTGTTTGGATGAGTTATCTGGCTTACATTTCTTGCCTAGTCTAGCCTTTTCAACCAGGATGCCCTCTGGGTTCTTCAGGGGCACCTTGGCAAAATGCCTAAAAAATTGGGTGCATGTGGGTGGATCAAGCCCCCACTTTTTTAAATATTTTTTGCACAAAGCCGCAAGTTTTCATTGTGCAACATTACAACCTTGGCCATTGGGCAGGCCAGCCACCAGTATTCTAACAACTGCTAACGCCATTGGTTGATAAGTGGGACATCGGGCACCTGCACAGTATCCTTGTTTGACCCCCTCGCCCCTCCGTCAGCACTGGGGTCACTTTAGCAGTGTGGGGGAGAGAAAATTAGCAAAAAAATGTTTAAGCAAAAGTGGATACGCTTTGGGAAGAACAAATTGCCTCTAATGTTGGGCGCCCTACGGATGTTGCTGCATTATGTAAAACTATTAGTTTAATTTTTAGAATGAGGTGCAGCATCTTAAAGGGTAACTTGACAGGAACTGTTGAGAAACACTGGCCTAGAATGACCTCCCCAGAGCCTCCCACAATGCATCAACACTGTCCAGGAGGCTTTGTTACAATGTATAGCATGTATGGAAGGGAGATGACGGCGCTGGATTGGTTGGGCAGGAGTATGTTATTGAGGTTAACCTGGCAGACAAGGTAACACAGGGTGACGTTCTCTTAGGGCTGATTCCATACCATTCCTGATGGTATATGGAAATGAAAACTAAACCTCAGGCTGGACTTTATTCCTCCATTTTATAGCTATAGGGAAGTGAAAAAACTCGGTCTACTTTTTGTATTACATAAAGATGCTGCAAGAGATTTACTAAAACTGTTGCACACAATCTTTTGCAGCTGTGCATAGTAACCAATCAGCTTCTAGGTTTTATTGTCGAAGTTAGAAGCTGGTTACTATGCACAAAAGTAGCCCCCTCTTCATCTGAGTGTGGCAATGCAGTGAGTTCCCTGCTAAGGGAAGTGAATGTAGAACTCCCTCAAAGTGTATATAACATTTTTAAGAGGGGTTAAACATTTTTGAAATTAGTAAAGGAAATAATTCTGTGAGCCATGAGGACTGTTTGGTCTCATGTGAAAAATATTGTACAAACCTATCATACTTTCCTCCACTGTGCAGCTTGTTTTACACAGAGTGGCTCTTCTGGGGTCCCCCGGCAGCTCTGGTGGCTCCTCCCCCACATCAGATGACCCCCCCCCAGGAGAAGTGCCGCCGAATGTATGCCTCGGCCCTGGCGTCCGCGTCATTGGATTTGATTGACAGCAGCAGGAGCCAATGACTGCGCTGCTATCAATCTATCCAATCAAGAGCCGAGAACCCTGGGCAGAGGAACGGTGCGTCCCTGCTGGGTCAAGTTCCAGGGCGCAGGTAAGTAAAACGGGGGGCTGGTCACTCCCAGGTGTTTGTTTACCTTAATGTATTAAGGTGAACAAACACACAGGTTTACAACCCCTTTTTAATAGTAAAGAATTTGGTAATGTTTAGCATCTGGCTTAGGCCTTGTTCACACAGGACGTACATAGCTGTACACCCCATGAGAGCAGTGTTTACTCTGAGGATGCACAGGTGTTCTCTGCTGTCAGCTGGAATGCAGTGGCTGCTCCCAGTGTAACGTTCAGGATGCATTGGTGACCTGCACCCACGCAGATGTTGAATTGGGAGCAGTGGCTGTGTCCCAATTGAAAGCAATGGGGTGAGATGCACTGATCACCTGTGCAGACAGGAGTGTGGTTATGTAGGCTCTGTGTAAACAAGGCTTTAGGCTACAGCCAGACCTGTAAAGGAATATTTAAAAAAAAAAAAAAAACCCTAGCACCCAACATGAAGAATGATTTTGAAACAAATTGATTAAAAACCGTGCAATTTCAGGGAACATTTGTCAGCTAAAATGGGGTTACAACAGGTCGTGATCTCAATGAGGATTGGGGTTCAGAGGCAAGGGAGTTTTGGACGCATGTCTAAATCTACCCGAATAGTAGTTGTTCAAGGTCGGTAACTTACGAAGTGTTGAAAGCAGGATAAGGCTCCAGATCCTGCATTACTTTCAGTTCAGGCCTCTTGCATGCTGGATGGTTTTTAAGCTGCTCCTAAGGGCAGTTGTGTTTTTTTTTTTTTTTTTTTTTTCTGCCTCTAAACGCCCCATCCTAGTTTGCCTGTCCATGCACACAGAGGTGTTGAGAGGTAGGGGGAAAAAACGCCAAGTGTGTCCAGGATCAGAGGCGCTTTGGCAGAAAAAATAAACGTGCCATATTACATGCAGAGCTAAGTGCACTCCTTTGACTTAGAAGTATGGCCAACAAAAACTTTGACCAGTTCTCTTGTAAACACAAACCCATTTGTGGTTCTAATCTGTATTGAGAGAACCTAAATATGATTTTAAACGATCCATTAATGGATGGAAACGTTTTTGGCAGTGGCTGATTTGTAGCATTGTTTTGCTAGTTTGTAAAATCGTGAATCTTAAAGCAGTTGTATGGCAAAAAAAAACCCTGTAAGACAAAGGCATAATGAGCTAGTATGCATCACATACTAGCTCATTATGAAACGCCTTAGAGTGAAGCCCCTGCAGCATCGCCCGGCCACTGCTGAGGGGCCCAACATATTGCCCCAGCATTACTTCTGTGTTTGCGGGCTCTGGCACTGAGTGGCCGGAGTCACGTTGACGTCACTCCTGTGCATACGCACGGGTGCCCACGTTTTCAGGTAAGGAGCTCTGCATTTCCGGCACGATACGCCAGACCTTCAGAGCGCATATGCCGCTGACGTCAGCGGCTGCATGCAAGGTGAATATCTCTACACCTGTAGGTAAAAATCACAAAGCAGGCAATACAACCACTTTAGGTGCTACCTTATTTTAACATTGAAGTCCATGCTTAAAATTCTTATCTTAGAACTGCTTCTAGCACTTTTTTTTTTTTTTTACAAACTACCCTGTAAAATGAAGATGCTTATACTTTTGGAGCACTCTGGTCACATGACCTCCCCAGGGAGGGGGGAGAATGCCAACAATGAATGGAATGCCTGTGTGGGGACATTGCCCATAGGCTTGTTATGGGGTCTCTGTTGGTGGCTGTTCCCCCTTCTTCTCCAAAACCGACTGAACACGTGACAGGTGCACCCTGAGAAAATGTAGAAGTCTTTCTTCTGCAGGGTTGTTGGTATTGGTGTTAGAAGGGAGGTGGGAGCAGTTTTAGGGTCCACTGACAAGTTTTTGGTGTTTAAAAAGCAAAACGCAAATGCAAGAAAAATATATCCCTTTCAATCTATATAACCCTTCACACTGCAGTGGGTGCAGTGCATTTTTAAAAGTCCTGCATGCTGCTTTTTTAGTGCATGTTTAAAAGGCACTCCAAAAACGCAAGTAACTGGAAAGCCCATTAAACGCACTGAGGTTGCATTTTTGATGCGCTTTGAGCTGCATATTTATTTCACAGGTGCATGACTGGAGTAGGGCAACCAGAAAACGCATATGCCTTAGTAATGCTATTTTTTTTATTTTAGATTTTTACATTAAAATACTGCCACTATATACCTTTTTGGATGATCTGTATACCACGGTTACATCATAAACTGCACAGTTTCTCCAGTGTTGAGAATTCAGGAAGATTTCCACTACAGCCTGTATACACGCCCACATGTGTGGTGTCAATATCACGTGACCTGGCTAGCTCTGATCAAGTAAATGGGCTCTCGGCACAAGATACAACTGAGCATGTGCAGGCCGGCTACTCTGCTTGTGTTAGCTGGCCTTCCCCAGATACAGTGCAGGAGGGGGGAGGATCTATGCATACTGGATAAAACTGCCTTTTTTACACAATGCAGAGTATTAACAACCCCCTTTAAGTTCCACATTGAGTATAACAAGCATTCTATGCTACATATACAGACAGATTTTACTGTTGTGGGTTTAGTACCGCTTTGAGCATGGTTAGTTCTAGCCTGCCGTATGCATTTAGGCCATTTTCACAACGAACATAGCAAAACCAATCGGGTCTCCCTGTCAGTTTTTTTTTTTTTTTTTTAGGCAGACCCTCCATCTCCCTAAATAGAGCGGCGGATGTCAACATGCATGCGCTGGTTGACATCCAACAACATCCAATCCTGTTTGCTAAAAACAGATGGATGAGGATCTGCTTCCCAATTGGCCGATCGAATGACAGTCGGATGGAAACAGGTGGTTTGTTTTTAGCGGATAAGGACTTGTCATCTGCTGAGCAGGCAGAGCCACTGCTGGAGTCTGCCCCGTGCAAAAGGGGCCTTTTTGTTAAGGCCCTTTAAATACATCTCTAGCAACCCCCCCCCCCCCCCCCCCCCCCCCCCCCAATTTTACCATTT
Source organism: Aquarana catesbeiana (assembly GCF_042186555.1). Classification (NCBI taxonomy): domain Eukaryota; kingdom Metazoa; phylum Chordata; class Amphibia; order Anura; family Ranidae; genus Aquarana; species Aquarana catesbeiana. The sequence continues at coordinate 244,554,788 of NC_133329.1, forward strand.
CTCTTTAGGCACCTTTTTTGCATAAAAAGCAAGAGTATCCCTGACGAGTTTTCCAGTAAATGTGTGGCTTTGACTATACCATTACATTATGTAACATTGCATGTTCACACATGTGCTTTTTACTACATGGGAAGCTGCATGAAAAATGTATCCGTGTTGCTAGTTTAGTCGTTGTGCTAGAGATGAAGTTTAGCAAGTAAGGCCTCGTGTACAGTGCTGCTGCTGAACGGATGTTTAGGAGCAGTTGGGCTTTTTTTTTTTTTTTTTTTTTTCCTGCTCCTGTTCTCAGTACATGTACACAGGGTCATTTTTAGGCAGTTGAGTTTAGAGGCTTTTTTTTGGAATGCAAAAAATGGGTTCATAAGAAGAGTTGAGGCATTTCAAGCGCTAAACTCAACTTGTGTTTAGCCGCATTTTCAGTTTTGGCTATTTTGAAAGGAAATTTTTTATTTTTTAAACTCTTCTAAACGTAAATGCTTCAAAATGGACGTTTTAAACGTGGGTTACTATCTGTCAAGTTAAATCGTTCAGGAGAGGTTGTAAAAGTGTCCCGTGTACATAAAGCCTAACTGAAGATTCTTTCGGCAAGCTCTGTCAAGAAATGCATGCTTTTCACCACACCCAGAGCATAGTTTAAAAACCCATATCTGTGTGTGTCTGAACAAAACCTTGAAAAGGCCCTGCCAGATCCTTTATTTCAGCAACAATCTTCCTATATCATGAATATGCATTACATTATGGGCATGTTTTTTACATATAAAAGGAGGAGCAGACGTAGCTGAGCCATCACAGACAGTAATTAAATCTCTCCAGAAGAGGAGAGAGCTATGATGTGACAAGAGAACGAATAACTGGCAGTGCTAGGGAATCCACTCTTCCTGGTGGTTCATTTTCCCTATTTAAAAAAATATTAAATTTTTTTTTTTTGTGCCCGCATTTTAAGTTCCAGGGTCCCAAAGTCTGGCAAGCTTAAAGAGAACTTCGTATACTTCAGCACATAAAGCTTAAGGAGCTATGATGAAGCATCCAACAAAATGAGGCCATTTTGCTATATAAGCTATGGTTTTCTCAGCCAGTTTCTAAAAGTGACGGGCATGGAAAAGGCTCCTTCAGTTTCTCAAACTATGAAAGCTTAACTTCAGGAAAACTAAAAACAGCTGAAATTCATATGAGGATTCTGTTTTCCTGCTGAAATTGCACAGTTGGGTAATGGACTTCCCCCATAGACAACAATTCAGCCATACAGTCTAGTCTAGGCCCCTTCTCAGCACACTGTATAATAGTAGAACCCCATTTGGCTCCCAAACAAAGAAAATGAATAGTCAGTGGACCAAGCTGGTGTCCTAGGTCCCATTCATCCCAAGTGTTGATGCTCTGTGGTGCCATTCACTCCAGATGGCACCCCAAAAACTTCATTAGTGCACCTACGTTGCAGCAAATTACTGTGTGTGTGTGTGTGTGTGTGTGTGTGGGGTATTTTAAAATCTTAGCATCTCCTTCCAGATTTTTCTGATGCTGTAGTTTGGCTTTGACAGTTGGCATAACAAAGTTGCCTGATACATTCTCAAGAACTGAAAATTAAACACTTTTTGGGTGAACCAGATACAACTTCCTGACATCCTTGATATGGCATTATTGATTAGCCCAAGGCCTCTGACGGGTAATCTCATTGATATGTGTGAGATAAAACAAAGTGCTCTGTTCAACCCACCAGTGCCCATTCATAACAGAAATATCAGTGGACCTAATTTTTTTATTTTTTGGTCTTGGCTTTGTGAAATGCTAATTTTGGAAGCTGTAATTATGAATTGCTGGCATACAGAATTCGTACATCTATTGTATGCGAGTGGGCTCTCAAGCCTGCTGAAATATACATTTTTTTCAGGCAGGTTCCCATTATGAAAAGTGTACTTTTTTTTTTGATTGGAGTTAAAATTCTCAAATATACCGATTTTAGTTAAAAGAAATTACATTACAATTTAAACTGTCTAAATATGAAAAACAAATCGGATGATTTGACGTTTAGGTATATTTTCTTTCTTTCGTGTTTTAACACTTGTCACAGAGTTTTGATCCTGAAGAATTTAAACTCCACCCTGTTCTTTTTCTGTTAAGGTTAAAATTGAAGAAGGAAAATACAGAAGTCGTCATTTGACACGTTTTTTAAATGAGAATTATTTGAAGCTCAGAAATAAGTGAAGCTGAATTTGAAAAAAACTATGCATGCTAATTGTCAGAGCTGAAGTCCTACTTGTAGAATATTGAGAAATATGTATGAAGTGGGGAAGATGAAAAAGAAGTCAGAATTTGAATGACTGAAGAAATGAAGAAAGAAATGAAATAAGAAATGAAATAAAAAATGAAGTTAAGATAAGAAGTAAACTGGAGTCATAATTCTCTACGCTAAGTAATTACTAGTCTGTTTCTGTGTCCCTGTACATTTTTTCAGAATAAATGCATGCATTATCTGTTTAAGAATGCATACAGGGTAAACAACGGGGAAATTATGTAAATTTAGACACCAAGACATCTTTTATAGACTTATTTAAAAGCAGAGTTTTTTTTTATTTCAACTTCCAAGTTTGTTTTGGATCTATATTAAAACTATTTTAAGTTTGTGTAGTAAAAATGTATTTGTTTGCGTTCAGGAGTCCCGATCTGCTTCAAGGAGCGGCAGTGCTCGTCGATCAGGCAAATCTGCAAGCCATTCCCCGAATCGTTCTCCTGCACGATCAAGGTCTAAAGAAGGGTCCAGACATTCAAGATCAAAGTCACGCTCTAGGTCTGAATCAAGGTAAACTGTTACTGACACCTCTAAGTTTGAGGTACAGAAAAAAGTATGTGTTCTTAATAAATGGTAGCATGTTTAGATCATTCACTTGTTTGTTTTGTTTTTTTTTTTATCTCCCCCTGTAGATCTAGGTCAAGAAGAAGTTCTCGACGTCATTACACAAGATCTCGTACTCGTTCAAGGTCTCACAGAAGGTCTAGAAGCCGCTCGTATAGTAGAGACTACCGAAGACGTCACAGCCACAGTCGTTCTCCCATGTCAAACCGAAGGCGGCATATAGGGAGTAGAGTAAGTTCGGTATGCTCTTGAATAACCACTTTTCACTACAATACACAAATGTTATGTTAAGTGTAATGTTTTGGGAGTAGAAATATAGGAGTTGCCACTGCTGAGTTGCATTTATTTTTAAGGGGAAATTGTGGTGTTATTTTATCCTTGCTTTACTTCTCAATGAGCCGCTAACCTGCAACAAGTGCTTGGCATGTTGAGTCCTAGGATGCCCAGCACACAACCTATGTTTGGGGCTATTAATTTTTACTTGCCTAGTAAGGCTTAAAGTCTAGCAGCTTGCACCTTTTTTTAAAATAGACCTGAACTTAAAATGCCAAGATTTGCTACTGTATGTTGGGTCCATTTACACCACTGCACTACAGTAATGCACCTTATGTGTGTTGGTGTGCTAGATGTTAAGAACTTTCTGAAATGCCATGTTACACAGTAAAGCCCTACTGGTGCTAGTGGAGCTTGCTGCAGAAATTTTAAATGGGTGGTCTGGAACAAATGAAAATGGGCTGGATTGACACTAATCAGTCAGATTGCAAGACGACCGTGTGGTTGGTTTACTAAGAGTGCGAAAATTGGTGCAGCTGTGCCTGGTAGCCAATCTGCTTCTAACTTAAAGTGGTTGTTACCCCAAAAGAAAGGAAGGGGGGGAAAAAAACATGCTTCTGACCCTTTTAGGCACAAGCTATAGCATAGTGCTTTTGCCTAGTTAATTGCCCTTTTGTATCTCCTACTGTACCTGTTTCTGCCTGGTCTTGACTTCCCCCTCTGTGAGCTGACCACGTTTATCATGGCTGCTGAGCCATGAGAGCGTGGTTGGGATATGTGTCTCCGTCATCTAGCTTCTCGTGTGTGTGTGTGTGTGTGTGTGTCTCCAGCTCCCCCCTCCTCTCTCTCTATCTCACCCTGTCAGCTCTGTAGTGAGAACACTATCTCACGGCTCTCTCCTCCCCTCCTCTCCTCCTCTCCTCCCCTCCTCCCCTCCTCCCCTCCAGCCTTCATTCACTGACTATACTGTTTACCTAAAACAGAAGGGAAATCTCGGCCCCTCCCACTCGGCTCACTCAGACCGGGATACAGAGCACAGAGATGACGTGACCTCAAATGACCACAAAGACAAAAAGGTATTTAGGATTGAAAAAACACACACCCACACCACACTGCTTAATGAACAAATGCATGGAGGCTAGATCAATTTTAGCCATTTAAGTTTGCAACCACTTAAGCTTGGACAAAAAAAAACCTGGAAGCTGATTGGTTTCGATGCAGAGCTGCACCAGATTTTGCCCTCAAGTTTATCAAATCAAGTCCAGTGACTGGTAAAGATTCTCTCAACACAGTTTTTGCTCATCTTTAATTGGGGTGTCCAGATTTGAAGGTTCATTAGTACAAAATTCAATGAGCGTACCAAGCAAAAGGTCTTAAGTACAAAAGCTTTTATTTGTATCTTTCTTTCTCACACCAACGGGCTGAACAGCCAATGAGTTTTGGGGTTATTAAAGGTCCTCCCACCTTCTTAGCACTCGAGTGTGGAGAGATTGGAAGGCTCTAAAGAGGCAAAGTCGCCAAGGTTTAATTGTATGCGACCATTAATAAAATGTTGGATATGACAGATGCAGAGATATAAATATATATATCTATTTGTGTGCAGCCAACCATATTTAAAGTGTTTTGCATGCTTGGACCTTCATTGGATTTTATACACCTTCAAATGTGTGGCTCGTCATAATGCTATGCACGTTAAAGCCACAAACTACCCTGGTGTAAATTTATATCCTCAGTTTTTAAAAATGGTTCCTAAACAGTTCTCTGAAAAATCTCAGACTTTTCCTGTGCCTTCAGTACTATAGCCATGTGAAATTCCAATATTTCATTATTTAGTTGATCTATGGTTTCTGAACCACTGCAGCTGCTACTTTCACCACTTGCCAACTAAAGTATGTCCTCCTGGGCTTCGAGTGGGGATATCTGACCGATGGCTGCAGGCATCTTTCAGAGAGATATATTTTTCCGCCAGTGATTCCCTGCGCAGTAAGAACAATCAGCAGCTGTTCAGCCGCTTGATTGTTCTTACAGGCGGCGGGAGGGTCTTTAAGGCGTTTTGGGATCACAGGACGCAGTTGCGGTACCATTACTTAATGGCACCCCAAGCACTATGTGATTTTTGCTGATTGACATGTGACACAATGCATGAGAACCTCAGCCAAAAATGCAACGCCAAACGAGCCTGGCTCAGTGCCAAAATTTGGTACATGAGCTGCTTGTGTGGAGGGAGGCCCATTCAAAACGAGTGCATCTTTGGAGCTGCTCCAAAAGTAACACTCGGGTGTGAACGGGGCCTAATTCTGTGCTGGGGAAAAATTTATTGCAGGGAGACCACAGGGCAATACTGGTTACAAGTTTTGTTGCCTGTTTGGGCACCACTTCCACAGTTCAAGCTCCTATATTTCTTTCCTGATATTGTTTGTCTGTTTTGTCTTTTTGCCTGTAATTTTTGCATTTATTTGTTTGAGAAAGGAGCAGTGCTAAGATGTGAATGTTTTCTCACGGCAGGCAAATCCTGATCCCAACTGCTGTTTGGGCGTGTTTGGCCTAAGTCTTTACACCACGGAACGAGATCTAAGAGAAGTATTTTCAAAGTATGGTCCAATAGCTGATGTATCAATTGTGTATGATCAGCAGTCTCGCCGTTCCAGGGGGTTCTCTTTTGTCTACTTTGAAAATGTTGAAGATGCAAAGGAGGTAAGGAATAAATGTTGCTGCGTGCTGCTTGAATCACTGGCAGCTCTTGTCTGTAAAGTTGCTATGTTAACCACTTGACGACCGGCCACTGTATATATACATCATTTTTTTGAAGATGCATATCTCGGTAACGGCAGTGGCTGCTGCCACAACCGAGGTATCCATCTTTGTGGCCGGCGTTTCTGTACACGATAATGGTGGTCTGCCGCGAGATCACTGTTATCGGCGGCGGGAGAGGTGCCACCTCCCGCCGCTGTCCCACGCCCTCCGCCGCTTACCGGAGCCGTCGGTAGCGGCGGATGAGATCGGGACCTGTCAGTGCTTCGGTATAGAGACGAATGAGGCCAAGATGGCGCCCACCCGTCTCTATACCATAGGACGGCCGGAGCCACATCATTACGTTGGCTCCGCCCACTTCTCTTAAAGGCACAATTTTTGTGTCATTTTTGAGTAGCGCCCGCATATGAAAACGGTGGTCAAACCACACATGTGAGGTATTGCCGCGACCGGTAGAGCGAGGGCAATAATTCTAGCCCTAGACCTCCTCTGTAACGCAAAACATGCAACCTGTAGAATTTTTTTAATGTCACCTATGGAGATTTTTAAGGGTAAAAGTTTGACGCTATTCCACGAGCATGTGCAATTTTGAAGCGTGACATGTTGGGTATCAATTTACTTGGCGTTACATATTTCACAATATAAAAAAAAATGGGCTAACTTTACTGTTGTCTTATTTTATTTATTTTTTTTTTTCAAAAAAGTGAATTTTTTTCCAAAAGTGCGCTTATAAGACCGCTGTGCAAAAAAAAGTATTGCAATGACCGCCATTTTATTCTCTAGGGTGTTAGAAAAAAAAACAATATATAATGTTTGGGGGTTCTAAGTAATTTTCTAGCAAAAAAAAACTGTTTTAAACATGTAAACACCTAAAATCCAAAACGAGGCTGGTCCTTAAGTGGTTAGGTTAAGTGGTGTTCCGGCCGAAATTATACTTTTTAAATAACAATACCCCTATAATACACAGGCTTAATGTATTCTAGTAAAGTTAGTCTGTAAACTAAGGTCTGTTTTGTTAGTTTATAGCAGTAGTTTGTTATTTTATAAACTTACAGCAGGCCGTGGCCATCTCAAGTGTGGCATCTGAAGCCAGACTGTATTTCTTCCTGGATCTCATCCTTGCAGATCTTGCACATGCTCAGTGCAGCACAAGCAGTGTAATAGGTTTCAGGTCAGGTTTCCATAGCAACGGCAGTTTCAGAGGAATTTGCAAACAGCAAATGATGCGACGGGCCACGGCCAGGGAGGAGTAAGTGAAAAATGAATACAGCAGATATACAGTAGGTGCTGAGAAAAAAATAAAAAAATATCCAATTTGTTTACAGTGCAGTTTAGTGAAGGATGCTGAAGAGTTGTAAAAGTAGGTGGAACTCCACTTTAGTATCTTGTGTTTTATACAACATTGTAAATTTTCCCACAGTGTTTGGAAGTGCTAATTATTTGGAGCTGATCACTTATGGACCAGTGCCTAACCTATTAAAGTGATGGTAAAGGTTTTTTTACTTTCTACCTACAGGTAAGCCTATAATAAGGCTTACCTGGTAGGTACTGTAAATCTATCCTAAACATGCACTGTTTAGGAGGTATTTACTTTAGCAGTGCTAGTGATGTCACCGGCACATGTGCACTGCGCTCAATAGACAGTGCTGTCCATGGAGCCATGATACAGAAGTGATGTCCTCACGGCTCAGCCAGTCAAGTGGCTGCAGCCTGCAAACATGTAAGGAAGACCAGGTGAAGATGGAAGACTTGACAGTGGCACACTGGAGGGCTTAGTTTTCAGGTAAGTCTTTTTTATAATGTACTAGTATGTGATGCAGATACTAGCACATTATATAACATTAAATTGCAAGGAGAAGATTTGGAGTTTTTCTACTGCTTTAAAGCCAAGCTTCACCCAGAAGGGGAAGTTCCTTATTTACGCCTCATCACACACAGTATTTGTAGCTGCTGACTTTGAATTTTTTGAGGAGGACTGAAGATTCTCATTTAATGTGGTGGTTTTTAGCCTGTCCACATTGTTTGAGTTGATGTTATGAAGTAGTAAAAAGCACATCTGCTTTCCAAATCAATGTAATGTGGTTAATCTTTTAGGCAAAGGAACGTGCAAATGGAATGGAACTTGATGGAAGACGCATACGTGTAGATTTCTCAATTACAAAAAGGCCCCACACCCCTACACCAGGAATATACATGGGAAGGCCAACTTAGTGAGTACTTAACCACTGTTCTATGTAGTCAAATAATGATTTTCTCCATGCTTCCTAATGGAAACGTTCACCTGTGGGTTTGAAAACTGCATTTTAAAAAGCATAGTGATTGCAGGTCTAAAGGCCTCTGTTTAAAAAAAGTACATACTTTGTGCTATGGTTTTGCACAGAGCAGTTCCTGCCTGTTCCTTCTCTGCGATTGTCCCCACTTGTTATGAGGCACTCGTGCAGGCATGCTCCTGAGCCCAGGCTGTGTGCATCTATTGACAGTGCAATTTGGGCCCCGCTCACTGGCAGCAGCCAATGTTCCCTAACATGCAAAGTATTAAATGTTCCTTGTAGCTTAAGCAGTTGCAAAGATGTATATAAAGAATGCATACTGTTTATGGTTTGAACACCTATTGTAAGATATATATAATTCCTGCCAGAGACACTAAACACTTGCATTTGATCAATTTAAAGCGGTTCAAAAGCCTAAACATTTTTTACCTTGAGCCATTCCTTGCATGCGGATAAAGGTTTAGGCATCAGTACCAACCCCCACCCCCCCCTTATCTGAACGCTCATTATATCCAGCAGTCCTTCGCTCTCCTCACTTGCTACTGTTGCTGGCTTTTCTGAGTCAGCAGTAGCCAATGGCTCCTGCTGCTGTGAATCAAAGCCAGAGATGAGGGTGTGGGGCAGAGTCTCACGGTCTATCAGACGGTGAGGCTTGGAGGCACTCGCAAGGGGGAGCAGCCAGGAGTGCCAGCGGAGAACCCAAGAAGTAGGTTCAAGGCTGCTTGTGCAAATCCCTAGCACAGAGCAGGTAAATGTAAACCTAAACTGGTTTTGTTTTTTGAAGCTTTTATAATGTAAGTGAGCTGGTAGGTTTATTTTATGAGTAAATGTAACCAACGAATTTTAGGATACCACATGTATCTTGATTTGTGTGTAATAGATATTATTTATTTTATTTATTTTTTTGTGCATAAATATACCATTTTTAAAAAATGCTTTCATTTTACCCAGTGGAAGCTCACGTCGCAGAGATTATTACGACCGAGGATACGAGAGGGGGGGCGGATATGATGACAGGGAGTACTACAGCAGATCCTCTTACAGGTTAGTACTGTTAATTGCATTTGAAAAATTCTTGGGGCTTAAGGGCCAGTTCACACCTGACACGCATTCCTGTGTGATTCAGTGGGCTGAAATTTTCACTGGATCGCAACAAGTTGTATATACACCACTTTTCAAAAACACACTGCAGTGAATCACATGGTACTTTTGGTGCACTGCCTGCACCAAATTGCGTGGTACCAATCTAAATTTGTCCCACCCCTTCCTACCCATTGACACCTGCCATCTGATCCTGTCAACCAAAAACAGATGGATGGGATCTATTCCCCTCCCCCAAATCTGTCTACTGGATTGGATGGAAATGGAGGTGGTCTGTTTCAATCCAACTGCCCCATATAGGAGAGCAGGTTGTGTATGTGAAGAGTGTGCATCCTGTCTTCATAAAATGATTAGTAAACTGTGTTTACCATATTTCAGTCACAAACTGACAAATGGTAAACTGTTTGCTATGTGTCAATGATTAAAGAATACAGAAGCCATTGGTACTGTGATCGCTGTCTGTATTCCTTCAGGAAAGGGGCTGGTAAAAACCAGCCCTTCCCCTCTCAATCTATCCAGATTTTCCTGTACTACCTGCAGCTGGTGGGAGAGCCAGCCAGCAGCTGCATGGAGCAGCGCCCCCTCGCTCTCCATCCACATTTCTTGCACTAGCAATGGCTGCAGCTGGGGGGAGGTGGGTGAGTCGGCCAGCAGTTGCATGGAAGGGGGGGGTTGGAGGAGTGGAGGGGAAATCTATTTGGACAAACCGAGCCCTCTGGATGCATCGGGTTTGCTGGGGTGAGTGCAGCAGGGTGAAGTGACAGCACCGCCCCTCTGAAAGTTGTCACTTAAGACAAACTCCTTCTTTGCCTCGCAGTAGATACCCCTGGGTGCAGGTAAAGACACTGTTTGCGATCTGTTTGGTTTTTTGAACACTGGTTTGACATGAGTCCTAAAACCTGTAGTCTGGTGTACCCTCTTTTTTTTTTTTTTTTTTTTTTTTTTTTCTTTCTCCTTGCACAGTAAGGTTATGCCTCCTTCTTTCAGAGCATGTCCAGCAGTTTAAGGGATATTGTCAGAATAGAAGCCATGCTAACGTGTTCTTAATGCTTGAGGGGCTGTAGTCCTAATCATTGCTTTACTACTTGGTATTGAAGTATTGGCTTACCATGCATGATTATGCTGCCTACTTTCCACACTAAAATATTGGATGAACGTTTGCTTGTATGCCACTTAGTTTTTGCTTGATAAACTTTCATTGACTCAGTCGCTATTCCCAAATTATTTACAGGACACTTTATTTTTAAAGCTGAAGTCTAGGTATGATCTTTATAGTATAAGATCAGTATGCATATTTCTTACCAGAGAAGCTGCTTTGGAAGGTGACAATTGCTGTAGCTACTACTACAGTGATCGCTGCAATCTTCAGGGTCCTTCACCCTTCTTGCACAGTGACTACAGGCTCGGCACTTCCACTATTCATATAACTCCTTGTATTTTAACTATGCAATAAAGATCATTCCTATACTACCTTTTTTAAATACATGCAACTTGACCGTTTTTTAAGTTTTATTTACTTACAAATTTTTTATTTTTTTGGCTATTCATCTCTATCGTAAAGTGTCAGCAATCCATTGTGTACAGTACTGTTGATTCCATCCTTTGGACATCTTACTAGGTCATTTTATACATTGTAGGGATTCACTATCCAGATTAAGTTTGCATCCATTACATTTTCAGGGATGTCAGAGCTCCTGATCGCTTTACTGTTCAAGTTTAGATATGATATTCAGGCAATTTCAGGACTGGTAGCCCACGTATTTCAGCACAGGTGGTCCCAAACTCCCCTCCCACTGTTTGCTTGGCGTGTAGATTAGATTTGGACTTTTAATCTTCTGGAAAAAAAAAGTCTATGGAACCTTTCTGTGGGGGAGGAGGGGCACAACTACAAGCCTTCTGTACTGTTTAAGCTGTTACATCACCTGGCATGGATAGAATACAAGCTCCCTTTACCATATGAAATGGCTTTACAGCATGCAGTCTATTGCATATAAATATTTATTGTACTGTGTATTTGTATTTCAGAGGTGGCGGAGGGTGGCGTGGTGGACAGGACCGTGACCAGTTTTCTAGGTAGGTCTACATTTTCTCACCACCTGCCCATGTATTTTTAATTGGAACAGTTTTGCAAACAGAATTCTGTAAAAGAAGAAAATGGAGAACCATTTAGTCAGTGCAGCTCTGAATATGTGCTGGCTGAAGCTATAATTACCATTTTTAGATCATGAGCACCTTTTAAGGTTTACAGCTCAATTGCAATTTAGTCACCATCTCGCCTTGTTTCAACAGATTAAGCTAATCTTTACACTGTTTAAAGAGGAGTTCCACCCAGGGGGGCCGTCAAAAAAAAAATTAAAAGTCAGCAGCTACAAATACTGCAGCTGCTGACTTTTAATTGGACACTTACCTGTCCCTGGGTCCAGCGATGCGGGGGATCGAAGCCCCGCTCGTCCCCCCCTCCGCTCGTCGGCGCCAGCATTTCAACTGTGGGTGCCGGGCTGTGGCTTCACAGCCTTGCACCCACTGCGCATGCGCGAGCGGCGCTGCGCGCCGTGATTGGCCGCTCAATCACCTGGGACCTGTAATGGGTCCCAGATGATTGACAGGAGGGAGCAGAGCGGAGCCCTTCCTGTGCCTGGGGGGGAAGTGATGTCACCAGCCCAGGCAAAGGAACAGGCAGACTACGAGGGACCACCTAGCAACAGGCATTTAGAGGTAAGTGGGGAAAAAAAAAAAATATCCAAATGTTTTTTTTGTTTTTTTTGTTTTTTTAGAATTTTTACAGGTATTTTTGTTTTTTGGGTGGAACCCCACTTTAACTAAGGTATAACTAATCACAGAAGCTTTATCATAAGAAAATATAGGAATATAAAGGCTGTCTGCACAGCAAAATGCATGGCCATGTAACCTCAATTACATTAAAACCCCAAGTGTATGTAATGCATATTTGTTTTTTATTTAGGAGGAGATCTCCATCGCCGTACTATAGCCGAGGTGGCTATAGATCTCGATCCAGATCACGTTCCTACTCTCCACGTAAGTTTGGCATTTTGGTTTGTTAGGTTTCTGTCCCGTGGTAGCCTCTTTTTATATGTCAGACTGTACATTGGGCTTTTTGACTTCAAGTTTACTTTATTAACCCATTTCCACTGCCATTCAACTGTAAAATGCCAGAGCCTCTAAGGATTTCACATTTGGCATTTTAGGATCTTGGCCAGAAACTCTGAATTCTGCCCACAATCGCAAATCACAATGCATGTTCAGGTGCCATTCATTTTCTTGCTGTAAAGCTTGTCGCCCGAAAGTTCCTGCTCCTTTTTTGGGTGACAAGCTTTACAAAAAGTGCCTGCTCCCTTCTTGGGTGACAAGCTTCGCATTGCAGCTTGTGGCAAAATCACACTGCATTTTAGCTACATTTGAAAATGAATGGCACCTGAACATGCAATTTCAGATTGCAGGCAGTCATTCTGGGCAAGCATTCTGCCCGAGATCCCAAAATGACAAACATGACTGACTGATGCCTTATGCCTATCAAGTGTTCAAATTTGACAGTTTTGTCTCAGGAAAGTTGAGGCCCTGGTGTACAGCCTGGTGCTCCTCGGGCACAGAGGGGAATGACTTTAAAGGTGCACTTGTACCTGCAATTTACCCAAGGGGCCACATGAGAAACTAGGACTGTTTTTTAAGGACCAAACTTAATTTTGCCCAATTTTCTGAACCTGGGGATGTCCGTACAATACCATGCTAGGAATAAGTCTTGAACTGGGCCCATTTCAGATGGTGGTGGATGTCCACCTGAACTGTAAAATAACAGCCAGATGGTGCTGTGGCATTTTTTACTCTGGGTTAAAAAAAAAAAAGGCACCACTCGCCCATTAAGATCAATGGGTATGTGCCACAACTGCATGCAATCTCATTGTGGTAATGTGGCATTATAGAGTTAAATCAGGCATTGAGAAGGTGATATATAACCTGCCCGTCAAATGCTTTGTAACTGAGATTCTGGACAACTAGAACTAGCTCAAGGCTGCCTGAGGCTTTTTTTTTTTTTTTTTTTTTTTTTTTTTTTAATTTTATAGGCCAGATCAAATTCACTTCCAATTGTTCATCTCTTATGGTATTAAATTGCACACTAGTCTCATTGAGATCACAATATAGGTATTTTGATACAACAGGGACACTAGGTGTAGGAATTGTTTTTCAGGAGACTTTTTCCTTCCCTAAGGCCCCTTTCGCACACTTATACAAATTGTCCCACGATTTTTGAATGACAAGTCATTCTCTATGATTTTCAATGACTACCACTCATATTGGCACGACTTTTAAGTCGTGCCGACTTCAAAGCAGTCCCTGCACTACTTTGGTCCAACTTCCATACGATTTGTACTCCATAGACCTCAATGTTAAACCCTCAAGTAGCATGCAAATCGTACCTGAGTAATATAGACACGATTTCAGCACTACTACTACCACAAGCTGAGAATGGTTAATGCCAAAGTTGTGGCAGGCGTACTGCTCCCAAATTGTGGTAAAATCACACCAAAATAGCGGCCACGAAATCACAGTAAAATTGCGCGACTTTGAAGTCGTATAAGTGTGAAAGGGGCCTAAATCTTTATGGGAGGAGAGAGTCTTCTTTGTGTATAAAATACATGTTGGCTCATTTGTCATTCTTTGCTTAATGGATTTGTTCAATTTCTAGGGATGTGAACTCCTTTGTTAAACTAATGAATGTTTGTTTTTTAGGTCGATACTGAAAGCTGAAATAGATTCAACCATCTGAAATATGAAGCAAATGTTTTTGTGCATACAGTAATGCTTACAAGTGATGTATGTTATAAACAGCTTTTTTGTGACAAAAGTTCTAGTAGTTTTGTTAATTTTTTATTTTTTTTTTCCTGCTCCATGTAGACAAACCCGTGATTTAGATTTTTGCAGAGGTTTTGCATGTATTTTTTAAATGGTTTGACCTGTGATTACCAATTTTCCTCAAACTACTTTTTAAAAATAAATGTCTTTCAAAAAGTATTTTTTCTTTATGATCCACTTCACCTTATAAGTATTTGCCCAATTTTTTTTCAAATAGTTGTTCTCATCCACTTTATGGTATTTCATAAATCGGGGTAATATCTGTGTGGGCAGAAAGTAATATAATAGTCCTTTGGTACCTTCCTAGTCATTTACTTTTGTGTTCTCATTCACATAACTGTAAATAGAGAAACTCCTGTTTCCAAATATGTGCCTAGACTTGCAGGATATATGTTTGCCATTTGTGGACTTGGATGTAAAACCACTGCAACCTAATTATATATTTTTTCGAATAGATGACATTGAGGTGAAAGATGAACTTTGGTTTGTTTTTAGTATGGGTAGTGCAAGGTTAAACATCTGTTTGGATGCATCTTTGCATATTAAACTCTTGAAATGCTAAATATTTGCCTTTTTGTAGCAAAATATTTGTATATCATGATCCATTAAAAAGCTGCATTACAAATACATCCTGTGATATTTGTATCTGAACCCAAAATGCTGTTGGCAATGCCTAAAACAGACCTGTGGGTTATACTTCTCAAAGAAGAAGCCCTCACACCAGGGCTAGGTTTTTTGGGGCTTACTCCCTGCCCCAGAAAGTGTTGGGTGAATGTTTGCTCTGCTGTAGGCCTGCAAAACACTCAAACTGCTCGAAGTGACTGTTTCCATTGCACCAGAGCAGGACTCGTTATAACACTGGTCTCTGCATCTGAGTCTAGATCTGTTTTGGGCTTGCAACAAGTGGCCTACCTGACCAAGGCAAACTTCTGGAACTATGTCAGATATTCTTGGACCACTAATGGCTTTAATGCAGCCATCGCTGTCCAGAGCACAAGTTCCACCTTTACTGCTTCCCCTGCTCTAACTGATCCAGTTGTGGTGGGTTAGCTTTAACTTGGGCAGACAGTGATCCAGATGACCCATTGTAGAAGGCTTTAATGTAAAGACTTGTGCAGATTTTTTACAGAAGATAAAAAAAGTATGCCTAGCTCCAGCTATGACATGTGCTCAAAACAAACTAAAGACATACGAAAGAGGGTGGGACAAAATTATTAAACAGACCATGCAGCTGTAATGTGATCCCTGTTAAAATCTTTGATTTCAAATATTAAACAATTGAGAATTGTTATAATTGTCTGGGGGGGACGGACATACTGTAAAACTTACAAAGTCTGTACTAAATATTCAAGCCTTGGAATGATGTGGTGGTTTTGGGGTCAGCTTGACAGAGGGAAAACTGACATTTTGTCTCTTGGTTCTATAGCTTTAAGGTAGGCATCACAGCTTATGTTTCATTGCAAGAAACAGAACATGGATCTCTCTTCTGAATTTTGTTAGGGGTGTAGAAGTGTCTGAAGTTCTAGTAAATTCAGAAACTCTTTCCATGATTCCCATCTTATTTTTCTGGGTAATGGGGTATCCCAATCATTGTGTTCAGAAGTAAGCTGTCTTAGAATTTTTTTTACCCTTAACAGAAAAATGTGCCATGAAACAGGATTGTAAATGCTATTCACAGCAGACAAAACTTTTGTGAAGGCTGTGGCATAATTTGAAATCCTAGAGCAAGCTGAGGTTACTGTAAGGGGAAAATCCAGTCCTAGCTCAAATCCCTTTTTACACCAACAGCCTAGGTGTTGGAAGAAAAGGCATTTTTTGCCCGTCACTGCTAGAGACCATTTAGTGAAGCCTGAGGTTGGCAGTGGTAAGCATATCCTGAGTTCTCTTGAAGATAAAGTGCTTTGTTTCTTGTAGACGGATTTGAGTCCCATCTACTTAAAAAAAAAAAAAAAAAAAAAAAAATGAAATTTCCACAACTTCGCCTGTATCAGATCCAAATTCTTTTTCACCTTTAAATGTCCTCAGCCCATAAATTGCAACTGCAGGAGAAGGGCTGTTGCCAAAGACTGACTTTTATTCAGAAGTCTGACTTTGCACTGACATCATTGTTGCGATACCATCAAACTGATGAAGCTTCTGTTTTCTCGAACAATGAAACTGGCACATTTGCTGAATGTTGGCCATAACAGCAACTGGTTCTTGTCTGAAAAAGTGGAGAAAAACTCCTATGAGGTCGTTGTTCAGATTCAGCCAGGTGGGAAGGACATCAGAGGGAAACTCCTGCATATCTAGCACTTGCATGAAATACCACCTTCATCTGATCTGGCTTGCAAGGATGGTAGATGGCAACGCGTGGGAGGTAACAACATGCCCCTCCTTCTGTAGGATGTTGTACAGGCTCAGCATGATCTCTTGCAAACACTTACTGCATAAAGTCAACCAAGTTTTTTTTTTTTTTTTTTTTTTTTTTTTTTTTTTTTTTTTTTCGTTTCAGGGTGTGTTATAAAGGTGTGTGTGTGTGTAACATTATTTGGTAGTTTCCTTCTTGGATTCACAAAATTGTAGTGGTGCCACTCAGCTGTTGGAATTGTCCTGATTAGAACTCCTTGTCTTTCATGGTGGCTGCCAGATCACTAGCTTTAGTTGTTGCATTGAATACTGGTGCCTACAATAGCATCCTAGATTGCCAAAAAATTCACATACAGGATCTCAAAGTGAGTACACTTCTCACATTTTTGTAAATATAATATATCTTCATGTGGCAGCAATGGAGAAATTACACTTTACATTGTAGCAAAGTAGTGAGTGTACAGCTTGTGTAAATTTGCTGTCCTCAAAATAACTCGACACAGCCGTTGTCCAAACCACTGGCACCAAAAGTGACTAGACCCCAAGTAAAAATGTCCAAATCGGGTGCAATTGGCCATCCCCCCAGTCATGTGACTTGTCAGTGTTACAAGGTCTCAGGTGTGTTTAAATTTGGTGTTATTGCTCACTCATACTGGTCATTGGAAGTTCATCACGGCAAAGAACTCTCTGAGGATCTAAAAAAAAAAAAAAAATTATTGCCTTACTTAAAGCTTTGTGTATGTGCTCAGCGTCACATCCAGAAGTTGTCTTTGAGAAATAGAGGTATGAGCGCTGCCAGCATTGCTGCAGAGGTTGAAGGGGGGGGGGGGGTCAGCCTGTCAGTACTCGGATCATAAGCTGCACACTGCATCAAATTGGTCTGCATGGCTGTTTGCTGAAGACAAGCAGACTAAGGACATGGATTACTGCAACCATGTCCTGTGGTCTGATGAGACCAAGATAAACTTATTTAGTTCAGATGGTGTCGTGTGTGTGGCGGCAACCAGGTGAGCAGTGCAAAGACAAGTGTGTCTTGCCTGCAGTCAAGAATGATGGTGGGAGTGTCATGGTCTGGGGGCTGCATGAGTGCTGCTGGCACTGGGGAGCTACAGTTCATTGAGGGAACCATGAATGGCAACATGCTCTGCTTCTGTATGTCACAGAACATGATCCCCCTCCCTTTGGAGACTGGGCAGCAGGGTAGTATTACAACATAACGACCCCAAACACACCTCCAAGATGCCCATGCCTTGCTAAAGAAGCTGAAGGTAAAGGTGATGGCCTGGCAAAGCATGTATCCAGACCTAAACCCTATTGAGCATCTGTGGGGCATCCTCAAGACGAAAGGTGGAGGAGCGCAAGGTCTCTAACATCCACCAGCTCCATGATGTTGTCATGGAGGAGTGGAAGAGGACCTGTGAAGCTCTGGTGAACTCCATACCCAAGAGGGTCAGGGCAGTGCTGTAAAATAATAGTGGCCACACAAAATATTGACACTTTGGGCCCAATTTGGACGTTTTCACTTAAGATGTGTATTCACTTGTTCCCAGCGGTTTAGACATTAATGGCTGTGTTGAGTTATTTTGAGGGGACAGCAAATTTACACTGTTATACAAGCTGTACACTCACTACTTTACATTGTAGCAAAGTGTCATTTCTTCAGTGTTGTCACATGAAAAGATAGATTAAAATATTTACAAAAATGTGAGGTGTAATCGCTTTTGTGAGATACTGTAAAAAGGTCAGGTCAGCATGTAGGCCCTTTACAAAATGTAGAGTGGGTGACTGGGGACAAAAGGCAAATGTATTAAAGTGGTTGTAAACCCTTCTTGATAAGTTTTCCCGGATGTAATCATCAATAAGCACTGTACACATTGCTCTTTATGGATTGATCCTAACCTGCTCAGTTTGCTTGTAATCTCTCAGGTTCCTTTTCATGGCACCACTGCCACATGCGCATATTCCCACCTCACTCATTGGCCGTCAGTCCATTCCTAAATGTGCATCTTCTCTCTGCGGCACTGTTCAGAGATCTCACAAGATTACAGTGTCATTCAGTTCCTGAAACACCCCATGTGACTTGCAACATCACAGGGGGGTGTAAACATCAGCACATTAAAAAGCATCCCAGAGCAAGAAGATCAGCTGCATTATATAATCAATTGCATTTTACAGGGTTAAAAAAAAGCCCTACACAGTTAACAAGTGCTGAAATATTTGCCCACTTGTCTGTGCCTGGATAAGCAGGAGATTGTTGCTATAGCAATCTCGAGTGAAAAAGAGGCTTGGCTGCAACATAACTGAGCATGTGCGAGATAACAGCAGAGAATAACAGGAAGGGCAGAAGTAATCTACACTGCAGCCTCGAAGACAGTAGCTGAGATGGCACTGGCTGCTACAAGGAAGCAAGATTTTACAACCACCTGGGAAAACAGTAAGAAACATCTGAAGGGGCAAAGAGTAATGCACAATGTTATGGGAAGGTGTAGCAGACAGGATTTATTAAAAAGGAGCATTTGAGGTGCTGAGTTTACTTCCTCTTTAAATGCCTTCTTCAGCTTTGTGTATGCAAAGGAGCATGGGGAAGCTCATGTCCATAATGGGGATGGTATTGACAGCCCCAAATGATCCACAATGGCTCAAAATTTGATATGGTCAAGAAATAATTAGACAGGTGAATAAATATTTACAACCCCTTGATCGCCCCCTAATGTTAACCCGTTCCCTGCCAGTGATATTTACACAGTAATCAGTGCAGTTTTATATCACTGATCGCTGTATAATTGTCAATGGTCCCAAAAAAGTGTCCGATCTGTCCGTTGCAATGTCGCAGTACCGATAAAAATCGCAGATCACTGTTTTTTTGGGTTTTTTTTTTTTACCAAAAATATGTAGAATATATATCGGCTTAAACCGATGAAGAAATTTTTTTTTTTTTTTTTTTTAAATGTTTGGGGAAGATTTATTATGGCAAAAAGTAAAACCATTTTTTTTTTTTTCAAAATTGTCACTTTTTTTGTTTATAGTGCAAAAAATAAAAACCACAGAGGTGATCAAATACCACCAAAAGAAAGCTCTATTTGTGGGAAAAAAAGTACACAAATTTCGATGGGGTACAACATTGCATGCCCGCGCAATTGTCAGTTAAAGTGACGCAGTGTCAAATTGTAAAAAGTGCTCTGGTCAGGAAGGGGGTAAAATCTTCCAGGGCTGAAGTGGTTAAAAATACCATTTCGGTCTTTGCAGATGACACCAAGTTATACAGTGAAATAGCACCCTTATGATATTCTACTGTATAGCAAATATATTTAATTGGGCAACTATGTAGCAAATGAGGTTTAATGTTCATAAATGTAAACTTATGCACTGGGGGTTAGGTGTTCTGGTAGAGCTTAAGCTTAAAGTGATTGTAAAACCGCTCTCATTTTTTGCTGCATACAAACAGCTATGCCTAAAATTTATCTGGGCCGCCAAACATCCGCGCGTGAGATGGGAGAAACTAGTGAAGGGAGGTATCGGCCTCCCTGACATACAAAAGTACTATTGGTCGTGCCATCTGGCCAGATTTGTAGACTGGCACTTGCACAATAGGACTAAAGCCTGAGTTGGCCTTGAGGAGGCATTCTCCCCACTGCCAATCCATCATCTCCCATGGAAAAGCCCTCTAGGGACCCAAGGGAGACTAAGACCTATCCCCTAATTGGCCCTATGGTACGGATCTTTCGTGCAGCTTGTAAGAGACTGAGTATTGCCTCCTCACCCGGACCCTGAACCGAAATCCAGACTCCCCCCCCGCCGGGTATCGCGCACCTTGATACTAACAGCGCGCACGCAAACCTTTCATTCAGAGCAGAATCCTTCTTTGATAAAGGGAAGCTGATGTCCCTCCAAGCCCTTTCGTCCCGATTCCCTGACACGGACACCCCTTTCTTCAATTTCCTCCAAATAAGGCACTTCCGACTTAGCTCCACTCTGCAATCCCAGTGGTGCAGAGATCAAACACCTTTTGAAGCCATATGCTCTAGATCTGAACCCCAACGACATGTAATATCAAACATGTACTCCATATTGTTTGCTAATGTCTCTCCCAAAGATGATGTGACCAGGCAAAAACGGGAAAGGGAACTGGCTACAGATCTAACACAGGAGGAGTGGGATCATATTTTTACCCATATACACAAAGGGTCCCTGAATGTCTCTGCGCAGGAAAATGGATTTAGAATATACTCCAGGTGGTACAGGACCCCTGACAGAATACATAAATTCCACCCCAGAATCCCCCCACTCTGCTGGAGATGCAACACTGTTCACGGATCACTGCTACACATTTGGTGGGAATGCTCCCAAATCCAACCCCACTGGAAAGAGGTACACCGTTTTACCTCCCAAATAACAACCTACACCCCAGACTTTACTCCAGCTCAATACCTACTCCACCATACATCCATTCCCCAATCGGCCTATAAAAAGTTTCTCCCCCTACAGCTCATAAATGCAGCAAAACTATGTATACCCATTCTTTGGAGGGCTAGTCCCCCCCCCCCCCCTAGCATTTCCGAATGGCTCCACAGAGTAGGGAAAATAGCTGAGATGGAAGACCTAATTTATCAGGCACAGGATTCCCCAGCTAAGTTCCATAAAACATGGAACATGTTCGGGCATGTTGGCTTCATTTTAAGGAATCGACAAAATACTGCAATATCTTAACCAGTTCTCCATAGCTTGACCTGGGGGATAAGACTTGAAACCTAATAAATATACCGGACAAATTCCTATAGGTATACACCCGCTACCCATTCCCACACCTCTTTTTCATTACCTGCTTTCCCCCTATGATCATACATTAGGCCCACAGACTGACTCTAGAATTCGATGGCTTGGAACTTAGCTATTATACCAAGACTCCGAAATAGAACTTGGACCTATCCATAGAACTTACGAAATTATGTAGCATGTATTCCATAACCGGGAAACCGGCAGGACAGCAAATGTAAACTAGACCGGTAACGCCCCCACCCACGCACAGTTAGTTCCCGATAGGGGTGTGTGGGTGACGTGGTGACATACCCGGTCTCCCGATGGAATATACAGTATAATCCCACGATGATTTCAGCAGGAGAACCATACGTGTCCATCTAGTTTCAGGACCTACTATAGTTTTACAGGTTCTAGTTGATTTATGTGTTTAACAATTTGATTTTCTTTGCATTCTACCTCAATGATAACATTGTATTTCAAGTGTGTAATGACATTTTGCGCAATGTCTAATCTCGTGTACCAATGCAGAAACTTTAATAAAAAAATTGAATAAAAAAAAAATAATAATCAAAATGATAAGGAGAATAATAAATCTAAAAAAATATGAATTATTAATAATAATCATAATCAATATAATTAAAAAAAAAAGTGGTTGTACAAGCTGAAGGGTTTTTTATTTTATTTATTTTTTATAACTGCATTCTATGCATGCAGGTGAAAAAAAAACACATGTGGAGCTTGGTGATTAACGTCAACAAGCAGTTCTTTGTCAGAAATTCTGTTGAAACCTTCCAAGTTGGTTTAACCAAGCATTTATCACTTAGATCCTGACCTGGAAGGAACCCTGGGTTCCAGCTCCCACAAAAAATGCAAAGTTTTGCTGTGACAGAACATTATATTTGCTTGTGCTGACAATTAAAGCGTTGACTGGCAGTCTCTTGGGAATGTATTAGCTCTTGAGAGGTTGATAACAAAGATGTCAGCCTCATAGGACAGAAAGAAATTATACAATCCTTCACGGTGCAGGGATAGTGGTCACCCAAGGAAACCAAGTTCTTTATCAGCATCCTGGCACTCAGAGCAATAAAACCAGCTCTAAAATGCTAAACCCCCTTTTCTTCATGGTAAACCCAGTCATGGTACAAGTAGACATCGTCACAGCTGAGGCCTATGATCAGCTGCCAAAGGGCTACCAGGAGTCAGTAAGCCTTAAACGAAGTAGGTCTGATCAACTCCTGGTCAGAGAAATGCTGTCCAGCTGTCTTCTGTTCACATCCCAGAAGTGGACATTTGGAATGCCTTAGCCTTCAACATGGGGACCCAGGTAAATGGGCCCTTCATCCTGACATCTTAAGTTTCCTTTATCAGAAAATGTGAGCGCCATGTGTTAAATGCCTGGGCTCCAGGTACAAGTTAACCCTATTTATAACCAGGACCAAGGATCCTCTAGCACTGGCATGAGATGCTGATAATTCCCTGGACCCCATTCCAGTACTACAGGTGCATCTAAAAAAATTAGAATATCATCAAAAAGTTTGTTTATTTCAGTAATCCAATTCAAAAAGTGAAACTCCTATATTTTATATAGATGCGTTACACACAGAGTGATATATTTTGAGCATTTATTTTAATTCTGATGATTATGGCTTACAGCTAGTAAAAACCCAAAATTAAGTATTTCAGAAAATTAGAATATTACATAAGACCAATAAAAAAAAAAAAAAAAAAAAAAAAAAAAAAGATTTTCAATACAGAAATGTTGGCTTACTGAAAAGTGTGTCCATGTAGAGCAGGGGTCTTCAAAGTACAGCCCTCCAGTTGTTCAGGAACTACAATTCCCATCATGCCTAGTCATGTCTGTGAATGTCAGAGTTTTACAATGCCTCATGGGATGTGTAGTTCCACAACAGCTGGAGGGCCGTAGTTTGAAGATTCCTGATGTAGAGTATAGAATGCACTATACCAGGGATATGCAATTAGCGGACCTCCAGCTGTTGCAAAACTACAAGTCCCATGAGACTTAGCAAGACTCAGACAGCCACAAGCATGACACCCAGAGGCAGAGCATGATGGGACTTGTAGTTGTGCAACAGCTGGAGGTCCACTAATTGCATATCCCTGCACTATACCAATACTTGGTTGGGGCTCCTTTTGCATGAATTAAAGCATCAATGCGGTGTGGCTTGGAGGAGATCAGCCTGTGGCACTGCTGAGGTGTTATGGAACCCCAGGTTGCTTTGATGGCAGCCTTCGTCTGCATTGTTCGGTTTGTTTTCTCATCATCCTCTTGACAATACCCCACATATTCTCTATGGGGGGCCAATCAAGTCCAGTGATACCTTGATCATTAAACCAGGTATTGGTACTTTTGGCAATGTGGGCAGGTGCCAAGTCCTGCTGGGAAACAAAATCAGCATCTCCATAAAGCTGGTCAGCAGAGGGAAGCTTGAAGTGCTCTAGAATTTCCTGGTAGAGGGTGGCGCTAACTTTGGACTTGGTCAAACACAGTGGACCAACATCAGCAGATGACATGGCTCCCCAAATAATCACTTGACTGTGGAAACTTCACACTGGACCTTATGCAACTTGGATTCTGTGCCTCTCCACTCTTCCTCCAGACTCTGGGACCTTGACCCCCAAATGAAATGCAACATTTTCCACAGTCCGTGATGATTTGGGGAGCCATGTCATCTGCTGGGGTTGGTCCACTGTGTTTTATCAAGACCAAAGTCCAAAGCATGCATTTTCTGTGCAGTTTGCCATGTGTTCAAATACACACAGATGTGAATGGAGCCTCACTGCTCTTGTGTACATACACCAATTTCACTTTCAGGCCCCATTCACACCAAGCGTAGTGGGTCTGTATGTTTTTTGACTCGTTTTTCCTGCGACATGCATAGGGCAGCTTATTTATTGTAATGGGCTTCCCTACACGTGGCAAAGTAGCTCATGGGACATTTTGGTGTGCTGCATGTTTTTACTGCATTTTTTGCCATGTTTGTCGCACGTTTTTGTCACATGGAAAAATTAGTTTTCTTATTTTTTTGGTGTGCTGTTAACAATAATGGCACCAAAACTAGTTAATTTTAGGTGTATAAGGTGGCTATAAACTATACAATCTCTGTACAATCTTCTTTAGATTTAACAAAACTATATAATAGGAGGACACACCATCTATCCAATCACTGTATCCTATCAGGCAGTGTCAGGGCTGGGCTCTCAGCCCTCCCTTCTAAGTGCTCAGGTTGCTCAGCTGTCGGTTAATTGCCAGCGCTCATCATTCCACAGTGGTTCACCTGGTGCTCATTTCCTGCTCGTCAGTCCAGCCTAAAGCCAGCCCCTTCTGGCTATTTAAACTGCCTGGTTTATTCCTTCGGTGTATTCGCCTTGGTCAAACATCTGGAGACTCTGTTGTGTTCCTGTAGAAGGCTTGCCTGGCTGACGTCCCTTCTGGTTCCTGATCCTGTCTGCTGCCTCAGACTACGCTGATCTCTGGCTTCCTGATTTACTGGCTTGTTCTGACTACCTGCTTTGGCTACCGAAACCAGCTATGTTTTAACTACGTTTGCTATTTGTATAATTTTCACAATTTTACTAAAAGGTGTGATTTTTACTGCATTTTCTATCTTTATCTGATTCATGGTTCCTGCCAGGCAGGCTCTTGCACTACATAGTTGATGGTAGACCTAAAGGAGATTGTTAAATTGGATTGTATAGTGTATGGTGAGCTTTACGGAACCCAGGACATACTTTACCTGTTTTTAATACTAAAGCTCTGATCTCCATAGGTTGTTATCTGATTGCTCGGGTCCCACACACTCCTCCTTAGCTCCTGCCAAATAAACGATATATGCAAAAAAAATCAACCAGAGTATGCACCTGCTTAGGTGGGTGGGAGCCATCTTCTGGAGGGTCGGAGGGCAGGTGCAGGGTGTGTGTTAATGAGGTCAACTGGTGAACAAACAGAAAGCTTTTTCTTTTCTGCAAAAGAAGTAGATTCGAATATAAAAAATCTGCGCAAAAGATCAAAAATTTGTGAAATAAAGCAGCCACCAAACAATTGTGATACAAATCACCAAACAATATATACATTTAGGGTAGTGCTGTACATAAATTTATAAATTTACAACCCAAATGTGTAAAACATAATAATAATACAACAATTAAAGTGCTTGTGCAATAGTGTCCATAACATAAATTCTTTAAAAATCCATCATGATTAACACCAGTTGTTACATAAAAGTGCATATAATTGAATAAAGGTGTTCCGTTACTTACTTAAGCTGGCCATACACCTATAGATTATCTGCAGATTTTCTATGGTTAGATGGAAAAAGTGCAACAGATTTCTCCATGTTCGCTAAACTGTGTGGATGGAGGAATCTTCCACTTTTTCCATCTAACCATAGAAAATCTGCAGATAATCTATAGGTGTATGGCCAGCTTTACTGTTAGAGCCCTTTCCCCCCATGTGGCGGTTTTCAGGCGCTTTAGCCTCTGCTAAGCACCTGAAAAGCACCTCCCATTCATTCAAGTGCGACTCAGGCGGTGTGCTTGCAGGACGTTCCAAAAAGTCCTGTAAGCAGCATCATTGGGGCAGGTTGGGAACGATGTATTTAGCTCTCCCAAAACGCCCTGCCAAAGCGCCTGAAAAGCACCTCGGAAGTGTCGCTCAATGGGAGATTTTAACCCCTTATTTGGGGTTAAAAGCACCACTCTAGCGGCCGAAAAGCTCCACTTAAACAGCGGTAAAGCGCCGCTAAAACGCTTTACAGCGGCCGTGGCCTCAGTGTGAAAGGGGTCTTAAAAAAAAGTGCTTCCACCACCATGTGTCCCCACTCAGGGAAGCCTCTTACCAAATCCAATGGACTATTATATAAATGGTCAAACAGCGCTTGGGTAAATAACACCACCTGGTGTCCCAATCTTCCACTCTTTCTCCACTGGGATTCACTTTATCACTTATAGTGAAGTAGGCAAGACCCGGTTTTATAAACTTACATAATAGCACCCAAACAATGAATATTATAAAGATGCCCATAAGTTAAAAACAGCATACAGCTTTAATGGAGACAGTTCTTCCAATGTAGCAGACTGAAACAAAACCACACCAGGCTTCAGTCGGTGGGAATACGTGATGATGTCACAGCCATTTCCAATGCGTTTCATCAAACACGACGTCGGGGACAGGCTAGCTCCTAGCCTGTCCCCCATCACTTTTGACAAAACGCTTTGAGCATGGCTGTGACGTGTTGTCATCACGCATGCCCGCCGCGTGGTTATTGGAACTACCATACTTTATTCTCTATGGTGTCTGCTTTCAGAAAATATATAATGCTTTGTGGTTCTAAGAAATTTTCTAGCAAAAAATAAAAACATAGATGAAATAGTGGCGCTTATCCCCAGGTGGGGAGATGCCAGACACTCTTATCCAGCCAGTGAGCTGAATACAGACGTGACTAGAGAAAAAGTGAAAAAACATATATTGCTAAATATCCCAAAATGTAAAAATTTATATTTAATAAAATGAATTATTCAATAAATTTAATATGAGCTAATATAAATTATAACACTCAGTGAAAGTGATATACAAATATATAAATCCAAGAAAAAATATATATAATGAAAATTGAACACAGTAAATATCTATAAAGTCCAGAAACCAATCAATCGTGAAAAAATAAACGTGAAAATATTTGAAGAAAGTCCAAAAAAAGAGTGAGGGTGACTCCAAAACTGCTCAGCTGTGTTTTCAAACATCCACCACACCTCTGTGACGTGAATCCACTCCCTGCTGAAATTCAAACTCATCAGCTGTTAAGGCCTCTCACTCTCGTGTTTGACCTGACAGAGCCTCTAACCCACTTACATGGGGTCCCCTTCACGCCCTCCTCTAGTACTCGTGTGAGATCGCCGTGTAGCTACGCCCCGACATGTTTCATCATAACGATTTAATCATGGCAACCCCATGATTAAATCTTTATGATGAAACATGTCGGGGCGTAGCTACACAGCGATCTCACACGAGTACTAGAGGAGGGAGTGAAGGGGGACAGAGCGGAGCTCCAGTGAAGGGACGAGTGCTGCAGACGGGTGAGACGAACGTGAGCACACACACCTCCTGGGTCCGCCGTGGCCTGCCTGTTGTTATTTCAGTTGCTATTGCTTGCTGTGCTGTGGGAGTTCTCCATTTGCCGTGAAGTGACTTGCCTGTTATTTTATTTTAAATGTGAGTTCATTACAAGTTGTTTTATATGTGATTAAATCTTTTAAACGAGATTACGCTATTGGAGCTTCTTTTATTTTTATGTCATACTACCAATCTGAGAAAAGCGGTGTTCCTATGGAGCAGTGGAGGTGTATGCTCGCATGTTAACCCCCATGTAAGTGGGTTAGAGGCTCTGTCAGGCCAAACACGAGAGTGAGAGGCCTTAACAGCTGGTGAGTTTGAATTTCAGCAGGGAGTGGATTCACGTCACAGAGGTGTGGTGGATGTTTGAAAACACAGCTGAGCAGTTTTGGAGTCACCCTCACTCTTTTTTTGGACTTTCTTCAAATATTTTCACGTTTATTTTTTCACGATTGATTGGTTTCTGGACTTTATAGATATTTACTGTGTTCAATTTTCATTATATATATTTTTTCTTGGATTTATATATTTGTATATCACTTTCACTGAGTGTTATAAGTTATATTAGCTCATATTAAATTTATTGAATAATTCATTTTATTTAATATTAATTTTTACTTTTTGGGATATTTAGCAATATATGTTTTTTTCACTTTTTCTCTAGTCACGTCTGTATTCAGCTCACTGGCTGGATAAGAGTGTCTGGCATCTCCCCACCTGGGGATAAGTGCCACTATTTCATCTATAATTTTCCTTTGGTGAATTCGGTTTATATACGTTTTATTGTTAAGTGGCAGCTTTGGTAGGGTTTTGACATTTATTAACATAGCGCGGAGGTGGTAATACAGGTCAGGGGTGGCGTTATTTGCACCTGGTTATCTCCGGTTTTCAAAAAATAAAAACACATTAAAAGGTTTAAGTCCCCATAAAGCCCCTTTAGTTTTTAAAAGCCCCAGACATTCCTAAAAGCACCTCTGCCTAATAAAAAAAAAATCAACCCTTCATATTTTCCATCCTGGGAAAATGTTTTATTTCATCAGGACAAGTACAGTGCCTTGAAAAAGTATTCATACCCCTTGAAGTTTTCCACATTTTGTCATGTTACAACCAAAAACGTAAATGTATTTTATTGGGATTTTATGTGATAGACCAACACAAAATGGCACATAATTGTGAAGTGGAAGGAAAATGATAAATGGTTTTCAAATTTTTTTACAAATAAATATCTAAAAAGTGTGGCGTGCATTCGTATTCAGCCCCCTTTACTCCGATACTACTAACTAAAATCTAGTAGAACCAATTGCCTTCAGAAGTCACTTAATTAGTAAATAGTCTACCTGTGTGTAATTCAATCTGAGTATAAATACAGCTGTTCTGTGAAGCCCTCAGAGGTTTGTTAGAGAATCTTAGTGAACAAACCACATCATAAAGGCCAAGGAACACACCAGACAGATCAGAATTAAAGTTGTAGAGAAGTTTAAAGCAGGGTTAGGTTATAAAAAAAATCCCAATCTTTGAACATCTCACAGAGCACTGTTCAATCCATCGTTCGATTGAACATGGCCGCCCACCTAAACTGACAGGCTGGTCAAGGAGAGCATTAATCAGAGAAGCAGCCAAGAGGCCCATGGTAACTCTGGAGGAGCTGCAGTGATTAGACGTGCACTCCACAAATCTGGCCTTTATGGAAAAGTGGCAAGAAGAAAGCCATTGTTGAAAGAAAGCCATTAAGATGTCCCATTTGCATTTTGCAGGAAGGCATGTGGGGGACACAGCAGACATTTGGAAGAAGGTACTCTGGTGAAAATTTAACTTTTTGGCCTAAAAGCAAAATGCTATGTGTGGCGGAAAACTAACACTGCACATCACCCTGAACACACCATCCCCACCATGAAACGTGGTGGCAACCATGGGTGTCCGCAGGTAGGGGTAAGGGGGGTCAAGTGCCCCCCCCTGGAATCAGGGATCGGATCGGCACATTCAGCACAGTGGCCTCGCAATGGGGGTGTGGGCAGCCAGCAGGGTGACACCATCCAGGTGCTGTCAAGCCCCCCCATCAGTGTAGTGTGACTGTGGGCTCTTTTCCCTGCTCAGTCCAGCAGAGAACTCAGTGGCACTGTGTCAGGAGAAAGGCGAGCTGCGGGCTGTCAGAGGTTTCCCACGCTCGCGCCCCCCTTTCTCCTGTTAGGGAGAAGAGATGGCGGCTCTCACCAGGTTCCCCACCCAGCTTCCTGCCCGTTCCGTTCCTTCCCCATTGGCCATAACTGAGGGCCAATCAAAGGAGACTAGAAGAGGAGAGCATCATGGGACATGTAGTCCCGAAGATTGGTGGCCCCATTTTCCACAGGAAGGAGGCTACAGCTCGATCAAGAGAGATTGAGAGACTGCAGCCTGGAAAAAAGCTGAGGGAGTGAGTGCTACAGGACAAAGAAAGATGTGTGTGCTGGGCGGAAGCCAGAGAAAGAGCCACGCTGCCCAGTGTCACCAGAGAGTGAGCCACGCTACCCAGTGCCACCAGAGAGAGCCACGCTACCCAAAGCCACCAGAGAGAGAGCCACGCTACCCAGCGCCACCAGAGAGGGAGCCATGCTACCCAGTGCCAGAGAGAGCCACGCTACCCAGCGCCAGAGAGAGCCACGCTTCCCAGCGCCACCAGAGAGAGAGAGAAAGACTGAGCCACTGCCAGGGTACAGACATGCTACACTACTGACCAGAATCGCCCCCGGGGAACCCACAGTGAGCGATCGTCCAGCTGGAGGGATCACTGCTGTAGTTTCGCTGGGTCTGGTAAGAGGGCCTGTCGGCCATTATCCATTACTTATCCTAGGGACTGTAATACACCTGCAGTCTCTGACCATGACAATGTGATAATGACATTGTTGAAAAGGGGCGGCGCATGGGTGACCCTAATGATGGCAGCATTATGTCGTAGGGATGCTTTTCTTCAGCAAGGACAGGGAAGCTAGTCAGAGTTGATGGGAAGATGGATGGAACCAAATACAGGGCAACCTTAGAAGACCTGTTAGAGTCTGCAAAAGACTTGAGACTGGAGCGGAGGTTCATCTTCCAGCAGGACAACGACCCTAAACATGCAGCCAGAGTTACAATGGAATGGTTTAGATCAAAGCATATTCATGTGTTAGAATGGCCCAGTCATAGTCCAGACCTAAATCCAATTGACGATCTGTGGCAAGACTTGAAAATTGTTGTTCACAGACGCTCTCCATCCAATCTGACAGAGCTTGAGGTATTTTGCAAAAAAGAATGGGCAAAAATGTCACTCTCTAGATGTGCAAAGCTGGTAGAGACATCCCCAAAAAGACTTGCAGCTGTAATTGCAGTGAAAGGTGGTTCTACAAAGTATTGACTCAGGGGGGCTGAATACAAATGAACCCCACACGTTTCAGATATTTATTTAAACATTTTCAAAACCATTTATCATTTTCCCTCCACTTCACAATTATGTACCACTTTGTGTTGGTCTATCACAGAAAATCCCAATAAAATACATTTACATTTTTGGTTGTAACATGACAAAATATGGACATTTTCAAGGGGTATGAATAGTTTTTCAAGGCAATGTAGACTGTTATGAGGGACAAGTAGATTGGGACCCCAATTAAGTCCTTTGGACAAGTAGTTTTTTTTTTTTAATTTCCACACCCCTGTAAAAGAGATTGTACAATCAGATTGTAATGTGTATAGGAAAGTGTGTGGAAATAAAACAAGAGGTGGTGTAGTAATGAGGGAGGTGTGGTCAAGAGTGATAATGCATGGCCATTCTGTGATGAGCTAAGGCAAGGCAAGATGGGAGATGATCTACTGGAAGTGATGGAAGCAGAATGCATTTTTTACAAATTCAAAAAGAAACGTGAAACTTGAAATCTGCCATGGACGAGGTAAGTGAGTGATAAGCACTTTAGGATGGCTTGAGCAGAAAAGACAGGCTTCTATTCATTATGAAATTCTGATTAAAAAGATGAACTTAGCCTTTAAGTTTTTCTAGTTTTTTTTTAACACTGGTCTTTATCAGCCACAATGCAATGTTCTTAATATTACTGTCTTGTTTAATATACCCCTGCTTTTCAATTGTATAAGCAAATTCAAATCATGAATGGAACAAACACTACACTCCATTACAAAGAGACAACAGGAAAATCAATGATAATGCTCTAAGTGAGCTTATACATCAGCTATCGGTGTGCTATAAACTTTTAATAAGTTACACATGCTTTCAGAATGTAGGGATCTTCTGTCCCCTATTGTTAGCTGCTAATATGTATGAACACTTCCTGTCTCTGGAAGGGATGTTCTATCAGAATACCGCTACCCGCCAGAAAATGCAACAAAAGTGACGTTGCAAACAAAATTGCTTATTGTGCATGCGTTCCAACATGGCCGCTATGCGTTCGAATAGGTTTCCTAATCTGATAGAACATGAAGGCAGCAGCGAACATCTTCTTACGGCCACGCAAGTCTTTAATTTCACATTTATTTTAGCAGTAAACTCACCTTATATGCTGAAATACATTCTTCTTATTATTATAGTATTATAGTAAATACAGCGCCAAGCCTGCAGGCAGAGGGTAGCGACGGCCATCTTTGTACACCGCACTGCTCAGCGCCAAACTGATTGGTTGCAGTGAAATAGTTTATTTCAGTATATAAGGGGAGTTTACTGCTAAAATAAGTGTGAAATTGAAGACTTGCGTGGGTGTAAGAAGATGTCCGCTGCTGCCTTTATGCAGACATCTCAAGTCTCCCGGAAGGTGCGGGAGACTCCAGCATTTCTGCGGCGGCTCCCGCACACCCGCAAGCACCCCCCGATCTCCCGGGAATGATCGGTGCGGCGGGGACCAGCTGTGATCACTGATCTCCTTTGTATAGATTTTTAGCTGACAGCCGCTTCTCCTTCTCTCCCTCCTGCGGCTGTCAGCTAAAAAGCTATACAGGGAGATCGGTGATCACAGCTGTCCCTCCAGCCGCACCGATCATCCCCAGCTACTCTGTGTGCTCCTCCGGGGCCCCCTCCATGTCCTTCTTTACCCCCTTTCTCCTCCGGCCCCCTCCATGTCCTTCTCCGCCCCCGTTCTCCTCCGGCACCCCCATGTCCTTCTCCGTCCCCGTTCTCCTCCGGCCCCCCCATGTCCTTCTCCGCCCCCGTTCTCCTCCAGGGCCCCCTTCATGTCCTTCTCTTCCCCCTTCATGTCCTTCTCTGCCCCCGTTCTCCTCCAGCCCCCTCCATGTCCTTCTCTGATCCGTTCTCCTCCGGCCCCCTCCATGTCCTTCTCTGCCCCCGTTCTCCTCCGGCACCCCCATGTCCTTCTCCGCCCCCGTTCTCCTCCGCCCCCCCCATGTCCTTCTCCGCCCCCGTTCTCCTCCAGGTCCCCCTTCATGTCCTTCTCTGCCCCCTTCATGTCCTTCTCTGGTGCTGGCTTCTGTTTAGACCCCTGACATCTCACCAAAGCCCCCAAAAAATATTAAAAAAAAATTGTAAAAAAATTGTAAAAAAATGAAAAAGTGTAAAAAAATAAAATAAAAAAACTATTGACACCACTCTCCCCTGCCTCAACCCCCTACCCCCAAAAAGCATTGTGAAAAAAAAATTAAAAACAAATTAAATTGTAAAAAAAATTAATTATTAAAAAAAATTAAAAATACTGACACCGTCCACATACCACCCACCCAAACCTCCTTCCCCAGAAGGACTGCGAAAATATATTGAAAAAATGATTTAAATAATATTTTGCCGCGGGGGGGCGTTTGCGGGCCCGAAGCGCCACCTCCCTGTAATGAGTTTCTGTAGGTTGGGATGTCTGCTTCATGTTCTGTCAGATTAGGAAACCTATTGAAACGCATAGCGGCCATGTTGGAATGCATGCGCAATAAGCTATTTTGTTCTCAACGTCACTTATGTTGCATTTTTTGACGGGTAGCGGTATTCTGATAGAACACCCGTTCCAGAGACAGAAAGTGTTCATACATAATATTAGCAGCTAACAGTAGGGAACAGAAGATCCCCACATTCTGAAAGCATGTAACTTCTAAAAAGTTTATAGCACACCGATAGCTGATGTATAAGCTCTCTTAGAGCATTATCATTGATTTTCGTGTTGTCTCTTTGTAATAGAGCGTAGTAGTGTTTGTTCCATTCACGCAGTCACCCACTTCCTCTGTTTTATAACCAACAATATGGCGCTGTTCCTGGACCGGCGACACGTCTGGAAAGGAAATGCGGTGTTCACACGCTGAGAGGCGATTGGTGGAGTAAGTGGGAACCGTAATTTGCCATGTCTTTGCATGTGGTTGGTCAGGCGATCCCGGAAATGAAATGGAAGCCTTGGTGATTGGCTGTCTGTCCCCCGGCTGAAGCTGACGTTGTGTTGTATGATTAGCTGTGCTTGTTTCAATACCTGTTGTATGGGAGATCCAGGTCTCTGTATAGACCGACGTGAGGCAAGTTGGGTCACAGTGTTGATGCGGTGACAGCCGAAGGACCCTGAGTATCTGTGTTCTGGTGACTGGCTTCATCCATCCACCATGAGGATCGGCTGCTTGTCATTGAGTAGCATCTGCCTATTAGTCGTGTATATGCTGAGCATGGTGTGTGCAGGGTAAGTCACTGATTGCAATTGGAAGGCGGAAATATGGAACGGATTGTTTGTTTTTTAAGTAGATACACATCCCCATAGATATAAGGTCGTGTTCCCAACAGGAGATGTAGATCAGTGACACCCATGAATGGGGAGAAATGATTGGCCAGTAATGGGCACCTTCAGGACAAGGTTGCTTCCAATCAGTACAACTACAGCATGTGAAATAATGGCATATACATTGCTCTGCTGCCTGGTTCTTATCTGCCTGTTAGAAGAATATAGAATGTGGTTGTTCTGTGATCCCCCCCCCCCTCCTTGTTTTATTTTTGCCTGCCTGATGTAGAATTTCATCAAGTGCTGACACCTGGAAAACTTAATGCAACCCTGTCACTACACTAAACATTCCTGGGCAAACCTGTAAAAGAAGGTAAGTACTTACCTTTCCTTGTGCCTATGATACCAAACATTGTTCTGTTTATGAGAAATGGAGTCTGCTGGGAACAGTCCCCACCTCTTGTCACTACTGTCTCCAGTTATGACATAAAGGTCAGCAGAAGGACCCAGGAGATCCGCAGTCTCACAAATGTCAGCTTCCCAGCTTATGACTATTGCACTCTCATCCTTACCCTGAGCAGAGAATTTCCAGCTTGCTGGACAACAAGCTAAGTGCCAATCGACTCTGTGTGGTCATCACTGGGGGTGGTTGACGTGGGATGTCAGCACTCTAAGCCCTTGTCTGAAATGCTGGGGGCTGACCAAAGGAAACCCAACCACACTCCACCAACTCAGCAGGAAGTCACTCACCAATGATGGCAGATCATGTCTCAACTCAGCACACTACAGCCCCGCCTAAAGCTCACCACACACCTTTCTATCTGATTGAACAATCTTCTTTAGATCTACCAACAACTATGATGTAGTGCAGTGATCTGTCTGATTAGATGGGTTAGGTTTGTCCTTCTATTACATAGTTTTGGTAATGATTGTAAGTATTATGGTGACCCTAATGCCTGGTACACATTATCGGACAAATGATCATCCCCCCCCCCCCTTTTTTTTTTTTTCATGCTAGTCTCATTTTGAACATACAAGAGGTTACTAAAGTTACGAAAATTCTCATATGACAGAATAAAAATTTGGAAGTGATGGCATGTATTGTATTGTATTTTCGGACGACAACTGTACTGATTTAAAAAGAAAAATTTTTGTGCATGTCCCATCTGTTAAATCTGCATGAATTGTCGTGATCGGCTCTCAAACTGTGTACTAATGTTCAGATTATCGCTTCCAAAGCAGTATTTTTCAAGCAATTATCTGAACGTCTCACCCAGTGATCACAGATTGTTTAGCAGACAGTTTGAACACCGATTGAACAGACCCTTCAAGTGATGTATGTATGTATGTGTGTTTTATAAGAGGCTGAAAGCTGCTGCAGCTGGACAATGCACCAAGTGGCGCTTACATTTAGGGCAGTATGCGCCCAGGAATGAATTCCAGAACACTTAGAGTCTGCCTTCCCAGCATGTCCCCCTGAGCTCATGCAACCCTAAACATTAGTAACACCCGTGCACTGTCCAGTGCCAGCAGCTTTCAGCCTCAAATAGCCTTTTACAGGCTGTCAACAGTGGGGCTGAATGGTGCATCTGTGCCTTCTGCCAACATAAGTGCCGTGATTTCATGCCCTGGGGCTAAACGTCCAGTGAGGTCTAAGATGGCTGTAAATTGTGTGTGTAGGGAAGTATTTGCTTACTACTTGGCATGTGCAGTGAAACGTGAATGTTGTTTAACCTGCTGAATCACTAATATAATGATAGTAAGTTTGAAGCCACGATGTAGAATGCAGAACACCTCTAGAGTCACACTTCCCAGTGTCCCCATTGCTGTGTGTAAAGGTGATCAGTGGTGTTCATGTGTAAGGCTTGATTCACACCTATGTATTTTTAGTGCTTTTTGGATTTTGCAGATTTGCACTACAGCCCAGTTAACATGGTTTCCTATGGGACACGTTCTGTAGAGCAGTGGTCATCAACCCTGTCCTCAGAGCCCACTAACAGGCCAGGTTTTATGTATTACGTTGAGGAGATGCAGACTAGAATACTGCAATCACTGAGCAGCAAATGATATCACCTGTGATGTATTTCAGTTATCTTGCAAACCTGGCCTGTTAGTGGGCCCTGAGGACAGGGTTGATGACCACTGCTGTAGAGCAAATATGCAAAAAGCACAAAACGCATAAGTGTGAATCAAGCCTTAGTAACCATTTCAGTCCTTGTGTATTTTAATTTTCCTCACATACACAGGACCTGGTTACAAGCATCAATCCATGTCTACCAAGTAGACCGTAATCATTTCTCACTTTCTGCTTCGAAGAGCGTTGGTGGTGTCAAGTTGCTACTTAATGAAGCTTACCTAAATTGATCATAAAGGATAAGAGCACATTAAAACAACCCCCCCCCCCCCCCCACTTCCAAGTGGCCCTAGGCCTCCGGTGTTTCGGAAGTTTTTCTGTTGATGGCCACCCCTGTGCAGTACCTGCCTTGGGATTTTATGGCCTAGTTTCCTAGGCATCTCCTGCTTCAAAACCCAGCCCAATAGTCCTTTAGGGAACTAATGTTGGGGCTGGGGATGATGGACATCGTCATGACACACGACCAGAATTTGGGCCACACTGGGTGCTAAACTGTAAACTGGCCTGAAGTGCCTGCTTTATTGTACCAATGGCAGTTTAGGGTGTTTTTGCTTCATTTTTGCCTTTAAATCAATTAAATGAAGTCGTTCACAAATGTACGTTCCATTTTATGTATCTGGTGGTAAAAAGGGCTGGCAGTTGCTTATAATCTTTGTAGGATAAGGGTAACTTGCTTTAAAATTGACTACCTATATTGGCAGGTAAGTTCTCCCACTAATTGTGTAACCATTATATGTAGACCAAGTAGAAAAAACTAGCTGCACACCAACATCCGTCCAACAGGTTTATTGAAAGACTGCCACTAGAACTGTGACAACGGACCAAGGGGTGATGACGTTTAGGCTCCTTTCACACTGCCGTGACTTGAAAGTGGTGATTTTGCTGCGATTTCAGGGAATGCCTGTGTAAACGTGAGGTCTATGGACCTCAACCCGCATCAAAGTCGGACCAAAGTAGTACAGGGACTACTTTGAAGTCACACATATGAATGGTTATCATTGGGAATCGTGGGGTACGACTTGTCATGTGACTCTGATGTCCAAAGTCGCACAAGTGTGAAAGGGGCCTTAGGGTTGGTCCATTGTCATAGTCCCGGTAGCAGTCTTTCAATAAACCTGTTGGACAAATGTTGGTGTCCAGCTAATTTTTTTTTTTCTACTTGGTCTACATGTACATGGTTGTGAGCCGGAGCTAGCACCCAGCCCTTTTTTTGGTGGATTATCATCCTCACCTGGAGCAGCGATCCGTTTAATTGTTTTTAACCATTATATGCACGGTGAACTGAAGCAGATAAATAAATGTGGGTTTTATATAAACATTGACAATTGTCAATCATTTTTATTATACATTATTGACTCATATCCTATAACCACAAATATATTACAGCGCAATTTACCTATATTTTGTTTATTTTTTTAAATAAATGGGCCCCAGGAGCTTTATACCATAATATAATAGTATGCCCAGGATATTGGCACATTATGGCAGACTTGCCTGTCTAAAGATGCCGTCCAGTGCACCTGCTCATCAGACGCTTCCTTCTCCCAGTCTTCCTTCCGGGTTTAGACGCATGAATGGCTGGGCTGGGATGATGTCATACGCGTGCATGAGTACCAGAGTCATATCATCATGGCATAGAGGGGTGCCGTAATTTTATGTTAAGCTGTACATGCTTGGCTTAGTGCACATTACTTCTGTCATAAAAAACCCTACCTGTCAGTTTTTATTAAAAAAAAAAATTTTTTCTCAGTTCAATTATTCTTTAAAAGCTGTATTTAGCAGCATTGTTGTCATACCTGCAAAAGTTTGCTTAGAAAGACCTCCATTATGGCATATCTCATTTGTTTGGAAGCATTTCTATGATGAAATTTAGGCTTTTGGGTTTAAATACCTAAAGCATGCGAACCATAAAGCAGAATTATGCCATGTAGTAAAACATCACTGTAGTGAAAAGTGGTATTAAACTCAAAAACAAATATGTAATATATTGCAGTTTATCAAGTCTTAGATGTGATGGCCCTTAAGTTTTTTTTTTTTTTTTTTTTTTTTAATATAAGGCGTTTTCCTTTCTTTTTCTGGTGGTCCAGCCGGTAAGTCTCTCTTGTTTTTCAACTTCTTTAACAGACCAAGTTGGCTAGCAAAAGTGACAGTTCCAATGAGCAGCTTTTAGTCATGTATGTAAAACCTTAAACCCCAAAGGGGGGAGAAACTGTTGCTGTAACTGCTTAACCACTTCCCGACCGCCTCACGTACATATACGTTGGCAGCCCTGCGCAAAACGACGTACAGGTACATCGGCTCCTTTTAAGAGCTTTAGCAGGCGCATGCCCGCTGCACGGCGGGGGACCCGATGCTCGTGGCTGGCGGTTGCGATGACCGCCGGCCACCCGCGATCGTGGGCACGAGAGACCGAATGGGGATCTGTGTGTGTAAATGCACAAATCCTAGTTCTGTCAGGAGAGAAGAGACAGATCGTGTGTTCCTATTAGTTAGGAGCAGCGATATGTCGCCTCCTAGTCACTCCCATCCCCCCACAGTTAGAACACACTCTGAGGGAACACATTTAAGCCCTTGATCGCCCCCTAGTGTTACCCCCTTCCCTGCCAGTGATATTTATACAGTAATCAGTGGCTATTTTTAGCTCTGATCGCTGTATAAATGTCAGTGGTCCCAAAAAGTGTCCGATCTGTCCGCCACAATGTCGCAGTCCCAATAAAGATCGCTGCCATTACTAGTAAAAAAAAAAAAAAAAAAAAAAAAAAAGCTAAAAATGCCATAAATCTATCCCCTATATTGTAGACGCTATAACTTTTGCACAAACCAATCAATATATGCTTATTGCGATATATTACTAAACTGATAAAGAAATTTACGTAAAAAAAAAAAAAAATATATATATATATATATATATATATATATATGTGTGTGTGTTTTCTATCTATCCGCGCAATTGTCAGTTAAAACGATGCAGTGCCGTATCGCAAAAAATGGCCCGGTCAGGAAGAGGCAAATCCCTCTGGGGTTGAAGTGGTTAAAGTGGAACTTTAGTCTGAAAATCAAAGTGTTTGTTAACCCAAAAAAAAAAAAAAAAACACAGATCATGTTCCCTTAAAGCATGTTATACAGCACAGTGCTTGTGCTGTGTCATTTGGTCCCCTGTAACACCTGAAAAACCTGGCTGATCCTGCCTGGCTATACCCTCCCCTCTGAAAACTGACCATGATAATCGGGGCTGCTGAGCCATGGTCCATTTTACGTGATTCCGTCATCCGGATCGGAAGATTATATATTTTTTTTTTTTACATAACACAGACACAGTTGTTGTTATGGTACAGAGGGGATAAGACAGTTTTATTGCAGTGGGTTAACAACTACTTTAAGTCCTACTAGATTACTTCAGGCTGGCTCATTTTGCAGGTATGTAAAACATTAAAAATAAGTGTCTATACTGTGTAAAATCCAGTAATACACTGTCTCATCACCCTGCTTTGCACATGCTCAGTTGCTCTTCATTTATAGGCATTGCCGAGTTTGTAGAGGCCGATCTTCTGACAGTCCTAAAGTGGAATTAAACCCTCCTATCCTTTTAAAATATCTCTCTATATAGATAGATAGATAATCATTATTAGTTGTTATTAGGGCTGCGACTAACGATTAGTTGGTCGATTATTGTTTAGATTAATTGGTTAATAACCTTAATATGGTCAAAAGAACCTACCAGATCAGGTATTAAAACACCGTACGATAGGAGAGACGTGGCGAATAGTACAGAAAACCGTAAGAGAACACTCGATCGCACCTACCCCCTCACCACTTACCCCGGTAATTGGGAATCTGGATTTTAGTCCGGGACTGAGTGACCCCAGTTTTCAGGAGCTGAAAGGAAGCGACAGTTGTCAACTCCGCCATTTCATACAGAATGGAATGTGGATGACCAGGAAAACAGTTATAGATGATCCTCTCTTGGTCTGCCTCTCCTTCTGGCAAAAGCTACAATTAGCACACTTTATTAAAGTGCAACCCCCACCGGCGCCCTACTAAAGACCCTTGACATCATTTGAGCTACTTTGCCTAGAGCAAGAACCAATGCGCCACACCATCTCGTTAACATACCAACTCCTGCTCTCGCCTCCCAAGGGGTATAGACCTCCTTATATAGCCAAGTGGGAACGAGATCTGGGAATACAGCTAACCGAGAGACAAGTGGAGAGAATAATTCTCTTCACATATAAAACATCGATTTGTGCCAGCCAGCAGGAGGCAGGGTTCAAAGTGTTGTCCCAATGGTATTATACTCCAGTGAGGTTGCACCGGATGTTTCCTCAGAGCTCGGATCTTTGTTGGAGGTGTGGAGAGGAGGTGGGCACCCTTCTCCATATCTTCTGGTCCTGTAAGCTCCTGACATCCTTTTGGTATGAGGTCCATCGAATCACACAAAAGTTCACGGATTGGGAGCTGCCCAAGAGTCCCGAATCCTTTCTAATACACCACCATGAAATACCGAGCAAGGCATATAGGAAGTCAATTCTGCCCTTGTTGGTCACAGCAGCGAAAAGCTGTATCCCCCTACTTTGGAAGCGAACGGAGCCCCCGGATGTGGCGTTGTGGCTAAGGAAGGTAGCTGACATACATAAAATGGAGGACCTGATAGCGACAGAAAAGGGAACTAGAGAACAATTCCTCAAGAAGTGGTACTATTGGCTTGAATTTTTCTACTCGGAGGAGTATGCAAGGCTGCTGATATAAATATTTGGTAAATATTTAGTGATTTAAAAATTCGTAATGGACAACGTAAAGTCGCTGGAGGGCTTGGAGGAAGGATCTCATCTCTCTCCTAATCCCCCCCCTTTCCCTCCTCCATCTTCACCCCCCCCCCCCCCCTTCTCCTTTTTTTTTTTTTTTTTTTTTTTTGGTTTTTATC
The DNA here is from genome assembly GCF_042186555.1 of Aquarana catesbeiana. NCBI lineage: Eukaryota > Metazoa > Chordata > Amphibia > Anura > Ranidae > Aquarana > Aquarana catesbeiana. Next base: position 244,595,842 of record NC_133329.1, read on the forward strand.
TCCTTATCCTTCTTTCTTACTTTCTGTAACCTTCTTATTCACACTAGGCCTAATAGGTTCTAATGACCTATAAATAAGACGGACGACCTTCAGGTCGTACTTTTCACTTTATTAGGTACAAAAAGAAATGTTATCATACACGGGACACAGGGAGCTCCCTAACGTTGGGATTGGCTATTCAAACAAAGTTGGTTTGGGTCCATACACACAGATATCTCTTAAGGTTTGATTGGGATAATATGACAAATCAAGCTGTATAATCAGCACAAACAAAATGATGTGTCCAATGTCTTATTGCATCTATACTATTGTATGTGTAGTGTTATTATCCTATCATTTCACAAATAAAGAATTAAAAAAAACAAAAAAAAACCCTTAATGTGTAAAGTTTTTAAAAAAGGCAATTTATTCTTAAATATCTCTATGCAGTGGTAAATATAAATAACCAACTATATGGTTAGGGAGCAAAATATCTAATCCACTCTGAGAATAACAGACAGAAGAGATATACTGTATATACAATTAGAGGAGATATATACTGTATATACTATTAGAGGAGAGAGATATACTATTAAAGGGTGAATCTGGTAAATATCAGACTCGGAGATCAATTTTTTGTATTTAAAAAAAAAAACAAACAATGTTCCTACCTTCAAAAAAACTGTCATTTTAAGAACGTTCGTTCGATTTTCTAATCGTTAGTGGTGCAAATCGACGTTCATTTTCAACCACCGTGATGGGAAAATTTGGAAATAGAAAACTTCTTGGTCAAAGGAATTTTCAGACAGTGTATGTGGTTTTCGTTCAGAAATTTACATTCATTTTAAAAACAGAATGTTAAAAACAAGTGAAAATTTTAAACGTTCTTTTATTCAGCGAATGTACAAAGATTTTTCGCTTGAATATTCTCGTGTGAAAATTGATCCATGTGGCCAGCATAAGGCTCAGTAGTCCCTGAGCCTTTCCAAATATGCAGCAGCTGAAAAAAAAGCATAGATGTGAACGTGTCCCATAGGAAACCATGTAAATGAACTGTAGTGAGTTTCTGCAAAAAACACCAAAAAACACATAGATGTGAACCAGGTCTAAGACGTTTAGTAACATAATGGGGTTAAAAAAACTAAAATTAGCCCTTTTATAGTACAAAAAAAATAAATAAATCAGATAATCACTACTGTAAGGGGTTCATTTATTTATTTTCTGTAGAACTGTGAAAGTAATATTTACAGTAGCAATTATTTGCTCTTTTTGTACTATAAAGGGCTCATCCTTTTTTTTTTTTTAACCCCATTATGTTACTGGCTGATTGATTATGAAAATAGTAATCGATTAATTTCATAATCGATTCATTGTCGATTAATCGATTAGTTGTTTCAGCCCTAGTTGTTATGGGTAAAATTCTCCCACTCTCCAAGGCAAAGTTATAATGTGCTAGTATTCATCACATACTAGCACTTTATGTGAAACTTACCTTAGAATGAAGCCCTTCCAGTGCTGAGCTGTCAACGCTGACAGGGCTTCATTTTCACCCGTCTTCCTTTCGGGTTCGCGGATTTCGGCGCTGTGAGTGGTAGGAGCCGCCGTTTACGACACAGGACTCGGGTCCGGGTGGCCGTTCCTTCAGAGCGCATGTGCCGGTGAGATCACCGGCTGCATGTACAGTAATTATCTCCTAAACAGTGCATGTTTAGGAAATATTTACTGTACCTATAGATAAGCCTTATTATAGCAAATTAAAGTAAAAATTGCACATTTTAATCAGTCTGCATCTATCTTTATATGAGCAGTCATCTATGTCCTATAAGTAAAATATGCCTTGAGCTTAATTTTAATGGGCTACAGAAACGGATATGGGGGGGGGAGCTTGCATTTGAGGTCATTCTGAAATCCGGTTTGACATACATAATTTTTTTTTTTTTTTGGATTTAGATTTGGTCCTTGTCTCCCAGTGGGAGTTTTCCCTCACTTCCTGTGTTGATGTCTGTTACCTTTTGATAGGAAGTGAGGGCAAATCTCAACAGTCTATCCCTTTCTTCTCCTCTGTATGCAAAACCAGGTTTTGCTTAGAACATTTCCAGGTTCTTTTAATGAAATGTGTCCTTAACTAGTTTGTCTCTGTGATATGATTTTAAAGTGAATGCCGCTCCTTTTTTTTTATTGTAGACGTGATTTCTATAAAATTCTGGGTGTATCACGAACTGCTAGTATAAAGGAGATAAAGAAGGCCTATCGCAAGCTAGCTTTGCAGTTGCATCCAGATAGAAATCCAGATGATCCCCAAGCACAAGAAAAATTTCAAGACTTAGGTGCTGCTTATGAGGTTAGTATTAAATGTGTTATCTGACCATACATCTTATTGTGTATTTGCCTTGGAGCTCTATGTCCCTTGTTTTATTTCCACCAGTGACTCTATCTGCATGGAGTTTGCATTTGATTGCTGTGTTTGTGCGGATTTCCTCCCACAGCCTAAAATATACTGAAAGTAAGACTAGTTGGTGCCTGACCATTTTGGCCTTACCGTGTGTGTGTGTGTGTGTGTGTGACTTTAAATATGGTTGCAATTATCCCATTCTAAAATTCATCAGTGCATAATATGCGGGTGATAAGAAATAATATAATGGGGGGGGAAAAAAGAAGTCTGATCTATCCATTTCCAATTAAATATAATTTATTCTTTTGGACATTGATTAAAAAAAAGATATGCCAGTTGCTTCTTGTGGAATGTTTTCCTGGTTTGCATTAATTTTATTTATTTATTTTTTAAATATCTTTAGCTTGATTTGCATTTTCAGTATTTCCGCCAGTTGTATCCCAGATATGGTTGCGGAAAATCTGATCATCTGACAAGCCTGTTGAGTTATGTTAAATTTTTTTTTTCTGGTGATCACAGGAATAAGGGTAGACATTATGTTGATGGAAAAATTATATTTTCATTTGTGTGTTTGGGTGGTATGACAGTCAATTGACATGCAGGGGTCTCCAAACTTTCTTAAAGAGGTGTTCTGCCTGGGAGAAAAATAAGAAAAGTCAGCAGCTACAAATACTGTAGCTGCTGACTTTTAATATATGGACACTTACCTGTTCAGGGCGCCCGCGATGTTGGCACCCCAGCCGATATTCTGATTGGCAGTCGGGTGCTGCCACGCCATCTCCACTAAAGGAAACCGGTAGTAAAGCCTTTCGGCTTGACAGATGGTTCCCTAATGCACATGAGCCAAGCGTGCTGTGCTTTCTAATTGGCCCGGCGGCGGAGGGAGGAGGAAGGGGACGAATTTCCGAGGGATGGCGGTGCTGTCCTTGGAAGTGGGAACGGGGAACCTGTCAAATGTAGCACCGGAGGGGGGAGGAAACAAATAAGCGGGAGTTCCAATTTTAGATGGAACTCTGCTTTAACAAAGGGCCAGTTTACTGTCCTTAAGACCTTAAGGGGGCCAGATTGTGACCCATGGAAGTAGAAAATAAAAAATGGGAATAAATAATGCCTGAGATTTTGTGGTCAGTGGGAGTAAAAATATTACATAGCACTTGTTATTAGTAGGAGAAATCGTGCCCCATCATTGGTATTGGTGGGAGGAATAGTGCCCCGTCGTTGGTGCCCGTGGGAGGGACAGTGCTCCAGGGGCTGAATAAAAGCTAGCAAACAGCCACAGTATGAAGACCACTGGACTAATGAATAGTGTAAATGGGCATTTAAGATCAGTTGTCATGTTAAAATGAGTTTGTGATTTATAATTTTTCCTCTATACGGTAAAGCGTAACTCCACTTTTGTTGAGGAAAAAACATTCCCCTCTGGGTGATCTATGTACAGTGCAAGCATTATAACAACCTTTGTTGCAGACTCCTACCTTTTTTGTTATACTGAAGAAATACGTGTGTGTTGTCTGTGCCTCCGTTCTGTGTAGGTCTAATGGCAGTGGTTTCATAATTGTCAGGTGTGCAGTTGGAGGGCACTGATGAGGAAATCTGCTGGGCCTGCACCCCTTTAGATGTGCTCCTATTGAAAGTATCTCTCCAAAAATGACATTTTTGTTGCAGGGGATGCCTGAAATCTGACTCGTGTCTCAGGCAGATTTCTGGGAAAATTGGTGAGCCAATCGCACAAGCAGGAAATTGTTTCTAGGGAGTGGTCATATTGCAATGCATTCTCAGAAAATTACAGTGGCTGCAGATTAAAAAGGAAATGTAATTTTTAATAACATTTAATTACAATATGATTAGTGTTGCAATTATATGTGCTATATTATTTTTTCTTTATTTGCTGTGTTTTTTTTTTTTTTACCAAGAAAGTGGAGTTACCCTTTAAGCCTGCATTCACACCTGAGCAGAGAGCATTCCTGGAGATTTTAATGAATTTTACAGAAGTGCTACAAGAGTTATACAAATGTTTTTACATGTGTATCAAGTTTCAGGTGTTTCTTTCCAGGGCTAGGCAAAGGGAGGAGAGCTGTTCCATAAGAGAGTTCTTCGGTCGTATTGCGTGTTTACAGGTGCTCCTATGGAAGTTTACGGGGCCAAAAAGTCTAAAAAAAAAAATAAAATAAAATATCATGTACTTTTTGAGCGTAGGGTGACTGAGCGTACGATGTAAACAGAGACCATTAGAAACCATGGTATTCAAGATGCGATAACAAGCTGAAAATCCCTCAAGTGTGAATAAGGGTTCAATGTAAATGCATGGCAAGCTCATCTCAGATGCATCTCAAGCACCCATGTATTCTAACCCTAAGACTTTGTCTTTCCTAATGGTCCTTTTGAAACCATAATTCCTGGATGCTCATAAATGTATTTTTTTTTTTTTTCTTTACTCCTGGAGCCCAATTTGCAGTCCTGTGACCCTTACTGGTAGGGTTGCACAAATATTGACATCGTTACCGATACTAAGCATTTGCATGCGTAATTGTACTGGTGCAAATGCTCCGACACAGAAACCAATATTTTGAAGCAGGCCCAGGGGTGGGGAGGTGTAAGCAGCAACCATGGTCCAGACAGGGCCAACACAGACAGCGGTCGCCGCTTACCTCCCGCCATGCGGTCATGCCTGTGTCTTGTCTCTTCTCCTGGCTCTCCCCGCCAACGATGTCATCGTATCAGCAGAGCAGGGGCCGGGAGGAGCTGGAGATCTGCACAGAGAGCAGGAGTCCTTTCATATTAACAACCGGGTAATTATACGCTTGTTAATATGATCCTTGCTGATAGGCACGGCAGTCTTTACCTTCACGGTAGTAGAGGGTGATTGGTTGTCTGGCGGATGGAGGCGCAGGGCTGGCAGTGGATAGTGCAGTGGATGGAGGTGTGAGTCGGGGTTAGCAGTGCAGTGTACAGCGGATCTGGGTCATCGGTGCTCTGCTTGGCTCTCGTTGACTGACGTTGGACAGCAAATCGAAAGTGTTGGGGGTGGGGCACTGGCTGTGTCTGTGTCCCTCCCATGCTTTCCGGTCCCTAGGTACCTCACTCTCGGTGCTGGCTTACCCATCAGCCAGCAGATGTCTTTCAGGAAGTGACCAGGCTCCACTGCTGCCCAGATCGTGAGTACCAGCTGTCCACTCCCTGCCTGACTCCCCTAGCTCTGATCTGTACAGAGGGCTCTCATCTGGGGTCCCGCCAACTGTCGCAGGCTGTTCAGATTCCCCTTTTTCACTGTCCTCTGCCCTCTACTCCTCCCCTGACCCTGTGCGGGTGCCCTCTAAATCATGATTTAAATCGCTAGTAAAAAGGCTTGATTTTAAATCAACTCATTTTTAAAGAGCAACTGTCATCTCTGTCCCGCAGCAGCACCTCCTCTGACCCGCTGTTTACTCACCAACAGTTCCATTCACTTTAATGGGACGGCTGGTGATGCGGCAGTGACGCAACAAGGTGAGGGATGTGGCGGCAGCAGGTGAGTGGATGTCTAATAGGCGCTGCCATAATGGATCTGAAATGACAGGTACTCTTTAAATGTAAGGGCTTATTCTTGCTGGTAGTTAGAATCTTTATTATTTGCAAACAAAATTGAGGGTTCCCAAAACATATTTCAGGACAGCACCCGAGAGATCATGGCTCCTCCTCCAACAGGAAACACCTCATCCAAAGCTTTAACAGGAGGCCTCCAAGCAGCTTCCTCCCAGTTTTTTGTGTCTCCTCCAGCCAGAGGAACACCTCTGGTGGGAGCCATGATCTCTCAGGGCTTTCCTGGGAGACAAAAGGTTCTCGCCTGCCTTTTTTTTTAATTATTTTTTTTTTTTTTTAGAGAGTGATCCTCAAACGTGCCCCTATTTGGAGGGTCCCATGGGCTCCCTCTTCCCTTTCATGGTCGATGAGAACCTGTACTGCCTGGGAGTGCTGTCCGTTTTTTTTCTCTCTGGGACGGGTGGTGTGCGGAGGCCCCCCCGCTGACTGCCCGCATCGCGGGACGGCTGCTATTGTTCTGGTGGCCGTGGAGAGCCCTCGGCCACGTCCTGTGCATACAGGAAGAGGCAGCACTTCCGGGTTGGGCGCACGGCATCGTTTCCGGCCGCAAAGCGCAGGGGGAGAGGGCAGGGTCACCTGGTGCTCTTAAATTTCCAGTTCCGGGTTGGCGCCATGGCGTTTTTGAATCTTGGAACCGGCTTTCTTTCAGCCACATGACCGTAGCGCACTCTGCAATGAAGGATGCAGCAGACAAGGGGGCAAGCCAAGGCACCAGCAAGGCCCCCCCCCCCCCCCCAGTGAGAGCTCTCCCTGGTGAATGTGTAGCGCAGTGGCTAGCGGGTTAGCATTTCTGCCTAGCATAGGGGACTCCACAAAGTGGTGGTGGCTTGCTTGGGCAGAGGGAAGTGAGAGCTTTTCCTAGTGCACCTGGGTGGTGTTTTACTTGTGCTGTGCAGCAGCATTTCAGTGGTTCTTTTTGTTTTTTTCTTCTGTCCAGGCCAAAAGCTCTGTTCAACCAGTCCAGAGAAGTTGTCCTATCTGCAAAGAAAAATTAAGCGAAGCTTGGACAAAGTCTTTGTGAAGATTATATCTCGGAGTTAGTCAGGGAGAAGTCTTTATCCATTTGTGGCGATCTGGTTACAACCATAAAGGATGAGCTCCAGGCCCCCTTTTAAGCTTTCAGGTCAAACCTGAGAGAAGTGCCAGGTCCCTCGGGAACCTAGGGCTCCGCAGCCTACTTCAGAATCCCAGGGGGTTTCTCTGATACAGGCGGGAGGTCCGGTCTCCCAGGATACTTCCCAAGAAGCTGCTTCTCCCGCTGCAGATGGAACATATTCAGAAGAGGAGGAAAATGAAGCAGATGCCGCCTCTAAGTACAAGATGTCACTAGAAGAGGGTAGGAGGACTCTTGAAAGTAATCTACACTACCTTTGGGATAGAGGAGGAGAAGGAGCTTTCCCTGCATGACCGCATGTACGCAGGTCTGGGAGACTCCAAAGGCCGTACTTTTCTGGTCTATTCAATAATCGCAGATGTGATTAAAAAGGAATGGCTGGAACAAGAGAAGAAGCCATTTCTAATCTCAGGCCCACAAGAGAAGATTCCCATTTGAGGAAAATCTTGACTCTATCTGGAACAAGGTTCCAAAACTGGATTCTGCTTTCTCGCAGGTCTCAAAGTCAACTGACCTTGCTTTCGTAGATCTAAGCATGCTGAAGGAGCCCATGGATAAGGGGGATGGACCTACTTCTTAAAACAGCCTGGCAATCGGTTATGAACAATCCTAAAGCCGGCAATGACAACAACATGTGTTGCTAGGAATTTAGAGCACTGTATTAACCAGATGAAGACCCATGTTACTGCGAATTCCCCAAAATAGAAATTTTGGACTCCTTTACAACCTTATCTGCAGCAGTGTCATGTATTGCGGATGCCTCAGCAGAGTCCATACGCATGTCGGCTAGGTCTGTACAATCCTGGAAAGAGAGACCGAGCTGCCTGAGGAGGGCGATGCGGAGGTCTCATACACAGCAGGACGGATGGGGAATCTAGTTACCTGCAGTGGCATTGCGCTCCCCGTCTTCCCTTGGGGAAAGTGGAGGCCTGGGCGTTCATTTCTCCGCTGCCTGGGGAGGGCGATGCGGAGGTGTCCAGATCCCCCTCGCTCTGGGGAGTCAGCATGGAGCTCAGCGCTGAGTCGGATGATGGGCGACGTCATTTCCGGCGGGGAGGGCACTTCCGTTCGACCCGTGGCTTCCGGTTCCGGCCTGCGGGACGGAAAACGAACGGCGCGACGGCTGGTGCGGGCTCCATTAGCGCTGTAGTGACAGTCAAAGGAGCATCTTGAGGCGGACCACTCCTCTGGCCAGAGGGATGTCGGAGACTGATGGTTCCCGTTCTGTACTAGGTGACGCCAGCACCAGCCACACTAAGGTAAGTGGGGTGGTGTTCCCTTACCTTGTTCCCACTTGGCTCCATGGGTGAACCCCCCCTCTTAGTGGTCAGAGGGGAGGAGTTGCACGTTTGGGACCCTGGTGGTGGTTGGTCCTGGGGGGTGCACTCCTGGTGTTGGTCACAGATTTTTATTTTTTTAAGAAGACTGTTGCTGATGCTGGTGGGGCTTGTTTTTGTCATTTTAGGAAAGAGCTGCAGAAAAAGCCAAGCCCTTGCACGTGTCCAAAAAGAAAGTGCCCATCATGTAGGACTACTTTAGGGGAGTCCTGGGGGAAGGTTTTGTGCAATAAATGCATTGAAGGCTTAGTCAAGGAACACTCTATGGAACCGAGCTCTGACCTGGCGGCTTCTGTTAAGGAGCTTTCCAGCACTTTTCAATCTCTTAAAGCATTGTTTGAAAATTTTCAGCCTATACAGCCCCCAGCCGGTCCTCTGCCAGCGCAGCAAGATGTCACACCTGGTCCTTCAGGTCCCTCCGTCAGTGAGGTCTTACCGGGGGGCTCCAGAGAGGCTTTGGAGGATAAACCAGATAGTGCATCCTCACATTCCTCAAGCGACTCAGACGGAGAGAAGGTGGACGTCAAGTCTTCCAGATCCTCCCGTTATAAACTCTCCTTGGAGGAAGTGGAAGAGCTCTTGGGAGCAATCCACACCACCCTAGGTATCCAAGAGGAGAAGAAATCTCTGTCTCTACATGACCGAATGTATGTGGGTCTTGGAGAGCAGAAGAAAAAGGTATTTCCGGTGCATGAGGTCCTAGTAGATACCGTTAAAAAGGAATGGCGGGACCCAGAAAGGAAACCTTTCTTTTCTAGAGCCTTAAAACGCAGATTCCCTTTTTCAGAAGATGAAGCTGCTGTTTGGAACAAGTCACCTAGACTGGATGCAGCCTTCTCTCGGGTATCCAGAAAAACAGACTTGGCGTTTGAAGATATGGGGGTGCTCGCAGACCCCATTGACAAGCGGATGGATTCTCTACTTTAAAAAATCCTGGGATTCATCTCTAGGCAACCTCAAGCCTGCCATGGCCGTCACAGTAGTGGCCCGTAATATGGAGCACTGGCTGACACATATAAAAGTTCATATTGAAGCTGGGACTGCTAAGGAGACGATTCTCTCCTTCCCAATGCTCCTTGAAGGGGATCGCATACATTGCGGACGCCTCAGCAGAGTCGGTCCGCATGTCTGCTAGATCTTCTGCCTTGGCCAACTCAGCCAGGAGATCTCTTTGGTTAAAGACCTGGCAGGGGGACAATGCTTCAAAAATCAAGCTTTGCGGAGTCCCTTTCACGGGGGATTTGCTGTTCGTCCGAATCTGGAGACGCTTCTTGATCGAACGGCCGATAAAAAGAAGGCCTTCTCCTTGAAGAAAAAGTTGGGGGAACAGTCTAAAAAGAAGACTCGCTCACAAAGGAAGTTTGATTTTCCAAGAGCAGAGTCTCAGAAAAAAGTCTGGACCAACAAGGGCAGAGGGCGCGGAGGAGCGATTTTTCACCCTCCTGAACAGCCCCAAAAACCCCAATGTCAGGTTAACCCCAGTGGGAGGAAGACTGGGGGCCTTCCTCCCACAGTGGGAGTCGGTTACCTCCAATCAGTTTATTCTAGGGATCGTAAGGAGGGGGTACAGATTGGAATTCTCAAGTCCCCCCACACAGGCTGCTGGTTACGGACTTGCCAAAGTGTGCGGGGAAGGCAGCGGCATTACTAGCCTCACTAGAGGATCTAGAACGGCAGGATGTAATATCACGTGTCCCATCCTGAGAAATAGGCAGGGGTTTCTATTCCCTTATCTTTGTGGTTCAGAAGCCTTCAGGGAAATTCAGGCTCATCCTGAACTTGAAACCCCTGAACCTATCAATCTCCTACAAGAAGTTTCGGATGGATTCCATTTTTTTCTGTAAAAAGACTACTTCCTCCGAATTGCTACATGGCGTCCATAGATCTAAGGGACGCCTATCTGCACATTCCGATCGCAGAGGACAGTCAGAAATTCCTCATACTCGCAGTAAGGTCCAGGGAGGAAGTTCAAGCCCTCCCCTTTTGGGCTCTCCTCTTCGCCCCAGATATTCACCAAAGTTTTGGTGGAGGTTCTGGCTTTTATGCGCCTTCGGGGAATTTCGGTAATCGCATACCTGGACGACCTGCTCCTTTTTGCTCCCTCCCCGGAGCAGCTGGTCCAGGATTTTCAGGTAGCAAGGGGTATACTGGAACATCTTGGGATGGCTCCTAAATTTGGAGAAATCCAGCCTGGTTCCATCCCAGAGGATTACATTCCTAGGTTAGATCCTGGACTCAACCCAACGGAGAGTTTTCCTTCACGTAGAAAAAATTGGCAAAATAGACAGAGCTTTGGCAGTTCTGCAGGGCAATCATCAAATCACCATAAGAAGGGCCATGTCAGCCTTGGGATTGCTGACAGCTGCCCTCCCAGCAGTAAGGTGGGCAGGATTGCACTTCCGCCCTTTTGCAGTGGTTCATTCTGAAAGTTTGGGACCGCACTCGGAGGTCCCTGGACTCGGCGGTCTTCACTCCTGTATGGGTGAAAAGATCCCTGTGGTGGTGGAGAAAGGCATCAAGCCCATCGCAGGGTCTGGAGTGGGTGCTGCCTGTGTCCAAAATTGTGACAACAGACGCAAGCGGCACAGAACTGGAGAGAACTGAGGGCCATTTTTCTGGCTCTCAGAGCTTTCCAACAGGAGCTCTGGGGACATCATGTTCAGATCCGCTCAGACAATTCCTCAGCAGTCGCTTACGTAAACCGACAGGGGGGCACCAGAAGCGGTTCCCTTTGGGGTCTGACGGAAACAATTTTCAATTGGGCCGAGGTCACGGTACTCTCACTATCAGCTGTTCACCTAAAGGGGGAATTAAACGGAGAGCAGACTTCCTCAGCCGGAGGAAGTTGAGGGAAAGCGATTGGGTCCTCAGTCAAGTCATCTACAAGATGATTATCCAGAAATGGGGGGTCCCATATGTGGACCTTTTTCGCTTCAGGAGAGAACACAAAGGCCCCCCTCTTTCTCGCTGAACCGCTGGGACGGGGCGATAGGTGTGGACGCTCTGTGTCAGAGCTGGCATTTTTCCAAATGCTATGCCTCCCCCCCCCCCCTCCGGTTCTGTTGCCTGCGGTCTTGAGAAAATTCCAATTAGAGGACACGATCTTGATAGCGTCACACTGGGCCAGGAGGCCATGGTTCTCGATCCTAAAGAAGCTGGCGAAGCTGGCGGTGGAACTGGATATTGCCGGTCAGGGAAGATCTACTCTGTCAAGGCCCAATCTGCTGCCCTCAGGTGGAGAGGTGGAATCTGGCTGCCTGGCTACTGAAGAGGACATGCTGAGAAGTAAGGGGTTTTCCGAAGGATTGGTAACAACTCTTCTAAATTCTAGGAAAGAAGAAACGCGCAAGATCTGATTTGAAGGTCTGGAAGAAATTCAATTCTTGGTGTGCAGAGAGCTCCTTTTAGTGTTCGCAGTCCGGTAGCAGTGCTGGAGTTCCTACAGAGTGGGACAGATAAGGGTTTGGCACTTAGTACCCTTAAGAGTCAGGTGTCGGCTTTAAGTGTATTCCTTGAACAACAGCTAGCAGTGAATCCTTGGATATCCAGGTTTTTTAGAGCTTTAAGAAGGCAGAGACCAGTCAGCTCTCCCCCCTTTCCGGTACGGGAGCTGTCCTTAGTATTGCAGGCCCTTACAGAGGGTCCTTTTGAACCTATTGAGTCTTGTACGGTGAAGTTTTTAACCCTCAAGACGGTTTTCTTAGTAGCCATCACTACTGCAAGGACGGTTAGTGAGCTACAAGCCCTCTCTAGGAGGGCACCTTTCTTTCAAGTTTTTCCGGATAGGATTATTTTTAAAACCGATCCGGCCTTTTTTCCAAAAGTGGTTTCTGAATTTCATAGAAGCCAGGAAATTTGTTTACCCACTTTTTGTTCAAATCCTGTGAAGGAACAGGAGCAGGTCTTCCACAAGTTAGATGTCAGAAGATGTGCATTAAAGTACCTGGAGGTTACGGAGCAGTTTAAGAAATCCGACTCCTTTTTTGTTTCTTTTTCAGGGGCAAGGATGGGTTCCAAAGCCTCTAGACACACTATAGCCAGATAGCCAGATAGCCAATCTTAGCCATCAGTCAGGCCTATATAGCAAAAGGGGTGGAAGTTCCGGAAGGTGTTAGGGCTCATTCCACTAGGGCTATGGCAACGTCACAAGCAGAGTGGGCTGGTGCTACACCCGATCAGATCTGCAGAGCAGCAACATGGTCAAGTTTTAAGACTTCGTTAAGAACTACAGACTGGACTTATTGTCTGCCCAGGACCAGACCTTTTGGGCGTAAGGTTCTACAGGCAGTAGTCCCACCCTAGGGTAAGTGCTCGCTTATCCTCTCAAGTGTGCTGTCCTGAAAGACGAAGGAGGGAAAATCGAAGTTACTTACCGGTAACGTTTTTTTCTAAGAGTCTTTTTAGGACAGCACCGATACCCACCCAAAATGTTGTCTTGCCACTAGGACGTGAGAACATCAGGATTATGAAGGTTGTTATGTGTTTTTATGTCTCCCTAGACTGGCCAGAGGTTCTCATGCAAAAACTGATGGGCTGGAGGGAAGGGACGACTTAAAAGTCTGGTAAAGGCGGTGTTTCCTAAGAGGGGGAGGAGCTGAGGTCTCAAGTGTACTGTCCTGAAAGACTGTTGGAAAAAATGTTACCGGTAAGTAACTTCGATTTTTTTTTTTTTTTTTTTTTCAGACAGAATTGTTCTGAAGGCAGATCCTAATTTTTTACCGAAGGTCATTTCGGTCCACAATCGGGCTCATGTCTTCCTTCAAAAAAAAAATAAATTTTAACCACTAAGCCACCGCCCACCGTCATATGACGGCTGGACGAGGCTTCTGTTATTCTGGGAGGACGTCATATGACGTCCTCGCCTTCCCGAGCCACTAGGGGGCGCGCGCGCGCCCGCCGTGTCACTCGGGACCCGGTGCGCGTGCCCGGCGGCCGCGATGTCCGCCGGGCACCCGCGATTGCCGGGTAACACAGCAGGAGCGTGGATCTGTGCATGTAAACACAGATCCACGTCCTGTCAGAGAGGAGAGGAGACCGATGGCGTGTCCCTTGTACATAGGGACAGCGATCGGTCACCTCCCCCAGTCAGTCCCCTCCCCCCACAGTTAGAATCACCTCCTTAGGTAATACATTAACCCCTCGAGCGCCCCCTAGTGTTAACCCCTTCCCTGCCAGTCACATTTACACAGTAATCAATGCAATTATATAGCATTGATCGCTGTATAAATGTGAATGGTCCCAAAAATGTGTCAAAAGTGTCCGATGTGTCCGCCGCAATATCGCAGTCACAATAAAAATTGCAGATCGCCGCCATTACTAGTAAAAAATAAATAAATAATAAAAATGCTATAAATCTATCCCGTATTTTGTAGACGCTATAACTTTTGCGCAAACCAATCAATATACGCTTATCGCAATTTTTTTTTTACCAAAAATATGTAGAAGAATACGTATCGGCCTAAACTGAGGAAAAAATTTGTTAAAAAAAAAAAAAAATTGGATATTTATTATAGCAAAAAGTAAAAAATATTGTGTTTTTTCAAAATTGTCCCTCTTCTTTTGTTTATAGCGCAATAAATCCCCTTGTCGTTGACAACTATTTTCATAATCAATTAGTTGTTGATCAATCGATTAGTCGTTTCAGCCCTAAAAAGAAGAAAACTATAGTACTTTTTAACATCTGTGTTCATTTTTTTCAAATGTGTAAAAGAGAAGTTCAGTTTTTTTTGGGGTGTGTGTGGTGTTTTTGATTTAACCACATCAATACTGTGCACTTTTGCCCCCCTACTTCTCAGACCAATTTTCAGCTTTCAGCGCTCCGCATTTTCAGTGACAATTGCGTGGTCATGCTACACTGTACCCAAAATAAATTTTTATCATTTTGTTCGCACAAATAGAGCTTTCTTTTGGTGGTATTTATTCATGACTCCTTCCTTTTTTTTTTTTTTTTTTTTTTTTTTTTTTTTTTTTTTTGCAATATAAGCGAATAAAGAGCAGAAATTTGGAAAAAAAAAACAATATTTTCTTTATTCTATTTTAAAAGAAATCCAATAAAATCAAATTTTGTCATAAATTTAAGCCAAAATGTATTCTACTACATGTCTTTGGTAAAAAAAAAAAAAACCTGTTAAGTGTATAACAGGCTGAAGGTGACCATGTTGTATTTCTTTAACTGCAAAAGATAAAATGGAAGTCGCATATTTGGCTGAACTATCTGGCATGGCAATGTAAATTCCAGGAATGGACAGATGGAAATACTATTTTATGACACGTAAAATGGTCCCCTTATATGTAATTCATCGAATTGTCTGGCCGATGTTCAGCTTTAACCCCTTCATGCCTGAGCCTTTTTCTGACACTTGTTGCTTACAAGTTAAAATCAGCATTTTTTTTGCTAGAAAATTACTTAGAACCCCCAAACTGTTTATTTTTTTTTTTTTCTAGAGAATAGAATGAGGATCGTTGCAATATTTTATGTCATACTGTATTTGCACAGTTAGCCAAATTGTTTTGTATCATGTGAAAGATGATGTTACGCCAAGTAAATGGATACCTAACGTGTTGTGCTTTAAAATTGCCCACACCTGTGGAATGACGGCAAACTACAGTACCAAAAAAAAAAAAAAAAAAATCTCTATAGCAACGCTTTAAACATTTCTACAGGTTACCTGTTTAAAGCTACAGAGGAGGTCTTGCACACGAATTAAAGAATTATTGCTCTGTCTCTAATGATCATGGCGATTCCTCACATGTGTGGTTTGAACGCTGTTTACATTTGTGAGCGTGACTTGCGTATGCGTTTGCTTCTGCGCGCGTGCTCAGACGCATGGGGTGCTTGAAATTTTTTTTTTTTTTTTTCTTTTTGATCATTTTGGCCTCGTCTCTCCTTTTTTTACTTAAAAAGAATTCAAATCACCAAGTTTGGCTGTTTTGAATGCTGTCTTTTTTTTATTTTTTTAATATGGCGCCTTTTAATTCTTCAGTAAACTGGAAGTGATTTCATGACTTCCAGGTTCCATGATCGCTTCCAGGTTACTAGATCAGAGATCCGGTCAAGGCCGATTCTGGCAATGTTTCAGGCCTCCGGCCAGCCGGCAGGCGTTGCTGACTGGTCGCTTGGGGCCCCATGGTGGGACGTCCCCTCCTACTGCTTGTAATAACAGCCGACCAGCTCCTTAGCCGTATCAGATGATATTACAAGAAATCCGATCGTCAGCTCTAAAAAACGGTACAGGGGTGATGTGTACAGCTGCAGGCATCACCTCAGTACAACCCCTTAAAGCCAAAGGCTGCATATTTGCGTTATATCGGTGTCGAAGGGTTAAGCCCAGTACACACTGCTCGTGTTTTTTTTTTTTTTTGGTTTGCTTTTTTTTTTCCAATCCAGTTTAAAAAGAAAACAAAGAAAACTGACAGATCAGGTCTGAGCTGCTGTATTAACAATCCGATGTTAGAACAGCAGTGGAGATCGATGTACTATTCCTTCCTGGTCCTCCAGCCAGAACACTGTAGTCAGCGCTCTCAGCCATTGGCTGATCGGGAGCTGGTCCGCAGACCTTTTTCGTTCATGCCCCTTCGACAGAAGCCCACTTCTGTTGGACCAACTGCTGTACACATGGGCCAAATGTCTGCCGATTTTCTATTGAACCAGCCAATGCTGCCCAACATTTGGCCTGTGTATACGGGGCTGAAGAGCGAATATCCGTTTTTGCCAGGCACCATTTATTTACCACAAGAACTGAAAAGATGACAACAGCTCCTCTGATCACTACCTTTATGATCGCCATCTCTATGCCTGACCGCACAAACACAAATGGGGAACTAGAGCTTGTGCAAGGCCGGGGCAGAGAAATATGGATGAGTTTTGAACTCCACTGTACAAGGACTGCAAAAGGTGATACCAAGCTAAACGTAGGAATTAACACAGCTTGCATTAAAAAAAAAATTCAAACAAATACAGTGGTAGATTTTTTTTTTTTTTTTTTTTATGCCATTTTTTTTATTTATTTTTTAATGTATAAGCATTAACATTAGAATGACTCTCAGGAATCTATTCTTCGTTTTTAAATATTATAATTTTTTTTTATTTACACTGTTAGATTTTCACTTTTTAACAAACAAGAAAACATGGAGAACTGTTTTTTTGTCTGTGCGTGTGTGTGTTTTATATTATACGGCCATTGTTATTTGTCTTTTGTATGGATTTTGTGCCATTTTGGTAATCATTCTATTTTTGGGCCTACTACAATAGTTTTCTTATTGGGGTCCTCAGATTAGAAAATTGAAGAACCTGTCGCCTATAAAGATGCATTTATAAAATATTGTATCAGTATACATTATTATTTATTTATTTTTTTAGGTACTTTCTGATGAAGAAAAGAGAAAGCAGTATGATGCATATGGAGAAGAAGGACTTAAAGATGGCCATCACAGTTCTCATGGTGATGTATTCTCACAGTAAGTCAATCTAAATAATGTGATCTGACCTGCTGTATACAGTATTTGGTTCTCTCTAAAGAGATTACAAATCCTTAAAGCCCAATTGAACTGAAAGTGAAACTAAAGTGTTTTTTTTTTTTTTTTTTTGTCATCTGTGTCTCTTTGCGGAGATTTTCCCTTCACTTCCTGCCAAATCAGGAAGCCTTGCAAAGTGAGGGAATCTCTGATTCCTTCACTCTACAAAATAACTTTTACATTTAGCTATACTTCAATCCAGAAAAAAGGCAGATACTTTAACCGCTTCAGCTCCGGAAGATTTTACCCCCTTCCTGTCCTGACCAGAGCACTTTTTGCGATTCGGCGCTGTGTCGCTTTAACTGCCAATTGCGCGGTCGTGCGACGTGGCTCTCAAACAAAATTGACGTCCTGTTTTCCCCACAAATAGTGCTTTCTTTTGGTGGTATTTTATCACCTCTGCGATGTTGTGTTTTTTTTTTTTTTTGCGCTATAAACAAAATAAGAGCGACAATTTTGAAAAAAACGCATTATTTTTTACATTTTGCTATAATAAATATCCCCCAAAAATATAGAAAAAAAAAACATTTTTTTTTTTCCCTCAGTTTAGGCCGATCGTATTCTTCTACACATAAAAAAAAAATCGCAATAGGAGTTTATTGATTGGTTTGCGCAAAAGTTATAGCGTTTACAAAATAGGGGATAGTTTCATGGCATTTTTATTAATAATTTTTTTTTTTACTAGTAATTTTTTTTTTTTTTTTTTTTTTTTTTTTTTTTTATTGTGAATGCGACGTTATGGCGGACATGTCGGACATTTTTGACACACATTTTTGGGACCATTGTCATTTATACAGCGATCAGTGCAATTAAAAATGCACTGATTACTGTGTAAATGACACTGGCAGTGAAGGGGTTAACCACTAGGGGGCGGGGAGGGGTTAAGTATGTCCTAGGGGAGTGATTCTAACTGTAGGGGGGATGGGCTGTATGTATCACTACGCTGATCACTGCTCCCGATGACAGGGAGCTGTGATCAGTGACACTTGTTACTAGGCAGAACGGGGAGATGCTGTTTACATCAGCATCTCCCCGTTCGTCCTCTCCGTGAGGCGAACGTGGGTATCCCCGCGGCGATCGAGTCCGCGGGACCTGCGACCCGACTCACGGGGCTCCCGGCCGGCGGCGCGCACGCAATGGCACGGCGGGTAATTCAAATGGACGTACCTGTAAGTCCATTTGCCCAGCCGTGCCATTCTGCCGACGTACATTGGTGTGCGCTGGTCGGGAAGTGGTTAAATATGTGAGACCTTGCCTTTTTAAAACCACCCATTCATTTTAAAATAGAAATGAAAGGCAAAACATTTGTGAATGCATACTTCTTTTTATATATATATATATATATATAATTTGTTTGTGTGTGGCGCACTACTCCCTTGGTTGTTCATTTTCCCACTGGCCATCCCAGACCCTCAGGGCTACCCTTACCTCTGACACTTCGGGTTCCATCCTTGCAATAACACCAACTCGCTGTTTTATAAGTAAATATTAGATTAAGTTTACTGAAGAATATAAAACATAAACGCAAGGATTTTTCTAGCACAAGCGTAACAGTAATTACAATATTTACACTGTCACACAAACATAATACAACAGCCCCACAATCATTCACAGCAGTCTATACATGTAGAGTTGTATTAACTGGTCTCTGGAAGTGCGTCTCCAAGTGGGACTAATGGCAGAGTAGAAACACCTCAACTCTGAGCACCTTCCCACTTCCAGTGCGCTCTTGTAACTACAAGAAGACAATGTTATTAAATAAAGCACAAATGCAATCCCTAGGGAGCTCCCCCTGCTTTAGAGTGTAAACTCTCTATTAACCAGAAATTAGGATGCAAGGCCCTGCAAGGAAAGAGGCAGTCTTTTTTTCTTTGTCTTCTGTCTTCTGCTAGCTATTTATGAATTGTAATCCAATGGTTAAATAAACCAGGGTTAGATAAAGTAGATGTTGAAAATTATCCTGGTAGCGTAGTAACCTGCAACTGTCTTTGATGCAGTTAACTTAGTGTAACACAGTGCTAAAAGTATAGGAAAGGATAGGCTTTAGGCCTGTTTGAAACTCAGTCTTTAGTTCTTTTTAAGATCCCTTGTGTGGAACTACAGGTCCCAGCACACTGTGTTACAGAATTAGGTGTGTAAAAGTGCGTTAGGAAAACTTTTGGGCAGCAGCCCCTTCAACCAACTATGTCTGTGTAGTAGGACAGCTCCGCTCCGGTGCACTGGGTCTTGCTTCCTGTCGGCCGTTACACCGCTCCGCAAGATGAACCGGGACCCTCTGATGGCTCTGACAGTCGTCTCTGGATCCTTCTCAGTTCTGTCCCAGCGTTCCTACAGCTCACTGGTGCACAGCCGAGTCGCTGATTGTGCCGCTCCGCAGTAGGTGTAGGCCACGCTCTCTGGAACACTTCCGCACAGCTTCTCGCAGGCAGGCCACGCATCCAGAAGAGAGCTAAGATGGCCGCACAAAGCCTTTTTATAGCCTACCCAGCATGCATTTCAGTACTGAGTGTTGCTGGGTAAAATCACTGAGCATTCTGAATAGGTAGATTATTGTGAAAAGTAAATAAACAGTGACTTCCTGTACCATTCCTCACCTTCTTGAATAAGTAAAATAAAATACAGTCCATTCCACAATTTGGCCACTAGATGGTGCCAAATATTAAATTATAATACATGCTCATAGGTTAACATTGCATTACATTAACAGGCAAAAGAATGCATGTCACTACGTGTGTGTGTGTGTGTGTATATGTAATTGCATATCCTCTGTTTTCAGCTACATAAGGAGCTCAGAGAGCTTTGGGAGGAGAAACAGCAGTATACCGGTCTTCCCAGTGAATAGCTGTGTAGGGAAAGGGGTGTGATTAGCAGACGTCTGATCATTTGAGGAAAGAAATCTGAGTTCCCAGCATAGCTAGAAAGCTGACCCCGCTGGGCTCTTATACCTAGTGTGGGCAGTTTTAATAGGAAAGCAGAGTGGTGGCAGGAACATTAGGTATTTCAAACAAAGGAAGCAATATTTTGCTATGGACAAGCGGCTTCTACAGGCACAGCAACGTACCTGTACATCGCTGGCCTCTTCCGAGTACAGGGCCCGCGCGTCTCCCCCTCCTCCGACTCCTGCTGTGATTAGACAAAGTGGGATTTTGTCAGCAGGTCCTGTCCAATAATTAAGAGCCAGGAACAGCCCAGAGCCTGTACAGCGGGAACAATCTTTGTTTCTTCTCCCTGCAAAGTAGGGAGAAGGAAAAAAGATTTTTAGTAAAAAGCAGCACAGTATACACACATTTAACCCTTGATAGGCACACACTTAACCCCTTGATTACCCTGAGATGTTAACCCTTTCCCAGATAGTGATATTAGTACAGTGACCATGTATAGTATTATCACTGTATTTGTGTCACTGGTGAGGTCAGCACTATCTCAGTCCCATTATAAGTTGCTGATTACCGCCATTACTATTTATTTTAATAAAAAAATCCATTATATGTACCATAGTTTGTAGATGCTATAACTTTCACACAAACCAATCAATGTACATTTATTGGGACTTTTTTTTTTTTTTTTTTTTACCAAAGACTTGTAGCAGAATACATTTTGGCCAAGATCCAAAAAAAATACCACCAAAAGAAAGCTCTATTTGTGCAAAAAAAAATAAAATACATTTTGGGTACATGACCGTGCAATTACCAGTTAAAGTAGTGCAGCGCTGAATAGCAAACAAATGGCATGGTCATGAGGGGGGTTAAACCTTCCAGAGCTGAATTGGTTAAATATTTTTTCTAAAAGCTCAAATTGTCAAATCCTACTGGTTTTTCAGTCCCTTTTTTTTAAATGTTTATTTATTTTATTATCCACAAATTGTGATAGGCAGCAGGCTACACAGGTGGACTGCTGTTATCTGTGTGAGAGCGGTGTCTGTACAGTGGTCTGATCTGCCCCTGCCTTGTCAGCACTGCAGCTCACCAATCAGCAATGTGTAATGCACTGTCTTTAAATTGTCTTTCCCAAATAGTTTTATTTAGTGGTTGATTTTATTTGCTACCATGCTCTTTAGGAGCCAAGCAGTTCATTCCTATATATTGCACCTGCAACTGAGCCTCTGGTTTATAGTATAGATATAGAATTACATGATTATTTCTATAGCCTGCTGCATAAAGCTGGCCACACAATGTTGGAATTTTGGCCGATTCCTCTGAAGCTGCTGAAAGTCTTAAAAGTGGGTGGCCCTGCTGGCCACCCACTTCGTCTTTTGTTGAAGTAGGGCTGAAAATTGTCAGCCAAACAGTGCCTGCAGCCAATTAGGTGGGCACTGTTCAGGTATTCTGACAGCCAGTGATAGCAGCTGTCAGAATACAGTAGTAGCCAGGCAGAGGGGATTCCTCCTTCCGCTCTGTGTATGGGTGGAGGAATCTTTTAGAAATCTTTGTGGTGTTTTGCCTGAATTTAGCTGTATCTGTGCTATGAACTGATAGGTCCAGATGCACAGGTCACCTCATTGACCTTAAAGGGTAAGTTCACAATTGGTAACATGTTACATGTTGTACCCATATTTAGGGTTTTTTATTTCGTTTTTGTTTGTTTTTTCCCAAAAGGTGAACTTGGCTTTTAACTGACTGATTTGCATGGCTCTGCTCACTGTAGAATTGAAGGTAGTGCTGTTCTTGGAAGACTGTGTCAGTCAGTTTTTTTTTTTTTTTTTTTTTTTTTAGTACTTTCACCTGCACACATCACCAATCACCAATGTCAGTGCTGTATTGTATTACTAATTTAATTCAGGCTCAGTGATTTGTAAAGCTTCAATATTTTTTTAAGTAAGGTAATAAACAGGTTACTTACTCTGTGCAATAGTTTTGCATAGAGCATTCCTCCTCTTCTGGGGTGCTCCCCCAGCGCTCCTGGCTCCTCCTCTTCAGCAAGCTGCTTTTGATGAGGGCACTTGTGCAAGCTTGCTCCTGAACCCTCAAGTCTGAATGGACATAGAGAGCGAGGCTCGGTCCTGCCCTCCTCTCCCTTGTCATAGAAGTTGATTGACAGCAGTAGGACCCAGCGGCTCACGCTGCTATCAGTCTGCCCTGTGAGGAGAAAGAGGGCAAAGAGAATCGCTGCTCTCAGGCACACAGCTGGATCAAAATCTGGCTTGGGTAATTATAAGGGGGATGAGGGCGGGATCCTGTCGCACCTTAAAATGCACATTTTTTTTTTTTTTGCAGGTAAGAAAAATATGCATTTTTATTTTTCCTTACTTGGAGCCTGTAAAGCATTGTACCCGCGATTAGCAGATCGCGGATACAATGTAGAAATCCTGAAGGCTGGTTAGTGTATCTGTCTGCTTGCTTGTACCTCATACGGGCAGGCAGATACACACTGACAGAGTATGAGCTACCAGAGCTCTCAACAGTGAGATGGTAGTTCATTGAAACTACAAGCCGACAACCACAAAGGCTGCCAGTACTTGTAGTTTCCCATTCACAGAGCGCTGCAAATAAATGACGTGGCTGGGCAGGCAGAGCCCCGCACGACCATGTTATTTTCAAACCGTAACCTGGAGAAGGTGCCCGCTCACTGTCACTGGGGAGTGGGAGGAGAGGGGGAATGGCTGCAGCTGCTGGAACATGTTGCATGTTTCACTCTAAATTGGGGTGGAACGTGTAATATGTTCCAAAAGGTGAATAGAATGCATTAAGGTAAAAAACCTTTTAGGCTTTAGAACCACTTCAAGGAAAAGTATGTGTATGCTTTAACAAATCGCTGTAAGATAAACTTTTTTCTTTTTTAGCTTCTTTGGAGATTTTGGATTCATGTTTGGTGGCAATCCACGTCAACAGGACCGAAATGTTCCACGAGGCAGCGATATAATCATCGATCTAGAAGTGACATTGGAAGAAGTATACTCTGGAAATTTTGTAGAGGTACATTTTGCAGTATTTTAAAATGACTATAACTTGAGGAAAAGAATTGGCCGTGCATTACACAGAAAAATGTATATACTTTAGACCAGTGTTTCTCACCTCCCCTTACAAAATGAAGCAGCATCCACACACGTGAGACAAGTGTATATGTCGTGGCAAACCAAGTGCATGATTCTAACACAAGATCCCAGGACACAGACTTAGGTCATTTGTAGAGTCACTGAAAAAACAAATGAGAGTGCGCACTGGGCTAGCACATTATCCCACAAAATCTTATTTAAAATATAATCAATAAGAACTACTCACAAACATAGGTACTAATGGGGCTCATCGGGTCACTCTCCATGGCTAAACATTCCCAGAATAGCCGATGACTCTAGTATAGGGGGTCCTCACCAGGGCTCTGATGAAGGCCATACCTTTGATACGTCAGCCTGCAGGGACCCTGGTGATGTCCCCCCTATAGTAGAGTCTGGGAATGTTTAGCCACGGTGAGTGGCCTGATTTTGTTAAAATAACATTTTGTGGGATAATGCACTAGGCCAGTGCACCCTTTTTTTTTTTTTTCTTTCATTTTGTTTTTTTCTTTTTTGTGGTTTGAGGACAACTTCAATCCTAGAGGGGCAGCAAGGCTTCAAGAATATTATCCAATCATGCAACAGAATGATACATCCTATTGGGTCATTTCATTCATGCGCGGGAGATAACTGCTGTTTTTTTTTGTTGGTGATTCATTTGTAGAGTGACTCAGTAACCCAAAAAATTTGCATAGTTTTATTATGCAAACTGCAATCAGAGCTCCGTGGACACACTGGGGCTGATTTTCTAAAACTGGAGAGTAAAAAATCTGCAGTTATGCAAAGAAACCGATCAGCTTCCGTTTTTTTTTTTTTGGTCACAGCTTAATTGAATAAGTTTAAGTTAGAAGTGCATCGGCTACCATACACAACTGCACCAGATTTTGCACTCTTCAGTTTTAGTAAATCGAACACACTGTGGTCCACCTCTTTTTGCTCCCTTTACTTTTTTGTTGGTTAAGCAGAGTGATGGTGGCCAATAGGCAGGTGAGAAAAATGGGAAGAGGCAGGTCACAAATCGATGATGAGACCTCTGGTTGCTGTTTGCATAATCAAGGAATCCAGCTTTTCAGTCAGGACACCGGGGCATGATCCTATAGGAAGTTTAGAAGGATTATCTAGCCCAGTGGTTGTTAACATCAGTCCTCAAGTAACCCCCAACAGGCCATGTTTTGGGAATTTCTCTTAAATAAAATAGCTGTCCAAAATACTAAGCCATTGACTCTGATTTAAAGCACCCATGCAAGATAAAGGAGAACCTGCAAACATGGCCTGTTGGGGTTACTTGAGGACTGAGGTTGAGAACCACTGATCTAGCCTACAGGTTTGCTAATTAATGATAGAAATAAGCTTGCCAATTTTCGGTTTCAATGATTGTTTGGTTTTAACAAGGAGTTAACATGCAGCAGTTCTGCCCACGCACGGGCTAGCTTTGAGATTTGTAACAAGGGTTGCCTTGCATGATGGTAAAGGAAGGCAAAAATGAGGCAATATAGGTATGGCAGGAAATGAAGGATATAATGCACAATGATGGAGTATCCAGGTTTATGCCCTTGTGGGAGAGCCCTAGACTGGAGGAGGTTCAGAAATTAGAGGGGTTTCACTGTTGGTACATTAATGGTATCAAATATGTTGCTCAAATGTATATCCAACAAACAATAAGGTCCTATCAGGATCTGCAATAGACATATCCGCTACCTATATCTAGATTATTTCAGTACCTCCAGCTCAGGCATGCTCTAACATCCCAAGCTCAGAAAACTAACCTTTCCCTTCAGAAAATGCCGTTACTTGCCTCTTTTGGAGGCCACCGCTGGAAAACGGGGGCTTATTTTATCCTTCTATAAACAGTTTCTGGAGAAATACCTGGTTAGTCTAGTTCTTCCTGGACATAACGGGTGGGAGTGGGAGTGGGACCGGGACGAAATACCTGATGAATCCTGGCTTACTATGTTAGAACAAGTGACCCAAATATCCCTATCCCCAATGCAGAGACTCACCCAATTGTTTATCATACATAAGGTATATCTTACACCCCTTAAACTATCTAAATGGGGCTGTAGACCTACCCCAGACTGCCCCAACCTGGTTTGGTACTGGCGAGCAATTTGTAGACATCATTAATAAAGTTTATCACATACAACTGGAGCTTTCACCAGTGATCTGCTTTGCTGGGAAATATAGATGAGGAACAATTTCCACCTGAAATTAGAATACTGGTATTACGACTATTGTTTATAGCTCGTAAAACTATAGCTAGGAGATGGATGTCCTTGAATTCCCCCATGTTTGAAGACTGGGGACAAGTTAATATTACTCTATTGAGAGAACCACAAATACATAAACGAAAAGGGTAAACCCAATCGGCTTTCTAAGCTCTGGGATCCTTGGATGGAGCTGCCAGACTTGGCTCCTTTCTCCCTGGTTTCCTTAAAAATTCTGCAGTGTTAGCTAGTCATATGCCAGAGGAGGTATATCTGGGGCTCTAGGTCATACCCAGGTATCATCCACTTTCTGAGCATCATGGCATGTAGATTCTAATGAGCAATGGTATGTGCAACATTTAGGTTTGTTCATGAGAATTAGTGTAACAAAGTTGTGTTATGATTCTAATGTTTTACCTATCTATTCTTGCAATACCAAGAATATTTTACTATCTATACTAGAGGTGGGTGAACCCTGTTTGTTTGTTTCACTTACTCTGTATGAACAACATGCTGTTGCTATTTTGAGATGCCACTGATCCTATTGATCTATCTAACATAAACAGATTTATATACTGTTTTATTGGCAGGTGTCCACACTTTTCACCCATTGTGTTATCAGCCTTGTTTTTCTTTTTCTTCCATTTATTTATTTTCTATTGTTTGTGTGTGTTTTGTACAAATTTGAAAACCTCAATACATTACTTGGCAATATAAGAAAGCTGAGGACTGACATAACAGCAATAAATAGGCATCGTCTATAAGGCCATAAAGGCCAGGGGGTCCTGGAAAAGTTTCCCACAACAATGAGGTGTCCCCTGCGCCAACCAAAACCCCTACAGTGGTGCAATATGCAGTCTTTACATGTCAAGAAGAGGAAGAGAACAGAGCAGAAACTTGAGGGAAATTAGGCAAGAAAGTGACACTGCAGGGTAAGGGGTTGTGCATCTGAAAAGTGGGGAATTGGAGAAAAGACAAAGAAAAGGGGGGGTGAAAGGACAAGGAGTCCAAAAGCGAAGAAGAAGGGGAAGACAAGGGCTCGGGAGCATCAAGATTGCCCATCATAGGCAGCCCAAGCTGGCTTGGCTTGAGGGAGCATAGGAAATGCATACATCAGCCATGGTTCCCAGATTTTAAGGAACTTGGCGTGGGAGTCATTATGGATGCTGGACATCGGTTCTTTGAGCATCAACGCTAAGCTTGGTAATTTTAAGCTGAAAACCTTCTGAGTGCTTTCCATAGACATTGACAGTAAGTTTAGGTCTTAGTTGTTATTTCTGCCAAATCATAGTAATCAGATAATTTGGGTGGGAGAATGGGACCTCATTATGTTCATGTAAGTGGCCTTCAGACCTTGGCAGGGAGTACACCGACTAAACCTGAAACACAGTAGGGCTATTCAAGTACATTTAGTTTTTCTGTGACAATAAATGCTTATATACACACACACACGCATTTTTTTTTTTTCCCTGTGTCATGAATTTTTAATACCCTTTCTTAGGTTGTGAGAAATAAGCCTGTAGCACGACAAGCACCAGGAAAACGTAAATGCAACTGCCGGCAAGAAATGAGAACTACACAACTTGGGCCAGGACGTTTTCAGATGACTCAAGAAGTTGTTTGTGATGAATGTCCAAACGTCAAGTAAGTACACCTATTGATAATGGGTGAAATCATGTTAAATAATATGACAATCAAAGTTTCACCTATCGTATTCTATTGAATCTGTGAAACCAGTGTATCAGCTAGTGCCTCTGTTTTAGTGCTCCTGCTGATTCATTCTTTCTCTGATTTTGTTTGTGATCACTAGTGTAACGAAGGCCATTTGAGTGTAGTATGCTGATGCCTGAACAGCACAGCATGCAATGTGTCATATACATCCTGTTATCTGAACTAACTGATATAAGATAGGGCTTTGTGATCCCAACTTCTTCATTAAACCTCATTTCCGCTCCTAAATAAAGCTTCTTCATTTCTTTGTGTGTAAGCAAGTGTGAAGCATGAGTTGCCAATAAGCAGCAACTCTGATCAGCTAAACCCTAACGAGTAATGGAAGGATGGATCTTTGTATATGTATAAGGATCTTTATCTCCAACAGAAATATTGTGGCGTTGAATCTTGCTGAAAGAATTCTGTGCTCCTCAACAGTTTATTGTTTTGTAGACTTGTAAATGAAGAAAGAACTTTAGAAGTGGAGATTGAGCCTGGTGTTCGTGATGGCATGGAATATCCTTTTATTGGAGAAGGTAACTACTATGTTTTAATTATGAGGGTGTGTTTTAATTTTTTTTTTTTTTTTTTTTTTTTTTTTTTTTTTTTTTCATTTGTACACTTGTCCTTTTACTAATTGTTATGATTATTTTTTTTTAAGGTGAGCCACACATTGATGGAGAGCCAGGTGACTTGCGTTTTCGAATCAAAGTTCTCAAGTAAGGAGATACTGCATTCAGATAACTAAGTCCAATTGTAGTCTATGAAAAACTAAGCTAGATCTACAGGGGGTGCAGGAAACCTGGGTTTTGAAATGTCTTATGTTAATGATTTAATTATGCTCCAGCTCTGGCCCCTAAAGTCAAGTTTCCATGCTGAACACCTGAAGATGAGGACCGCTACCGTCTATCTTCAGCACTCTGTTAGGCCCCTGCACAGTCCTAGCTACTGCTCTTCTTCATTCAGTCACAAGGGTGCATGTTTTATCCATAAGTTGAGACAGAGGTCACATGTTGCACGGAGGAGTTCTGTGAGCTTATTGATCACCCCTGGTAACCATTTATTGCTGTTATTCAGCCCCTATGTTCTCTTTAATGATGATGACATTTTTGCAAAAAGAAAACAAACCATGCTATGCATGCAAACAGGTGCAAAATTTAAAAGGAGACAGTATAAGCATAAATGGTTTTGTGAGAAGGGATTACCGCAATCAAAATGCCCTTACTCTAATCCGTGCATAGCACAGTAAAGTCTTCTTAAAACAGAAGGTATTCAGATTTCTCATTCATATATCATTATATTCCAAAAATAAGAGGATAATCCCTCATTTCAATGGGGAAAGCCATGCAAATCATTGCTTATCGCTCCTCTGTCCAAATGCACATCCAGAACTGCTGGTGTATAGTGCAGATATAGTCTAATATTATACATCCATTTATTCCAGCCATGTTTCAGGCTATTTTGCCATTATCAGTGCAGTGTTTGGAAATGTTTCAGGCTAGATGTTTCAGGCTATTTTGCCATTATCAGTGCAGTGTTTGGAAATCTTGACATCTGTGGAGTAGGGTCCCCACTGTCCTTTAATGAGAGTCTTCTCTTATTTTGGTATATGTAACAGAATGAGACCGATCCTTTTAGTTTTAAGAAGGCTTTACTGTGCTAAAATAAAAAGGAGAAATTGCAGATATCATAAGAATTACCAGATTATCAGTGGTGGACCAAGATCAACAAAGATGACCATTCTTTAAATTAGTACTTGTCAAATTAAAACAGTTTATTTTTAAATGTTCTAAACACATCTTATGTAGTAACAATGTAATCGGGCCTCCTTTCCTATTAAAATGTGAGTAGGTGTCAACTTTGGATGGACAGAGCCAGGTTTTATGACTTTCACAAATACTAATAAAGTACCTCTGCCCAGACTGTGGACATTAAATTGATTACATATTTCCAACAAGCAATAAGACTTTTTAAACAAGCCATCCCTGACCTCTAGCTGCTTTTACTGTTATAAATTTTATACGTTCACAGCAAAGACTACAGTTCAATTTCAGTTAACTTAGAGACGCATGCTGCTGCAGCCGTGAGCTTGATAACGGCTTTAAGAGACGGTGCAGGGCTTTCCAGGCTTTAGAAATCAACACAAAAATCTGCAGGAAAATAATAGTAGAAGGAGGAGTTAATTGGGGCTATTTAGGGTAGGTTAAGGGTTATTTAAGGAGATAAAGGTAAATTTTATTTAAAAATTAAAAAAATCAAAAAAATTTCTTGACCCGTTCCTTTTAACTGACATTGGGGACTCACTTCTGCATAGAAACCAATCGGCTTCTAACCTTAGCTTGTTTAATTAAGCTTTGGCAATAAAACCTGGAAGCTGATTGGTTTCTATACAGAAGTGAGCCTGATTTTGCACTCTCCAGCTTTAGTAAATAAACCCCATTGTCTGCAGATTGTAGCTCATACCTTTGATTTGCAGATAATTGAAATCGGGTGGATAGAAAAGTAGCAGTGGGTTTTATTTACTAAAACGGGAGTGTTCAAAATCTGGTGAAGCTCTTCAAAGAAACCAGTTGGTTTCCAGGTTTTATTGCCAAAGCTTAATTGAACAAGCTGAAGTTAGAAGCTGATTGGCTACCATGCAGAGCTTCACCAGATTTTGCACTCTCCAGTCTTACAAAATAACATAACACTGTTGTTGATTTACTATCTCTCTACTTTGCATTCTGAATGGGGTTGATAAAAACTGTTGGACTGTTGGTTTTTTAGCTAAAAACTGTTGTTTTTTTTCTTTTTTTTTTTTTTTTTTTTTTAATATTTTTTTTTTTTCTTTGGTACAATGCCTGTCTGTAACATTGATAGTTTTTAAATAAAGGCTGGTGATTTTTAGCTAAAGAAATGCAGGATCGCATTTAATTTTCCTCTACTGAGTATTTTTTGTGCTGCTTATTTTCTATCTCCAAAAAAAAACATTTTGGGGGAGCACTTGGGAATGATTGGTAGGGCTGTTAAAATATATATAACCTTTAATTTTTTGTATATTTATAAACAGGCACCCTATATTTGAAAGAAGAGGAGATGACCTATACACAAATGTTACTATTTCTTTAGTCGAAGCTCTTGTGGGTTTTCAAATGGAAATTAATCATTTAGATAACCATAAAGTAAGTCAAATGTTTTTTATTGACATATATAACAAATTTAGTAAGTGTACAGTAAAATAAAAAGTGTAGATTATCTTCACCTACTCGGAAATCCTGCATTGCATGTGTGGTAGTAGGGGATGGGGCAGATTCTTTTGGCAGGATTTTGCAGTGTGCACAGAGCTCAAAGCAAGGTTCTCCTACATCTGCTTATAGTAGTTAGAAGTGCACATAATGGCGGGCCCATGGCAGATTGACCAGTGATGAATGTGAGCCTTAAGACCCCTTTCACACTAGGGCCATGGCCACCTTTGCGGTAAAGCGCCGCTCATTTTATCGGTGCTTTACCGCTGTTTTAGCTGTGCTTTTCGGTCGTTAGCGGGGAGCTTTTAACCCCCGAAGAAGGGGTTAAAAACTCCTGTGTTGCGGCACTGCCCATTCATTCCAATGGGCAGGGTGTTTTGGGAGCGCTAAATACAGCGCTCCCAACCTGCCCCAAAAATGCTGCTTGCAGGACTTTTCAGAACGTCCCACAAGTGCTTCGCCCAAGTGTGAAAAGTGACACTTGAATAAATGGGAGGCGGTATTCAGGCATTAGCAGAGGCCTTTTCCAGCGCTAAAGCGACTAAAAAACACCCCAGTGTGAAAGGGGTCTAAGGCAGAACTGTTTTGTTTGCTACTGTCCCTTGCTGCTCTGCTACCAGCTCTCACTCATAGC
The DNA here is from genome assembly GCF_042186555.1 of Aquarana catesbeiana. Taxonomy (NCBI): domain Eukaryota; kingdom Metazoa; phylum Chordata; class Amphibia; order Anura; family Ranidae; genus Aquarana; species Aquarana catesbeiana. Next base: position 244,626,518 of record NC_133329.1, read on the forward strand.
TATTCTCCATCAGCTAGACTTTCTAGCTTCTGTGGACATCAAGGATGCGCACAGGCACATTCCCCATCTTTTCAGCACATTAACCCTACCTACATTTGGCTGTGGTCCTACCATTAGGTCTGTCTTCTGCACCCAGAATGTTCACCAAGTATTGGAACCCATGCTAGCCTTACTATGCTTCCAGGGTAACCTCAATTGTGGGATATCTAAACTATCTCCTATTGATGGAACAGTCAGCACACATTCTGACTGACAGTCCAGAGTTTAACCGCTTCCCCACTGGACACTTATACCACCCTCCTAACCCAACCAATTTTCAGCTTTCAGTGCTCTCACATTTTGAATGACAATTACTCAGTCATGCAACACTGTACCCATATGAAATTTTTGTCCTTTTTTTCACAAAAATAGAGCTTTCTTTTGGTGGTATTCAATCACCACTGTTTTTTTTTTTTTTTTTTTTCTTTTTGCGCTGTAAATGAAAAAAAAGACCTGAAATTTTTTTTTTTTTTTTTTTTTTTTTTTTTAAATGCATTTTTCTTCGTTTCTGTTATACAATTTAGCAAATTAGCAATTTTTCTTCATAAATTTTGCCCAAAATTTATACTGCTACATATCTTTGGTAAAAATAACCAAAATCAGTGTATATTAATTGGTCTTTGTGAAAGTTATAGCGTCTACAAGCTATGGTGCCAATCACTGAAAATTAATCACACCTGATGTACTGACGGCCTATCTCATTTTTTGAGACATTAATAAGCCAGGAAAGTACAAATACCCCCCCCCCCACCCCCCACCCCCAATGACCCCTTTTTTTTGAAAGTATACATTCCAAGGTATTTAGTAAGAGACATGGTGAGTTTTTTCCCACAATTCTTAGCAAAATAAACATGAGTCATCGTCCCCCCCCCCCCCCATTCACAAAATTGTCATATTAACAGGTTATTTCTCTCACGTGGCATATGCATACTTGCAACTACACTTCAAAACTCATTCTGCTACTCCTCCCAAGTATGACCATACCACATGTGAGACTTTATAGCCTAGCCACGTACAGAGGCCCAACATGCAGGGAGCAACGTCAGGTGTTCTGGGGATATAAATTACATATTTAATTTCTTGACTACCTCTTGCACTTTTGAAGGTCCTGGAGCATCAGGACAATGAAAACGCCCAAAAAATGACCGCATTTTGGAAAGCAAACACCCCAACATATAATATTTGAGTCTTTTGAATATGTCTCCTTTTTTTTTTATTCTTTTTTTTTTTTTTTTTTTTTTTTAACCATACGTTTTTGGAAAATGTGAAAAGAAAATAGAACACTTATTTTTTTTTTTTTACACATGAGGAATGGAATGAGGCACTGATGTGGCACGCATGACCACAGATGAGGCTGAATGGGCACAGATCAGCGCTGCGGGCACTTCAGATCCAGCCCACAAGTGCTCCTGCACCGGCTCCCTCCTTTCACACTGTACTGATCGGTGCGAGGAGAGGGCAAAGCTGAACCGGACATGTGCCGGTTTGTTGACAAGTGATCGCTCCGTTATTGGACGGAGCGATCACGTGGTAAAGGGCCGCTGTCATTGGCCCTTTACCACGATCCATGATGCGCCAGGTCCAGTGAACCTGGCAAGCATGGACACTTCTGTGTGCGTGCCCCAGGGGGCGTGCGGGAAACGCGAGTTCGTGACGACGCCCTCCCAAAACCAGCTAACTGCGCTGTACCAGTCATTCGGCTATGTCCCGGTCAACAAATGGTTAAAAGGTTTATTTGATTCATAAACCTTTTAGAAATCGTCAGTGCAACAAACCTATTGTTTGAAGACCATATGAAATATACATTGCCTTGAAAAAGTGTTCATACATCTTGAAATTTTCCACATTTTGTCATGTTATGTTACAACTGAAAACGTAAATGTATTTTTTGTTGGCATTTTAAGTGGCAAATAATTGTGAAGTGGAAGGAAAATGAAAATGGTTTTCCAAATTTTCTACAAATAAATATCTGAAAAGTGTAATGTGCATTTGTATTCAGCCCCCTTTACTCTGATACCCCTAACTAAAATCTAGTGAAACCAATTGCCTTCAGAAGTCCCCTTATTAGTAAATAGAGTCCACCTGTGTGTATCTTAACCTCTGTATAAATACAGCTGTTCTGGGAAGCCCTCAGATTTGTTAGACCTTAGTGAACAAACAGCATTTTGGAGGCCAAGGAACACACCAGACAGGGCAGGGATAACATTGTGGAGAAATTTAAAACGGGGTTAGGTTATGAAAAAAAATCTCAAGCTTTGAACATCTCATGGAGTACTGTTCAATCCATCATCAGAAAACGGAGAGAGCATGGCAAAACTGCAAACCTACCAAGACATGGCTGTCCACCTAAACTGACAGGCGAGCATTAATCAGAGAAGCAGCCAAGAGGCCCATGGTAACTCTAGAAGAGCTGCAGAGATCCACAGCTCAGGTGGAGAATCTGTCCACAGGACAATTATTAGTCGTGCACTCCACAAATCTGGCCTTTATGAAAGAGTGGCAAGAAGAAAGCCATTGTTGAAAGAAAGCCATAAGAAGTCCCGCTTGCAGTTTGCGAGAAGCCATGTGGGGGACACAGCAAACATGTGGAAGAAGGTGCTCTGGTCAGATGAGACCAAAATTGAACTTTTTGGCCTAATAGCAAAACGCTATGTGTGGCTGGAAACCTAACGCTGCACATGACCCTGAACATACCACCCCCAGCGTGAAACATGGTGGTGGCAGCATCATGTTGTGGGGATGCTTTTCTTCAGCAGGGACGGGGAAGCTGGTCAGAGTTGATGGGAAGATTGATGGAGCCAAATGCAAGACCATCTTCAAAGAAAACCTATTACAGTCTGCAAAAGACTTGAGACTGGATCGGAGGTTCACCTTCCAACTTGGCAACGACTCTAAACATTCAGCTAGAGCTAGAATAGAATGGTTTAGATCAAATCTATTCTTTGTGTTACAATGACCAAGTCAAAGTCCAGACCTAAATCCAATTGAGGATATGTGGCAAGACTTGAAAATTTCTGTTTACAGGCGCTCTCCATCCAATCTGACAGAGCTTGAGCTATTTTGCAAAGAAGAATGGGCAAAAATGTCACTCTCTAGATGTGCAAAGCTGGTAGAGACATCCCCAAAAAGACTTGTAGCTGTAATTGCAGCAAAAGGTGGTTCTACAAAGTATTGACTCAGGGGGGCGGAATACAAATGCACACCACACTTTTCACATTTATTTGTAAAAAAATTGGAAAACTATTTATCATTTTCCTTTCACTTCACAATTATGTGCCACTTTGTGTTGGTCTATCACATAAAATCCCAATAAAATACATTTACGTTTTTGGTTGTAACATAGTTACATAGTTTATCAGGTTGAAAAAAGACACAAGTCCATCTAGTTCAACCATAAACATGACACAATGTGGAAAATTTCAAGGGGTATGAATGCTTTTTCAAGGCACTGTATGTAACAAAACAGTACAAATAAGCAGTCTTTTAAAGTGGAACTATAGGCACTTTACTTGCCTCCTCTTTAACAATCTGGATCCCTCATTGACACCAGGATCTTCTCCCTAACTGCCAGTATTTGGGCATCTCCATTGGCAGGCGTGAGATGAGGCAATTCCTGCACATGCACAGTATTCAGTTAGACTGCACACGACAGCTGTGCAGGTGCAGCTTGTTTACATGCCACAGACAGGTAGGTGTATTTTTTCGCAGAGGAGACCTTGCATGTCTCTTCTGCATTAATAGCCTGCCTGTTTGCGGTCTGTTGTAAAATGCATCCAGTTCCACTTTAATACAATTTGTAAGAAAAATATGCACATTTCCTTTTTTTTTTTTTTTTTTTTTTTTTTGTTTATAAACTTTTATTGTAAATAGTACAAGAAACCTGTACAAAAAGCAAAGTACATTAGATAGTGAAGAAGACTGTGTAGAACAAATAGAATTGCAAACCAATTCTAATGTGTCTCAAGAATGTACAGTATCAGGGAAAAAAAGAACAAAATGAGAAGAATGATTTTTTTTTTTTTTATTTGAGAAGCTTACCGAAGGCACTTTCAAATCTTGGAAAAATAATAATGTATGACAGAGTGCATCTATATACATATGTTTGGAGATTTTCCATGTCAGAAAATAAATTTTGGTAACAAAATGAGCAATTACCAGATATAAATTAAGATCAGTCTGATGAAGGAAGATGATACACAAACCATGGGTTCCACTTGGCATCAAAACGTGATTTTTATTCTTCACATAATAGCATCCATTCTGGAAATAACTTGTGGTAATGGTACTGACAGTGACTTTCAATGGTAAGCTATTACCCAATGCACAGCACACTCAAAGTATGTACAGATATTTATAATACTTAAAGTCCCAGGTAAACTTAAAGCGGAGTTCCAGCCGTTTTTGAGTTTGTTAAAAGGTCAGCAGCTACAAAAAGTCTAGCTGTTGACCTAATCAACATATACTCCCCTGTCCCAGGCAGGAGAAGGTACCTGTCAAAATTGGGTACCTGCTCCCATCACCTCCCCCCCCCCCCCGCCTCCACAAAAATGACATGCCAAATGTGGCATGTAAGACGGTAAGGAGAGCTTAAAGCAGAACTTCCATTTTTGGGTGGAGCTCTGCTTTAGTTGTTTTGCTGGCGACAACATTGTCGCCTTGATTGGAGATTGGGCAAGTCTCAGAATTATAAACTTGAAATAATTTTATCCCTTTCCAGCTTTATAAAGAAGCAAGAAAAGTTGTAGCTGAAGATGCACTTTATACAAAGGTCAAGGCTACTTTTACAACCTGGACCTAGGTTCTAATGTTTTGTTATCACAGGTACTTGCAGACACAAAGAGAAGCTGCAGTTCCTTGGAAATTTTTAAGCCACATCAGGTTCTAGCTTTAACTGATCACATCAGTGACTGAAAAGATAATGTACACTGAAGCTGAAACCTGTTAAGGCAGTTGACAAATTCATTTTTTATGTTCTTTCATTTTAAAGCCATAACTACATTTTCTGTTGCAGAAAACTGACAAAATGTTTGCCACATGTAATATTTTTTTGTTTTCTAACTAGGTTCACGTAATGCGTGATAAAATTACTAAACCTGGCGCAAAACTTTGGAAAAAGGGAGAAGGCCTGCCAAATTTCGACAACAATAACATCAAAGGCTCTCTGATTATTACTTTTGATGTTGACTTTCCCAAAGAACAACTAACAGAAGAACAGAAAAATGGTATGTGTGTGTTTTCGGATGTACTTTCAAAAATGTTTGTCACAAGAAAACTGATTCTATGATTAGTATCAATCCCTAAAAATACAGAGCGAAAGTTCAAAGATGTTCATGTCTAGTATCTATCAGATTAATCGATTATGACAATTATTTTCAAATCCAGTGAGTTCCAGGCACTTCTGGGTGCACTACCAGCGTCTGGAACAGCAGGTTTTAATACTGTGTTCCAGTAGCCTACCAGATGAGAGTTTAAGTGGACATTCTTTATCATATAGTTTGAGGCAGCAGTTTTGAGATAGGACCTCATTATGAAGGGTGACCATTTTACAATACAATGGAGTTTCTTATGCATGGCATCCAGGTATGGAATTTTAGCAGTAAGGCTTCAAAAAACATAACTTTGTAGTTTTAATGAAGTTCAGTATTTGAAGTAAGTACTGGGCCCTTAAGTGTGCATGCTTGTATAACTGCATATGATCTATGGGATAATCTTTTACAGCTCAGGCTGTAAATTTATTTTGTAATATTCAGACATAGCATAGTGTTAAGCAGCAGTCTCTTGCACCACATTCATGTTAATCGTTGTGTCTACATAAAAATGTTACAACCATAGTCTTCTGCATGGCATTTATTGTGCCTTTGCGGTATTCATAGTGTGTTTTTATCCAATATAAACCTCATTCATGACTACCTATATAAATGTTGTGCTAGTCTCTGTTGCTACAGAGGTTTAGGACATTTATGTAGTGTCTTGTGCTTACACTGCAGCACTTGTTTTGTGCAGTGTTGCAGACTGAGCCCTTTACATGACATATGTTGTACTTTTGGATAATACATAATCATATCACTATAATTCCCCACAGCTATAAATGCTGAAATATAATTTTGGTACCACCTAGCATTTCATAAAGGCATTTTACACTTTCAAATGTTTTTGGTTGTTTTAACTAAGTATTAGTATAGTTATAGTCCATGTGTCATTTGTTTGCATTGCCTTGTAAAGATGGGCTCAAATGTTGTTGCTGCAGTTATTAGTGTCATAGCCGATCAATTCCCCTATGTCCATATGTTCATTCACCTAGCTTGTCCCTATTCGCTAACAGGACAGGTACCTTCTTGTTCCAGGTTATGGAGTGTCCAATCCATACCTCACCATTTCCCTCTGTGTTGCATCACAAATGTGGAAGTACTCATGTGATGAAAACTGATCTCTTCCAGCATTGTGATCTCCCTGTAAATGCCCGTTTCTGGCTGTGTTAGATCTGTTTACTGCACCTGCACAGGTGCTAGATTGTGGGATATGCTGTATTTTTTTATTTTTTTTTTTTACAGGAAGTGGCAGTTCTTAGACTACAGACAGAGGTCATGCATTAATCACTTGCTTACTGGGAACTTAAACCCACTTCCTGCCCAGGCCAATTTTCAGCTTTCAGCGCTGTCACTCTTTGAATGACAATTTCGTGGTCATGCTACAGTGTACCCAAATGAAATTTTTATCATTTTTTTTTCACACAAACAGAGCTTTCTATTGGTGGTATTTAATCACTATTGGGGTTTTTATTTTTTTCTAAACAAACAGAAAAAAAAAAGACTGAGAATTTTGAAAAAATAAATAACCGTTTTCATAGTTCTGATATAACATTTTGCAAACAGGTAATTTTTCTCCTTCATTGATGTGTTCTGATGAGGCTGCACTGATGGGCATTGATAGGTGGCACTGGTAGATGACACCGATGGGCGGCACTGATAGGAGGCACCGGTGGGTACTGATGAGGCAGCAGTGATTCTCCATGTGCAGGACCGATGTCTCATTTACACAAGCCAGTATTCTGCTCATTTATTTTTTCTCCCCGCACTGTCAGCGTAATTAAAAAAAAAAAAAAAAAAAAAAAAAAATTACTGCCTTCTGTTTCAATCACATAATCAGCTGTCATTGGCTGACAGCTGCACACGTGGTAAGGAGCCGGGATCAGCCCCTTACTCCGATCAGCCGAGCCTCATGGACTCACTGGTCACAGAGCGCGGCCCACAGGGGCTGTGCATGCTCGGGAGGAGGTACATGGACCCCCTCCCGGCAATTTAGGCCCACGCTGTAGCCGTCTTTCGACTATAGCGCGGGTGCAAAGAGGTTAATCTGTGCAGTTCCATGCTGCATGCCTCATGTTTTGAACATAAACAGAAACAAACCTCTATGCACAGCATATAGTGGAGTAAATCTTCACATTCTGGTGTCACAGGCCACCAAATGACATCATGAAACCACATGATCAGTCACATCTTATACAGGTGAAAAACACAAGGTGCAGATAGGAGGGTTTATAATGTCATTAAGTATGGTAGTTATGTTTTCCATTAGACCAGCAACCTACTGCTTGGTCCTTTCAGTTGCTGTGGGTGTATTGTGGCTTGTGTTGACACACATTGGAGTATGTAGGCTTCTTTTCCTGCACAGTGGAAAGAACAGAGGACTTTAGATCATTTACAAAACACACAGCTTATATGACATTCATGTACAGTGCTGTAAGTTGTGAATGGTCACTATGCAGCAGACCCTTCCTTTCTATGTGCTACTATAATGTAGGGGATGTGAACATAAATGGCCACCACAGCTCAAATCAAGTCAACACATTCACCTTCTGGCGAGGTTATACAATTTCAGCTTGCACTCAAGATTTCTTTTAAAGGTTTTTTCATTTTTAAAAATGCAGGAATTGTGCTTAATTATCCATCATATTCAGAAAATGCTCATAACTGTATGTAGCCAAATGGCTTGGTAAATCCCTTAATTACCGTATTTATCGGCGTATAAAACGTACCCCAAGTTTAGGAGTGAATTTTAAGGAAAAAAACTTACATTTAAATGCCCATCAATACAGCCTTATCAGTGTCCATCTGCATGCTTGTCCAGTGTCATTTGCAGCCTTGCCAGTGTCATTTGAAGCCTTGCCCAGGCTGCAGTTAAACTGCGGTGACTTGTCAGTGTCACTGCAGTTTGAAAATGGCGCTGCCGGCGCCGAGATACACAGAGCCAGTCCTCGGCTCCTCTCGTAGTCCCGCCCAATGATGGACATAACACAGGTCCAATGGCGGGACTGTGAGCGGAGCCGAGCGCTGCCCATATACATACATAGCCGAGTGTACTCAGTTAGGTTCGGCTAGCTTTGCTCACAGTCACGCCCAGTCCCTGTGCTCCACACAATCAGCGGGGGGGGGGGGGGGGGGGGATCGGCGTATAACACGCATCCACGATTTTCCACTGATTTTAGGGGAAAAAAGTGCGTGTTATACGCCGATAAATACGGTATCCTTTTATGTTGAGCCACAAAGACTGATAGGGGCTTGTGTATGTCCTTAATTGACCAAGGCCTCACTAGGTTTTGGTCCTACTATTGGAATATATTTCTTTGTTGAGTCAGTCCTGTGTAGTTAGAGGCCGTTAGGTGTATTGTACTAAAGTCTTCTTGAAATATATGATAAACTTCAAGAATAAAAAGGAGATAAATAATAGGAATAGAAAAGAAGAGTTTGCATTTGATAGAAAAATTAGAGATTGGGTAAAAAACCTGTATGCCTCCAAAACTGATCAAAAATCGGTAAAGTTTCCCTCCAAGTGTGATCTTTGGTTTCCCCCACCTCCACCTTTTTTTTTTTTTTTTTTTTTTTTTTTGTTAGATTCAAGCCATAACACCATGATCTATATTGGATTAGCGTTAAAAATAAATTTCCCCATTTTCGTTTGAAAACTTCAACCTTTGCCGCACCTGTATTGGACTAGAGCAAGTTTACATTTCTGCTATGAGCCTGTTTATCCATCAGTAACTTTTGTCATTACATGTATCATTTTTTTTTTCAGGAATGCTAATAAGTTATGGTGCTGTTTTTATTTATATTCTAAATTTTGTTTTTGTATTTTTAGGTGTGAAACAGCTTTTGAAACATGAATCCATACAAAATGTTTATAACGGACTTCAAGGATATTAACAATGCATAATCTTTATGCAGAAAAGTAATTTGACATATTTATTCTAGGTTTCTTTGGATTTTTATATAAATAAATGTTCTGATTTCTTGGTCTTATATTAGTTAGCAGTTTTTCTTTTATACATGTGGCAACATGTGGTGTTTCAGTATTTTGTTTACAACTTTTAAAACTTTTACTTTGATTGAAACAATATAAAAATGACCATTCACTTCAAACAGGAACATTTGCAGGTTGTATTATGAAAGATACCTAGTTTTTTTTTTTTTTATCCAAATATGTTAAATAAAGTCCGCTGAATGGGTTACATTTTTATTATAAATTAATTTCCCTTCTTTAAGTTTTAAGAGTATATATGTGTAAGTATCTCAAAAATGTGTTTTCCAGTTTTACAGTACAGGACATAGGCTCCTTAATCATTATGCCTGGTTATATGCAGCTATTTCAAGTAATTGGATAAAAAAAAAAAAAACCTGCTGGAGTGCTGGGAGAGGCATCCCATATATAACCCCATGTAGCCTCAGTTTTTTGCTAGTAACGTTAAGCGATGTGCCCAAGCTTGCCTTCCTCTGTGGAGGTTTCTCTTTATTTCCCCCTCTGGATGGATGATTATTTTCCAAGATGATTTTTCTATTGATTGGCTGCAGTGTGACTCTTTATCCAGCCTGTGTAACGGTTGACCCTCGGCAGAGCCTTGGGGACTCGACCCTGTCTGGTGGAAGATGCAGGGCCAGCCTGTAATTTTTCTTTCTTCACTGGTTCCTGCTGCAGGATCTCTCCTTGGCAATGCATGGATTTAGCCACATGGTGGTTTACAGGTCCAAGGCCAGGGTCTGACTGGCGTAAAGCCCTGGTCCTGAAGACCTCTGGGGATGGGCCCATCACAGAGGGTGAAGCCAGAATGAGTTTAATCTTCTGTTTACCCTGTCTACTAGATGTGGTAAGCACAGGGGCAGAAGAACTTTAAACATTCAGCCCAGACTGCTGTTCTTTCTGGAAAAACCCTTTTGGAGTTTGTGGGAGCCGCCAACCACTCACAGGATTATTAGGTTTAAATTTAAACTTGGCACTATTCTCAACACTGGGGCACCTATTGCGATGCTACTGGGTCTGTGCATTACTTACAGCACCTCCTCATTTTCAGTGGGGTTGCTATAGCTGCGCACCCTGCCTCTTCCTCTTTGTAGGTGCAATTTTGGACAGGCAACATTTTCTGATGGTCTCTGCTGGGGGCACATTACAGTGGCTAATATTGCAATACTTGGGTTACTGCGTCCTATAAATGTTCAACACTGAGGTATTCCTCCTCCCTCTTCAGTGCTACAGTGGTTGTGAGTACTCTGGGAACACTTTTACAGGCATGGCAGACCGTAAGCACAGGGAAAAAGGGACAGATGCTCAGGCATAGCTTCTGGTTCCAATGGGGGGTGGTAGATTATCCATTCAGCGTCCTAGAATTTTTCTAATTGATTCACCCCACTCTAACTCCCTGCTTTCCTCTGGCCATTTGGCTGGCCCATCAGCTAGAAGAAACCTCTGCCACAATGTCAGATCTACAAAATGAAACACTTCTTGCTCACCTATTTATATATGTGTGAACATAAAGTTGCAGCACTCAAAGGTATTTAACTTTCTAAACAATATATATTCCGCAATGTGCCACGCTAAACAGTTTGTGAAAAAACTATTTGGTAAAAATACATCGCCAATCGCAACAAATCCTGTGTTTAATAAACAATTACACTACATAAATACATTGCCAGTGCTGTGTGTATGTAAATAATTTGTGAGCAAATTAATTAATCCATTGATTCATCAGTTCATGCCAAAAAACGTGAATGTCCTTCAACCTGAAAATCACAAAAATCTTGATACGTGTGAGTAAATTTCCAACTACCACAAAAGGCAAATAACTGGACTCTCACCTTGAATGAGATCTTTAAATTAGAAAAGGTCTTACAGCGCTTGTTCCCCTTTTAAAAAACAGGATCAGCGCAACCACTGGGCCTTTTATGTTTTTTCTTTAACAGGTCTACACAATTTAAAATTAAATTATATAAATTTTCTTGTTTAAAATAAAAAAAAAAAAAAAAAATATATATATATATATATATATATATATATATATATATATATATATATATATATATATATATATATATATATATATATATATATATATATATATATTACAGTGGGTATAGAAAAAAATCACCCCCCTCCCCTTTTTTTTAAAAATCATTTTTTGGTTTTGTTTTGCAGCCTGAAATGAAGACACACAGTTTTGGTTTTATCCAGCTGTATTTACTAATGCAACTTATAATATCCAAGTGAAAGATATAACACCAACATGTCAGAATTTATTTTAATTCAAAAACAGAATCCCTGAGTTGAACCACCCTTTGCTTTTAATTAGTCTTTAGTTAGGATATGTCTCTACTAATTTTGCACATCTAGACTTTGTCCACTCTTCTTTGCAGAACTGCTCAAGTTCAGTTAAATTTGATAGTGACAGTTTGTGGACTGCAGTCTTCAAGTCGTTCCACAGATTTTTATTGTGGTTTAAGTCTTGGCTCTGACTAAGCCATGCAAGGACATTCACCCTTTTCTCCTTCAACCACTGTGTGGTCATTTTTCTGTGTGCTTTGGATCATTGCCATGTTGGAAGGTAAACCTTCTTCCCATTGACAACTTTTTGGCAGAGGGCAGCAGATTTTCCTCAAGAATTTAATGGTATTTTGCCCCAGCCATTTTTCTTCTACCCTGACAAGTGCTCCAGTCACTGCTGCAGAGGAACATCCCCATAACAGGATATTGCCACCTCTATGCTTTACTGTGGGAATGGTGTTATTTGGGTGGTGAGCTGTATTGGATTTCTGCCAGACATATCGTTTGGTGTTGAGGCCAAATAATTTACATTTTGGTCACATCTGACCCTAACACCTTTTTCCATGTAGTCTCAGATTCTTCAAGGTGTGTTTTTAAGGTGGTCAGATGAGAATAAAATTGAATTATTTGGCCTCTATACCAAACTATATGTTTGGCGGACAAGCAGGCTTGGTCCTTGGCCCATCCCATGCATCTAACCTCCAAAGCCAGACTCTGCCTAGCGACATGGGTTTCAAACCCAGCTCTGAAGTTAGGGAAGTTTAGTTGTGGAAGATCCTCATGACAGATGTCAGACTGGCAAACTGGGGAGAGTAGTCTTGCACACCCTCTCAGTGTAGGGTACTTGGTTGTTGGTGGAAGCTCGCCTTCTTATCAACATTTTGGATGATTAGATTACCTTCTTAACATTGGGATCCTCTATTGCAAGGATGCTGAATGAAAATCCAGTTTGACAATGGATTAACCATGACACTAATTATCAAGGAGACACTAAAAGTCAGGCTGCTCAAAGGAAAGCAGAATTGATCCTCTTCAAGTTTCAGCCCTGTCCCCTGTTTATATCCCAGGTGTTAAAGATTGCCAGGTGGACTTTCTTAGTCATCACCATATAGATCCAGTGGAATGGGCTCTCCATCTGAGTGGTATTCCAGCATTTTGCCAGAAATGAAATGCCAAATGTTTGGATCTGCTTGGTCTAGATTAAACAACAAACTGTACAGGTTTGTTTCAAGGTACAGGGACCTTTGCAGTAAATGTGCTGGGGTCTGTCAATGTGATCTACACCACACCAGATTCTTCCTTACCTACGCCAAAGGTTTGAAAAGGAGGGCATTCCTGTTATTCTCATTGCACTGAATTGGCCCGGGAGGACTTGGACATACTCAGACTTCTGCCAGGCCTTTTTTGGACCCTTCCAGTTTCGTCTAAACCTTCTGTGTAAGGGCCAGTGTTTCATTTTGCCTCTCGGTTGCTGGCTTTAATTGCTTGGCTGGGATGGGGCATTTTGGATTACAATTGAGCCCTGGTTCACACTGACTGCGGGAATGAATTGCGTGAGTTCAGCTGAACTCGCACAATTTCATTCCTGCATGTCAGTTGTGATTTCGGGGGTGATTTCAGAGAGATCTGTGTGGGTTTCTGCATGGATGTCAATGGAAATCGGCAAAAGTAGCACAGAAAGGACTTTTGGGAATCGGTGCGGTGCCGCAAATGCGGCGTCGCACCGATTCGGACAGTGCCATTGCTGCCGATTTGACAAATCGCGTCACTGTGAACCAGGGCAAAAGGACACATTTTTTTTTTCCCTAACTATTCTGTTTCAGAGACCTTTTGACAACTCCTTCCTTGATTAAGGCCTTTGTTTAGGGTGTAGCTCACATTACACCCCACCACCTCTTCAGACAGTCTCCTGTGTCCTCTTGGGATCTCAATCTGGTTCTCTCAGCTCTTCAGAAGGTGGCCTTGTTGCAAACACCTCTGTGGGGAGAGATTGAATTAGTAGCCTTATCTTGTACAGAGCCTTTTTTAATATTGCATAAGGAAAAGGTTGTCTTGAGGCTCAAGGGCCATTTACTCCTGAAAGTGACATCTGTCTTCCATCTTAATCAGAATACAGTATTGTCCTTTCTTCTTTGTTTACTTCTTAGCTACTGCCTTCTTTAGGAAATCAAACTTCAAACTTCATCTTGGTGCTTCCCAGAGGTCCCCACAAAGTTCTTCCTGCCTGTCACTCCACCATTGCTAGGTGGATCACACAAGTTATCAGACTGTAGTCTGAAAGATGGGGTTCGTTCCTTCCCTTTTTAAGGCACACACTATTGGAGTTAGTGCTTTATCGAAGTTTCAGCATCAGGCATCTGTTTTTCAGATTTGCAAAGATGCTACCTAGGCTTCGATTCACGTGTTTACGTTCTACTTGGTGAAGGTTCAGGCCTCCTCTGGTGCTAGTTTCGGGTGTAAGGTGCTACAAGATGCTCTGAATCTGTCAGACCTTCTTGACCCTATTTATTTATTTATTTATTTATTTATTTATTTATTTATTTATTTATGTTTTTATATATTTTTTGTGGCACTGTTGCTGGTGTTTGCTATGTTGCTCACTTTTTAGTTTAACTGCTTTCTGGCTGTTTCAGAGCCTACTACGAACTTAACTGTAAAATGCATTTCCTGGATTACAGTACAGGGCAAATGTCCCTCCCCCTGTTCTTATGATCTCCTTATTGATTGCTACAAAACTGAGGCTATCAGGCAGTGGGAGGGGTCATATAGGAGATGTCCCTTCAGTTTATTTTTTTTTTTTGCCAGAGTCCAATCCCCTGAAGTTAACTGCAAATAACTCAGCCATAATGATTAATCATCTTGTGTTCTGTACTGACTACAGGAAATAGATGTTGGTAAACTATTTTGTTGCTTATAGCAATTGATTTTTTTACTGTAAGTCAGAAAAAGGGGAAATTGTGATGAGGCACACAACAGGTATAACTTCTTAAAGAATGTACAGTCATTACATTATATTATTATGTACATAATGACTGTACATTCTTTATTATGGACTATTGATAATGCAACTGAAGTTTTAGATTCTGTTTTGGACCTAAAGGTCCGTAACACACGATACAAAAATCGGATGGAAAAGTTCGTACGACGAGCTTTCTGACGATTTTCAGACCGTTAGTATGGTGCTTTCGACAGCCGATTTCGCTTTTTTGTCAGACAAAAGCTGGATGTGCAGACTATAAAATTTTTGTCGGATGTGAACTCCACGTCCGATTTTTTTTTATTGTTTTCATTAGTGCGGTTTTCGTACATAAAAAATTGTAAGAGCAAGGCTACGCATGCTCAGAAACAAAAGAATACATACAAAACTATTCAACACATTA
This sequence comes from Aquarana catesbeiana, assembly GCF_042186555.1. Taxonomy (NCBI): domain Eukaryota; kingdom Metazoa; phylum Chordata; class Amphibia; order Anura; family Ranidae; genus Aquarana; species Aquarana catesbeiana. The sequence goes on from NC_133329.1 coordinate 244,641,523, forward strand.
CGTCATTTCTGACGTATTCTGTCGAATGAAAATTTTCGTATTGTGAGTAACCTCTTCACTTTCGACTTGAGACTAGCATGCCACAAAAAAATAGACATTCAGTCATCCAAAAATCTGATTGTGTGTACGAGGCTTTAGGCTTTAGTGTGTTTTTTTTTTTTTTTTTTTTACACCTGAGAGATTTACCACTTGTTAAAGCTCACCTCATTTCCAACTCATTGACTTCACCGTGTCAAAAAGGCTCAACCAACAGCAAGTGGTTAATCACTCAACAGAACAAAGTTAAAGTGGAGCTAAATGCAAGGATAAAAAATTGTGATTGGGTAGGCTCTTCATTGCAGAAGAGACTTGTAATGTCGTCTCTCCTGCAATAAAATAAATGTACTTGCCTATTCACAGTCCAATGCAGAATGTACAGAAAAAGTATTGACAGCACTTCACTTTTTCCACATTTTGTTATGTTGCAGCCTTATTCCAAAATGGATTAAATCAATTTTCCTCAAAATTCTACAAACAATACCCCATGACAACTAGAAAGAAGTTTTGTTTTGAAATCTTTGCAGATTTATCAAAAATAAAAAACAACTTGATTGGAGTTCAGCTGTGGTTAACTCAGTTGATTAGATATGATTTGGAAAGGCACACACTTGTCTATATAAGGTCCCACAGTTAACAGTGCATGTCAGAGCACAAACCAAGCCATGAAGTCCAAGGAATTGTTTGTAGACCTCCGAGACAGGATTGTATTGAGGTACAGAAACATTTCTGCAGCATTGAAGGTCCCAATGAGCACGGTGGCCTTCATCATTCATAAATGGAAGAAGTTTGGAACCAAAGGGACTCTTCTCAGAACGGGCCTCCCAGCCAAACAGCAGCCGGGGGAGAAGGGCCTTAGTCAGGGAGGTGACCAAGAACCCAATGGTCACTCTGACAGAGCTCCAGCGTTTCTCTGTGGAGAGAGGTGACCTTCCAGAAGAACAACCATTTCTGCAGCACTACACCAATCAGGCCCATATTGTAGAGTGGCCAGACAGAAGCCAATCCTCAGTAAAAGGCACATGGCAGCCCACCTGGAGTTTGCCAAAAGACACCTGAAGGACTCTCAGACCATGAAAAACAAAATTCTCTGATCTGATTGAACTCTTTGGCCTGAATAGCAAGTGTCACGTCTGGAGGAAACCAGGCACCGCTCATCACCTGGCCAATACCATCCTTGCAGTGAAGCATGGTGGTGGTAGCATCATGCTGTGGGAATGTTTTTCAGTGGCAGGAACTGGGAGACTAGAGGATCAAGGGAAAGATGAATGCAGCAATGTACAGAGACATCCTTAATGAAAACCTTCTCCAGAACGCTCTGGACCTCAGACTGGGGTGAAGGTCAAGCACACAGCCAAGATAACGGAGTGGCTACAGGACAATTCTGTGTGAATGTCCTTGAGTGGCCCAGACTTGAACCTGATTGAACATCTCTGGAGAGATCTGAAAATGGCTGTGCACTGACGCTCCCCATCAAACCTGGTGAAGCTTGAGCGGTCCTGCAAAGAAGAATGGGAGAAACTGCCCAAAAATAGGTATGCCAAGCTTGTAGCATCCTACTCAAAAAGACTCAAGGCTGTAATTGGTGCCAAAGGTGCTTCAACAAAGTATTGAGCAAAGGCTGTGAATATTTGCGTACATGTGATTTTTGTTTTTTTTTAATAAATTTGCAAAGATTTCAAACAAACATTTTGGAATAAGTCTGTAATGTAAAGTGAAACCCTGTGAATACTTTCCGGATGCACTGTAGATGCAGCACATGTGCAGTTCTGTTTACATTTCTGACACCGTGCCAGTGTGTCAGAGTTAATAAACTGATTCCTGCTCAGTGACCTCAAACCACAATGGCCAATCCAAGACAGCTGAAGACCGACAGCTGGAAGAAGGCGGTAACAAGATGCTGACACTGGTGAGAGAGGTCAGATAAGAATTCTTGTCTTTAGTTCAGCTTTAAGGGCCTATTTAGACTGTTGCGTTTGCTTTATTGGGTAGTATTTGTAGTTTTTAGAAGACAACTTGCACTTTTTTTTACAACTGAACATGTAAAAATGCACCTGATGAGAACAGACTGTGGACCACTAGGATAAAATTAAAAATGGCACTGAACATTTTGTGCCTTATCTTGAATTGTGAGGCCTTGTACACACTGGGCTTATAAATCGCCTCTTTTACAGGCACTAGCCATTTTTTTGGGGGCTGTAAAAGCACCTCTATTTTGGCCTAGAAGAAAAGAGGTTTAACCTTAAACTACGTAGAGGGTTCTTTACTGGAAGAGCGCCAAGGATGTGGAATTCCCTTCCACAGGCAGTGGTCTCAGCTGGGGGCATCGATAGTTTCAAAAAACTATTCGATAAGCACCTGAACGACCACAACATACAGGGATATACAATGTAATACTGACACATAATCACACACATAATCACACAAATTTGAATGGTCCCTAGGCGAAGTTTGTACTGAGAGTATGGAGATTGCTATTGCTGACCTTTCCCTCTGAAAATGCTAGAAGCCTGGTTATAGTTGTGCACCTTCTTTGAAAATGCTGGATGCCTGGCTATATGGCTGAAGCATTGACTTAATTGCTTTTACTTCTAACCTGGAAGAAGTATGCAGATCAGAAGTTCTAACTTTACTGATGTGTGAATTTGTGACAGCGCCTCAAAGAATCCAAGTCCATGGCAGTGGAATATTAACATCACTGCACCCCAGTAAACTGTTTACATTAAAAAAAAGTTAATTTATTGCATTACTATATTTATATATGTGAATGGCAATTTGCTAAAGTGCACATTTTGTGTGTATTTGCTGCTCCTCATCCTGCTATCAACATTGAAATTGAAACAGCATTTGGAACTTGGATAGACAAGTAGGACATTTTTCAGGGAGTTTAATACCTACTACACAGGATGTGAAGTTTGGATGGAAAATACCGCTTTTGGAATGATTGTCCGATAATCTGATCGTTTACAGCATTCGAGAACCGATCATGACGGTTCATGCAAAATTATCCGAAGGGTCAAGCACAAATTTTTTTTGTAGGATAACAGAACAAATCAAATTGGAAAAATTCTGTGAGCCACAATAATCTTATGCCTTGCTTGTGCTACCTCCAGGTGCATGCGCTAATCACTCTTCATATAACGTGCATAGGACAGATTTACAAGTTATGCGCTGCGCTTGGGTGACCCCAAAAACAAAATTAATAATAACCAACTCTGTGCTTACCAATGCGATAACATTAAATACAAATAATATGAATGTTGAATAAATAAACAAGGTGTGAAAAAACAAGTGCTTGTTACACCATAAATTAGTGCTTAATTAGTGCTTGAAACACCATACATAGTGTCTTAATCTACATAAAAAGTGCTTAGTGCTCAATATAAAGTATCCTGCTTGAATAAATTAATAAATAAAAAAAGTTCTCTTTAGCACTCTAAATAGTGCGTGCAAATAATGTCTAGCAGTGATAAAACAATGCGTGCAGGTGGTGTTCAGCTGTGACAACAATCCAACATCATGCCGAAGATATCCTGAGTGCTGCAAAACATGCTCCAGTGCTCCTTCGTGACCCCCTTAAGCTAATGTGCTCACCTCAGGGCGTGTGACTCAGCTGCTACCCTGAGTCCAAATACGCTTTGGAGCCACCCCTGGGCTCAGTCTCAGTGTCTGCTGCACTCCTCCAGCTGTATGTGGCTCCATACATATAAATGAAAAGGAAACTATATGGTGTAATATAGTCAAATTACTTTTATTAAAAGAAAACGCTCCCCACATCGGGGTACTCACATGGCACTGGTGCGTCAGTGCACCATACTATAACGGCTTTCTATGCAAAATCACTGGATGTTTGGTGCGGTATGCTGTGCTGGGACAACGCTGGTGTAAAGTCCGTGTCAGTCTCTCCGTCCTGGCCCCTCCCCTACGCGTCTTCGACACAGGGATCACGTGTCATCATCAGGGGGATATGAATAGACGGATTTTCTACAGGATTATATAAGGCAATCGCGGTCATTTTGCCATAGATCGCAGACACTCTAATGCTAGGCTACAACTTCTGTTATGACTAATGAGCCTATCTCATCACATTAACCCTAACTGCTGCTGAAAATAGTAAGTGGAGAAAATTTGCCTAGTGTTATTTTATCACATTAACTCTGTCCTGGAATTACACTTACAAATGAGTCTCATTCGGCTGTTATTGACAGGCCGTAAAATAACACTAGGCAAATTAGGGAGTAGCCGGATGTGGGCGGGATCTAGCCGCCGATGCTGAGCCCTTGGTGCTCGGCGTCTCCCTTCCGTGATGCTCGCTTCGGATAGCTCACGGACCACCCCCTAGCGCACCGTAGCTGTCCATCGCCCCCCTCGACACGCTGCCCTCGGTCCTTACCGCCCACACACCAGACACCGACACTGAAACCCCAGGAGTCAGCCGCAGATGGTGGAGGAGATGAGAGTGGTGCGCCCAGACTTGCAGCAGTGAGCGACTCTGTAGTGAAGAGCTCCGCCGAAGCACGGGTTCACCGAGCCTCCCCCGACGCAAGCTGGAGCCTGTGGTCCCCTGTTGACCCTACGGGAGGAGAAAGAAGAGGGAAAAAAAAAAAAGAAAGAAAAATATGCATGGACTGGTTTAAGGTCGGACCCGTAGAGACTGTCATCTGGTCACCTGGCAACACACGAGGAAGCAAAAGAAATCAGCAAATCAGAAAGAAAAGAGAAGCCCAATGTGTGACCAGAAGGCAGTGAGGAGTTTGAGAGAGCCCCAGGAGCTACACAATTGGTAAGATACAGATCTGTGTAAAACCGACCAGAAGGGTAAGTGACTTTATCTTAAGACCTGCATATATTTCAAAATATCGTTTATGTTTGCCACAACAATACACTCCGCTGGAGCAACATCTTAAGGAAGAGAACTGATTAGTACTACATTGTATTACCGTATGGGACTGTAAGTGGATAACATAGAACCGATTGATCCCTGGGGTTGCTTAACGGTTGAGGATCTGGGTTTCAGCACGATATACCAGGTTACCCCTAGGGAATGGGAATCACCACAGAGTAAGAGGTGACAGGAAACAATCTGTTATACAGCTTCCTTGTGCGGAATCGCAAAGTCCCTGCGCAGTGGATAGGTTACTCGCCAGCCTCCACTCCCGCAGGGATTGAAAACACTTAGTCTCTCTACAATACAGAGAAGTAAGGCTGCAGCGGAATGTTGGGATTTTTTCTCAGCCCGTGGTGATAGAGATGGTTAGGGAGGAGGAGGAGAAGCCGATGTACCCGCTATGACTTTGCCCTACCCGTCTATAATAAAGGGAAATAAGAAAGAAGAAAGAGAAGAGGAAGGTGTTAGAGGAGGAGGAAACAGAAGTCAGGGGAGAAGGGAAAATGAGAGGTAAATCAACGAAAGGGGCAACCGCCAACCCGCCTAGAACAAGCGCAAGCCCGGGAGCTATCAGAAAATATATGGTTAATGACAGCAGCAAGGAAAGCCTGGGTAAAGTAACAGGGGCCAAAAATAAAACTCCAGATTGCCCATCTAAAATTGGGACTAGAAGACAGCTGGCTGACATTGAAATACGACCTTCCGGTAGTGAGACAATGGAAGAATTATCAACGGAACCCCAACAGAAAACACAACTCCCCACAAAGGAGGAGATGGCAGAAATGTTCGCAAAACTTGAAGCATTGATTAAAAGCGAGATAGGTATCTTACATGAGAACATGAACCATATTTTAAAAAGGGTGGAGGAGGTAGAAACCATAGTTGATAAGCAAGGGGCAGATATAAAAGATCTGAAGCTCCATATGGAAGCGCTGCAGATAGAACAAAGAAATATAAGGTATAGATTGGAAGACCAAGAGAACCGTGGAAGAAGGAAAAATCTCCGGATTAGAGGCCCCCCTGAGATGCAAGATGGAAAAGAGAATTTGCAAGAAAAAATGGATGTAATCTTTAAAGACCTGGTGAATACAACTGACACTAGCTTCAAACTAAAACTGGACAGAGTGCACAGGATCAGAAAGCCAGTGTGTCAAGGTTATTGGATCATGTGCTTCTACCCTTTTAGAGAGGTTCAAAAATGTGAGAGCAAGAGAGGATGTCTAGTTTTAAAATGTATTTCTTACAACGTGAGGGGCTTAAATTCTCCCATTAAACGTGCCAACATCTTAAGAGAACTGAAATTCCTGAAAGCTGAGGTGGTAATGCTTCAAGAGACACATCTATGCATCAGCAAGTATCAAAAAATCTTCTCTACAGATTTCCCAGTATGGTTTTATGGAGACTCCCCGACTAAGGGGGCAAAAGGAGTGGCCATAGGGTTTGCCAAGGAGGTAAGGTTTGAGATAGAAGAGAGAATGACCGACCCTGATGGGCGATTTCTCTTTTTGAGAGGTAAAATAAATGGCTCGGAATGCTCACTGGCAAACATTTATGGGCCAAATAAGAACACATTTAGATATGTAATGGGCGCCCTGGCCAAATTTGAAGAATTCAAGGGGGGGGGCATTATAGCGGGGGATTTTAACCTATGCCTGGATCCTGTGAGAGACTGTACGTCCCATGTGCGGAGGACAGGGGGTGTCTGGATAAATAAACTCAAAAAGAAGCTGCACCAGCTCCAGCTTGTAGACGTTTGGAGTATGCAACATGGCAATACAAGAGATTACACATTTCTATGCCCCCGTACATGCGACATACTCTAGATTAGACTTCTTTTTGGTAGAACACCGGTTATTGGAGGTGGTCACTGATGCGGCCATCGGTAACATGACATTTTCCGATCATGTACCGGTGAGCCTACAGATGAGAATGGGTGAACCTCGCACACGGGGTGTAGGCTGGAGATTGAATGAGGATCTTCTCCAAGATAAAGATATCATAAAGAGGATCAAAGAAGAATTAGAACTGTACTTTAAAATAAACGTGCCAGGGGAGATTACTGAGGCCACAGTCTGGGAGGCCCATAAAGCATATATTTGGGGCATATTAATGATGATAGGAGCCGAAAGAAAAAAGAGACTGGAAAAAGAAAAGAGCGTATTGTCAAAAGAAATTCAAGAATTAGAACAGCAACACAAAACATTGGGAGAGGTGCTGATTAGTCTACATAGGAGAAGAGATGAGGGCTATAATTGAATATGAATCGAGTAAGACTTTTAATCTAGTGAAAAAAGACAGATACATTAACGGTAATAAACCAGGTAAACTTCTAGCCAGGGCCTTGAAAAAAAAGAAAAAGACCAATTATATTGAAAAAATAAGGACTAAGTCAGGGGAAATCAGATATAGAACGTGTGATGTAGCGAGAGCTTTCCAAGAATTCTATGGAGAGTTATACGCAATAAACACAAATAAAACACATGAGGCCAATAGAAGTAAAAGCGAGGACATCCAAAACTTTTAAAAAAAAACGCACGTTTACCTAAAATAGCGGAAAGCGACAAAAATATTTTAGACGCCCCAATAACTGAACAGGAGCTCAAGAAAGCGCTTCAGAATACCCCAATCGGTAAAAGTCCAGGGCCAGACGGGCTGACCGTTCTCTACTACAAAAAATTCCAAGACTTACTGATACCTATAATGTGTTCATACATGAACGGGATAGGGCAAAACTGGGAGATGAGGAAAGAAGCACTAGAAGCTAACATCGCTATTATTTGGAAAGAAGGAAAGGACAGTACGTTATGCTCCAGCTAAAGGCCCATTGCACTCCTAAACACCGACACAAAATTATTTGCCAAGATCCTAGCCGACAGGTTGAAACAGATAATCAACGAGATTTTCCACCCAGATCAGGTGGGCTTCGTGCCAGGCAGAGAAGGGAGAGATAATAGTATCGAGACATTAATGGTGGTCCTGAAAATAAAAGAGAGCGGAGCCCCAGGTCTACTCCTGTCGATTGATGCTGAAAAAGCCTTTGACAGGGTAGACTGGGGCTTCATTTGGGACACTTTGGAGGAGATTGGACTGGGTAATAGAATGCTTAGCTGGATCAAGGCCTTATATACACACCCCACAGCGAGAGTGAAGACGAATGGAACTCTATCTGAACCATTTAAAATGCTTAACGGCACCAGACAGGAGTGTCCGCTTTCCCCACTGCTGTTTGTGCTGGCTTTAGAGCCCCTCCTTGTGAAGATAAGGCTCAACCCGGACATCGGCAGGGTAATAATATGGGACGAAGAGTATAAAATTGCCGCCTTTGCGGACGATATATTATTTTATGTAACCCGTCCGAGGATTACTCTTCCGAACCTGATAGAGACCATCAAAGCCTACGGTAGAATGTCCAACTTCCGGGTCAACCCAACTAAGTCTGAAATCTTGGACATAGTGGAAGATAAAGAAGGGGAAAACACATACCAAAAGAGTTTCCCATTTAGATGGGGGATAAATGAGCTCAACTACCTAGGAGTTAAAATTACTACATCTAAAGAGTCATTGCTCCAAGCTAATTTTATATCACTCCTCAATGAGATCAAGACCAACCTGAATAGACTCCCATGCAACCAACTTTCATGGGGAGGTAGAATTAATCTATTCAAGATGACAATCCTGCCAAAAATCGTTGTTATTTTTTATTAATAAATGTCATATTAAATTGAAAGGGGCCTCTCCCCCCCCTCTTACCCTCCCCACCCTCGCCCCTACCCTCAGGCCCCTCCTCCCACCTCCCCCCCCCCTCGTTTTGGCCTCTTCTGACCTCTGAACCCATAGTGGTACTAAACTCCATTTCCACTAATGGTTCTTCTCCTTGAGGTGAGGCTCTGACCCTGTCCCCGACCCCCCCCCCCCCATTTCCCCCCGAACATAGGGGGGTGTTGGGTAGGTAACGCGTCGGAGACCCCAGAGTAGCCATATTCAGACCCCCTTTTCACCTTCCCCATCCTCCCCTCTCACCCCGCACCATAAACTCTTTCCTATCTTCCAGGAGCTATGTAACATTCTCAGAAAAAAAAAAGGTTTGTCCAGCATCCTAGAAAAGACTTTCTCCCTCCGACCAAGCAGGTATCTCTGGAACTTATAAGTTTAACTTACCCTGTTTCCCCGAAAATAAGACCTAGCGTGATTGTCAGTGATGGCTGCAATATAAGCCCTACTCCCCAAATAAGCCCTAGTTCAAGTCCTTGTAGGTCTTATTTTCAGGGTAGGGCTTATTTTCGGGGGAAACAGGTTAGGGCTTATTTGGGGGGTAGGACTTATATTGCAGCCATCACCGACAATCACGCTAGGTCTTATTTTCGGGGAAACAGGGTAGAACAGAAGTCCTGTAAGACCTCAGTCTCGCAAATCTTCCATCTTTGTAGCCTATCGGGCATGCCAGGAATCCCCAGTTATACTTGATGTTTGAAGAACGCATTTGCTCAAGTAATGGTTTGAGGTGTCGTAGCCTGGCAAGTGTCTCCGGAACAAGGTCTGCAAATATTTGAAGCTCAACCCCTTCATATTTTATAGGTGGTCTTCCCCTCATTTTACCCCATATTTCTGCTTTTTCCTCATATTTCTGGAATCCGACTAGAATGTCTCTAGGGCGGTCTGCTGCTATATTTTTAGGTTTTCTAACCCGGTGAATTCTATCGATCTTTAACCTATCAACGCCTTTATCCAACAAGGGGTTAAAAATTAATTTCATAATTTTCTCTAAATCTTCACCGTTTTTCTCAGGAAGGGCTTGGATTCTCAGGTTTTGTCTTTGACTTTTGATTTTCCTGTTCTTCCAATTTATAGAGAATTTTTCTTTGATTTATTTGCATTGTTCTTACTTGCTCTTTGAGTTTATTGAGTTTCTGAGCTTGCTTATCTGTTTGTTCTTCCATCCCTTCCACTCTAGTCAGCAGCATTCCCAGGTCTGTTCCTAGTGCGGTGGTTTCACCTTTCATTGAATTTTCTAGTCTTAGTAGCATCCCTGACATTTCCAGTTTTGTTGGAATTTGAGCTCCTTCATTCTGGTCTTCCATCCTGCTTGCCTCTGGATCGCTCTCTGTACTTATATTATCTCTAGAGAGATCAGGGGTCTTTCTTTTCTTCTTTTCAAATTCCCTTTTCCTATCTTGTTTTACCTGCTGTTGTTGTCTGCCAGAACCTCGGTTCTCAGGGCTTTTCTCTTTTGTCATGTATTGTTTGATAGTACTGGTATTTGCTTTACCCTTAGGGGATTTTTCAGTCGCTTCCCTTTTGAGGTCCTGCCTTTCATACTGTTTTTTTTTTTGGTCGTGATTTTACGTTTCCCAGTTTTATATATTACACTTTCCTTATACGAGACACGTTCCGGTAGTTCGAACCATTATTATTCTCAACTTTCCTTCTGGACGTCTGCTCCAGGTCGTATGTTATGCAAATTTGTTAGATAAGAGGCTAAGTCCAAAAGACAGCGGGAAATCTAAAACTGCCCAAACATGTTACTGCAAAATTAAAAATATTATTGCATATCAAACGGATTTGGGTACAGTCCCTCTGTGTAGCTGAGATCTTATAAATAGATGTAGCTGGTCAGGCAGACAGGCCAGCTAGTGGTTATGCACAGGTATAATTAATTCGGCCCGCTGGTTGTAAAAATATTAATTGTTGAAATCCCAGATGTTAATGATTGGAGCTCCTATGTGCGGCCCGAGGTAATGCTACCAAACAGGTATATATTGGTTCCAATACTATGTCCAGAGGTGCACAAGTATGTATCATCTATTAAAAACTAGAGCTAGTTATTTGCAGGGATTTATCAGAAAGTGTTAGTCCTTGCAGATTTTGTACTGGGGAGTACTATTATGCGCGGTTAAGTCTGAGTAGTGTGGAGGTTGGTACTCTAATCAAGCATCAGGCATCCGCAGAATCCAGAACATAAATAAATAAATAAATAAATAAATAAATAAAAACCCTGTGTATTGCAGATAGAGACTGTAACAGGTCCTGTTTCCGTTCCAAGTATATGTTGGGACATTCAAAAATACTCCAGACTCCGCTAGCGTACACTGGTATTTGTGGGTCAGTTCAAACGTCTGTTGGAGTTTATAGACTTATGCTGATTTATATGCAGAAATAAGCAGGAATAAATAAAACTCTAAACATCAAAATAACCATTAAGTTAAGGGTCCTTTCAGTCGAACATGTAAACAAAATTTAAGTCCACATGTATGACCTAGAACATCTGTTAGCCGCTGATTTGCTCTGACTTGCAGTCTATCAGCTATATCTATTTAGCTGGTAAACTGATAGGTAGGTTTATGAGTAGGAGGCGTTCCTGTAGCCATCCAGTACATTAACAATCAGGTCCAGGAGATACATAAATATATCTGCTTATACAAATATATTCCAGTGTCTCCAAGTATATGCAGATATATTCTAAGCATCAGCAGATGTATAATAAAGATTGCAGTTGGATTTAAAAGGAAACTTATGCAAGCAGGAATTTATGCAATTAAGTACTGGAATAAGCGGCTGTTTCAACTGTTGCAGTTATTTGTTGTTAAATACCGGGATGTACAGGTACCAAGTACTTTCTGGTGTTGTTAGAGATGCATTCAAAGACATACAGATACATATATTAGTGAGCTGATAGTTGCAGGCACAAGCAGACTCTTATGTACAAAATTATACTAGTATATATGGACCCTTGCAGGTGTAAATAGGTGCTTACAGAAGTATGCTGGTATATGCTGATATATGCAGATACAGGGCTTTTTTCCAGCGGGAACCAGGGATAGCCACCAACAGTGCCAGCAGTACCCACCAACAGTGCAAGCAGTACCCACCAGGGATACCCACCAGCAGTGCCAGCAGTACCCACCAGAGATAGCCACCAACAGTGCCAGCAGTACCCACCAGGGATAGCCACCATCAGTTCTGGCAGTACCCACTAGGGATACCTATCAACAGTGCCAGCAGTACCCACCAGCAGTGCCAGCAGTACCCACCAGGGATACCCACCAGCAGTGCCAGCAGTACCCACCAGGGATACCCACCAACAGTGCCAGCAGTACCCACCAGGGATACCAACCAGCAGTGCCAGCAGTACCAACCAGGGATAACCACCATCTGTGCCAGCAGTACCCACCGGTGTTACCCACCAGCATTGCCAGCAGTACCCACCAGGGATACCCACCAACAGTGCCAGCAGTACCCACTAGAAATACCCACCAGCAGTACCCACCAACAGTGCCAGCAGTACCCACCAGTGATCCCCACCAGCAGTGCCAGCAGTACCCACCAAGGATACCCACCAGCAGTGCCAGCAGTACCCATCAAGGATACCCACCAGCAGTGCCAGCAGTACCCACCAGGGATACTCACCAGCATTACCATCCACCAGGGATACCCACCAGCTGTACCATCCACCAGGGATACACAGCAGCAGTACCCACCAGGGATACCCATCAGCCGTACTATCCACCAGGGATACCCATCAGCCATACCATCCACCAGGGATACTCACCAGCCGTACCATCCACCAGGTATATCCACCAGCAGTGCCAGCAGTACCCATCAGGGATACCCACCAGCCGTACCATCCACCAGGGATACCCGCCAGCCGTACCATCCACCAGGGATACCTACCAGCCATACCATCCTCCAGGGATACCCACCAGCAGTGCTAGCAGTACCCACCAGGGATACCCACCAACCGTACCATCCACCAGGGATACCCACCAGCCGTACCATCCACCAGGGATACTCCCCAGCAGGACCCACCAGCAGGATTCGCCAGCAGGGCCCCCGCAGCAATACCAGCCAGCAGTACCCACCAGCAGGACCTGCAGTAGTACCCACCAGCAGGACCCACAGCAGTACCAGCCAGCAGTACCCACCAGCAGGACCCGCAGCAGTACCAGCCAGCAGACACCACCAGCAGTACCAGCCCTGGAGGACAGCCAGCAGCAGCCGCCAGCCATAGCTGCCCTAGGGACAGCAGCAGCTGCCAGCCATACCCACCTGGGGGACAGCAGCAGCCGTCAATCATACCGGCCTGGGGGACAGCAGCAGCCAGCGATACATGCAGGAATCCTGAGTAAGAAGTGATGATTGAGGTAAGTTAAGGTGAAGGTAAACTGCAGTGCATCAGTGTGAAAGCAGCCTTAGGCTTCCTTCACACGATCGGTGCAATCGGGTCCGCCTGTCCGTTTTTCGGGCGGAACCGATCAGACCTTCCATTCACCTCTATAAAGTGGCAGATTTAGACGGATTTGTGTCCTTTTACGCCTGCCTATGTCAAATCTGATCCGCTTATAAAAAATAGAAGGGGATCCGTCCCCTTACGTCTGAGTGAATAGGACTGGAGGGCTAAAGTGGCCCTCGCTTTTCAAAAGGTTGGGCACCCCTGCTCTAGCCTCTCCTGGTTGTTTTCAGGGTTCAGAGGTTCACTGTCCCTCCCAGGTTTCCTTTAGCACCATGGAAATTTAGGGTAGAGTCACACCAGATGTTGCTTGGACTGCCTTAGCGGCTTTTCCAGCGCTGTCCCACTGCACCCCCACTGCAAGACAAGGCAAAATGCCTTGTCTCCCTGGTGTGGCCAGTTCACACCACTGTGTTATGGTGGTGTGTGGGCAGTGTGTGCTGAAGAAAAAGTACTGGGTGCTCTACTTTTTTTTTCCAGCACAGTACAGTGACTAGATGACAGTAGATAGAACTTTATGAAATGTCACTGTGTGACATCTCAATAAAGATTATTTAGGGGGAATTCACACCAGGATCGCTGCATCAGCACTGCTGGCACCACAATGCACACCAGCAGCTGCATGTGTGAATGGACCTTTAAAGGGTAACTCCACTTTCGTGGGAAAAAAATTAGCACATAAAAACAAATTAAAAGAGAAGTAAAGTTTTTTTTTTTTTTTTTTTTTTTTCAGTTTCATACTTATCTAGGTGGATGCAGCTATCGGTCTGATGCTCCATCTGTCCCCCCATTGTGTCTCTGCACTGAGAACCGAGCGATAGAACATCGCCAGTAACTCAGTTCTCACAGCTCCCCAAGCAGAGAGCTTCAGACTGTTAATCAGCAGCTCTACACTCTGCTCCCTCCTCGCTCATTGGAGTGCTGAGCTGTGGAGGGGCGGGGAGCGCCCGTCTCAGCCTATAAGTGACTCGCTGAGAGGCTGAGACAGGTGTCAGTTCAGACACCTGGCGGATCCAGACTTCCATTGTGGGGATGACATGGTGCCTGGACTGCTTTCTGTCACATCAGCAGAGAGCGGACTGAAGTCCGCTCTCTGCTGAAAACGGGTCACAGGAGTGCAAAACGGATTGCACTCTTTTGGGCCATAGGAGAAGCCCAGCCAAACAAGCTTTGGCTGGACTTTTCCTTTAATATAACATGTACAATTGTGACACAAGTCATATTGTAATTGAATGTAATTAAAAATTACCTTTCCCTTTCAATCTGCAGCACTGTAATTTTCTGAAAAATGCAATATGGCTACCTTGAGGCATTCTGTATACAGATGGTGTACAGAGCACCACCTGATATGCCTTTTCCTGCTTGTGTGATTGGCTTACTGATTTTACAAGAAGTCTGCACTAAGATGCAAATCAGATTTTGGGCATCCCCTACAACAAAAGTTTCATTTTTGGTGAGATACTCCCAAAGGGAAATAACATCTAAAGGGATGCAGACCCTGCTATTTTCCTCATTGGAGCCCTGCAGGCACACCATCTGATTAATAATTATAAAATCACTTCCACACAGATTCCCTTTTCACATGGACACAGACATACAAACAGCTCTTTCTTTAGAATAACAAGAGGTAGGAATCTGCATCAAAGTTTGTTAAAACACCTGCAATGTACATAGATCACCCAGAGGGTAATGTTTTTTTCTTAACAAAAGCAGAGTTATTCTTTAAGGTTCAGCAGTATGAGTTAATCAGTTATTCTGAATCGTAAGAGAATTAGCTACTGTAGCAGGAGAACAGTCAGACAGTCATTCAGATGCTTGGAGTGGCATTCAAACTGGTCTAGGCAGGTTTTATATACACATGAGATGAAGAAGTCAAAGAAATGACAGTTGATTATTTACAGAGTAGTAACTGACTGTATGTCCAGATGTGGTCAACATGTGACCTTGAAGGACAGGTACAAGCTTAGGCAATTAGGAACTCCTTCAAGTGTTAACGGGGCTTTAATCAGTAATCAGCTTAATTGCTGAGGCTGCCTTATTTTTCACATCACATCGCAAAATTATAATAAGCTTTAGCCTAGGTTCACACTGACAGCGGGAGGAAATCGGGTGAGTTCAGCTGAACTCGCCCGATTACATTCCCGCATGTCAGTCCCGACTTTGGGGGCGATTTCAGAAACATCTGTGCGGGTTGCTGCACAGATGTCTATGGAAATCACACCCCGAAGCTGCCTAAAGTAATACTTTTGGGAATCGGTGTGGCGCCGCACCGATTCAGACGGTGCCATTGCTGGCAATTGCCGCCGATTTGGCATGCGATTTGACATATCAAATCGCATGCCAAATCGTTTGAATGTGAACCTAGGCTTAGACAGAAATGACCTTTAAAATAAAATAGTAAATTATACAGTAAATGTTTCAGGAAGAAATTAACTTGAAACTAGAATAGTTTAAAAAAAGTAGAGGACAAACCATCTCAAAGTCACATGTAATCTTATATATATAATATATATATATACACTTATCATGTGACGTGTGCTAGAGTTACATTATCCTGACGCCCTTCCCAGCATCTTAGAAATGCCAAGAGTGGATTGAATGTTCATAATGCAGCACATGTTCCACAGGCAATGTACGGACACACAAAAAAAAATTGCTAGATAGGAAAAGGAATTTTTTGGCACAAGAACTTTACCTCCTAACAATCTAGCAATCTGTTTTGCACCAGAACAGACCTGGCTGTTCTGGCTGTTTTTGCGCATGTTAACTTGTGTTTTTTGTGCATTAACTGGTGTCTCATTAAGGCAGTACATTTAAATGAATGTGCTGCATAATCACCAGAATGGAGGAAAAACCAGACATGCGCCATTTTTTAAAGCAGTGCACCACAACTCATGGAGGTGCTTTACTGTGTGTTGTGGTGCTCTGCAATTAGGGATGCCAACTCATTCCTTTAAACCCGAACACATAATATTTACACAAGTTCTGATGCTAATTTAATGCAGATAATGCACAAAGTGAGTTTAATTGCCAGCTTAATCAGCCAGAGAACCTGTGTAATTAATATGTGTTTGGGTTTAAAGGGATGAGTATCTGCAATGCATATATATCAGAGGTACATTGGTTTAACCGGTTCCCGACCTTGTCACGTAGATATACTGCGGCACAATGACTATCCTGGGCGAAATCCTGTAAGGGTGCGTTCTACCTTTTTTCGGCCACCAGAGGGCGCATGCGCACGCTGCACGGCGGGGGACCCGATTCGTGTGGCTGGCAGGCACGATCGCCGCCAGCCACGCGCGTTTGAGTGCACGAGCACCGGCACAGGGATTTGTGTGTGTGAACACACAAATCCCTGTGCTGTCAGAGGAGAGGAGCCATATCGTTTGTTCCTAAGTAGGAAAAACGATATGGCTCCTCTCCTAGTCAATCCTATCCCCATACAGTTACAACACACTGAGGGAACACACAATTAACCCCTTGATCCCCCCCTAGTGTTAACCCCTTCCCTGCCAGTGACATTTACACAGTAATCGGTGCATTTTTATAACACTGATCGCTGTATAAATGCCAGTGGTCCCAAAAAAAGTGTCAAAAGTCTCCGATCTGTCCGTCGCAATGTCGCAGTACTGCTAAAAATCGCAAATCACCGCCATTACTAGTAAAAAAAAAAAATAAGAAAAATGCCATCTTTCCCATAGTTTGCAGACGCTATAACTTTTGCGAAAACGAATCAATGTACGCTTTTTGCATTTTTTTTACCAAAAATATGTAGAAGAATATATTGGCCTACACTGATGAAGAAATTCGTTTTTTTTTTTTTTTTAAATTGGGGGATATTTATTATAGCAAAAGCTAAAAAATATTGTGTTTTTTTTCTAAATTTTTTGTTTATAGCGCAAAAAATAAAAACCGCAGAGGTGATCAAATACCACCAAAAGAAAGCTCTTTTTGTGGGAAAAAGAGGATGCAAATTTCATTTGGGTACAGCATCGAACGACAGCGCAATTGTCAGTTAAAGAGACGCAGTGCCAAATTGTAAAAAGTGCTCTGGTCAGGAAGGGGGTAAAATCTTCAGGGCCAGAAGCGGTTAATGCATTTGGGTGCCATTGACAATGAATGTATGGTGTTTTTCCTTTTTTAAGAGGACCCCAAAATAGAGTGTCTATACCTGATTTTTCTCATCTGGGATTAGAGCCCTTTCACACTAGGGCGGTTTGCAGGCGCTATTGCGCTAATTATAGCGCCTGCAAACCGACCCGAAAGTGCCGCTGCTTTGTATCCAGTCTTTGAAACTGGAGCGGTGCGCTGGCAGGACGGTAAAAAAAGTCCTGCTAGCAGCATCTTCGGAGCGGTGAAGGAGCGGAGTATATACCGCTCCTTTACCGCTCCTGCCCATTGAAATCAATGGGACGGCGCGGCTATACCGACGGCAAAGCGCCTCTGCAGAGGCGCTTTGCGGTGGTTTTTAACCCTTTCTCGGCTGCTAGCGGGGGGGGGGGTAAAACCGCCCCGCTAGCGGCCGCATACCGACGGTAAACCGCCGCTAATAGTAGCGGCGTTTTACCTCCGCCCCCGCCCCAGTGTGAAAGGGCCCTTACTTGACCCATGGATCTACTAAATGACAAGAATATGAGGTTTATGGAGTTTTTTTACATATTTTGCTGGTATTATACATTTGAATGTTGGTGAATCACAATGGAGTTAGGCCTCTTTCACAAGGGCAGCCAGGAGGTGGTAAAATACAGACATCTCTAGTCTCCCAGAAGGTGCCGGAGACTCCCGCATTTCTGCGGTGGCTCCCGCACACCCACATAAACTGTGTTTACTCTGCTCAGCTTATGAATGGACAGGAGCCTCTTTCTCCTGTTCATTCATCTTTAGTGCTGAGAAAGGGACTGGGGAATGTGTCCTCAGTCCCTTTGTCTGTCTCAAAGGGGAGATGTCAGGGGTCTGTTTAGACCAAAAATAAAAAATAAAACATTGTAAAAAAATTCTAAAAAATGAAAAAGTGTAAAAAAAAAAAATTAAAAAATGCATTGCGAAAAAAAATTAAAAACTAATTAAATGTAAAAAAATCAATTATTAAAAGTAAAAAAACTACTGACACTGTTCACTGCCACCCACCCCCGACACCCTTCTCCAGAAGCACTGCGAAAAAATATTGAGAAAGTGATTTAAATAATATTTTGCCGTGATGGGGGGCAGTGGACGATTTTTGCAAGTTGTGATGTCTAAAAAAAACATGGTTTACAGTTTACCTGTAAAATTCTTTTCTTTGAAGTATATCACGGGACACAGAGCCATAGTAGTTACTATGTGGGTTATAGGCCACCTTCAGGTGGTGGACACTGGCACGCCCTAAATTAAAAAGTGCACTCCCTATATAACCCCTCCCACTGGGGGGTGTACCTCAGTTTTGTAGCAAAGCAATACACGTATATACCTGTCAGAAACCATGAACCAGGCCAAGACAAAAGTACAGTGAAATCACACTTGTTTATTAATAAAAATAAAAATGTAAATAGAGTAAGCGTAGTCAAAGCATAGCCAGAGTCCAGTAACCGGATCGGGTAGTCAGCCAAGCCAGAGTTCAGTAACTAGATCGGGTAATCAGCCAAGCCAGAGTTTAGTAAACAGATCGGGTAATCAGCCAGGCCAGAAGTCAGGGATCCAAGTAGAGGAACAGCAAGCAGGATAAGGAACCAGAAGGGATGTCAGCAAGCCAGTCTTTAAACAGGAACACAGGAGATGGTTTCTTGTGATGTGACCAAGGCGAAGGCAGGAAAGACGTGAGCTGGACGTCTTTAAGTAGGCGGGACTGACGAGCAGATCCACAACAGCTGGTAACTGTGGAGAGAGAAGAGAGCAGGCAATTAGCCAACAGCTGAGCGGCCAGCTCAGAGAAGGAAGGGCTGAGCCAGCCCTGACAATACCAAAGAAGGGAGGGACCTCTGTGTCCCGTGATGTACTTCAAAGAAAAGGATTTTACAGGTAAGCTGTTATAAAAATCATATTTTCTTATCGTACATCACGGGACACAGAGCCATAGTAGTAGTCTCCCTCCTTTCAGTTGGCATTGCAATGTCCCATTGCAATGCCAACTGAAAGGAGGGAGATACAACAAAAAGAGGGGACCAAAAGACTAGAGGACTCATACTGCAGTCTGCAGTACACTGCACCCAAAGCCGGTATCCTCATGATCTTTTATATCTACTTGATAGAATCTGGTAAATGTATGGACTGAAGACCAAGTTGCGGCCTTGCAGATCTGAGCCATGGAGGCTTGGTAATGCACTGCCCAAGAAGCACTAACAGCCCTGGTGGAGTACGCTTTAATATGAAAAGGAGGAATTTTCCTCTTTAAACCATAAGCTTGAACAATCACTTGACGAATCCATTTGGAAATACTAGAAATACTTTTAGGACCATCTGGCAACACAAACAAAACATCTGTTTTACAAATCTGAGCGCTCACTTTCAAATAGACCTTGACCGCTCTCACCACATCAAGAGAATGTAGGGACCTCTCTTCCACAGAACAAGGTTCTGGAAAAAATGAAGGCAGAACAATACCCTGGTTTAAATGAAAACCTGACACTACCTTCGGTAGGAATTTAGGATGAGGCCGCAATACAACCTTATCCTTATGAATAATCAAATATGGCTCATTACAAGAAAGAGCAGCCAACTCTGATACTCTTCCTGCAGAAGATATGGCAATCAAGAAAATTATTTTTCCTCGTCAAGAGGACCAAGGGAATATCTTGTATTGGCTCAAAAGGCTGCTTCTGTAAAGCCGACAGGACTAAATTTAAGTCCCAAGGGTTCAGGGGTGACCTGACTGGAGGATTAATCCGCGTTACCCCCTGAATAAAGTTATGAACCAGAGAGTGTGAAGCAAGTGGTTGTTGAAAAAACACAGATAAAGCCGACATCTGGCCTTGACAATACTCAAGGCCAGCTTAATTTCTAATCCTATCTGTAGGAATTCAAGGATCCTACGTATGACATATTTCCTGGGGTGCCCACCCCTGGATTTACACCAGGAGACATATGCCTTCCAGACTCTATAGCAGGGATCTGCAATTAGCGGACCTCCAAATGTTGCAAAACTACAAGACCCATCATGCTCTGCCTCTGGGTGTCATGCTTGTGGCTGGCAGAGTCTTGCTATGCCTCATGGGACTTGTAGTTCTGCAACAGCTGGAGGTCCGCTAATTGCATATCCCTGCTCTATAGTATATGACTCTGGAGGCCGGCTTCCTAGCAGTAACCAAGTAGAAACTACTGAAGCTAGCAGCCCGCGGTCTTTTAGAATGTGGGTCTCAAAAGCCAAACCGCTAAATTTAGCGTTTGTAAGGTAGGATGGAATACCGGACCTTGCGTGAGAAGGTCTGGCCATAGCGGTAGGGTCCAAGGGTCCCCTACTGCCATCTTTATGATCTCGGCAAACCAAGATCTCCTGGGCCACACTGGGGCCACAACAATCATTACCTTCCCTTCTTGCTTGATCCTGCGAGAAGGCACAGAAGCAGCAGAACAGGAGGGAATGCATAGATCAGTGAAAAAAGTTGTCAATCTTGTTGCTGAACCTGGACGCAAACAGAACTCCCCATTTTTGGCATATTGACAGAAAGATGTTGAGGTGAAGGGACCATTCTTGGGAATGTTGTTTTCCCAAGATAGAACATGATTCACCTCTCTCTGGGCTGCACGACCTCTCATGCCCCCTTGGTGATTGATATGGGCCACAGCTGTGGCATTGTCGGATTGGATCCTGACAGGACAATTCCCTAGTCTGAGCGTCCAGGCCTCCAGGGCTAGGCGTACTGCCCGAATCTCTAAAATATTGATGGGCAAGGTCATCTCTGATTTGGACCATTTCCCTTGGACAGACGCTTCTTTCAGTACTGCTCCCCAGCCCAGAAGGCTGGCATCTGTTGTTACCACTTTCCAGGTAACTGGTAGAAAGGATTTTCCTTTTTAAATATTTTGTGGTATTAACCACCACTTGAGGCTCTGGCGCACCTTGGGGGATCAACGCTTTGGGAATTCCAGAGCTTGGACCTTCTTGTTCCAAGTTGGCAGGATACTGTTTTGCAGCAGTCTTGAATGAAACTGTGCATAAGGAACGGCCTTGAAAGAAGCCACCATCTTTCCCAACAATTTCATGCAAAGTCGAATAGAAGGATTCTTCTTTGTTTTGATAAACTGAATTAGTTCCCTTATGGAACTGATCCTTTCCTGGGGCAAAAACACCCTCTTCTGAGCTGTATCTATGATCAGCCTTAAGTACTGCAATCTCCTTGATGGTTTTAAGGAGGATTTTTCTTGGTTGAGAATCCAACCTAGGTATTCCAGGTAGCTGACTGTGGTGACCAAAGTTTGGTTTAAGCGGGCTACCGATTGATCTATCAAGAGTAGATCGTCTAAGTAGGCTAGTATCGTTATACCTTGAGCCCCTAACCTGGCTAAAGGAGGAGCCAGGACCTTTGTAAACACTCGAGGTGCAGTAGCTAGACCGAAGGCAGAGCTACAAACTGGAATGAAGATTTTCTACCTTGCAGCGTAGAAATTTCTGGTGAGCGGGGAAAATCGGCACATGGAGAAAAGCATTCTTGATGTCGATTGACGCCAGAAGTTCTCCCCCTTGTAGGATGGAGACTACTGATCGGATTGACTCCATGCGAAAAGAATGGATATTCAAAAACCAGTTTAGATTTTTGAGATCTAAATTGGGTCTGACATCCCCGTTTGGCTTTGGAACCGTGAAAAGGTTTTAATAAAAACCCTAATCCTTGCTCTTCCAAGGGGACCACCGATATCACTCTTTGAGACAAGAGATGATTCAAAGCTAGAGAGAGAGACTTCTTTTTTCACTGGATCTCTGGGAATGTTTGATCTGAGAAAACAAGGAGACGGGAACCCTCGGAACTCTAGTTTGTAACCTAGAGAAATTGCGGAAGCCACCCGTCTGTCTTGACATTGTTCCTGCCAGACCCTTGAAAACTGTATAAGCCTTCCCCCCACTCTTGAGCGAGCGGGGGTTCCCCTTCATAAAGAGGCTTTAGTATTTTGTTTTGTGGGTTTCCTCCCCCAGGTCCTCTTTTGGTCCTGGGACTGACTCCTGACGGTGGAGGCCATCGTGACTGACTTAAACTTCTTTTTAACCAGTAAAAGTGAACTTTTCTCACTAGAAATTCTTTGGATATACCTATCCAGATCGTCTCCAAATAACCGTTCACCATGAAATGGGAAACTGGCCAGGAACTTTTGCATGGCGCTTTGGCTGACCAATTTATCAACCATAGGATTCTACGCACATGTACCCGCCCTAGCATGAGCCGTGAGGCCTGGAGAATAGAATCTTTCATAGCGTCTACTGTAAAACATAACGCTTCTGATATCCAGGCCAAATCTTGGGCCTGCTGATCAGGAATAATCCTGAGTACCTCCATAAACTGGTCTTTTAAGGACGGAGATACTCTGATCGCTGCCAGCGCAGGCTGAACCTGCGAGCGAAATATAGCTTTTAAAAAGGAATTCCAACTTCTTATCTGTTGGATCCTTTAGCATATGAGCATTGTCTACTGGACAAGTCAGGTACAGAGGATATAGCAGCGTCAACTGCTGGAAATCCCCATTTCTTATAGAACTCTTCCTCCATAGGATAAAGTATTGAAAACTTTTTTGGAGGAAAAAACTGTTTATCTGGGTGCTCCCACTCAGAATACATAAGCTTTTCTAAGGTTTTTCGGACATCAGCCTCTTCCTGGTCCCTTGAGAGAAATTCGTCATCTCTCGCCCCTTGTTCCTCAGCATGAGGGTCCTGAGCAATGGACAGGGACCTGTTTATGCTTATTTCCACTCTGGGATGCGATTAAAGCATCAATTTTTTGCTCCAAACTTAGAATGGTTGGAGAAAAAACCTCCTTAGTCATATATACAGGGGCTGCAATGCTAAAAGCAGCTGTAACACTTGCCCCTCCTGATGGCAAATTCTGACCAGCCATATTACTCTCTGGGGGGGGATGCCATCATTTCTGAGATGGGTCTAGGCTTCCTAGTGACTAGTCTTTCTAGAGCCCCTTTTTTGAGGTGATTTTAACCTCCCTTCTGACCATAGCCCGATGCACAAAGCAGAGATACTACCAGAAGGAATGCATGCATTGCTTGAGCAATAGTCCAGCTCTGCTGCTGCCATTAATGCTCAGCCTGATGCAGTAGTAAATGTGTCAAAGGAATGCCTGTGTCACCAAACCTCATATATACCTTCGCTCTTGTGTCCCTCCGCAGCTTGCCAGCAACAGTGGTGCCTTTAAAACATATATTCCCCGCACTGGTCGTTGGAGGACCCCAACGCCAGGCTAAGCCCCCCCCCGTCACTACAGTCCTTCCTCTCTCCTTTCAAAAGAAAAGCTTTTCTGGCGCAGACTTACCGGAGGTCTGCTGCCAACCGGAGGAAGAGAAAACTGCTGTTTCCTGGACACATTGTGGGCTTTCTGAGAAGCATGAGACCTAAGTGCTCTATACAGCCCCCAGTGGTGACACATAGGCATGACAACATTTACTAATTAAAGGAGACATTCATAAGAACATTTTGAAAATTTCTTGGAAAAACTCCACTTACCTTTACGGCCGCAGGGTTTTCTGTGGTAAACCAACAGACCCAATCTTCACCCTTCACGGTGGGTTCCGTTAAACCTTCAGGAGCTGGGGATCCTTGAGGAAACCCACAATCCTGGACCTGTAATATCACCACCGCCAGTAAAACGTTATGCCCTTAATACCAAAAAGTACTGGATCCTAGGGTCCAGCTCTCTAAAAAGAGAGGCGTTAAAGGCAAGACCTTGTTTCTGTGGATACGAGGCCCAGGTACCATTCAATTTGGCCAAAAAGACACTTTGAATGGATCCAGCTGCATGGCTAGCCCCAGCAAGGATTGCTCCAGTGGAGCTCAGCACAGCACATCTTTACTCGTGACCAACACCTTAGACACTGGCGAAAAAACTGAGGTACTCCCCCCAGTGGGAGGGGTTATATAGGGAGAGCACTTTTTAATTCAGGGCGTGCTAGTGTCCATCACCTGAAGAAGGCCTATAACCCACATAGAAACTACTATGGCTCTGTGTCCCGTGATGTACAGTAAGAAAAACAGGCGGTTGAGCATTGGTTTTCCTATCCCCTGATTACCAACCTTAAATTTTCTCGTCCATAACACCACCCACCCTCATCAAAACCTGTGAAACCAATAAATTGATACGACTAATATGGGAAATAGAGCACATGTAAGGGGGGGCTGTTGGAGGTGAGTAGGAGGTATAGTTGGGGCCGCAAAAAAAAAAAAAAAAAATTGAACTGGCCTTAGGGAATTGTCACCCCATCACTCATTTGTTTTTAAATTAATTATATTCTTAATAGAGGACTTTAATTAAGTACATGTCTCTCTGGGTCTGGTTTGCTGGTTCTGTTCTGTGACTTATATTAAAGAGGAAGTAAACTTCCATCTTTAAGTTTTACCTATAGGTAAGCCTATAATAAGGCTTACCTATAGGTAGTGTAAATATCTCCAAAACATGCACAGTTTAGGATATATTTACTGTACATGCTTCCAGTGAAATCCCTGGCGCATGCGTTCTGAAGGAACGGCCACCCGTGCCATTTCTTCAGAGCCCTGTGTCGTGACCAATGGGCCCCGCTCGCATGCGCTGGAGTGATGTCATCGCGGCTCGAAGACCGGGTGAAGATGGATGGCGTCTCCAACTATGACATCACATTGCTGGAAGGCTTCATTTTGAGGTAAGTTTCACCTCAAATGCATATTAGCACATTATGCCTTTGCCTTGCAGGTAAGAAAAAAAAATGCAGCAATTTACAACCATTTTAAAAGCTGCTGCTGTTGCTAGGAGAATTGACCTCAGCTGCTGGGTAGATCTTCAGTCAGCTGTGCGCTGGATTGGTGACAAATCTTTTGACTGGAAACATCTGGCCAGTGAGTGTAACCTTTCAGCATTTACCTAAGGTCTGTCATCAGGACTCACCTGGGGATTATCTTGAGCCTTCCTTTTGGATCTTTTGATTTGACCTCTCCCACCCTCACCTTTGCTTTATTCTTTCCCCGTAGTCCATCTTTATGGGGTACAGTGATTGGTAAACAGTTTTTGGCTTGGTCTGTAATCAGAGGAGCAGTGATTATTTGCTTTGTTTTGCTCAGGGTTTCACAGGCTGGGAGTTTGTTTCCCCCTGCCTCTAGGAGAAGGTGGTCTTGGCCTGGAGGAGATTGTCTTGTTCCCTATGAGGGACAGATCAGTGAGCTGCAGGGGTTCAGGGGGCTGCTTGCCCTTGAGGCATTTCTGGACTAATTGCCAAGCTTTACTATGCATGGATCAAGCCTAAGGAGATGTCTGTTCAGGGACTTGTGAGACTTTAAAGGATAAGTTCACCTTTGGGAACATGTTACATATGTTCCATCTATTTTTAGGGTGGAAAATATAACATGTTCTCAATGCTGCCTGGTCGTCGTCCCCCCCCCACTCCTGTGACAGCAGTACGTGGGAGAAGATCCCCTTACTAGCTGTCGGTTTTTTAAATCAGCGTGCGGGGTTCCAAGAGGGCACACAGATACACTGACAGGTCTGCAGGAGACCTGTATGGCACCAGCTAGTGCAATGCTTTACAGGCTCCAAAAATAAAATAAAGTAAATAAATGCACATTTTTTACCTGCAAAAAAATTTGCATTTATTTTATTTTTTTTAAATGTGAACTTATTTTTTAACTGCTCCGCAACGTATCTCATGGTCCCTAGCTGTGAGATTTAATAGGAAGGTTTGTCGTTAAGGGAAAGAGTGAGAGGCCCACATCCCTAATTTGGTACACAGAACTAGAAAAACCCTGTGAATGGGACTTTTAAGAGCATCAACCCCTACAGTAATATATAAAAGAGTATATTTTATTGAACAAAGTTAAAAATGTATTCCATAACAAAATGCAATAAAGATGCAGTTAACAGATAACCATTTGATCAGTAAAAAATGATTTTGATGAAGACAGTAATAGCCTGACGCATTTACAATTTCAAACTAATTTTAGCCTTTTCTACTTTAGGGGCAATTAAATGTCAAAGGATAGTTATCTATAATACAGAAAACAGCATTAAAATCATTTTAACACAATTTGTATTGAATGAGAATGTATAGGTACAGTACCTTGAAAAAGTATTCATACCTCTTGAAATTTTCCACATTTTGTCATGTTACAACCAAAAACGTAAATGTATTTTATTGGGATTTTATGTGATAGACCAACACAAAGTGGCAAATAATTGTGAAGTGGAAGGAAAATGATAAATGATTTTCAAAATATTTTACAAATACAGTAAATATGTGAAAAGTGTGACGTGCATTTGTATTCAGCCACCCTGAGTCAATACTTTGTAGAACAACCTTTCGATGTAATTACAGCTGCAAGTCTTTTTGGTATGTCTCTCTACCACTTTTGCGCATCTAGAGAGTGAAATTTTTGCCCATTCTTCTTTGCAAAAAAGCTCAAGCTTTGTCAGATTGGAAGGAGAGCAACTGTGAACAGCAATATTCAAGTTTTGCCTCAGATTCTTAATTGGATTTAGATCTGGACTTTGACTGAGCTATTCCAACACATGAATATGCTTTGATCTAAACCATTTCATTGTAGCTCTGGCTGTATGTTTAGGGTTGTTGTCCTGCTGGAAGGTGACCTCTACCCCAGTCTCAGGTCTTTTGCAGACTATAACAGATTGCCCTGTATTTGGCTCCATCCATCTTCCCATCAACTCTGACCAGCTTCCCTGTCCCGGCTGAAGAAAAGCATCCTCACAACATGATGCTGCCACCACCATGTTTCACGGTGGGAATTGTGTGTTCTGGGTGATGTGCAGTTTTAGTTTTCCGCCACACATAGTGTTATGCTTTTAGGTCAAAAAGTTCAATTTTGGTCCCATCTGACCAGAGCACCTTCTTCCACATGTTTGCTGTGTCCTTCATTGGCTTCTTGCAAACTGCAAACGAAACTTCTCATGGCTTTTTTTCTTGCCACTCTTCCATAAAGGCCAGATTTGTGGATTGCATGACTAATAGTTGTCCTGTGAACAGATTCTCCCACCTGAGCTGTGGATCTCTGCAGCTCCTCTAGAGTTTCCATGGACCTCTTGGCTGCTTCTCTGATTAATGCTCTCCTTACCTGGCCTGTCCGTTTAGGTGGACGGCCATGTCTTGGTAGGTTTGCAGTTGTACTATATTCTTTCTAATGGTGGATGATGGATCGAACAGTGGTCCGTGGGATATATTTTTATAACTTTGCCCTGGTTTACACTTCACAACTTTATCCCTGGTGTGTTCCTTGGCCTTCATGATGCTGTTTGTTCACTAAGGTTCTCTAACAAACCTCTGAGGGCGTCACAGAACAGCTGTATTAAATTACACACAGGTGCACTCTATTTACTAATTAAGTGACTTCTGAAGGCAACTGGTTCCATTAGATTTTAGTTAGGGGTATCAAAGTAAAGGGGGCTGAATACAAATGCACGCCACACTTTTCAAATATTTATTTGTAAAAAGTTGGAAGACCATTTATCATTTTCCTTCCACTTTACAATTATGTGCCACTTCGTGTTGGTCTATCACATAAAATCCCAATAAAATACATTTACGTTTTTGTTTGTAACATGAAAAAATGTAGAAACTGTCAAGGGGTATGAATAGTTTTTCAAGGCACTGTACAATACAATTCAATACAGGAGGAATCAGAGGGCCCTGCTTTGTACAGCTTACAATCTAAAAGGGAGGGTCAAGTGATACAAAAGGTAAAACATGTGGGGATTGGGCTGATGGAGAAAACAAAAGCACAGTTGTTAGGTGGATGCAGTATAAGCTTCACTGAGGAGTAGAGTTTTCAGGAATTGCCTAAAAGTGGACAGCGTAGAAAATAGTCAGACAGATTGGGGTAGGAAGTTCCAGAGGATGGGAGAGGCTCGGGAGAAGACCTGGAGGCGGGCATGGGAGGAGGTGACAAGGGAGCTAGAGAGCAGGAGGTCTTGGGAGGAATGAAGAGAACGTTTTGGTTGAGATTTTGAGACTAGGTTAGTGATGTAGCTGGGACAGAGCTGTGGATGACTTTGTGAGTTGTTAGTTTTTTTCATTTAAGTTGTTGGGGGAATGGAAACCAGTGGAGGGATTGGCAAAGGGAGGTAGCAGACAATGTACTATTAGTAAAGGTGGATGAGTCTAGCAGCTGCACTGATGATGGACTGGAGGGGGGATAGCCTATGTAAAGGTAATCCAATGACAAGGGAGTTGCAGTAGTTGAGGTAAGAGATAACCAGGCAGTGAATTGAGGTATACTGTAATTTGGAGATGTTGCTGAGGTTGAGGTGGAAAACTTTTGACATTTTTTGGATGTGTGGCTGAAAGGAGAGTTCAGAGTCCAGGACTACTCCTAGAACCCTGACATGTGGGGAAGGATTGAGTTGTGCCATCAATCTTGACAGAGAAGTCAGGGGAAGGGGCACGTGGGGGAGGAAATATTATGAGCTTGCTTATGAATAGATTGAGTTTGAGGAAGTGGTTTGACATCCAGACTAATATGTCTGTTAATAAATTAGTGATGCCTGAGGAGAGTGAATGAGTGGGCTGAGGGGTAGAAAGATAGATTTGGGTGCCATCAGTGTAGAAATTATATTGAAAGCCATGGGAGTCTATTAGCTGACTGAGGGAGGAGGTGTAGATCGAGAATAAGAGGTCCAATTACAGAACCTTGGGGCACCCGAGGGAAAAAAGGAAGAGGAGAGGAGGAGGTAGAACTGTAAGTGACACTGAAGATACGGTGGGATAGATAGGATCAGGGCCGGTGCATCCACTAGGCGAACTAGGCAGCCGCCTAGGGCGCACTGCCTCCGAGGGGCGCATCTGACCTTTGCCTCCCCCCTTCTTGTCACCCCCCAAGCTGCCAGCAGAGCCGCTGATAGGGGACCTAGACAGCAAGGAGTTCGGTGCGGGCGGGCGGGTGGTAGCCTTGCAGTGCGGTGTGCAGCTTCTCCCCTCTCCCTCCCATCGGCTTTCACATGCTGGAGGGAGAGGGACGTCTGTGTGAAAAGGCAGGCAGCCAATAGCACTGCTCTTCTGAGTGGGAGGGCGTGACTGCTAAGTTGATCCTCCTCCCACTACCTCCTTAGCCAATCAGATTGTCCAGCCCGCCACATTTGACCAGAAGTTGCTAGTGGCCAGAGCAGGGCGGGATGGAGAGGACCCGACATACCTGAGTATGAAGAAGGTATGAAATCAACCATGTCACAATGCTGGCTGCAGAAATGTATCAGTGTGTAGAATATGCAGTGATCACAGTGATTGAGGGATGACTTCCCCTCCATCCTCTCACACTGCTTCTTATCTGTGTTTTTATTTACACTGAACACAGGACAGGAGAATGCTGATTAGACTTCTGCAAGACACTGCAACTTCAGCTCTTTCTATAGCTATATGTGCTGAGTCCATCCATGATTTGTTTGACCTTTTATTTGTTATCTTTGAAGGCATTATCTGGTCAGGCTGGGAGCTTCTCAGACCTGTTAAACATTTACTGTCCTCCTGTACTTGAGAAATGACTGTTGGTAAATTTTTTTTGTTTTTTTGGCACATTGTTATATCTTGTAAACTACTGTTTACACAGTGCAGTGATCAATGTTTTTTCACACTGGTCACTGCTAGCCTAGGACACACTTGTACCATGTCTGCAGTCTCTGACCATCTCCTGTATCATGTCTGCAGTATCTGATCATCTCCTGTAGTATGTCTGCAGTCTCTGACCATCTCCTGTATTATGTCTGCAGTCTCTGACCATCTCCTGTATTATGTCTGCAGTCTCTGACCATCTCCTGTATCATGTCTGCAGTCTCTGATCATCTCCTGTATCATGTCTGCAGTCTCTGACATCTCCTGTACTATGTCTGCAGTCTCTGATCATCTCCTGTACTATGTCTGCAGTCTCTGACCATCTCCTGTACTATGTCTGCAGTCTCTGATCATCTCCTGTACTATGTCTGCAGTCTCTGATCATCTCCTGTACTATGTCTGCAGTCTCTGACTATCTCCTGTACCATGTCTGCAGTCTCTGACCATCTCCTGTATCAAGTCTGCAGTCTCTGACCATCTCCTGTATCATGTCTGCAGTCTCTGACCATCTCCTGTACTATGTATGCATTCTCTGATAATCTCCTGTATCATGTCTGCAGTCTCTGACCATCTCCTGTACTATATCTGCAGTCTCTGATCATCTCCTGTACTATGTCTGCAGTCTCTGACCATCTTCTGTACCATGTCTGCAGTCTCTAACCATCTCCTGTATCATGTCTGCAGTCTCTGATCATCTCCTGTATCATGTCTGCAGTCTCTGACCATCTCCTGTACTATGTCTGCAGTCTCTGACCATCTCCTGTACTATGTCTGCAGTCTCTGACCATCTCCTGTACTATGTATGCAGTCTCTGACCATCTCCTGTACTATGTCTGCAGTCTCTGACCATCTCCTGTACTATGTCTGCAGTCTCTGATCATCTCCTGTACTATGTCTGCAGTCTCTGCCAATCTCCTGTACTATGTCTGCAGTCTCTGATTATCTTCTGTACTATGTCTGCCTACTCTGACTATCTCCTGTATCATGTCTGCAGTCTCTGACCATCTCCTGTACTATGTCTGCAGTCTCTGGTCATCTCCTGTACTATGTCTGCAGTCTCAGACCATCTCCTGTTCCATGTCTGCAGTCTCTGATCATCTCTTGTTCCATGTCTGCAGTCTCTGACCATCTCCTGTACTATGTCTGCAGTCTCTGACCATCTCCTGTAGTATGTCTGCAGTCTCTGACCATCTCCTGTATCATGTCTGCAGTCTCTGATCATCTCCTGTATCATGTCTGCAGTCTCTGACCATCTCCTGTACTATGTCTGCAGTCTCTGACCATCTCCTGTACTATGTCTGCAGTCTCTGATCATCTCCTGTACTATGTCTGCAGTCTCTGCCAATCTCCTGTACTATGTCTGCAGTCTCTGATTATCTTCTGTACTATGTCTGCCTACTCTGACTATCTCCTGTATCATGTCTGCAGTCTCTGACCATCTCCTGTACTATGTCTGCAGTCTCTGGTCATCTCCTGTACTATGTCTGCAGTCTCTGACCATCTCCTGTTCCATGTCTGCAGTCTCTGATCATCTCTTGTTCCATGTCTGCAGTCTCTGACCATCTCCTGTACTATGTCTGCAGTCTCTGACCATCTCCTGTAGTATGTCTGCAGTCTCTGACCATCTCCTGTACTATGTCTGCAGTCTCTGATCATCTCCTGTACTATGTCTGCAGTCTCTGACCATCTCCTGTTCCATGTCTGCAGTCTCTGATCATCTCCTGTACTATGTCTGCAGTCTCTGATCATCTCCTGTAGTATGTATGCAGTCTCTGACCATCTCCTGTATCATGTCTGCAGTCTCTGACCATCTCCTGTACTATGCCTGCAGTCTCTGACCATCTCCTGTATCATGTCTGTAGTCTCTGACCATCTCCTGTACTATGTACATAGTCTCTGATCATCTCCTGTACTATGTCTGCAGTCCAGATCATCTCCTGTACTATGTCTGCAGTCTCTGACCATCTCCTGTATCATGTCTGCAGTCTCTGACCATCTCCTGTATCATGTCTGTAGTCTCTGACCATCACCTGTACTATGTACGCAGTCTCTGACCATCTCCTGTTCCATGTCTGCAGTCTCTGATCATCTCCTGTAGTATGTAGGCAGTATCTGACCATCTCTTCTATCATGTCTGCAGTCTCTGATCATCTCCTGTACTATGTCTGCAGTCTCTGACCATCTCCTGTACTATGTCTGCAGTCTCTGATCATCTCCTGTTCCATGTCTGCAGTCTCTGACCATCTCCTGTATCATGTCTGCAGTCTCTGACCATCTCCTGTATCATGTCTGCAGTCTCTGACCATCTCCTGTATCATGTCTGTAGTCTCTGACCATCTCCTGTACTATGTACGCAGTCTCTGACCATCTCCTGTTCCATGTCTGCAGTCTCTGATCATCTCCTGTAGTATGTAGGCAGTATCTGACCATCTCTTGTATCATGTCTGCAGTCTCTGATCATCTACTGTATCATGTCTGCAGTCTCTGACCATCTCCTGTACTATGTATGCATTCTCTGATAATCTCCTGTATCATGTCTGCAGTCTCTGATCATCTCCTGTACTATGTCTGCAGTCTCTGACCATCTTCTGTACCATGTCTGCAGTCTCTGACCATCTTCTGTACCATGTCTGCAGTCTCTAACCATCTCCTGTATCATGTCTGCAGTCTCTGATCATCTCCTGTATCATGTCTGCAGTCTCTGACCATCTCCTGTACTATGTCTGCAGTCTCTGACCATCTCCTGTACTATGTCTGCAGTCTCTGACCATCTCCTGTACTATGTCTGCAGTCTCTGATCATCTCCTGTACTATGTCTGCGGTCTCTGACCATCTCCTGTACTATGTCTGCGGTCTCTGACCATCTTCTGTACTATGTCTGCAGTCTCTGATAATCTCCTGTATCATGTCTGCAGTCTCTGACCATCTCCTGTACTATGTCTGCAGTCTCTGATCATCTCCTGTACTATGTCTGCAGTCTCTGACCATCTTCTGTACCATGTCTGCAGTCTCTAACCATCTCCTGTATCATGCCTGCAGTCTCTGATCATCTCCTGTATCATGTCTGCAGTCTCTGATCATCTCCTGTATCATGTCTGCAGTCTCTGACCATCTCCTGTACTATGTCTGCAGTCTCTGATCATCTCCTGTACTATGTCTGCAGTCTCTGACCATCTCCTGTACTATGTCTGCAGTCTCTGACCATCTCCTGTACTATGTCTGCAGTCTCTGACCATCTCCTGTACTATGTCTGCAGTCTCTGACCATCTCCTGTACTATGTCTGCAGTCTCTGACCATCTCCTGTTCTATGTCTGCAGTCTCTGATCATCTCCTGTAGTATGTCTGCAGTCTCTGATCATCTCCTGTAGTATGTCTGCAGTCTCTGACCATCTCCTGTACTATGTCTGCAGTCTCTGATCATTTCCTGTACTATGTCTGCAGTCTCTGACCATCACCTGTTCCATGTCTGCAGTCTCTGATCATCTCCTGTACTATGTCTGCAGTCCAGATCATCTCCTCTACTATGTCTGCAGTCTCTGACCATCTCCTGTATCATGTCTGCAGTCTCTGACCATCTCCTGTACTATGTATGCAGTCTCTGATCATCTCCTGTACTATATCTGCAGTCTCTGGTCATCTCCTGTACTATGTCTGCAGTCTCTGGTCATCTCCTGTACTATGTCTGCAGTCTCTGGTCATCTCCTGTACTATGTCTGCAGTCTCTGACCATCTCCTGTACTATGTATGCAGTCTCTGATCATCTCCTGTACTATGTCTGCAGTCTCTGACCATCTCCTGTTCCATGTCTGCAGTCTCTGACCATCTCCTGTACTATGACTGCAGTCTCTGATCATCTCCTGTACTATGTCTGCAGTCTCTGACCATCTCCTGTACCATGTCTGCAGTCTCTGATCATCTACTGTATCATGTCTGCAGTCTCTGACCATCTCCTGTACTATGTCTGCAGTCTCTGACCATCTTCTGTACTATGTATGCAGTCTCTGATCATCTCCTGTATCATGTCTGCAGTCTCTAACCATCTCCTGTATCACGTCTGCAGTCTCTGATCATCTCCTGTATCATGTCTGCAGTCTCTGCCAATCTCCTGTACTATGTCTGCAGTCTCTGATTATCTTCTGTACTATGTCTGCCTACTCTGACCATCTCCTGTACCATGTCTGCAGTCTCTGATCATCTACTGTATCATGTCTGCAGTCTCTGACCATCTCCTGTACTATGTCTGCAGTCTCTGACCATCTTCTGTACTATGTATGCAGTCTCTGATCATCTCCTGTATCATGTCTGCAGTCTCTAACCATCTCCTGTATCACGTCTGCAGTCTCTGATCATCTCCTGTATCATGTCTGCAGTCTCTGCCAATCTCCTGTACTATGTCTGCAGTCTCTGATTATCTTCTGTACTATGTCTGCCTACTCTGACTATCTCCTGTATCATGTCTGCAGTCTCTGACCATCTCCTGTACTATGTCTGCAGTCTCTGGTCATCTCCTGTACTATGTCTGCAGTCTCTGACCATCTCCTGTTCCATGTCTGCAGTCTCTGATCATCTCCTGTTCCATGTCTGCAGTCTCTGACCTTCTCCTGTACTATGTCTGCAGTCTCTGACCATCTCCTGTAGTATTTCTGCAGTCTCTGACCATCTCCTGTACTATGTCTGCAGTCTCTGATCATCTCCTGTACTATGTCTGCAGTCTCTGACCATCTCCTGTTCCATGTCTGCAGTCTCTGATCATCTCCTGTACTATGTCTGCAGTCTCTGATCATCTCCTGTAGTATGTATGCAGTCTCTGACCATCTCCTGTATCATGTCTGCAGTCTCTGACCATCTCCTGTATCATGTCTGCAGTCTCTGACCATCTCCTGTACTATGCCTGCAGTCTCTGACCATCTCCTGTATCATGTCTGTAGTCTCTGACCATCTCCTGTACTATGTACGCAGTCTCTGATCATCTCCTGTACTATGTCTGCAGTCCAGATCATCTCCTGTACTATGTCTGCAGTCTCTGACCATCTCCTGTATCATGTCTGCAGTCTCTGACCATCTCCTGTATCATGTCTGTAGTCTCTGACCATCTCCTGTACTATGTACGCAGTCTCTGACCATCTCCTGTTCCATGTCTGCAGTCTCTGATCATCTCCTGTAGTATGTAGGCAGTATCTGACCATCTCTTGTATCATGTCTGCAGTCTCTGATCATCTCCTGTACTATGTCTGCAGTCTCTGACCATCTCCTGTACTATGTCTGCAGTCTCTGATCATCTCCTGAACTATATCTGCAGTCTCTGATCATCTCCTGTACTATGTCTGCAGTCTCTGGTCATCTCCTGTACTATGTCTGCAGTCTATGATCATCTCCTGTATTATGTCTGCAGTCTCTGACCATCTCCTGTATCATGTCTGCAGTCTCTGACCATCTCCTGTACTATATATGCAGTCTCTGATCATCTCCTGTACTATGTCTGCAGTCTCTGACCATCTCCTGTTCCATGTCTGCAGTCTCTGATCATCTCCTGTACTATGTCTGCAGTCTCTGACCATCTCCAGTATCATGTCTGCAGTCTCTGGCCATCTCCTGTACTATGTATGCAGTCTCTGATCATCTCCTGTAGCATGTATGCAGTCTCTGACCATCTCCTGTAGTATGTATGCAGTCTCTGATCATCTCCTTTAGTATGTATGCAGTCTCTGATCATCTCCTGTACTATGCCTGCAGTCTCTGACCATCTCCTGTACTATGTCTTCAGTCTCTGATCATCTCCTGTAGTACATGTAGGCAGTATCTGACCATCTCTTGTATCATGTCTGCAGTCTCTGATCATCTCCTGTACTATGTCTGCAGTCTCTGACCATCTCCTGTACTATGTATGCAGTCTCTGATCATCTCCTGTACTATGTATGCAGTCTCTGATCATCTCCTGTACTATGTCTGCAGTCTCTGATCATCTCCTGTACTATGTCTGCAGTCCCTGACCATCTCCTGTATCATGTCTGCAGTCTCTGGCCATCTCCTGTAGTATGTATGCAGT
Source organism: Aquarana catesbeiana (assembly GCF_042186555.1). Taxonomy (NCBI): domain Eukaryota; kingdom Metazoa; phylum Chordata; class Amphibia; order Anura; family Ranidae; genus Aquarana; species Aquarana catesbeiana. Next base: position 244,677,422 of record NC_133329.1, read on the forward strand.
CTCTGATCATCTCCTGTAGTATGTATGCAGTCTCTGATCATCTCCTGTACTATGTCTGCAGTCTCTGACCATCTCCTGTACTATGCCTGCAGTCTCTGAATATCTCCTGTACTATGTCTGCAGTCTCTGACCATCTCCTGTATTATGTCTGCAGTCTCTGATCATCTCCTGTACTATGTCTGCAGTCTCTGACCATCTCCTGTACCATGTCTGCAGTCTCTGACCATCTCCTGTATCATGTCTGCAGTCTCTGATCATCTACTGTATCATGTCTGCAGTCTCTGACCATCTCCTGTACTATGTATGCAGTCTCTGATCATCTCCTGTACTATGTCTGCAGTCTCTGACCATCTCCTGTACTATGTCTGCAGTCTCTGACCATCTCCTGTACTATGTCTGCAGTCTCTGATCATCTCCTGTACTATGTCTGCAGTCTCTGACCATCTCCTGTTCCATGTCTGCAGTCTCTGATCATCTCCTGTACTATGTCTGCAGTCTCTGATCATCTCCTGTAGTATGTATGCAGTCTCTGACCATCTCCTGTATCATGTCTGCAGTCTCTGACCATCTCCTGTACTATGCCTGCAGTCTCTGACCATCTCCTGTATCATGTCTGTAGTCTCTGACCATCTCCTGTACTATGTACGCAGTCTCTGATCATCTCCTGTACTATGTCTGCAGTCCAGATCATCTCCTGTACTATGTCTGCAGTCTCTGACCGTCTCCTGTATCATGTCTGCAGTCTCTGACCATCTCCTGTATCATGTCTGTAGTCTCTGACCATCTCCTGTACTATGTACGCAGTCTCTGACCATCTCCTGTTCCATGTCTGCAGTCTCTGATCATCTCCTGTAGTATGTAGGCAGTATCTGACCATCTCTTGTATCATGTCTGCAGTCTCTGATCATCTCCTGTACTATGTCTGCAGTCTCTGACCATCTCCTGTACTATGTCTGCAGTCTCTGATCATCTCCTGAACTATATCTGCAGTCTCTGGTCATCTCCTGTACTATGTCTGCAGTCTCTGGTCATCTCCTGTACTATGTCTGCAGTCTCTGATCATCTCCTGTATTATGTCTGCAGTCTCTGACCATCTCCTGTATCATGTCTGCAGTCTCTGACCATCTCATGTACTATATATGCAGTCTCTGATCATCTCCTGTACTATGTCTGCAGTCTCTGACATCTCCTGTTCCATGTCTGCAGTCTCTGATCATCTCCTGTATCATGTCTGCAGTCTCTGGCCATCTCCTGTACTATGTATGCAGTCTCTGATCATCTCCTGTAACATGTATGCAGTCTCTGACCATCTCCTGTAGTATGTATGCAGTCTCTGATCATCTCCTGTAGTATGTATGCAGTCTCTGATCATCTCCTGTACTATGCCTGCAGTCTCTGACCATCTCCTGTACTATGTCTGCAGTCTCTGATCATCTCCTGTAGTACATGTAGGCAGTATCTGACCATCTCTTATATCATGTCTGCAGTCTCTGATCATCTCCTGTACTATGTCTGCAGTCTCTGACCATCTCCTGTACTATGTATGCAGTCTCTGATCATCTCCTGTACTATGTATGCAGTCTCTGATCATCTCCTGTACTATGTCTGCAGTCTCTGATCATCTCCTGTACTATGTCTGCAGTCCCTGACCATCTCCTGTATCATGTCTGCAGTCTCTGGCCATCTCCTGTAGTATGTATGCAGTCTCTGATCATCTCCTGTAGTATGTATGCAGTCTCTGATCATCTCCTGTACTATGCCTGCAGTCTCTGAATATCTCCTGTACTATGTCTGCAGTCTCTGACCATCTCCTGTATTATGTCTGCAGTCTCTGATCATCTCCTGTACTATGTCTGCAGTCTCTGACCATCTCCTGTACCATGTCTGCAGTCTCTGACCATCTCCTGTATCATGTCTGCAGTCTCTGATCATCTACTGTATCATGTCTGCAGTCTCTGACCATCTCCTGTACTATGTATGCAGTCTCTGATCATCTCCTGTATCATGTCTGCAGTCTCTGACCATCTCCTGTACTATGTCTGCAGTCTCTGATCATCTCCTGTACTATGTCTGCAGTCTCTGACCATCTTCTGTACCATGTCTGCAGTCTCTAACCATCTCCTGTATCATGTCTGCAGTCTCTAACCATCTCCTGTATCATGTCTGCAGTCTCTGATCATCTCCTGTACTATGTCTGCAGTCTCTGATTATCTCCTGTACTATGTCTGCAGTCTCTGACCATCTCCTGTATCATGTCTGCAGTCTCTGACCATCTCCTGTACTATGTCTGCAGTCTCTGATCATCTCCAGTACTATGTCTGCAGTCTCTGACCATCTCCTGTTCCATGTCTGCAGTCTCTGATCATCTCCTGTAGTATGTCTGCAGTCTCTGACCATCTCCTGTACTATGTCTGCAGTCTCTGACCATCTCCTGTACTATGTCTGCAGTCTCTGACCATCTCCTGTTCCATGTCTGCAGTCTCTGATCATCTCCTGTACTTTGCCTGCAGTCTCTGATCATCTCTTGTACTATGTACGCAGTCTCTGATCATCTCCTGTACTATGTCTGCAGTCCAGATCATCTCCTGTACTATGTCTGCAGTCTCTGACCATCTCCTGTATCATGTCTGCAGTCTCTGACCATCTCCTGTACTATGTATGCAGTCTCTGATCATCTCCTGTACTATGTCTGCAGTCTCTGGTCATCTCCTGTACTATGTCTGCAGTCTCTGATCATCTCCTGTATCATGTCTGCAGTCTCTGGTCATCTCCTGTACTATGTATGCAGTCTCTGATCATCTCCTGTACTATGTCTGCAGTCTCTGACCATCTCCTGTACTATGTCTGCAGTCTCTGACCATCTCCTGTACTATATATGCAGTCTCTGATCATCTCCTGTACTATGTCTGCAGTCTCTGACCATCTCCTGTTCCATGTCTGCAGTCTCTGATCATCTCCTGTAGTATGTAGGCAGTATCTGACCATCTCTTGTATCATGTCTGCAGTCTCTGATCATCTCCTGTACTATGTCTGCAGTCTCTGACCATCTCCTGTACTATGTATGCAGTCTCTGATCATCTCCTGTACTATGTCTGCAGTCTCTGACCATCTCCTGTATCATGTCTGCAGTCTCTGACCATCTCCTGTACTATGTATGCAGTCTCTGATCATCTCCTGTAATATATATGCAGTCTCTGGTCATCTCCTGTACTATGTCTGCAGTCTCTGGTCATCTCCTGTACTATGTCTGCAGTCTCTGACCATCTCCTGTATCATGTCTGCAGTCTCTGACCATCTCCTGTACTATGTATGCAGTCTCTGATCATCTCCTGTACTATGTCTGCAGTCTCTGACCATCTCCTGTACTATGTCTGCAGTCTCTGACCATCTCCTGTACTATGTCTGCAGTCTCTGACCATCTCCTGTACTATATATATGCAGTCTCTGATCATCTCCTGTACTATGTCTGCAGTCTCTGACCATCTCCTGTTCCATGTCTGCAGTCACTGATCATCTCCTGTAGTATGTAGGCAGTATCTGACCATCTCTTGTATCATGTCTGCAGTCTCTGACCATCTCCTGTACTATGTCTGCAGTCTCTGATCATCTCCTGTACTATGTCTGCAGTTTCTGACCATCTTCTGTACCATGTCTGCAGTCTCTAACCATCTCCTGTATCATGTCTGCAGTCTCTGATCATCTACTGTATCATGTCTGCAGTCTCTGACAATCTTCTGTACTATGTCTGCAGTCTCTGATTATCTCCTGTACTATGTCTGCAGTCTCTGACCATCTCCTGTACTATGTCTGCAGTCTCTGATTATCTCCTGTACTATGTCTGCAGTCTCTGGTCATCTCCTGTACTATGTCTGCAGTCTCTGACCATCTCCTGTATCATGTCTGCAGTCTCTGACCATCTCCTCTACTATGTATGCAGTCTCTGATCATCTCCTGTACTATGTCTGCAGTCTCTGACCATCTCCTGTACTATGTCTGCAGTCTCTGACCATCTCCTGTACTATATATGCAGTCTCTGATCATCTCCTGTAGTATGTCTGCAGTCTCTGACCATCTCCTGTAGTATGTCTGCAGTCTCTGACCATCTCCTGTAGTATGTCTGCAGTCTCTGACCATCTCCTGTAGTATGTCTGCAGTCTCTGACCATCTCCTGTTCCATGTCTGCAGTCTCTGATCATCTCCTGTTCCATGTCTGCAGTCTCTGATCATCTCCTGTACTATGCCTGCAGTCTCTGATCATCTCCTGTAGTATGTATGCAGTCTCTGACCATCTCCTGTATCACGTCTGCAGTCTCTGACCATCTCCTGTACTATGCCTGCAGTCTCTGACCATCTTCTGTATCATGTCTGTAGTCTCTGACCATCTCCTGTACTATGTCTGCAGTCCAGATCATCTCCTGTACTATGTCTGCAGTCTCTGACCATCTCCTGTATCATGTCTGCAGTCTCTGACCATCTCCTGTACTATGTATGCAGTCTCTGATCATCTCCTGTACTATGTCTGCAGTCTCTGGTCATCTCCTGTACTATGTCTGCAGTCTCTGACCATCTCCTGTATCATGTCTGCAGTCTCTGACCATCTCCTGTACTATGTATGCAGTCTCTGATCATCTCCTGTACTATGTCTGCAGTCTCTGACCATCTCCTGTACTATGTCTGCAGTCTCTGACCATCTCCCTTATCATGTCTGCAGTCTCTGACCATCTCCTGTACTATGTATGCAGTCTCTGATCATCTCCTGTACTATGTCTGCAGTCTCTGACCATCTCCTGTACTATGTCTGCAGTCTCTGATAATCTCCTGTATCATGTCTGCAGTCTCTGACCATCTCCTGTACTATGTCTGCAGTCTCTGATCATCTCCTGTACTATGTCTGCAGTCTCTGACCATCTTCTGTACCATGTCTGCAGTCTCTAACCATCTCCTGTATCATGTCTGCAGTCTCTGATCATCTCCTGTATCATGTCTGCAGTCTCTGATCATCTCCTGTATCATGTCTGCAGTCTCTGACCATCTCCTGTACTATGTCTGCAGTCTCTGATCATCTCCTGTACTATGTCTGCAGTCTCTGACCATCTCCTGTACTATGTCTGCAGTCTCTGACCATCTCCTGTACTATGTCTGCAGTCTCTGACCATCTCCTGTACTATGTCTGCAGTCTCTGACCATCTCCTGTTCTATGTCTGCAGTCTCTGATCATCTCCTGTAGTATGTCTGCAGTCTCTGATCATCTCCTGTAGTATGTCTGCAGTCTCTGACCATCTCCTGTACTATGTCTGCAGTCTCTGATCATTTCCTGTACTATGTCTGCAGTCTCTGACCATCTGCTGTTCCATGTCTGCAGTCTCTGATCATCTCCTGTACTATGTCTGCAGTCCAGATCATCTCCTCTACTATGTCTGCAGTCTCTGACCATCTCCTGTATCATGTCTGCAGTCTCTGACCATCTCCTGTACTATGTATGCAGTCTCTGATCATCTCCTGTACTATATCTGCAGTCTCTGGTCATCTCCTGTACTATGTCTGCAGTCTCTGGTCATCTCCTGTACTATGTCTGCAGTCTCTGGTCATCTCCTGTACTATGTCTGCAGTCTCTGACCATCTCCTGTACTATGTATGCAGTCTCTGATCATCTCCTGTACTATGTCTGCAGTCTCTGACCATCTCCTGTTCCATGTCTGCAGTCTCTGACCATCTCCTGTACTATGACTGCAGTCTCTGATCATCTCCTGTACTATGTCTGCAGTCTCTGACCATCTCCTGTACCATGTCTGCAGTCTCTGATCATCTACTGTATCATGTCTGCAGTCTCTGACCATCTCCTGTACTATGTCTGCAGTCTCTGACCATCTTCTGTACTATGTATGCAGTCTCTGATCATCTCCTGTATCATGTCTGCAGTCTCTAACCATCTCCTGTATCACGTCTGCGGTCTCTGATCATCTCCTGTATCATGTCTGCAGTCTCTGCCAATCTCCTGTACTATGTCTGCAGTCTCTGATTATCTTCTGTACTATGTCTGCCTACTCTGACTATCTCCTGTATCATGTCTGCAGTCTCTGACCATCTCCTGTACTATGTCTGCAGTCTCTGGTCATCTCCTGTACTATGTCTGCAGTCTCTGACCATCTCCTGTTCCATGTCTGCAGTCTCTGATCATCTCCTGTTCCATGTCTGCAGTCTCTGACCTTCTCCTGTACTATGTCTGCAGTCTCTGACCGTCTCCTGTAGTATTTCTGCAGTCTCTGACCATCTCCTGTACTATGTCTGCAGTCTCTGATCATCTCCTGTACTATGTCTGCAGTCTCTGACCATCTCCTGTTCCATGTCTGCAGTCTCTGATCATCTCCTGTACTATGTCTGCAGTCTCTGATCATCTCCTGTAGTATGTATGCAGTCTCTGACCATCTCCTGTATCATGTCTGCAGTCTCTGACCATCTCCTGTATCATGTCTGCAGTCTCTGACCATCTCCTGTACTATGCCTGCAGTCTCTGACCATCTCCTGTATCATGTCTGTAGTCTCTGACCATCTCCTGTACTATGTACGCAGTCTCTGATCATCTCCTGTACTATGTCTGCAGTCCAGATCATCTCCTGTACTATGTCTGCAGTCTCTGACCATCTCCTGTATCATGTCTGCAGTCTCTGACCATCTCCTGTATCATGTCTGTAGTCTCTGACCATCTCCTGTACTATGTACGCAGTCTCTGACCATCTCCTGTTCCATGTCTGCAGTCTCTGATCATCTCCTGTAGTATGTAGGCAGTATCTGACCATCTCTTGTATCATGTCTGCAGTCTCTGATCATCTCCTGTACTATGTCTGCAGTCTCTGACCATCTCCTGTACTATGTCTGCAGTCTCTGATCATCTCCTGAACTATATCTGCAGTCTCTGATCATCTCCTGTACTATGTCTGCAGTCTCTGGTCATCTCCTGTACTATGTCTGCAGTCTCTGATCATCTCCTGTATTATGTCTGCAGTCTCTGACCATCTCCTGTATCATGTCTGCAGTCTCTGACCATCTCCTGTACTATATATGCAGTCTCTGATCATCTCCTGTACTATGTCTGCAGTCTCTGACCATCTCCTGTTCCATGTCTGCAGTCTCTGATCATCTCCTGTACTATGTCTGCAGTCTCTGACCATCTCCAGTATCATGTCTGCAGTCTCTGGCCATCTCCTGTACTATGTATGCAGTCTCTGATCATCTCCTGTAGCATGTATGCAGTCTCTGACCATCTCCTGTAGTATGTATGCAGTCTCTGATCATCTCCTTTAGTATGTATGCAGTCTCTGATCATCTCCTGTACTATGCCTGCAGTCTCTGACCATCTCCTGTACTATGTCTTCAGTCTCTGATCATCTCCTGTAGTACATGTAGGCAGTATCTGACCATCTCTTGTATCATGTCTGCAGTCTCTGATCATCTCCTGTACTATGTCTGCAGTCTCTGACCATCTCCTGTACTATGTATGCAGTCTCTGATCATCTCCTGTACTATGTATGCAGTCTCTGATCATCTCCTGTACTATGTCTGCAGTCTCTGATCATCTCCTGTACTATGTCTGCAGTCCCTGACCATCTCCTGTATCATGTCTGCAGTCTCTGGCCATCTCCTGTAGTATGTATGCAGTCTCTGATCATCTCCTGTAGTATGTATGCAGTCTCTGATCATCTCCTGTACTATGTCTGCAGTCTCTGACTATCTCCTGTACTATGCCTGCAGTCTCTGAATATCTCCTGTACTATGTCTGCAGTCTCTGACCATCTCCTGTATTATGTCTGCAGTCTCTGATCATCTCCTGTACTATGTCTGCAGTCTCTGACCATCTCCTGTACCATGTCTGCGGTCTCTGACCATCTCCTGTATCATGTCTGCAGTCTCTGATCATCTACTGTATCATGTCTGCAGTCTCTGACCATCTCCTGTACTATGTATGCAGTCTCTGATCATCTCCTGTACTATGTCTGCAGTCTCTGACCATCTCCTGTACTATGTCTGCAGTCTCTGACCATCTCCTGTACTATGTCTGCAGTCTCTGATCATCTCCTGTACTATGTCTGCAGTCTCTGACCATCTCCTGTTCCATGTCTGCAGTCTCTGATCATCTCCTGTACTATGTCTGCAGTCTCTGATCATCTCCTGTAGTATGTATGCAGTCTCTGACCATCTCCTGTATCATGTCTGCAGTCTCTGACCATCTCCTGTACTATGCCTGCAGTCTCTGACCATCTCCTGTATCATGTCTGTAGTCTCTGACCATCTCCTGTACTATGTACGCAGTCTCTGATCATCTCCTGTACTATGTCTGCAGTCCAGATCATCTCCTGTACTATGTCTGCAGTCTCTGACCATCTCCTGTATCATGTCTGCAGTCTCTGACCATCTCCTGTATCATGTCTGTAGTCTCTGACCATCTCCTGTACTATGTACGCAGTCTCTGACCATCTCCTGTTCCATGTCTGCAGTCTCTGATCATCTCCTGTAGTATGTAGGCAGTATCTGACCATCTCTTGTATCATGTCTGCAGTCTCTGATCATCTCCTGTACTATGTCTGCAGTCTCTGACCATCTCCTGTACTATGTCTGCAGTCTCTGATCATCTCCTGAACTATATCTGCAGTCTCTGGTCATCTCCTGTACTATGTCTGCAGTCTCTGGTCATCTCCTGTACTATGTCTGCAGTCTCTGATCATCTCCTGTATTATGTCTGCAGTCTCTGACCATCTCCTGTATCATGTCTGCAGTCTCTGACCATCTCATGTACTATATATGCAGTCTCTGATCATCTCCTGTACTATGTCTGCAGTCTCTGACATCTCCTGTTCCATGTCTGCAGTCTCTGATCATCTCCTGTATCATGTCTGCAGTCTCTGGCCATCTCCTGTACTATGTATGCAGTCTCTGATCATCTCCTGTAACATGTATGCAGTCTCTGACCATCTCCTGTAGTATGTATGCAGTCTCTGATCATCTCCTGTAGTATGTATGCAGTCTCTGATCATCTCCTGTACTATGCCTGCAGTCTCTGACCATCTCCTGTACTATGTCTGCAGTCTCTGATCATCTCCTGTAGTACATGTAGGCAGTATCTGACCATCTCTTATATCATGTCTGCAGTCTCTGATCATCTCCTGTACTATGTCTGCAGTCTCTGACCATCTCCTGTACTATGTATGCAGTCTCTGATCATCTCCTGTACTATGTATGCAGTCTCTGATCATCTCCTGTACTATGTCTGCAGTCTCTGATCATCTCCTGTACTATGTCTGCAGTCCCTGACCATCTCCTGTATCATGTCTGCAGTCTCTGGCCATCTCCTGTAGTATGTATGCAGTCTCTGATCATCTCCTGTAGTATGTATGCAGTCTCTGATCATCTCCTGTACTATGTCTGCAGTCTCTGACCATCTCCTGTACTATGCCTGCAGTCTCTGAATATCTCCTGTACTATGTCTGCAGTCTCTGACCATCTCCTGTATTATGTCTGCAGTCTCTGATCATCTCCTGTACTATGTCTGCAGTCTCTGACCATCTCCTGTACCATGTCTGCAGTCTCTGACCATCTCCTGTATCATGTCTGCAGTCTCTGATCATCTACTGTATCATGTCTGCAGTCTCTGACCATCTCCTGTACTATGTATGTAGTCTCTGATCATCTCCTGTATCATGTCTGCAGTCTCTGACCATCTCCTGTACTATGTCTGCAGTCTCTGATCATCTCCTGTACTATGTCTGCAGTCTCTGACCATCTTCTGTACCATGTCTGCAGTCTCTAACCATCTCCTGTATCATGTCTGCAGTCTCTAACCATCTCCTGTATCATGTCTGCAGTCTCTGATCATCTCCTGTACTATGTCTGCAGTCTCTGATTATCTCCTGTACTATGTCTGCAGTCTCTGACCATCTCCTGTATCATGTCTGCAGTCTCTGACCATCTCCTGTACTATGTCTGCAGTCTCTGATCATCTCCAGTACTATGTCTGCAGTCTCTGACCATCTCCTGTTCCATGTCTGCAGTCTCTGACCATCTCCTGTACTATGTCTGCAGTCTCTGACCATCTCCTGTACTATGTCTGCAGTCTCTGACCATCTCCTGTACTATGTCTGCAGTCTCTGACCATCTCCTGTTCCATGTCTGCAGTCTCTGATCATCTCCTGTACTTTGCCTGCAGTCTCTGATCATCTCCTGTACTATGTCTGCAGTCCCTGACCATCTCCTGTATCATGTCTGCAGTCTCTGACCATCTCCTGTACTATGCCTGCAGTCTCTGACCATCTCCTGTATCATGTCTGTAGTCTCTGACCATCTCCTGTACTATGTACGCAGTCTCTGATCATCTCCTGTACTATGTCTGCAGTCCAGATCATCTCCTGTACTATGTCTGCAGTCTCTGACCATCTCCTGTATCATGTCTGCAGTCTCTGACCATCTCCTGTACTATGTATGCAGTCTCTGATCATCTCCTGTACTATGTCTGCAGTCTCTGGTCATCTCCTGTACTATGTCTGCAGTCTCTGATCATCTCCTGTATCATGTCTGCAGTCTCTGGTCATCTCCTGTACTATGTATGCAGTCTCTGATCATCTCCTGTACTATGTCTGCAGTCTCTGACCATCTCCTGTACTATGTCTGCAGTCTCTGACCATCTCCTGTACTATATATGCAGTCTCTGATCATCTCCTGTACTATGTCTGCAGTCTCTGACCATCTCCTGTTCCATGTCTGCAGTCTCTGATCATCTCCTGTAGTATGTAGGCAGTATCTGACCATCTCTTGTATCATGTCTGCAGTCTCTGATCATCTCCTGTACTATGTCTGCAGTCTCTGACCATCTCCTGTACTATGTATGCAGTCTCTGATCATCTCCTGTACTATGTCTGCAGTCTCTGACCATCTCCTGTATCATGTCTGCAGTCTCTGACCATCTCCTGTACTATGTATGCAGTCTCTGATCATCTCCTGTACTATATCTGCAGTCTCTGGTCATCTCCTGTACTATGTCTGCAGTCTCTGGTCATCTCCTGTACTATGTCTGCAGTCTCTGACCATCTCCTGTATCATGTCTGCAGTCTCTGACCATCTCCTGTACTATGTATGCAGTCTCTGATCATCTCCTGTACTATGTCTGCAGTCTCTGACCATCTCCTGTACTATGTCTGCAGTCTCTGACCATCTCCTGTACTATGTCTGCAGTCTCTGACCATCTCCTGTACTATATATATGCAGTCTCTGATCATCTCCTGTACTATGTCTGCAGTCACTGATCATCTCCTGTAGTATGTAGGCAGTATCTGACCATCTCTTGTATCATGTCTGCAGTCTCTGACCATCTCCTGTACTATGTCTGCAGTCTCTGATCATCTCCTGTACTATGTCTGCAGTTTCTGACCATCTTCTGTACCATGTCTGCAGTCTCTAACCATCTCCTGTATCATGTCTGCAGTCTCTGATCATCTACTGTATCATGTCTGCAGTCTCTGACAATCTTCTGTACTATGTCTGCAGTCTCTGATTATCTCCTGTACTATGTCTGCAGTCTCTGACCATCTCCTGTATCATGTCTGCAGTCTCTGACCATCTCCTGTACTATGTCTGCAGTCTCTGATCATCTCCTGTACTATGTCTGCAGTCTCTGACCATCTCCTGTTCTATGTCTGCAGTCTCTGATCATCTCCTGTAGTATGTCTGCAGTCTCTGACCATCTCCTGTACTATGTCTGCAGTCTCTGACCATCTCCTGTAGTATGTCTGCAGTCTCTGACCATCTCCTGTAGTATGTCTGCAGTCTCTGACCATCTCCTGTTCCATGTCTGCAGTCTCTGATCATCTCCTGTTCCATGTCTGCAGTCTCTGATCATCTCCTGTACTATGCCTGCAGTCTCTGATCATCTCCTGTAGTATGTATGCAGTCTCTGACCATCTCCTGTATCATGTCTGCAGTCTCTGACCATCTCCTGTACTATGCCTGCAGTCGCTGACCATCTTCTGTATCATGTCTGTAGTCTCTGACCATCTCCTGTACTATGTCTGCAGTCCAGATCATCTCCTGTACTATGTCTGCAGTCTCTGACCGTCTCCTGTATCATGTCTGCAGTCTCTGACCATCTCCTGTACTATGTATGCAGTCTCTGATTATCTCCTGTACTATGTCTGCAGTCTCTGATTATCTCCTGTACTATGTCTGCAGTCTCTGGTCATCTCCTGTACTATGTCTGCAGTCTCTGACCATCTCCTGTATCATGTCTGCAGTCTCTGACCATCTCCTGTACTATGTATGCAGTCTCTGATCATCTCCTGTACTATGTCTGCAGTCTCTGACCATCTCCTGTACTATGTCTGCAGTCTCTGACCATCTCCTGTACTATATATGCAGTCTCTGATCATCTCCTGTAGTATGTCTGCAGTCTCTGACCATCTCCTGTAGTATGTCTGCAGTCTCTGACCATCTCCTGTAGTATGTCTGCAGTCTCTGACCATCTCCTGTAGTATGTCTGCAGTCTCTGACCATCTCCTGTTCCATGTCTGCAGTCTCTGATCATCTCCTGTTCCATGTCTGCAGTCTCTGATCATCTCCTGTACTATGCCTGCAGTCTCTGATCATCTCCTGTAGTATGTATGCAGTCTCTGACCATCTCCTGTATCACGTCTGCAGTCTCTGACCATCTCCTGTACTATGCCTGCAGTCTCTGACCATCTTCTGTATCATGTCTGTAGTCTCTGACCATCTCCTGTACTATGTCTGCAGTCCAGATCATCTCCTGTACTATGTCTGCAGTCTCTGACCATCTCCTGTATCATGTCTGCAGTCTCTGACCATCTCCTGTACTATGTATGCAGTCTCTGATCATCTCCTGTACTATGTCTGCAGTCTCTGGTCATCTCCTGTACTATGTCTGCAGTCTCTGACCATCTCCTGTATCATGTCTGCAGTCTCTGACCATCTCCTGTACTATGTATGCAGTCTCTGATCATCTCCTGTACTATGTCTGCAGTCTCTAACCATCTCCTGTACTATGTCTGCAGTCTCTGACCATCTCCTGTACTATATATGCAGTCTCTGATCATCTCCTGTACTATGTCTGCAGTCTCTGACCATCTCCTGTTCCATGTCTGCAGTCTCTGATCATCTCCTGTAGTATGTCTGCAGTCTCTGACCATCTCCTGTACTATGTCTGCAGTCTCTGACCATCTCCTGTACTATGTCTGCAGTCTCTGACCATCTCCTGTTCCATGTCTGCAGTCTCTGACCATCTCCTGTACCATGTCTGCAGTCTCTGACCATCTCCTGTATCATGTCTGCAGTCTCTGATCATCTACTGTATCATGTCTGCAGTCTCTGACCATCTCCTGTACTATGTATGCAGTCTCTGACCATCTTCTGTACTATGTATGCAGTCTCTGATCATCTCCTGTATCATGTCTGCAGTCTCTAACCATCTCCTGTATCATGTCTGCAGTCTCTGATCATCTCCTGTATCATGTCTGCAGTCTCTGCCAATCTCCTGTACTATGTCTGCAGTCTCTGATTATCTTCTGTACTATGTCTGCCTACTCTGACTATCTCCTGTATCATGTCTGCAGTCTCTGACCATCTCCTGTACTATGTCTGCAGTCTCTGGTCATCTCCTGTACTATGTCTGCAGTCTCTGACCATCTCCTGTTCCATGTCTGCAGTCTCTGATCATCTCCTGTTCAATGTCTGCAGTCTCTGACCATCTCCTGTACTATGTCTGCAGTCTCTGACCATCTCCTGTAGTATGTCTGCAGTCTCTGACCATCTCCTGTACTATGTCTGCAGTCTCTGATCATCTCCTGTACTATGTCTGCAGTCTCTGACCATCTCCTGTTCCATGTCTGCAGTCTCTGATCATCTCCTGTACTATGTCTGCAGTCTCTGATCATCTCCTGTAGTATGTATGCAGTCTCTGACCATCTCCTGTATCATGTCTGCAGTCTCTGACCATCTCCTGTACTATGCCTGCAGTCTCTGACCATCTCCTGTATCATGTCTGTAGTCTCTGACCATCTCCTGTACTATGTACGCAGTCTCTGATCATCTCCTGTACTATGTCTGCAGTCCAGATCATCTCCTGTACTATGTCTGCAGTCTCTGACCATCTCCTGTATCATGTCTGCAGTCTCTGACCATCTCCTGTATCATGTCTGTAGTCTCTGACCATCTCCTGTACTATGTACGCAGTCTCTGACCATCTCCTGTTCCATGTCTGCAGTCTCTGATCATCTCCTGTAGTATGTAGGCAGTATCTGACCATCTCTTGTATCATGTCTGCAGTCTCTGATCATCTCCTGTACTATGTCTGCAGTCTCTGACCATCTCCTGTACTATGTCTGCAGTCTCTGATCATCTCCTGAACTATATCTGCAGTCTCTGGTCATCTCCTGTACTATGTCTGCAGTCTCTGGTCATCTCCTGTACTATGTCTGCAGTCTCTGATCATCTCCTGTATTATGTCTGCAGTCTCTGACCATCTCCTGTATCATGTCTGCAGTCTCTGACCATCTCATATACTATATATGCAGTCTCTGATCATCTCCTGTACTATGTCTGCAGTCTCTGACATCTCCTGTTCCATGTCTGCAGTCTCTGATCATCTCCTGTATCATGTCTGCAGTCTCTGGCCATCTCCTGTACTATGTATGCAGTCTCTGATCATCTCTTGTAGCATGTATGCAGTCTCTGACCATCTCCTGTAGTATGTATGCAGTCTCTGATCATCTCCTGTAGTATGTATGCAGTCTCTGATCATCTCCTGTACTATGCCTGCAGTCTCTGACCATCTCCTGTACTATGTCTGCAGTCTCTGATCATCTCCTGTAGTACATGTAGGCAGTATCTGACCATCTCTTATATCATGTCTGCAGTCTCTGATCATCTCCTGTACTATGTCTGCAGTCTCTGACCATCTCCTGTACTATGTATGCAGTCTCTGATCATCTCCTGTACTATGTATGCAGTCTCTGATCATCTCCTGTACTATGTCTGCAGTCTCTGATCATCTCCTGTACTATGTCTGCAGTCCCTGACCATCTCCTGTATCATGTCTGCAGTCTCTGGCCATCTCCTGTAGTATGTATGCAGTCTCTGATCATCTCCTGTAGTATGCATGCAGTCTCTGATCATCTCCTGTACTATGTCTGCAGTCTCTGACCATCTCCTGTACTATGCCTGCAGTCTCTGAATATCTCCTGTACTATGTCTGCAGTCTCTGACCATCTCCTGTATTATGTCTGCAGTCTCTGATCATCTCCTGTACTATGTCTGCAGTCTCTGACCATCTCCTGTACCATGTCTGCAGTCTCTGACCATCTCCTGTATCATGTCTGCAGTCTCTGATCATCTACTGTATCATGTCTGCAGTCTCTGACCATCTCCTGTACTATGTATGCAGTCTCTGATCATCTCCTGTATCATGTCTGCAGTCTCTGACCATCTCCTGTACTATGTCTGCAGTCTCTGATCATCTCCTGTACTATGTCTGCAGTCTCTGACCATCTTCTGTACCATGTCTGCAGTCTCTAACCATCTCCTGTATCATGTCTGCAGTCTCTAACCATCTCCTGTATCATGTCTGCAGTCTCTGATCATCTCCTGTACTATGTCTGCAGTCTCTGATTATCTCCTGTACTATGTCTGCAGTCTCTGACCATCTCCTGTATCATGTCTGCAGTCTCTGACCATCTCCTGTACTATGTCTGCAGTCTCTGATCATCTCCTGTACTATGTCTGCAGTCTCTGACCATCTCCTGTTCCATGTCTGCAGTCTCTGATCATCTCCTGTAGTATGTCTGCAGTCTCTGACCATCTCCTGTACTATGTCTGCAGTCTCTGACCATCTCCTGTACTATGTCTGCAGTCTCTGACCATCTCCTGTTCCATGTCTGCAGTCTCTGATCATCTCCTGTACTTTGCCTGCAGTCTCTGATCATCTCCTGTACTATGTCTGCAGTCCCTGACCATCTCCTGTATCATGTCTGCAGTCTCTGACCATCTCCTGTACTATGCCTGCAGTCTCTGACCATCTCCTGTATCATGTCTGTAGTCTCTGACCATCTCCTGTACTATGTACGCAGTCTCTGATCATCTCCTGTACTATGTCTGCAGTCCAGATCATCTCCTGTACTATGTCTGCAGTCTCTGACCATCTCCTGTATCATGTCTGCAGTCTCTGACCATCTCCTGTACTATGTATGCAGTCTCTGATCATCTCCTGTACTATGTCTGCAGTCTCTGGTCATCTCCTGTACTATGTCTGCAGTCTCTGATCATCTCCTGTATCATGTCTGCAGTCTCTGGTCATCTCCTGTACTATGTATGCAGTCTCTGATCATCTCCTGTACTATGTCTGCAGTCTCTGACCATCTCCTGTACTATGTCTGCAGTCTCTGACCATCTCCTGTACTATATATGCAGTCTCTGATCATCTCCTGTACTATGTCTGCAGTCTCTGACCATCTCCTGTTCCATGTCTGCAGTCTCTGATCATCTCCTGTAGTATGTAGGCAGTATC
This sequence comes from Aquarana catesbeiana, assembly GCF_042186555.1. Classification (NCBI taxonomy): domain Eukaryota; kingdom Metazoa; phylum Chordata; class Amphibia; order Anura; family Ranidae; genus Aquarana; species Aquarana catesbeiana. The sequence continues at coordinate 244,693,977 of NC_133329.1, forward strand.
TGACCATCTCTTGTATCATGTCTGCAGTCTCTGATCATCTCCTGTACTATGTCTGCAGTCTCTGACCATCTCCTGTACTATGTATGCAGTCTCTGATCATCTCCTGTACTATGTCTGCAGTCTCTGACCATCTCCTGTATCATGTCTGCAGTCTCTGACCATCTCCTGTACTATGTATGCAGTCTCTGATCATCTCCTGTACTATGTCTGCAGTCTCTGACCATCTCCTGTACTATGTCTGCAGTCTCTGACCATCTCCTGTACTATATATATGCAGTCTCTGATCATCTCCTGTACTATGTCTGCAGTCTCTGACCATCTCCTGTTCCATGTCTGCAGTCACTGATCATCTCCTGTAGTATGTAGGCAGTATCTGACCATCTCTTGTATCATGTCTGCAGTCTCTGACCATCTCCTGTACTATGTCTGCAGTCTCTGATCATCTCCTGTACTATGTCTGCAGTCTCTGACCATCTTCTGTACCATGTCTGCAGTCTCTAACCATCTCCTGTATCATGTCTGCAGTCTCTGATCATCTACTGTATCATGTCTGCAGTCTCTGACAATCTCCTGTACTATGTATGCAGTCTCTGATTATCTCCTGTACTATGTCTGCAGTCTCTGATTATCTCCTGTACTATGTCTGCAGTCTCTGATTATCTCCTGTACTATGTCTGCAGTCTCTGGTCATCTCCTGTACTATGTCTGCAGTCTCTGACCATCTCCTGTATCATGTCTGCAGTCTCTGACCATCTCCTGTACTATGTATGCAGTCTCTGATCATCTCCTGTACTATGTCTGCAGTCTCTGACCATCTCCTGTACTATGTCTGCAGTCTCTGACCATCTCCTGTACTATATATGCAGTCTCTGATCATCTCCTGTAGTATGTCTGCAGTCTCTGACCATCTCCTGTAGTATGTCTGCAGTCTCTGACCATCTCCTGTAGTACGTCTGCAGTCTCTGACCATCTCCTGTACTATGTCTGCAGTCTCTGACCATCTCCTGTACTATGTCTGCAGTCTCTGATCATCTCCTGTTCCATGTCTGCAGTCTCTGATCATCTCCTGTACTATGCCTGCAGTATCTGATCATCTCCTGTAGTATGTATGCAGTCTCTGACCATCTCCTGTATCACGTCTGCAGTCTCTGACTATCTCCTGTACTATGCCTGCAGTCTCTGACCATCTTCTGTATCATGTCTGTAGTCTCTGACCATCTCCTGTACTATGTCTGCAGTCCAGATCATCTCCTGTACTATGTCTGCAGTCTCTGACCATCTCCTGTATCATGTCTGCAGTCTCTGACCATCTCCTGTACTATGTATGCAGTCTCTGATCATCTCCTGTACTATGTCTGCAGTCTCTGGTCATCTCCTGTACTATGTCTGCAGTCTCTGACCATCTCCTGTATCATGTCTGCAGTCTCTGACCATCTCCTGTACTATGTATGCAGTCTCTGATCATCTCCTGTACTATGTCTGCAGTCTCTGACCATCTCCTGTACTATGTCTGCAGTCTCTGACCATCTCCTGTACTATATATGCAGTATCTGATCATCTCCTGTACTATGTCTGCAGTCTCTGACCATCTCCTGTTCCATGTCTGCAGTCTCTGATCATCTCCTGTAGTATGTCTACAGTCTCTGACCATCTCCTGCATCATGTCTGCAGTCTCTGACCATCTCCTGTATCATGTCTGCAGTCTCTGACCATCTCCTGTATCATGTCTGCAGTCTCTGACCATCTCCTGTACTATGCCTGTAGTCTCTGATCATCTCCTGTACTATGTCTGCAGTCTCTGATCATCTCCTGTACTATGTCTGCAGTCTCTGACCATCTCCTGTTCCATGTCTGCAGTCTCTGGCCATCTCCTGTATTATGTCTCCAGTCTCTGATCATCTCAACTACTATGCCTGCAGTCTCTGACCATCTCCTGTACTATGCCTGCAGTCTCTGACCATCTCATGTACTATGTCTGCAGTCTCTGATCATCTCCTGTATTATGTCTGCAGTCTCTGATCATCTCATGTACTATGTCTGTAGTCTCTGATCATCTCCTATACTATGTCTGCAGTCTCTGACCATCTCCTGTTCCATGTCTGCAGTCTCTGACCATCTCCTGTACTATGTCTGCAGTCTCTGACCCTCTCCTGTACTATGTCTGCAGTCTCTGACCCTCTCCTGTAGTATTTCTGCAATAAAGGAGGGCTACAGGCATGGTAGGTGGTTAGGGAAGAGGGCTGTGGGTGGTAAGGCAGTGGGTGGTAAGGTAAGGGAGGCTGCAGGCACAGTAGATGATGAGGAAAGGGGTCCCAGGTGCAGTTGGTGGTGATGGAAAGAATGCCTAGGCACAAGTGGTGGTTAAGGCAGGGTAGTAAAGAAAATTTTAATGTATCATACAGGACAAGGGGCTTCATAATCCAGAGCCCACCAAAATCCTCAGCACCAGGCCCATGATGCTCTTAATCCAGGCCGAACGGCCAGGGTCGCAAAGGTCGCACTTGCAATCGGGCCCTGGTGTTCCCAGTGAAATAATTAAAAAGTGCACTGACAGATTGTCACACAATACACACTGGGATCTGGGATCAAAGAGCATGTTGTGCTATTATTTAATGACACTGCACAAAGCCATTCAGTGTGTTTTTTTTGTTTATTTTTTTTTGGGGGGGGGGGGGGGGGGCAAGTTGCTGGTTTTGCCTAGGATGCAAAATAGTCTAGCACCGGCCCTGGATAGGATGAGAACCAATAAACAGCACAGTCATGGAGACTAAAGAAGTAGAGTGTTCTGTTGAAGAGGAACGGATGGTCAAAGGCAGCAGAGGGTTTCAAGAGTAAAAGTACAGAACAGTAAACATTGGTTTTAGTCATTAGTAAATTGTTTGTGAGTTTTAGGAGAGCAGTTTCTGTGGAGTGTTGAGGGCAAAATCCAGACTGAAGGGGTGTCAGGTCACCTTGAGGCTAGGTGACAGATGCACACCGTTGGGATCAGGAGTGCACCGCAAGGCAGTGGACCCTACGGATGACTGCTGCGGATGGGAGTCCGGGTGGTAAGGAAGGCAGGGCCGCTGGAACACCAACACGGATCCCACGGGGGTTAGAGCATAGGATTCTCTGGGGCACGGAGTCTAAGAGCCAGCAGGTGTTCACCAGAGCCTCTAGTGGTGAGGATGGACTGGGCTGCAACTGGCTCCAGGTCACGACCGATTAGTAGGAGGTGGATGGAAGGTGCGTGATCAGACGCTCACATCAAAACAGGTTAGGTTTAATCGTGTATAAAAAATATATATACAGAAATAAATTACATCATACAAATACTACGTTGCATAAAAACAGGTGACAAAATAAGCACTAAAAAGTTAAAACTGGGGTATGCCCATGTTGAGGCAAGTAATTAAAAAGGCTCACGTGTTTCGAGGGTAACCTCTTCATCAAAGCCAGGAGAACAGGAGCACAGTCTGTACGGGCTGGTAGGCTGACATGTGTACATGGAAGGGAGTGGCTAGTAGGAGAGTATGTCCTGTAGTGGATAATTAGTTATTCTAAGTTCCATACCAGTCCCCGTCCAGGCGTTCAGTCCGCTAATTGCATATCCCTGACGTAGTGGAACAGCAAGCAAGATCTGGAGCCAGAAGGAATGTCAGCCAAGCAAGTCTTTAACAGGAACGCAGGAGATAGTCTCTGTGATGTTGACCAAGGCGAAGGCAGAGATCATCTGGGCTGGATGGCTTAAGTAGGTAGGACTGACGAGCAGGATATCATCACCAGGTGAGTCACTGTGGAGAGATAGGAGCTTGCAATTAGCTGACAGCTGAGCGGCCAGCTCAGAGAAGGAAGGGCTGAGCACAGCCCTGACAGTACCCCCTTTTCAATGACCCCTCCCCCTCGGAGGACCACCAGGCTTGAGGGGAAAACGTCTATGGAAATCACGGAGGAGGACAGGGGCATGTACGTCCGAGGATGAGACCCAAGAGCATTCCTCTGGACTGTACCCTTTCCAAGGCACCAGGTACTGTATGCTCCCACGGAACCTATGGGAGTCAACAGTGGACTGTACTTCATACTCCTCATGGTTCTCAACCTGTACAGGGTGAGGACAAGGCACCGTGGTGGTAAAGCGGTCGCAAACCAAAGGTTTTAATAAGGAGACATGAAATACATTAGAGATACGCATATTAGAAGGAAGGTCTAATGCGTAAGCCACTGGGTTAATCCTGCGAAGAATATGGAAAGGCCCAGTAAACCGAGGTGCGAACTTTAGAGAGGGAACGCAAAGTCGGAGGTTGCGAGATGACAGCCAGACCCTGTCCCCAACTTGCTAGGAAGGTGCAGGCAGGCGTCTGCGGTCAGCATGGAGTCTGTACCTATCATTAGCATGTCTCAAAGCCTCCTGGACTTGTGCCCAAGTGGAACGAAGACCACGGAGATGCTCCTTTAACGCAGGAATACTCTGTGGAACAAATGAGTCAGGCAACATGGAAGGTTGGAAACCACAATCAAAAGAGGGGTTGTGCCTCCTTAACCAAGGATAACCAATAACCAGTGGAAACTTAGGTGAGGCAATAACTTGCAATTGGATTCTCTCATGGTGAAGAGCCCCTACGGCCATGGACACCGGAACAGTCTCATGAGTCACATGGGCAGGCTGTAAAGGTCTCCCGTCAAGAGCCTCAATGGCAAGTGGAGTGTCACACAGCTGCAGCGGAATCGAGTGCTTCGATACAAAGGCAGCATCAGTGAACAGGCCTGCAGCCCCAGAGTCAATTAGAGCCTGTATCTTGACGGATGACTCAGCTCAAGAAAGGGTAACCAAAACCAGGGGCTTATCCTTCTGGATAACTGGGGACGAAACAATGCCACCTAAGGTCTGTCCGTGACAGGACCTCAAGGTTCGGGCGTTCCCTGGACGTGTAGGACAAGACTTCAAAAAGTGACCTGCCTGGCCACAAAAAAGGCATAATCTCTCCCTCCTCCTAAGGGTTCTCTCATCCGCAGAGAGAAGCGTGAAGCCCAAGTGCATGGGTTCATCTTCACTGACCGACTCAGTACCAGGAGGCATGGGAGATGAGGGAGGCAAGGGTGGGACTGCAAAGCTCTGAGACAAATGTACAGGAGGCTTCCGCAAACGCTGCTTAAAAGAGAGTCTTTCTCTGAGTCTAGAGTCAAAGAGGATGGCAAACGTGATCAACTTCTCAAGCTCAGTGGGTATATCTCGGTCTGCTATCTCATCCTTGATGTTATCTGAGAAACCATGAGAAAAAGAATCCACGAGGGCCTCATTGTTCCAAGCAACCTCTGCTGCCAGAGTATGGAATTCAATGTCCTAATCGGCAACAGTTCTCGTAATCTGTTTGATGGACATGAGGCACTTGGCAGCAGAAGCGGAGCGCGCAGGAACGTCAAATACCCTTTTAAAAGAAGCCACAAACTCAGGGTAACGCAAGAGAACAGTTTTTTGCATCTCCCATATAGAGGGTTTGCCCAGGCCAAGGCTCTCTCAGAAAGCAAAGATATCACGAAACCTACTTTGCTTCTGTCCATGGGAAACACCTGGGGCAGCGTCTAAAATATATGTATATCTCAACCTGGTTGAGAAACCCTCTACATTGGACTGGATCGCCCCCAAATCGATGGGGAAGTGGAGCGGAACCAGACATACCTCTTATAGAGGTAATACTCAAGGCGGATGCCTGCACAGAGACTGAAGCAGCAGCAGGGACAGCCTGCAACACAGGTTGTACCGGAGCAGCCACAGTGGGAGATTCCAGGTGAGCCGTGCGACTCAGGAGTGTTTGTAACTCCATGGCAAACTGATCCATGCGGTGATCCTGCTCATCCAATCTGGAAAAAATATTACCAACAAGTGGATTGACTTCATCTTCTGAATTCATGGCCTTCGTCTACTGTCAGAAGCCATGAATCAGACCGAGACAGAAGTACAGTTACTGCACATTAGTTTAGAGTAGGGACAGCACAGATAGTTTCAGTGTAGTGTAGTGAGACCGTGTCAGTAATCTTTACATTAGTCTATAGCTAGAGTAGGGACAGCGTCAGTGTAGCGACGAACACCGTCTATTTGATTATGTTACTACCAGTTTAACGCCATTTACTTATGTGTGCGTTACTGCCAGTTTAACGCCATATAGTTCTGTGTGCGTTACCGCCAGTTTAACGCCATATAGTTCTGTGTGCGTTACCGCCAGTTTAACGCCATATAGTTCTGTGTGCGTTACTGACAGATTAACGCGATTTACATCTGTGTGCGTTACTACCAGTTTAACGCCATATCAATTTGTGTGCGTTACTGCCAGTTTAAAGCCATATAGTTTTGCGTGCGTTACTGCCAGTTTAATGCCATATAGTTCTGTGCGTCACTGTACGTTTGGCGCATTATATTGCAGTATATTATAGTGTATCCATGGAGTGTGTCTGTGTAGTGTGAGTACTCGAATTAAAGTGCACCAAACACCTCTTTACATTGATTAAAGTACATCTACGTACAGATTTCAACTTCTTCTTTACATTTGCTTATAAGCACCACCCCGCCCCTCCCAATAATGTCTGGGAGGACAACAAGGAGAGGCAGACATTCCCTTGGCATTGTAAGGGGGCCAGCTACATATGTGTCCACAGGCAAAGGTGGACGTGGTGGTCAGTCTTCAGGCAGGGCATTATTCCCTCTGTTTAGTGAGTTTGCTATCCAGTGTGAGTGTGCTATCCAGCCACAGCATGCAGAGGAGGTGGTGAACTGGCTTACTAAACCTTCCTCATCCTCCTCATCCTCTGTCATGCAAGCAGAGACATGTGTGTAGTCCCCTGCCGTTGCCAAAGTGGAAAAATCTGCCTCCTTGTCCACATCTATTCCTGCCATAGCCCCAACATCAGCCATTGAGTCAGCTGAGTTATTTGACCACAGCATCAGCCACTTGCTCCTTGATGATGCCCAGCCATTACTGGATTCAGATGTTGGTTCTGAGGATGACAGGAACATGAGCCTAGAGAGAGGGAGGAACACTGGTAGACAAACTGGCATTAGGGATGAGCCGAACACCCCCCGGTTCGGTTCGCGGCAGAACTTGCGAACAGACCAAAAATTTTTGCGAACACGCGAACCCCGTTTAAGTCTATGGGACTCGAACCTGAAAAATCAAAAGTGCTAATTTTAAAAGCTAATATGCAAGTTATTGTAATAGAAAATGAGAACGGACCGAAAGTTTGCGCAAACTTTAGATTCCCATTAAAGTCTATGGGACTCGAACGTTGAAATCAAAATTGCTAATTTTAAAGGCTAATATGCATGGTATTGTCCTAAAAAGGGTTTGGGAACCCATGTCCTGCCCCAGGGGACATGTATCAATGCAAAAAAAAGTTTTAAAAATGGACGTTTTTTCGGGAGCAGTGATTTTAATAAGCCTTAAAGTGAAACAATAAAAGTGTAATATTCCTTTAAATATCGTGCCTGGGGGGTGTCTATAGTATGCCTGTAAAGTGGCGCATTTTTCCCTGCACAAAATGACATTTCTAAAGGAAAAAAAGTCATTTAAAACTGCTTGCGGCTGTAATGTAATGTTGCCCCCCCAGCCCATTACCGGGCCCTTTGGGTCTGGTGTGAATATTAAGGGGAACCCCGCACCCAAATAAAAAAAAGGCGCGGGGTTGAATAGCAGTATACAGGCGGTCCGCGGGTTACAAACAAGATAGAGACTGTAGGTTTGTTGTTAAGTTGAATCTGTTTGTAATTTGGAATAGGTACTTTTTTTAAGTGTAGCTCCAGCCCAAAAATCTATTTTTAAGCTTTTTGGATAATATAGGGCAGGGTTATTACCCCTGTAGCATTTTTTTGCTGTCTGTGCCCTTGTTCAGAAGATTTCACCTCACTTTCTGTCCCAATGACAATTGGATTTTGAAAATTTTGGGTTATTAGGGAAACAAGGATTGGTGATAAAGCATCAGTGGAGACACCTTTTTCCCATATTAACTCTTACAGGAGAGAATTTCCCTTCCTAGGGGTAGATTTCCTCTCACTTTCTGTTGTCTCCCTCCGTTTGTAAGTAGGAGTCGTTTGTAAGTTGGATGTTTGAAAATAGGGGACCGCCTGTATATACTATACGGCCTGCCCTATACACTCTGCGGAAAATTGGGCCTTAGGTGTTGGTGGTACCAGAACACTGTAAGCCCTCACAGTTACTCTTGGTGGGCACTGGAATGGGCCCTGCTGTGAAATATTATATCAAGAATTGTAATTACATGCCCATGTTAAACAGGGGCGGAAAAATTGGGCCTTAGGAGGTGGTGGTGGTGGTGGCACAACACTGTAAAGCCTCACAGATACTTTTGTTGAGCGCAGGAACAGGTCCTGCTGTGAAATATTACATCAAAAATTGTAATTACGTGCCCCTGTTAAACAGGGGCAGAAAAATTGGGCCTTAGGCAGTGGTGGTGGCACAACACTGTAAAGCCTCACAGATACTCTTGTTGAGCGCAGGAATGGCCCTGCTGTGAAATATTAGATCAAAAATTGTAATTACAATACAGTGCAGTCGTAGTACTGTTGCTACTACTTTTCAGGTGGTGTACACAGTACACAAAACAGTGTAGTGCGGTGTTGCAAAACAAAATATACATCATGTCCAGACGACCACCAAGGAAAGGTAGACGCTCACAGGCCACTAAAAGAGGGCAAGCAGGCTCTGTGTCTACAGTCAGCAGTGCTGGTCATGGACATGGTGCATCCTCTGCCGGTGGCCGTGGGACACACTTGTCCTTTTTTTCTGCTGCTGGCCGTGTTATTGAGCCAGAACATGCAGAAGAGTTGGTGGAGTGGATAACCAAGCTGTCCTCATCCTCCTCTGTCACCCAGGCTCAGAGTAGTCTTCCTTCCTATGCAGCTGCCACAGCGGCCTATTCCACCGGCTTCTTGTCTACAGTCACTCCTTCTGTAGCCCAACCATAATGCACGGAGGAGTCCCCCGAACTATTCGACCACAGTGTCGGGTACATGCTGCTGGAGGATGCGCAGCGATTTGAAGGCTCTGATATTGGTTCCCAGGTTGAGGAAAGGAGTAACGTGAGCCTAGAGAGAGGGGGTGCCCAAGAAGGACAAGAAACTGGCAGTCATGTTCCCCCAGCTGCAGCATAGTGCCAAGTTTGCTCCAATGACGAGGAGGGAGGGGATGATGAGGTCACTGACTCTACTTTGGTGCCTGATAGAATAGAGGAAGAGGAGGAGGCACAACTCCAATGAGGCAGGATTCCTCTAGGGGGCAGCTTAAGGGCAGCCACCCTACTGCATCACACTGCAGAGCTCCGCAGGTGCAGGGCGCTGCTGACTCCCCGCTGATTTTGAAAATTTCCTTGGTGTGGGACTTTTTGGACACGTGTGCAGCAAATCGCACCGTTGCTGTTTGCAACCTATGTCTGAAGCGGATCAAGCGTGGCCACAACAGCAGCCACTTGGACACCACATGCTTGACCAGACATATGACGACCTCCCATGCAGTCTTTTTCCCATATACTATATTTGAGATTTAATATCTCTTAGATATGATTTGGGTTAAATGAGAGTTCTTTGACCATGAGCGAAAGCTTTAACACAATAACAACATTTATTGGTGAGTAATTGAAAGTCTATCTAATACACAACCATCTATCTATCGTCTACACCATGGAAGAAAATATTAGGTTATAATAAGAGAACTACATGAAGGAATACAGAGTATATCCCTGAAAACATTAATCTGCAAACATATTTAGTTACAAGTAAAATGCAGACCTTTCCCATAATTACCCTTTTCACCAAGGTTCCATTCTGATGGTTGCTCTCCCATAAAAGTGTGTGTTGCCCTCCCATCTAGTCTGTGTATATCATTACATGCTGATGCCTCATTGGTTGGCATAGCGTGGCTCTGATTGGTGAGCTTCCCTATTCCTAGTTAAGGACTGGCTACATCTCCAATTCCTATACTTTGCATAAGTCAGCCCCCTTTAATGCAAATTCTTGTGACTATTCTGAGCAGGAGCTTAACTTGAATTTTCCCGGGAAGTTAAGTATTGATTATAGGTTGGCCTCCCTTCATTGCATATCCCAGCATGGGATCCTTTGAAGTGAGTATGTGTAAAACAATGAGGTTTGGATCCCATTTTTTTTTTGTATACACAAGCCTGGGCACTAACTTGTCTGGTCTACAAGAGATTTCCGTGAAGATAATATGTTCCGCCCTACATAGATAAAAGCTAAATTAAATATATTCATTAAATATAAATACATTAAATATAAATTAAATATATTCATTAAATATAAATAAATTAAATATAAATTAAATATATTCTTTAAATATAAATAAATTAAATATATTCATAATTACAATATCTGTTGGCAACAGCACTTGAAAGACCCACATGAAAGAAAAAGGCAGACTTCTCCTTACTCCTCATCTGGGATCTCCAACCCTATTCCAGTCCTCTTGAAAACCTGCACTGAGAGGAATGAAGGTATAGCAATAGGTGTCCCAAGTACTTGCAGCCAATCTACTAGCAGTTCACCACCATCTGATTTTAGCAGGCAAATTTCCCTACCCCAGTTGCTAAACCGTAAAAAGAAATTCGGTCCCAGCCATCCACATGCTCACAGTCTGAATGCGAGCTTGAATGCCAGCTTGGCCAAATTGCTAGCACTGCAACTACTGCCTGTTCAGCTGATAGACTCTGCCCCCTTTCGTGAATTTGTGGAATGTGCTGTACCTCAGTTGCAGGTTCCAAAATGCCATTTCTTTTCACGGAAGGCCATTCCAGCTCTCTATCGGCATGTGGAAGGCAATGTTTTTGTCTTGATGGACAGGGCGGTGAGCAGTAAGGTGTATATTACTGCAGACTCATGGTCTAGCAGGCATGGGCAGGGATGTTACCTTTCCTTCACAGTGCACTGGGTAACTCTGCTGGGAGCTGGGAAGGATGCAGGACAGGGTTCAGCATTATTGGAGCTTGTTCTGCCACCATGCCTCCAAAATGCTAGTGGTGATTCTGCCACAGCTCTCTCCTCCACCCCCTCCTCTTCTTCCTCTATGGCCTCTTCTGCAGATTTGTTCTCTGAACCAGCGGTGCTCCGTAAGCATTCAGGGGGATACGCAAGCACTCAGGCAAAAAGATGCCATGCGGCGCATGAGTTACATAGTTACATAGTAGGTGAGGTTGAAAAAAGTCCATCAAGTCCAACTTATGTGTGGGATTATATGTCAGTATTACATTGTATATATGTTGCGGTCGTTCAGGTGCTTATCTAATAGTTTCTTGAAACTATCGATGCCCCCCACTGAGACCACCGCCTGTGGAAGGGAATTCCACATCCTTGCCGCTCTTACAGTAAAGAACCCTCTACGTAGTTTAACCGGTTCAATACAGGGCATTTTCACCCCCTTCCTTCCCTGGCCAATTTTTAGTTTTCAGCGCTGTCGCACTTTAAACGACAATTGCGCGGTCGTGCAACGTTGTACCCCAAAAAAATTGACGTCTTTTTTTCCCCACTAATAGAGCTTTCTTTTGGTGGTATTTGATCGCCTCTGCGGTTTTTATTTTTTGCGCTATAAACAAAAGAAGAGCAACAATTTTGAAAAAAACACAATATTTTTTACTTTTTGCTATAATAAATATCCCATTTTTTTTTTTTTTTAAACAAATTTTTTCCTCAGTTTCGGCCGATACGTATTCTTCTACATATTTTTGGTAAAAAAAAATCGCAATAAGCGTATATTGATTGGTTTGCGCAAAAGTTATAGCGTCTACAAAATACGGGATAGATTTATGGCATTTAAAAAAAATATATATTTATTTATTTTTTTAGCGGCGATCGCGATTTTTTTCGTGACTGCGACATTATGGCGGACACATCGGACACTTTTGACACATTTTTGGGACCATTCACATTTATACAGCGATCAATGCTATAAAATTGCATTGATTAATGTGTAAATGTGACAGGCAGTGAAGGTGTTAACCACTAGGGGGCGGGGAGGGGTTAATTACCGTATTTATCGGCGTATAACACGCGCCGGCGTATAACACGCACCCCAAGTTTAGGAGGGAATTTTAAGGAAAAAAACTTTTAGGAGGGAAGTTTAAGGAAAAAAAACTTACATTTAAATGCCCATCAATGCAGCCTCACCAGTGTTCATCTGCAGCCTTTCCCCAGTGTCCAGTGCAGCCTTGTCAGTGCAGCTTTGCCCCAGTGCAGCCTTGTCAGTGCAGCTTTGCCCTAGTGCAGCCTTGTCAGTGCAGCTTTGCCCCAGTGCAGCCTTGTCCCCAGTGCAGCTTTGCCCCAGTGCAGCCTTGTCCCCAGTGCAGCTTTGCCCCAGTGCAGCCTTGTCCCCAGTGCAGCTTTGCCCCAGTGCAGCCTTGTCCCCAGTGGCCCGTGCAGCCTTGTCGCCGCCGACATACAAACGTTTAGTTTGTATTTTTAAACATGGCGCCGCGGAGTTCGGAGGGACTCGGGGGCGCCCGTTCAGCTGAACGAGCGCCGCCGAGGACACAGTGACTGGGCGGAGCCGAGATACACATAGCCGAGGCTTCTCGGCTATTCTCGGCGCCGTTCACAGTCACGCCCAGTCCCTATGATGGACATAACACAGGTCCAATGGCGGGACTGGGCGTGACTGTGAACGGCGCCGAGAATAGCCGAGAAGCCTCGGCTATGTGTATCTCGGCTCCGCCCAATCACTGTGTCCTTGGCGGTGCTCATTCAGCTGAACGAGCGCCGCTGAGTCCCTCCGAACTCCGCGGCGCCATGTTTAAAAATACAAGCTATGTGAATGTCGGCGGCGATCGCTCCGACAGATCACAAAATAGCGGGGATCGGCGTATAACACGCACCCACGATTTTCCCCTTATTTTAAGGGGAAAAAAGTGCGTGTTATACGCCGATAAATACGGTATGTTACCTAGGGAATTATTCTAACTGTAGGGGGCGGGGACGTACAAGGGGAGGAGACCGATCAGTGTTCCTCCGTTCTGGGAGCACAGATCGGTCTCCTCTCACCTGACAGGCTGTGGATCTGTGTGTTTACACAAACAGATCCACGGTCCGGCACGGTTAACGGGCAATCGCGTGTGCCCGGCGGACATCGGCCAGCTTCAGCCAGGAATGGTTGTATGCGACAATGGCACCAACCTTCTCTCCGCCCTCCGACAGGGACACTTGACTCATGTTCCATGTTTGGCACACATCCTGAATTTGGTGGTGCAGCGGTTCTTGAGCAGGTACCCAGGCTTACAAGATCTCCTGAGACAGGCCAGAAAAGTCTGTGGTCATTTCCAACGGTCATACAATGCCAGTGCTCGGCTGGCTGACATTCAAAGGGAATGCAACCTGCCCACCAACCGCCTCATTTGTGACATGTCCACCAGGTGGAAGTCAACGGTGGCAATGCTGCAGCGGCTGTGCACGCAGCAGAGGACCATCAATGAGTACCTGTGTGAGTATGGCACCAGGACAGGGTCAGGGGAGCTTGACTTCTTTTCGCCACGCCAGTGGCTACTGATCAAGGATGCATGCACTGTCCTGTCACCATTTGATGAGGTCACGAGGATGGTGAGCAGTGACAATGCATGCATCAGTGATACTGTCCCTCTTGTCTTCCTGTTGGAGCACACGCTTCATGGAATAATGGACAGGGCACTCGAGGCAGAACAGTGTGAAGAAGAGGAGGACTTCCTTACCTCTCAAGGCCCCCTTTATCCAGATATTATTCCTGCAGGCCCGCCAAACAAACAGGAAGAAGAGGAGGAGGATTGTGTCAGCATGGACGTGGAAGATAACACTCAGCAGCAGTCTTCAAGGGATGATTTTCAGTCCCCAGAAACCCAAGGAATTGTACGTAGCTGGGAGGAGGTTGTTACGGATCATGTGATCCTTAGTGACCCAGAGGACTCAGAATCGAATGCCTCTGCAAACTTTTGCAGGCTTTGCAGAATCAGGCAGGCCATGCAGCGTAAGGACCCTAGGATTTGTGGTATCAAAGAGAAGGAATCATTACTGGCTGGCAACCCTTCTTGATCCACATTAAAAGGGTAAGGTTGCAGAACTCATCCTGCCTTCGCAGAGGGAGCAGAGGATGAAACATCTTCAGGAGGCCTTGAAGAAAGGTTTGTGCAATGCATTTCCAGACCCTGTGAGGTTACAATTTCCTGGTGCTGGACGTGTTGCTGAGGCTTCTGTCAGGTCACCTGAGGCCAGGTTGACAGATGCACACCGTTGGGGTCAGGAGTGCACCGCAACGGTAGTGGACCCTACGGCTGACTGCTGCGGATGGGAGTCTAGGTGGTTAAGGAAAGCAGGTCTGCTGGAACACCAACACGAATCCCACAAGGGCTAAAGCGTAAGATTCCCCAGGGCGTGGAGTCTAAAAGCCAGCAGGTGTTCACCAGAGCCTTTAGTGGTGAGGATGGACTGGGCTGCAACTGGCTCCAGGTCGCGACCTCCAGGGTATCCCAGCTCATGCCCACAGTAGGCTACAGGAGGACAGAGATAGTAAGGGAATAAGCCAAAGGTCGGGGCGACTAGCAGACAAGGATAAACATAGAACATGTCAAAGGTCAGGGTCACAAGCAGGCAGGGATAGTCTAGAACAAACCAAGATCGGTAACTGGAATCATGTAGAAGACACAGCAAGATGCACACGGAAGCTAAACACACAAAGGTTGATCAGCAAGGCAGGCTTGCAGTGCACAGGTTAATATAGAGTTCCCTGATAGGTGCTGGGGTGGAGCCATGCTTTGAGGAGAGATTATTTAAGTAGCCAGGTCAGAGTAGCTGCCTCTAAAGGTGAACACATGGGGGAGAGGTAAGCTGACAGACAAAGATTACTGCATAACCATGACAGCTTCGTTCAGTCAGAGGAAGAGCAGTAGAGAAGGTGGCTGGCTGATCGATGCCTTTAGACATTTTTTCATTCCTCAGCGCCAAGGTCTGATCGGTTCAAGCAATCATCACCAGCGTCTGCATTACATGGTGCAGTAATATCTAGGGGCAAGAGCAGACTTGGAGACCTTTCCAACAGAGCATCCACTGGGTTACTGGGTCTTGAGGATGGACCACTGGCCAGAACTTGCTCAATATGAAATTGATCTACTGGCCTGTCCTGCATCCAACGTTCTTTCTGAACACACATTCAGTGCTGCTGGAAGGCTTGTAACGGATCATAGAGTGCGTCTGTCCACAAACTCCCTTGATAGGCTCACATTCATAAAAATGAATCAGTCTTGGATCAGCAGCAGCTATCAAGCACCTGATGCTGATGTAGCTGATTGATTTTTCTATGGATGTGGGATCCCTTGAAGACTGCCTATGCTGAGTGACTATACTATTTCTCCTCAATCTTGATGATGCTAGCTTCCAACAATATTTTTTGTTTAGGGCACCACCACCACTGCCTAAGGCCCAATTTTTTTGTCTCTGTTTAACAGGGGCATGTAATTACAATTTCTGATCTAATATTTCACAGCAGGGCCCGTTCTTGCGCCCAACAAGAGTATCTGTGAGGGGTTACAGTGTTGTGGCACCACCACCACCAAAGGCCCAATTTTTCTGCCCCTGTCCCAGCAGCAGAAAAAAAGGACAACCGTGCCCCACGGCCACCTGCAGAAGATGCACCATGTCCATGACCAGCACTGTGGACTGTAGACACAGAGCCTGCTTGCCCTCTTTTAGTGACCTGTGAGCGTCTGCCTCTCCTTGGTGGCCTTCCGGACATGATGGGGATTTTTTTTCGCAACACCACACTACACTGTATTCTGTACTGTGTACTCCACCAGAAAAGTAGTAGTAACTGCACTATGGGTGCACGATATTGTGTACACCACCAGAAGTCTAATAGCAACTATGGGTGCACTGTATGTATTGTGTACTGTGTACACCACCAGAAAAGTAGTAGCAACTGCACTATGGGTGCACGGTATTGTGTACACCACCAGAAGTCTAATAGCAACTATGGGTGCACTGTATGTATTGTGTACTGTGTACACCACCAGAAAAGTAGTAGCAAATGCACTATAGGTGCATGGTACTGTGTACACCAACAGAAGTGTAATAACAACTATGGGAGTACTGTATTGTGTACACCACCAGAAAAGTAGTAGCAACTGCACTATGGGTGCACGGTATTGTGTACACCACCAGAAGCATAATCGCAACTATGGGTGCACTGTATGTATTGTGTACTGTGTACACCACCAGAAAAGTAGTAGCAACTGCACCAGGGGTGCACGGTACTGTGTACTGTGTACACCGCCTGAAGTATATTAGAAACAGTACACCAGGAATGGCCTGCAGTGAGATATAGCTAAACTATATGCACTGGATATATTTATATCTATATATATATATATATATATCTATATATATATAGATATATATATATATATATATATATATCTATATATATATAGATATATATATCTATATATATATAGATATATATATCTATATATATATAGATATATATATATATATATATATATAGATATATATATATATATATATATATATATATATATCTATATATATATATATATATATATATATATATATATATATATATATATATATATATATATATAGAGAGAGAGAGATATATATATATATATATATATCTCTATATATATATCTATAGATATATATACAAGACATATATATATATATATATATATATATATATATATGCAGCTAACTGAATCACCTGCCTGCCAGAAGTATATTAGAAAGAGTACACCAGGAACGGCTTGCAGTGATATATATATATACTGTATTTATTGGCGTATAACACTCACTTTTTCACCCTAAAAATTGGGTGCAAATAGCACGTGCGTGTTATACGCCAATACTTCAATTTTAGATGCCTCGGAGGGGACAGGGAGGGGGGCGGGATGAGCGCTGTCAGATTACATACAGTGAGAATCTCCTGTTTACTTGGCGGTCTCTGTAATAGGAAGTCCCGTCTCCTGGGCCGCCATTGGACCACTGTTCTGTCTATCATAGGAGATTCTCACTGTATATAATCTTTCGGCGCTCGTCCCGCTCCCCTCCCTGTCCCCTCTAGGCTGCAAATGGGCATCGATCAGGCTGCACTGATGGCAATGGTGAGGCTGCTGCATTGATGGCAATGGTGAGGCTGCTGCATTGATGTGGACTGATGAGGTCACATTGATGGCACTTGTGAGACTGCAGATGGGCATTGATGGGGCTGCATTTGTGGCAATGGTGAGACTGCAGATGGGCACTGACCCTTATTTTGCTTCAAAGTTCCCTATTTAGAATTTATTTTTTTTCCCCTGAAACTTCCCTCTTAAAATTAATGTGCATGTTATACACCTGTGCGTGTTATACGCCGATAAATATGGTATATATATATATATATATATATATATATATATATATATATATATATATATATACACAAGACTATCTGTATAAATATATATATTAAATACACTACAGCTAACTGAATCACTTGCCTGACAGAAGTATATTAGTGTCAGGGCTGGCTCAGCCCTTCCTTCTCTGAGCTGGCCGCTCAGCTGTCAGCTAATTGCCAGCTCTCTTCTCTCTCCACAGTTAACCAGCTGTTGTTGATCTGCTCGTCAGTCCCGCCTACTTAAAGACGTCCAGCTCACTTCTTTCCTGCCTTCGCCTTGGTCACATCACAAGAAACCATCTCCTGCATTCCTGGTAAAGACTGGTTTGTTGACATCCCTTCCGGCTGCTTATCCTGCTTGCCGTTCCTCCACTTGAATCCTTGACTTCTGGCCTGGCTGATTACATGATCTGGTTACTGAACTCTGGCTTGGCTGACTACCCGATCCGGTTACTGGACTCTGGCTATGCTTTGACGACGCTTACTCTATTCACCTTTTTAAGTGTGATTTAACTGTACTTTTGTCTCGGTCTGGTTCATGGTTTCTTACAGTAGGCGAAGGCCATGAATTCAGAAGATACAGTCAATCCACTTGTTGGTAATATTTTTTCCAGATTGGATGAGCAAGATCACCGCATGGATCAGTTTGCCATTGCATTACAAACGCTCCTGAGTCGCACGGCTCACCTGGAATCTCCCACTGTGGCTGCTCCGGTACAACCTGAGTTGCAGGCCATCCCTGCTGCTGCGTCAGTCTCTGTGCAGGCACCTGCTTTGAGTATTACCTCTATAAGAGCTATGTCTGGTTCTGCCCAGCTTCCCCAGCGATTTGGGGGCGATCCAGTTCAATGCAGAGGGTTTCTCAACCAGATGCTGCCCCAGGCGTTTCCCACTGACAGAAGCAAAGTAGGGTTTGTGATATCTTTGCTTTCTGAGAGAGCCTTGGCCTGGGCTAACCCTCTATGGGAGATGCAAAAACCTGTTACTTTGAGTTACCCTGAATTTGTCACCTCCTTTAAAAGGGTATTTGATGTTCCCGCACGCTCCGCTTCTGCTGCCAAGTGCCTCATGTCCACCAAACAGAGTACGAGAACTGTTGCCGACTACGCCATTGAGTTCTGTACTCTGGCAGCAGAGGTTGCTTGGAACAATGAGGCCCTCGTGGCTCCTTTTTCTCATGGTCTCTTGGATTCCATCAAGGATGAGATAGCAGCCCGAGATATACCCACTGAGCTGGAGAGCTTGATTTCGTTTGCCATCCTCATTGAATCCAGACTCAGAGAAAGACTTTCTTTTAAGGAGCGCTTGCGGAAGCCTCCTGTACGTTTGCCTCCAAGCTTTGCAGTCCCACCCGTGCCTCCCTCACCTCACATGCCTCCTGGTACCGAGTCGGTCAGAAATATGAACCCATGCACTTGGAGTTCACGCGTCTCTCTGCGGATGAGAGAGCCTTTAGGAGGAGGGAGAGATTGTGCCTTTATTGTGGCCAGGCAGGTCACCTTTTGAAGTCTTGTCCTACCCGTCCTGGGAACACCCGAATCTTGAGGTCCTGTCATGGACAGACCTTAGGTGGTGTTGTGTCATCCCCAGTTATCCAGACGGATAAGCCCTAGGTTTCGGTCACCCTTTCTTGGGCTAAATCGTCTATCGAGATACAGGCTCTAATCGACTCTGGGGCTGCAGGCCTGTTCATTGATGCTGCCTTTGTATCAAAGCACTCTATTCCACTGCAGCTGCGTGACACTCCACTTGCCATTGAGGCTCTTGGCGGGAGACCTCTATTGCCTGCCCATGTGACTCATTAGACGGTTCCGTTGTCCATGACCGTAGGGGCTCTTCACCATGAGATAATCCAATTCCAAGTGATTTCCTCTCTTAAGTTTCCGCTGGTTATTAGTTATCCTTGGTTACAGAGGCACAACCCCTCTTTTGATTGGCTCCGTGCTGAGGTTCTCTCCTGGTCACCACAATACAATGAAACATGGTTCTGGAAGGTAGCCAAGGTCCTGTGTACCTCTTCACTCTCCTCCCTGCCAGCGGAGTACCGTGATTTTAGTGATGTCTTTGACAAAGGTCAAGCCGGTAGTTTGCCTCCACACTCCATGGCCGTATAATTGTGTAATTGACCTTCAACCTGGTGCCACTCCCCCTAGTGGTCGGGTTTACCCTTTGTCGGTCTTGGAGGATAAAGCCATGGAGGAGTATGTTGCAGACGCACTTTCTCGAGGTTTCATCCGCAAATCCTCGTCTCCTGCTGGTGCTGGTTTCTTCTTTGTGAAGAAGAAGAGCAGTGAACTGAGACCTTGCATTGATTATAGGGGTCTCAATCGTTTCACGATTAAGAATGCCTACCCGATCCCGTTGATCACAGAGCTATTGGACCAAGGGAGCAACAGTTTTCACTAAGCTTGATCTGAGAGGGGCTTACAATCTTGTGAGGATTAAGGAGGGCGACGAGTGGAAAACTGCGTTTAATAACAGAACAGGCCATTATGACTGACCATAAGAATCTCACATTCTTGTCTGAGGCTAAACGCCTCTCTCCCAGAAGGGAGCGATGGGCTGACACCCTGTCACGACAATTTTCCTCCACTTCCAAGTTGGAGTTGGTTCCGGTTCCTATGATTCCTCCTGATCGTATTCTGGCTACAGTTCGCACCAGTCTTACTACTCCTTTGGGTGACAAAATTCTTGCTGCTCAGGTCGATGCTCCTCCTGAGAAACCTTGTGACCGCTGCTTTGTCCCAGAGTGTCTCCGTACTACTGTGCTCCAGACTTACCATTCTTCCAAGGCAGCTGGCCACCCTGGGAAGAATCAACTCATTTGGGCCCTTTCCCAACAATTCTGGTGGCCTATTCTATGTGCTGATGTAACTGCTTTCGTAGCTGCCTGTTCCATGTGTGCTCATAGTAAGACTCCACGACACCTTCCAGTGGGCCTCCTACAACCCATACCCAATGGAGAGAGGCCCGGGACCCACCTGTCTATGGATTTCATTGTGGAGTTGCCCAACTCCCAAGGCAAGACTGTTATCCTTATGGTGGTTGACAGGTTCTCAAAGATGTGTCATTCTATTCCACTTAAAAAGTTGCCCACTTCTAAAGAACTGGCTTCCATTTTTGCTCGGGAGATCTTTTGCTTACATGGGCTACCCAAGGTGATTGTCTCGGACAAGGGTAGTCAGTTTGTGCACAGCTGGGAATTCAGCTTGCTTTCTCCTCTGCGTATCACCCGTAGCCTAATGGGGCCACAGAACGAGCCAATCAGTCCTTGGAGCAATTCCTACGTTGCTATATTTCTGACCATCACAACAACTGGTCAGATCTATTACCATGGGCAGAGTTTGCTCACAACAGTGCCTTGAATTCTGCTTCCCGATTGTCTCCATTTATGGCGAATTATGGTTTCCAACCTTCCATGTTCCCTGACTCGTTTGTTCTGCAGAGTGATCTTCGTTCCACTTGGGCACAAGTCCAGGAGGCTTTGCGTCATGCTAATGATAGGTACAGACTCCATGCTGAAGGCAGATGCCTGCCTGCGCCTTCCTACCAGATTGGGGACAGAGTCTGTCTGTCATCTCGCAACCTCTGAGTTCGTGTTCCCTAACTGAAGTTCGCACCTCGGTTTATTGGGTCTTTCCGTATCTTTCGCAGGATTAACCCAGTGGCTTACGCGTTGGACCTTCCTCCTAGTATGCGCATCTCTAATGTGTTTCATGTCTCCTTATTGAAACCGTTGGTCTGCAACCGCTTTACCACCTCGGTGCCACCTCCTCACCCTATACAGGTTGAGAACCATGAGGAGTATGAGGTACAATCCATTGTTGACTCCCATAGGTGCATACAGTACCTGGTGCATTGGAAGGGGTAAGGTCCGGAGGAACGCTCCTGGGTCTCATCCTCGGACGTACATGCCCCTGCCCTCCTCCGTAATTTCCATAGACTTTTCCCCTCAAGCCTGGTGGCCCTCCAAGGGGGAGGGGTCGTTGAGGAGGGGGTACTGTCAGGGCTGGCTCAGCCCTTCCTTCTCTGAGATGGCCGCTTGGCTGTCGGCTAATTGCCAGCTCTCGTCTCTCTCCACAGTTAACCAGCTGTTGTGGATCTGCTCGTCAGTCCCGCCTACTTAAAGACATCCAGCTCACTTCTTTCCTGCCTTCGCCTTGGTCACATCACAAGAAACCATCTCCTGCGTTCCTGTTAAAGACTGGCTTGTTGACATCCCTTCTGGCTCCTTATCCTGCTTGCTGTTCCTCCACTTGGATCCCTGACGTCTGGCCTGGCTGATTACCCGATCTGGTTACTAAACTCTGGCTTGGCTGACTACCCGATCCGGTTACTGGACTCTGGCTATGCTTTGACTACACTTACTCTATTTACCTTTTAATTTTTATTAATAAACAAGTGTGATTTAATTGTACTTCTGTCTCGGTCTGGTTCATGGTTTCTGACAATTAGAGTACACCAGGAACGGCCTGCAGTGAGATATAGCTAAACGGTATGCAGTGGATATATATATATATATATATATATATATATATATATATATATATATATATATATACGAGACTATCTGCATATATATTTTAAATACACTGCAGCTAACTGAATCACCTGCCTGCCAGAAGTATATTAGAAAGAGTACACCAGGAACAGCCTGCAGTGAGATATAGCTAAACTGTATGCAGTGTGTGTATATATATATATATATATATATATATATATATATATAAACACACACAAGACTATCTGTATATATATATATATTAAATACCAGGGCTTTTTTTCTCAGAGAATAGGTGCAGGAACTCACCCTCCCCAGTCAACTCCCCGTCCCCTCACCCCCCAACCCCACCCCTATTCCCACCCCCAATACCGCTATTCCTTTGGAAAGAGAAGTAAAGTGTTCTTTACCTTCTCCCTCCCTGTCCACAGCTCCCCCCCTCCCCTCCCCCCCACACAGGTTACCTTTCCCTCCATGCACAGCTTACCTTCTCTTCTCAGTTCACCTCCTCCCCCCACAGCTCCACCACCCCTCTCTACAGCTCACCACCACCTCCTCCCTATGGTTACCTTCTCTCTCTCGTCCACAGTTCACCCTCCCACAGCTCACCCTCTCCACAGCTCACTCTCTGAACCTTGCTCTCCACAGTTCACCTCCCCCCACAGCTCACCCTCTCCCCCTACTTCTCCACAGTTCACCTCCCCCCCAGCTCACCCTTTCCCCCTCTCGCTACAGCTCACCCCCTCCACCCACAGGTTACCTTCTCTTCTCTCGTCCACAGTTCACCTCCCCCAGCTCACCCTCTCCACAGCCCCCCCCCCCAGCTCACCCTCTCCCCCTCTCTCTCTACAGCTCATTCCCCCTCCACCCATAGGTTACCTTCTCTTCTCTCGTCCACAGTTCACCCCCCCCACAGCTCACCCTTTGCACGGTTCACCTCCCTCCACCCCCCAGCTCACCCTCTCTACAGTTCACCTCCCCCCACAGCTCACCCTCTCCCCCTTCCTCTCCACAGTTTACCCCCTCCCCTTACAGCTCACCCTCTCCACAGTTCACCTCCCCCCTCACAGCTCACCCTCTCCCCCCTCTCCACAGTTCACTTCCCCCCTCACAGCTCACCCTCTCCACAGTTCACCTACCCCCTCACTGTTCTCCCTCTCCCCCCTCTCCACAGTTCACCCCCCCCCTCACAGCTCACCCTCTCCACAGTTCACCTACCCCCTCACAGCTCACCCTCTCCACAGTTCACCCACCCTCCATCCACAGCCAGCTCACCCCCTCTGCCCCCACATTTTACAATTCACATTACCATGTGCAGTCCCCTCCCCCCATCCACAATACCCCTTTTAACCTCTGTCAACATGTCACCTCTGCACACCCCCCATGCACAGCTTGCACCCCCAGTCCACAATCACCTCTGCACTCCCATCCACAGCCTATCCCCCCCCTCCACATTTCACTTCTGCGCCCCCATCTACAGCTCTAACTCTCTAAAACCCCCCATCTTCCACCTCTGCACCCCCAAGCCCCCCCAAGCACTCTTGACACTGTGCACATTTCCCCTGCTCGCAACTCTCACTTTGCACAATCTAACCCCCCCAGCTCTGACCTCTGCAGAACACTCACAACTTCAGTCTCTACTCTCTCTGCACAACCAGCCCCCCATTCCTCCCCCTTTCCCTCCACAGCTATCTCACCTTCATTAGAGCCATGCAGCAGACTTCCATTCTGTCAAATCAGGCTTTTTTTCCCCCCTCAGCTTACTGTGCAGTCTCCTGCGTGCAGCTCTGCCTGTCAGATCAGTGTAGCAAAGAACCGAGGCGGAGTTTTAGAGAGCTTCAGGCTCCATGCTACACTGATCTGACAGACAGCAGGTGGGGATAGCTGCCTCTGAAATCCGATCAGTCAGGTGTGGAGCACATTCCCTGGATGCCTAGCATACAGAAGCTGGTGGAGGAAGTGAAAGGTATAGAAAACTTCCTCTACCGGCTTCTGTTTTATGTGACATGCTGCAGAGGAGAGGGCTGCCTGAGGTGGCGGCAAGTTCCGGCAGAAAAAAAGCCCTGTTAAATACACTGCAGCTAACTGAATCACCTGCCTGTCAGAAGTATATTAGAAAGAATACACCAGGAAGATATAGCTTAACTGTATGCAGTGGATATATATATATATATATATATATATATATATATATATATATAAAAAACTATCAGTATATATATTAAATACACTGCAGTTAACTGAATCACCTGCCTGCCTGAAGTATATTAGAAAGAGTACACCAGGAACGGCCTGCGGTGAGATATAGCTAAACTATATGAAGTGGATATATATATATATATATATATATACACAACACTATCTGTATATATATATATTAAATACACTGCAGCTAACTGAATCACCTGCCTGCCTGACGTATATTAGAAACAGTACACCAGGAATGGCCTGCAGTGAGATATAGCTAAACTGTATGCAGTGGATATATATATATATATATATACAAGACTATCTGTATATATATTAAATACACTGCAGCTAACTGAATCACCTGCCTGCCTGAAGTATATTAGAAACAGTACACCAGGAACGGAATGCAGTCAGATCTAGCTGAACTGGATATATATATATATATATATATATTAATTACACTGCAGCTAACTGAATAATCTGCCTGCCTGCTCAATCTAAATGACACTCTCTCTCCATCCACGCCAATGACACGCTACACGAGGCCGACGATATAGTCTGAGGCATGGACTTAGTCCCCCTGAGCCATGATTGCCAAAAGGCACCCTGCCTTTGGCCAATTATGGCTCTCTTAGCTGAGGGCGCTGTGATTGACCAAAGCATGCAGGTCATGGTGCATGCTCTGGCCAATCATCATATAGCAATGCACTGCACTCCCGCAGTGCATTATGGGCTGTTACGCGCCGCTTGAATTTGGCGCGAATGGCCCATAATGTTCGGTTTTTGACGAACAGCCAATGTTCGAGTAGAACTTATATTCGACCCGAACAGAAAGCTCATCCCTAATTGGCATTCATGTTCCCCAAGCCGCAGCGTATTGCCAAGTTGTCTCCAGTGGTAATGATGAAGATGGAGGAGCTGGAGATAATGAAGAGGTCACTCATGCGACCTGGGTGCCAGATGAGGAGGCACAACCCCAAGGAGGCCTGACATCAAGAAAGAGTAGAGAGCAGCCACCCTATTCCATCACATTCTGCAGCTGTTATCTCCTGGCCCACTCCCCAAAGCTCAGCTGTCTGGGCCTTTTTCAGCACATCTGCAGCAGATCGCACTGTTGCTATCTGCAAACTATGTCTCAGGCACATCAAACGTGGCAAAAACACAAACCATTTGGGTACCACATGCTTAACAAGGCATTTAATGTCCAAACACTCAGCCTGTTGAAAAGAGCACCTAAAAGCCACACAAAAGGGGCAAAAATCTGTCCCTTCTCCTCCTCCTTACCTACTTCAGTCTGCCCCTGTGATATTGAGTCATTACCTCTCAGCAGCCCCCACTGACAGGGATGATGGTATCGCACAGGGTGTCCCAGGTCCTAGCAGCAAATCTGCCAGCAGCACACCACCAGCTGTAGATTGTAGCCGGCAAAATTCTCTGCCCCATCTGCTGCAGTGGGAAAAAAATACAGTCCCTGCCACCCACATGCCCAGCGTCTGAATGCAAGCTTGTCAAAGCTGTTGGCTCTCCAACTTCTGCCTTTCGGCCTGGTGGATTCTGCCCACTTCCGTGAATTCGCACAATGTGCTGTACCACAATGGCAGGTTCCCAGTCGCTACTACAGTACTTTTCACGTAAGGCCGTTCCATCTCTCTACCATCACATGGAAGGGAATGTTCTGGCATTGTTGGGCAAGGCAGTCAGCCATAAAATCCACCTTACTGCTGACACATGGTCCAGCAAGCACGGGCAGGGTTGATATATTTAGTTCACAGCACACTGGGTAAAGCTGCTTGCAACTCAAAAGGATGCAGGACAGGGCTTGGTGCTGCAGCTTGTTGTGCCCCCACATCTCCATACAACTGGTGGTGATAATGCCATACCTGTGAGCTTTACCCCTCCTCCTCCGCCACCTCCATGCCCTCCTCTGCAGAATTGTCCTATGAACATCAGGTACCCCCTGAGCGTTCAAAGGGCTATTCCCAGAGTCAGGCTAAAAGGTGCCTTGCAGTGCCTCAGCTGGTGTGTTTAGGGGACAGGAACCACACCGGAGCAGAGATTTTTGCAGCTTTGCAGGGACAGGCCCAGAGGTGGTTCACACCACGCCAGCTGGAGCCAGGAATAGTGATGTCCGATAATGGCTCAAACCTCCTGTCCGCCCTTAGACAGGGAAAGTTGACACATGTGCCATGCCTGGCACATGTCCTCAATTTGTTGGTGCACTATTTACTAAGTATGTACCCAGGGTTGCAAGATGCACTAAAGCAGGCCAGAAGAGTCTGTAGCCATTTCAGGTGGTCATACACAGCCAGTGCTCGGTTGGCTGAAATTCAGCGGGAATTCCACCTGCCCATAAACCGCCTGATTTGTGACATGCCCACCAGGTGGAACTCAACTTTGGGAATGCTGCAGTGGCTATACATGCAGCAGAGAGCTGTCAATGAGTACCTGTGCCAGTAGGGCACGACGACAGGCTCAGGCCGCCTCAGCTTTTTTTCCCCACGCCGATGGCTGATCATTAAGGATGCATGCACTGTATTGTCACCATTTGAGGAGGCCACAAGGATGATGAGCTGTGACAGTGCATGCATCAGTGACACAATCCCTGTTGTGTCCCTGCTGGAGCAGACTCTGCGTGGCATTATGGACAGGGCTCTGGAGACAGAGCAGCAGGAGGAAGAGGAGGACTTCCTTTCCTCTCAAGGCCCACTTCATCCAGACACCATCATTCCTATGTCACAGAACACACAGGAGGAGAGAGGGGAGGAGGATGAGGAGCAGGATTCTGGCACTTTCATAGGCTTGAAGAAGAGGAAGACATGCGTCAATCTGTAAGTGATTGTTTTCCAACCCCAGGACCCTTGGGAGTAGTACGTGGCTAGGAGGAGGAAGTTCCAGATGCTGTCATCCTGAGTGACCCCGAGGAGTCTGCTTCTCAAGCCTCTGCAAATTTGAGGCGCATGGGCAACCTCATGCTTCAAAGCCTGTGAAAGGACCCAAGAATATGTGGCATAAAGGAGAAGGATGATTACTGGTTGGCAACCCTCCTTGACCACTGTTATAAGGGGAAGGTCTCAGAACTCATCCCGTCCCCACAGAGAGTGCAGAAGATAAAATCTCTTGAGAACACGTTAAAGAGGATATTATTGAACGTTTTTCCTGACTCCAGTAGGTTACAGTGTTGTGGAAAACATTTGAGTCTTCTGTTGGTCAAGAGAGGAGCATTGGAGAAGGTGTCCGCCTAAGTGAGGCATTTAGGAATTTTTTTAGTCCTCGCCACCCAGGGCTGTCAGCTTCCACATCCCATTGGCAGCGTCTGCATCACATGGTGGACGATTACCTCGGGGCCAAAACAGAGATGGAGAGCTTTCCAGCTGACGATCCACTGACTTACTGGGTCACTGGCCAGAACTTGCCCAGTATGCTATTGAGTTGTTGGGGTGCCCTACATCCAGCGTGCTTTCAGAACGGGCATTCAGTGCTGCAGGAGGTTTTGTTACTGATCATAGAGCGCGTCTGTCCACAGACTCCGTGGACCATTTGACTTTTAAAAAAAGGGAATCAGTCCTGGATTACCAGCTATGAAGCCCCTGATGCCCATGTCACTGATTAAGTCTTTTTGGGATGTGGAATCTCTGCAGGACTTCGAGCTTCAATCATTTCATCTGAAAGAATGTTTTTGGTATAGGCTTTATGGGCACAATTAACACCCAAAGACCAATTTTTCAGCACCTGTGTGACAGGTGCATATCATTGCAATTTTTTACAAGGCCAATTCTTGCTTTCATCAAGATTACCTTTATAGGGTTATGGTGGGAAGGCGCCACTGACACCCAAAGACCAATTTTTACACACCCGTTACTTTTATCCAAAGTCAAAGTGACACCAGAATGTATGCAAAAAATCTCTAATCTTGTTCCCAGTGCACTACATAGTGGCCTCATCATCCAAACTGGCTCCCCAGCTGTTGCTCAGCAATATAAAGGCAGCTTGCAGGGAAAATTTAATTTCTTTTGGCTTTATAAATGCAATTATTGCTGCAGCAGATTCTAGACATGGTACAGATCTGCCACTTTACAGGTAGACTAAGGGGACCCTCCAGGCACTATATTGGAAGGAATTTTTCATTTTTATGCTTTCACTTTAAAAATAAAAAAATCACTGTTCATTTAAAAAACAATGTTTTTCACAAACTTTTTTTTTTATTGATACATGTCCCCCAGGGCAGGACCCGGACCCCTTTAACCATTGTATGCCTAATTACTTGCATATAAGCCTTCAAAATGGGCACTTTTGATTTTTGACGTTTGGGTCCCATTGACTTTAATGGGGTTCGTTATTTGGGTCCGAACTTTTACGGTGTTCGAAGGTTCTGGTGCAAATCGAACAGGGATCCGTTTGGCCCATCCCTGATGATCACTAACATCCAGTCAAAACCCAGAAAAGTCACCACATGACTTCAGCATGCCCAATCATGCTGAGGTGTGAAGCAGCCAATTCTGGGAGAGCTGGAGAAGAATGGAGGAGGACATCTGAAGTACACAGAATGCCTCTCTCAGGCTCCTGCATGAGATATGTAAATCACTTGTCACTCACAGCAAGGGGGAAGAACTGACTCCTATTTCTCTGTGTGTCAATCAGTTATCTTACTGAAGAAAGATAAGAGGACTGCTCAGAGCTGGATTACCTCTTTGTGGCAAGACTGGGCACAGATGACATGAAATCCTATATTGTACAAGGTGCAAGCCCTAATTAAAAAAAAATTGGGTTTACATCTACTTTAAGTATATAAACAGTGAAAGAGTGAGGACAGACCATATTGGCCCCATAAAGAATGAGGAAGGGAGTCTGGTTACAAAGGATGGTGAGATGGTGAAGGTATTGAATGTATTCTTCTCCTCAGTCTTCACGAGGGAATCGGGGGGCTTCAGTAACCAAAACTGCAGTGTTTATTCTCATGACACATCGCAGGAAGCACCCTCATGGCTAACAGGACAGAATTAGAAATAGACTTAAAAAAACGTAACATTAATAATGTCAGAATGTTTATACTGAAATAATAAAACAGTATTGTAATTATGAAAATATGCAAATCTTTGATTTGGGAGATTTACAATTTTCTACCAATACCAACAAGAAATTCAAGTTCGTTTATCCGTGCTATTTTGAAGACAAGTGATACAAATGATGTTGTTCAAGAATATATATTTATTAACTAAAAATAAAGTGCAAATTAAATATCAGGTATATTTTGTGATAAAACAAATAAATGGATATACTTCTACATATCAAAGATAAATGATGGTTCAGATAATATTCACAGTTCTCTTATTCAATTTCTTATAACAAAATACCACATTTCAATACTTAAATGATACTTGTATATTAAGACTTGGTAACTTGTGAATAGCCTTCCGTGACTTCACGGACTTGTGTAAACAAATATTGTTTACCTTAATACTATGATGTGATCTCTTCTCAAAACCAACAGACCTTCTTATAACACTCTTAAATGCACAAACAAAAATTGTTATATTGTGCACAGCTTGATAATTTGATCAAAGCTTATATTTTAGATTTAGAATGAATCAATGGTTTAACACATACCATAACCAATCCAATTCTAAAACTTTGAAGTCAGTATTATGAGATATAACGAAATATATGTATCTCCCTTGGTTTAGAAGCAAAACAAATTCATACTGCAGTTAGAATTCATTTCACTCCAAAGCAGCACTAACAATGGATTGGATTAGTCAAGAATATGCTCAACCAAACTTCAATTACCTAAAAAGGTATACATTGGAAAGATTAATACTTTACCAGGTCTTTAAGAATTCTGTCAGTTTGAGAAGCAAAGTCCCAAAAGAGACTTCTTTCCACCTTTAGAGACAGACCCGTCCAGCCATCCTCAGAGCTCCTCCAGATCTTCCCATAGCTCTCTTCCCATCGCTCTCCCAGATCTTCCCATAGCTCCCCTTTTAATCTCACCCCAAAAGTGGGTGTGGGTCTCATTACTATGTAATGGATGATGTCATATGACGATGGAGTTTATATATTACCTTGACAACCAAGACCAACGCCATTTTGAATAATTACCAATTCCAGCCTCTTGGGGGTGGTGTTGGATCAGAAATTACTTTAAATGTGATTGACATAACCTTCTGACCTTGGCTTAGCAAAACACCACTAATTGTCTAATGGTTGACAATCAAGTGTCAATATCCCCAGCCGTCCAGGCGCTTCTTAAAATATATGTGTATGAGAAAATATACCCCACACAATTAACTGGGACTGTAAATGCCATGAAAGTGAAGTCAAGATTCTTACGATAAGCCTAACAGTTGTTCATGAATGGTTTCCTAAATAAGATACCATATTTGCAACCTTATAATAATAGAGATGTAGTAAACAGGTTTATATAATGTTACCTAATAAAGATACATTGTAAAGATGTATAAAAGAAACATTATTATTTAAAATACATCATTTGTGGATAAGCCCTTTTTGTTACGTGGTTTATTCTGAAAATACTATTTAGTTTTGCAGGCTGTGTAAGTTTGTACCAACTCCCCTTATCTATAAGTGTCAAAGACAAAAGATATATAACCTGGGATACTGGTATTTTTACACAGTCTCAAGACATAAAGCAACTTTTGCAACAATGCCTATTCATGGGCTATGAACTCTGATTCAACTTTAGAGCCAAAATGGCTCCTCTCATGTTCATTTGAAAAATATACAATATAAAGGCCTATATATATATATGAATATAAATTCTTTTAACCCCAAATGTTCTGACAATAAGTCACCGGGACCAGATGGCTTGCACCCGAGGGTCCTTAGGGAACTGTAAATGCCAGACCATTGTTCCTAATTTTTACTGACAGTCTACGGACTGGAATGATACGAGCTGATTGGAGAAAAGCCAATGTAACACCAATATCTAAAAAATGGCCAAAATAAATCTCTGGGAATTACAGACCAGTTAGCCTAACATCAATAGTATGTAAGCTCTTGGAGGGGATGATAAGGGACTATATACAAGATTTTAGTAATGAAAACTGTATCATTAGAAGTAATCAGCATGGATTCATGAAGAATCTTTCTTGCCAAACCAATCTATTAACCTTCTATAAGGAGGTGAGCTGCCATCTAGATAAAGGGAGTCCCGTAGACGTGGTGTATCTGGATTTTGCAAAAGCATTTGACACAGTTCCTCATAAACGTTTACTGTACAAAGTAAGGTCCGTTGGCATGGACCATAGGGTGAGTACATGGATTGAAAACTGGCTACAAGGGTGAGTTCAGAGGGTAGTGATAAATGTGGAGTACTCGGAAACGTCAGGGATGGAAAGTGGGGTCCCCCAGGATACTGTCTTGGGACCAATCCTATTTAATTTGTTCATAAATGACCTGGAGGATGGGTAAACAGTTCAATCTCTGTATTTGTGGACGATACCAAGCTAAGCAGGGCAATAATATCTCCACAGGATGTGGAAACCTTGCAAGTAGATCTAAACAAAGTAATGGGGTGGGCGACTACATGGCAAATTAGGTTTATTGTGGAAAAATGTAAAATAATGCATTTGGGTTTCAAAAATATGAATGCAATCTATACACTGGGGGGAAAACCTCTGGGGGAATCTAGGATGGAAAAGGACCTGGGGGTCCTAGTAGATGATACGCTCAGTAATGCCAAGCTGCTGCTAACAAAGCAAACAGAATATTGGCATGCATTAAAAGGGGATTAACTCAAGAGATAAAGAGATAATGACCACAACATATAAGGATATATAATGTAATTCTGACATATAATCATCACACACATAGGTTGGACTTGAT
Source organism: Aquarana catesbeiana (assembly GCF_042186555.1). Classification (NCBI taxonomy): domain Eukaryota; kingdom Metazoa; phylum Chordata; class Amphibia; order Anura; family Ranidae; genus Aquarana; species Aquarana catesbeiana. Next base: position 244,725,906 of record NC_133329.1, read on the forward strand.
AGTTTGGACTTGTGTCTTTTTTCAGCCTCACCTACTATGTATTATTCTCCATCCCGCCTCCACCGTGCCATGTATTATTCTCCATCCCACCTCCACCATGCCATGCATTATGCTCCATCCCTTCTCCACCAGATCAAGCATTATTCTCCATCGTCCCTCCACAATGTCATGTATTATTTTCCACCCCTCTTCCACCATGCCATGTATTATTTTCCATATCTCCTCCACCATGCTATGTATTATTATCCATATCTCCTCCACCATGCCATGTATTAATTATTCTCCATCTCTCCTCCACGATGCCATGTATTATCCTCCACCCCCCCCCTACTATGCTATGTATTATTCTCTACCCCCCCTCCACCATGCTATGTATTATTCTCCATCCCCCTCTCCACCATGTCATGTATTATTCTCCACCCCCCTCCACCATGTCATGTATTATTCTCTATCCCCCTCCACCATGACATATATTATTCTCTATCCCCCTCCACCATGCTATGCATTATTCTCTATCCCCCTCCACCATGCTATGTATTATTCTCCATCCCCATCCACCATCCCCCTCCACCATTTATGTATTATTCTCCATCCCCCTCCACCATGCCATGTATTATTCTCTATCCTCCTCCACCATGCTATGTATTATTCTCTATCCTCCTAAACCAAGCTATGTATTATTCTCCACCATGCTATGTATTATTCTCTATCCCCCTCCATCATGCTATGTATTATTCTCTATCCCCCTCCACCATGCTATGTATTATTCTCTACCCCCCTCCACCATGCTATGTATTATTCTCTACCCCCCCCCCCCACCATGCTATGTATTACTCTGTACCCCCCTCCACCATGCTATATATTATTCTCTACCCCCCCCTCCACCATGCTATGTATTATTCTCCATCCCCCTCCACCATGTCATGTATTATTCTACATCCCCCTCCACCATGCTATGTATTATTCTCTATCCCCCTCCACCATGACATATATTATTCTCTATCCCCCTCCACCATGCTATGCATTATTCTCTATCCCCCTCCACCATGCTATGCATTATTCTCTATCCCCCTCCATCATGCTATGTATTATTCTCTATCCCCCTCCATCATGCTATGTATTATTCTCCATCCCCCTCCACCATGCTATGTACTATTCTCTACCCCCCTTCATCATGCTATGTATTATTCTCTACCTCCCTCCACCATGCTATGTATTATTCTCTATCCCCCTCCACCATGCTATGTATTATTCTCTATCCCCCTCCACCATGCTATGTATTATTTTCTACCCCCCTCCACCATGCTATGTATTATTCTCTATCTCCCTCCACCATGCTATGTATTATTCTCTATTCCCCTCCACCATGCTATGTATTATTCTCTATTCCCCTCCACCATACTTTGTATTATTCTCTACCCTCCCCCACCATGCTATGTATTATTCTCTATCTTCCTCCACCATGCTATGTATTATTCTCTATTCCCCTCCACCATGCTATGTATTATTCTCTATCTCCCTCCACCATGCTATGTATTATTCTCTATTCCCCTCCACCATGCTATGTATTATTCTCTATTCCCCTCCACCATACTTTGTATTATTCTCTACCCTCCTCCACCATGCTATGTATTATTCTCTATCTTCCTCCACCATGCTATGTATTATTCTCTATTCCCCTCCACCATGCTATGTATTATTCTCTGTTCCCCTCCACCATGCTATGTATTATTCTCTACCCTCCTCCACCATGCTATGTATTATTCTCTATCTCCCTCCACCATGCTATGTATTATTCTCTATCCCCCTCCACCATGCTATGTATTATTCTCTATCCTGCTCCACCATGCTCTGTATTATTCTCTATCCTGCTCCACCATGCTATGTATTATTCTCTATTCCCCTCCACCATGCTATGTATTATTCTCTACCCTCCTCCACCATGCTATGTATTATTCTCTATCCCCCTCCACCATGCTCTGTATTATTCTCCATCCTCCTCCACCATGCTATGTATTATTCTCTATCCTGCTCCACTATGCTATGTATTATTCTCTATCCCCCTCCACCATGCCATGTATTATTCTCTACCCCCCTCCACCATGCTATGTATTATTCTCTACCCCCCCTCCACCATGCTATATATTATTCTCTACCCCCCTCCACCATGCTATGTATTATTCTCTACCCTCCTCCACCATGCTATGTATTATTCTCTATCCTGCTCCACCATGCTATGTTTTATTCCCTATCTCCCTCCACCATGCTATGTATTATTCTCTATCCTGCTCCACCATGCTATGTATTATTCTCTATCCTGCTCCACCATGCTATGTATTATTCTCTATCCCCCTCCACCATGCTATGTATTATTCTCTATCCTGCTCCACCATGCTATGTATTATTCTCTATCCTGCTCCACCATGCTATGTATTATTCTCTATTCCCCTCCACCATGCTATGTATTATTCTCTACCCTCCTCCACCATGCTATGTATTATTCTCTATCCCCCTCCACCATGCTATGTATTATTCTCTATCCCCCTCCACCATGCTACGTATTATTCTCCATCCTCCTCCACCATGCTATGTATTATTCTCTATCCTGCTCCACTATGCTATGTATTATTCTCTATCCCCCTCCACCATGCCATGTATTATTCTCTACCCCCCTCCACCATGCTATGTATTATTCTCTACCCCCCCTCCACCATGCTATATATTATTCTCTACCCCCCTCCACCATGCTATGTATTATTCTCTACCCCCCTCCACCATGCTATGTATTATTCTCTACCCTCCTCCACCATGCTATGTATTATTCTCCATCCCCCTCCACCATGTCATGTATTATTCTCCATTCCCCTCCACCATGTTATGTATTATTCTCTATCCCCCTCCACCATGCTATGCATTATTCTCTATCCCCCTCCACCATGCTATGTATTATTCTCTATCCTGCTCCACCATGCTATGTATTATTCTCTATCCTGCTCCACCATGCTATGTATTATTCTCTATTCCCCTCCACCATGCTATGTATTATTCTCTACCCTCCTCCACCATGCTATGTATTATTCTCTATCCCCCCTCCACCATGCTATATATTATTCTCTACCCCCCTCCACCATGCTATGTATTATTCTCTACCCTCCTCCACCATGCTATGTATTATTCTCTATCCTGCTCCACCATGCTATGTATTATTCTCTATCTCCCTCCACCATGCTATGTATTATTCTCTATCCCCCTCCACCATGCTATGTATTATTCTCTATCCTGCTCCACCATGCTATGTATTATTCTCTATTCCCCTCCACCATGCTATGTATTATTCTCTACCCTCCTCCACCATGCTATGCATTATTCTCTATCCTGCTCCACTATGCTATGTATTATTCTCTATCCCCCTCCACCATGCCATGTATTATTCTCTACCCCCCTCCACCATGCTATGTATTATTCTCTACCCCCCCCTCCACCATGCTATATATTATTCTCTACCCCCCTCCACCATGCTATGTATTATTCTCTACCCCCCTCCACCATGCTATGTATTATTCTCTACCCTCCTCCACCATGCTATGTATTATTCTCCATCCCCCTCCACCATGTCATGTATTATTCTCCATTCCCCTCCACCATGTTATGTATTATTCTCTATCCCCCTCCACCATGCTATGTATTATTCTCTATCCCCCTCCACCATGCTATGCATTATTCTCTATCCCCCTCCACCATGCTATGTATTATTCTCTATCCCCCTCCACCATGACATATATTATTCTCTATCCCCCTCCACCATGCTATGTATTATTCTCTACCCCCCTCCACCATGCCATGTATTATTCTCTATCCCCCTCCGCCATGCTATGTATTATTCTCTACCCCCTCCACCATGCTATATATTATTCTCTACCCCCCTCCACTATGCTATGTATTATTCTCTACCCCCCTCCACCATGTCATGTATTATTCTCTATTCCCCTCCACCATGCTATGTATTATTCTCTACCCCCCTCCACCATGCTATGTATTATTCTCTACCCCCCTCCACCATGCTATGTATTATTCTCCATCCCCCTCCACCATGCTATGCTCTATTCTCTATCCCCCTCCACCATGACATATATTATAATCTATCCCCCTCCACCATGCTATGTGTTATTCTCTACCCCCCTCCACCATGCCATGTATTATTCTCTATCCCCCTCCACCATGCTATGTATTATTCTCTACCCCCCTCCACCATGCTATATATTATTCTCTACCCCCCTCCACTATGCTATGTATTATTCTCTACCCCCCTCCACCATGTCATGTATTATTCTCTATTCCCCTCCACCATGCTATATATTATTCTCTACCCCCCTCCACCATGCTATGTATTATTCTCTACCCCCCTCCACCATGCTATGTATTATTCTCCATCCCCCTCCACCATGTCATGTATTATTCTCCATCCCCCTCCACCATGCTATGTATTATTCTCTACCCCCCTCCACCATGCTATGTATTATTCTCCATCCCCCTCCACCATGTCATGTATTATTCTCTATCCCCCCCCACCATGACATATATTATTCTCTATCCCCCTCCACCATGCTATGCATTATTCTCTATCCCCCTCCACCATGCTATGTATTATTCTCTATCCCCCTCCACCATGACATATATTATTCTCTACCCCCCTCCACCATGCTATGTATTATTCTCTACCCTCCTCCACCATGCTATGTATTATTCTCCATCCCCCTCCACCATGTTATGTATTATTCTCTATCCCCCTCCACCATGCTATGCATTATTCTCTATCCCCCTCCACCATGACATATATTATTCTCTACCCCCCTCCACCATGCTATGTATTATTCTCTATCCCCCTCCACCATGCTATGTATTATTCTCTATCCCCCTCCACCATGACATATATTATTCTCTATTCCCCTCCACCATGCTATGCTCTATCCCCCTCCACCATGCTATATATTATTCTCTATCCCCCTCCACCATGCCATGTATTATTCTCTATCCCCCTCCACCATGCCATGTATTATTCTCTATTCCCTTCCACCATGCCATGTATTATTCTCTATTCCCCTCCACCATGCCATGTATTATTCTCTATTCCCCTCCACCATGCCATGTATTATTCTCTATCCCCCTCCACCATGCTATGTATTATTCTCTATCCCCCTCCACCATACTATGTATTATTCTCTATCCCCCTCCACCATACTATGTATTATTCTCTATCCCCCTCCACCATGCTATGTATTATTCTCTATCCCCCTCCACCATGCTATGTATTATTCTCTATTCCCCTCCACCATGCTATGTATTATTCTCTCCCCCCTCCACCATGCCATGTATTATTCTCTATCCCCCTCCACCATGCTATGTATTATTCTCTATTCCCCTCCACCATGCTATGTATTATTCTCTACCCCCCTCCACCATGCTATGTATTATTCTCCATCCCCCTCCACCATGCTATGTTCTATTCTCTATCCCCCTCCACCATGACATATATTATTCTCTATCCCCCTCCACCATGCTATGTATTATTCTCTACCCCCCTCCACCATGCCATGTATTATTCTCCATCCCCCTCCACCATGTCATGTATTATTCTCCATCCCCCTCCACCATGCTATGTATTATTCTCTACCCCCCTCCACCATGCTATGTATTATTCTCCATCCCCCTCCACCATGTCATGTATTATTCTCTATCCCCCTCCACCATGACATATATTATTCTCTATCCCCCTCCACCATGCTATGCATTATTCTCTATCCCCCTCCACCATGCTATGTATTATTCTCTATCCCCCTCCACCATGTTATGTATTATTCTCCATCCCCCTCCACCATGTTATGTATTATTCTCTATCCCCCTCCACCATGACATATATTATTCTCTACCCCCCTCCACCATGCTATGTATTATTCTCTATCCCCCTCCACCATGACATATAGTATTCTCTACCCCCCTCCACCATGCTATGTATTATTCTCCATCCCCCTCCACCATGTTATGTATTATTCTCTATCCCCCTCCACCATGCTATGCATTATTCTCTATCCCCCTCCACCATGACATATATTATTCTCTACCCCCCTCCACCATGCTATGTATTATTCTCTATCCCCCTCCACCATGACATATATTATTCTCTACCCCCCTCCACCATGCTATGTATTATTCTCTATCCCCCTCCACCATGCTATGTATTATTCTCTATCCCCCTCCACCATGACATATATTATTCTCTATTCCCCTCCACCATGCCATGTATTATTCTCTATTCCCATCCACCATGCCATGTATTATTCTCCATCCCCCTCCACCATGCTATGTATTATTCTCTATCCCCCTCCACCATGCTATGTATTATTCTCTATCCCCCTCCACCATGCCATGTATTATTCTCTATCCCCCTCCACCATGCCATGTATTATTCTCTATCCCCCTCCACCATGCCATGTATTATTCTCTATCCCCCTCCACCATGCTATGTATTATTCTCTATCCCCCTCCACCATGACATATATTATTCTCTATTCCCCTCCACCATGCCATGTATTATTCTCTATTCCCATCCACCATGCCATGTATTATTCTCCATCCCCCTCCACCATGCTATGTATTATTCTCTATCCCCCTCCACCATGCTATGTATTATTCTCTATCCCCCTCCACCATGCCATGTATTATTCTCTATCCCCCTCCACCATGCCATGTATTATTCTCTATCCCCCTCCACCATGCCATGTATTATTCTCTATCCCCCTCCACCATGCTATGTATTATTCTCTATCCCCCTCCACCATGCCATGTATTATTCTCTATCCCCCTCCACCATGCCATGTATTATTCTCTATCCCCCTCCACCATGCCATGTATTATTCTCTATCCCCCTCCACCATGCCATGTATTATTCTCTATCCCCCTCCACCATGCTATGTATTATTCTCTATCCCCCTCCACCATGCTATGTATTATTCTCTATTCCCCTCCACCATGCTATGTATTATTCTCTATCCCCCTCCACCATGCTATGTATTATTCTCTATTCCCCTCCACCATGCTATGTATTATTCTCTATCCCCCTCCACCATGCTATGTATTATTCTCTATCCCCCTCCACCATGCTATGTATTATTCTCTATCCCCCTCCACCATGCCATGTATTATTCTCTATCCCCCTCCACCATGCCATGTATTATTCTCTATCCCCCTCCACCATGCCATGTATTATTCTCTATCCCCCTCCACCATGCCATGTATTATTCTCTATCCCCCTCCACCATGCCATGTATTATTCTCTATCCCCCTCCACCATGCCATGTATTATTCTCTATCCCCCTCCACCATGCCATGTATTATTCTCTATCCCCCTCCACCATGCCATGTATTATTCTCTATCCCCCTCCACCATGCTATGTATTATTCTCTATCCCCCTCCACCATGCTATGTATTATTCTCTATCCCCCTCCACCATGCTATATATTGTTCTCTATTCCCCTCCACCATGCTATGTATTATTCTCTATCCCCCTCCACCATGCCATGTATTATTCTCTATTCCCCTCCACCATGCTATGTATTATTCTCTATCCCCCTCCACCATGCTATGTATTATTCTCTATCCCCCTCCACCATGCTATGTATTATTCTCTATCCCCCTCCACCATGCTATGTATTATTCTCTATCCCCCTCCACCATGCCATGTATTATTCTCTATCCCCCTCCACCATGCTATGTATTATTCTCTATCCCCCTCCACCATGCTATATATTGTTCTCTATTCCCCTCCACCATGCTATGTATTATTCTCTCCCCCCTCCACCCTGTCATGTATTATCACACATCCTCCTCCAGCGGCAGTAAAGGTCAATGAGCCCATATCGCAGCATTAGAAGGGAATGTCTCGTGTCTCAGCACACTCCCACAGCTGGCGGTTCTGTGAGGAGGGGCGAAGGTCGCTCCAATAGGAAGCAGCACGTCGGACACGCACATTCCTGCTTTGCATCCAGTCCGGGGGTCGCCTCATCTCTATCACCGTACCGAGGAGAGACATCATCACCACCATGGCTGCACCGGACCTAGAAAGTCTCCGCATGTCCGGAGCGGGGAAAGCTCTGGCCGTCTTGACCAGCGGGGGAGATGCACAAGGTCAGTGCAAATCACATTATCGTCTTATGGGCAGCACACGGTGTGTGAGCTCAGGGCGGCCTGGAGACCGCTCTTCCTGTATGAGGAGGATGAACCCTCACACCACAACACACACAACACCACACCACAACACACCGCTGTGTACTACATGTGAGGGCACGAGGAGCTCCTACCACTACAATGCTTCCTCTCAGGACATGTCTAGTGCTGGAACCTTTCTTCACTCCTTTTCAGCAATCTATATATATTATATATGCGCTGAACACCAGGCAGATATAAAAGCCTTCCTTTTAGGGCTCATTCAGACAGACAGGGCGCCCCGTCCTTTGTGCTGGACTGCTGTTTGCAGCGTGTGCATCCTCCTTGGATCTGTGTACAGGGAGCCCATAGAAGTCAATACAGACAGTCATATGTCAATGTGAGCAGAGACGCTGTGCGTTTGGATCCATGCACCTGCTTATGCCCACATGTCAAAAATGGACATGAATCTGTGTCTCTGCATCATCTGCACGCAGCTCTGAGGTGGATGTAAACGCTGCAAAAAGCCTCTCAGTATGAAGGATGGGTCTTAGCGCTCGTCTAAATGAGCCCTCTGGCGCCATTTACATGGCCGTTTAGCCACACTGGGAAACTAAGCAGCAAGAATCCTAATTTCTGTGGCTGAGTTTGACAGCTCTGTGCAGATAGCAATGACTACTGAGCCAGTACATTGCAATGATTAGACTGTCAACAGCCACAGCTGTTCATGCCTGTTCACACAGCCAGCCATTACCTGCGGTGGTTTCAGCTAAACAAATAGCTGCAGCCGCCAACAGCCTGTCATTGCATCGTTCACACTGTGTGCAGCGATCTGCATTTTTTTTTTTTTTTATGCACTGAAGAAGCCCAGGTCGAGAAACAAGCCGTGCAATGTGCTAAAACACATCACACCACTCCCTGCCACAGCGAGCACTGCACTAGCTCTGGTCACGGTATGTAAAAAATAAAATAAAATTGTAAGACAAAAAAAAAAATCTAAAAAGAAATTGAGTACAATTAAAAAAAAAAAAAAAAAAAAAATTTTTTTGTTTACATACAGTCACCAGTTAGTATCCCTGATCACTGCCACACCAGTTATATGATGATGCTGTACTGCACTGGTGACAGTATGTTAAAAAAAATAAAGTAAAAAGAACACCCAAAAATTGTGACAAAATTACGCTTTCAAAAACCTTGCCACGCCTCCTACTAAATACCTTGGATTGTCTACTTTCCAGAAAGGGGTCATTTGGGGAGATAGGTCAATACATCAGGATTGATAGATATATATTATATCTATATCTCTCTCTATCTCTCATAAACAATAAACACTGATTTTGGGTTCTTTTTACCAAAGAAATGTAGCAGAATACATTTTGGCCTAAATTTATGACAAATGATTATTTATTTACAAAATTTTATAACAAACTAAGAAAAATACATTTTTTTTTTTTTTAATTAAATGGTCTTTTTTCGTTCATTTTGTAAATATATAAAATACGCAGCAGTGATTAAATACGACCAAAAGAAAGCTCTATTTGTGTGAAAAAAAATGATAAAAATGTCATATGGGTGCAGTGCTGTATGACTGCGCAATTGTCATTCAAAGTGCAGCAGGGCTAAAAGCTGAAAATTGGCCTGGGCAGGAAGGAGGTGAAGGTGCCCGATACTGAAGTTGTTAAAGGGCAAGTAAAGCTTTTGCAAAAAAAAAATACATGCACCCGTATTTAAATTTGAATATGTCTGTATTATTTTTTTGCTGGGAGCTTGGAATACACTACACCGATGACCGGTGGGTTATGAGGTATGGACCTTCGTATAGGGGGTTGGAGGAAGTATCCATGGACTACATGTGGGTGACATCGCCATACATGTGCTCCATTGAGAACTGCAAGTCCCTCTGCCACAGTGACAGATGAGACTTGTAGTTTTTCAGCTTTCAGCGCTGACGCACTTTGAATGAGAATTGAGCGGTCATACAACACTGTACCCAAATAAAATTTTTATCATTTTTTTTTTCACACAAATAGAGCTTTCTTTTGGTGGTATTTAATCACAGCTGGGGTTTTTATTTGTTTTTTGCTAAACAAACAAAAAAAGATGGAAAATTAAAAAAAAAAAAAAAAAAAATCATGTTTCATAGTTTGTTATAAAATTTTACAAACAGGTAATTTTTCTCCTTCATTGATATGTGCTGATGAGGCGGCACTGGTGGGCACAGATAAGGTGGCACTGGTGGGCACAGATAAGGTGGCACTGATGGCCACAGATAAGGTGGCACTGAAGGGCACTGATTTGTGTTACTGATAGGTGTCACTGATGGGCACTGGTAGTTGACACTGATGGGCAGCACTGTTAATGAGGCACTGGTAGGCGGCACTGTTGTGCACAGGTGGGCACAGATGAGCTGGCAGCAGCTCTCCTTGATCGGGACCTATGTCCCTCTGAGAGCCGCCGGTGATCGTTTTTTTTTTTTTTTATTTTCTCCTTGCGCTGAAAAAATAGCCTATTACCAACTATGTTTACAACACATGATCAGCTGTCATAGCGATAAATGCACACGTACTTTGCATTGATCAGATTACCTTGACATTTGCCGTTTTGGATTTGGTGGTTTTGATAGTATTTCCTCTTTAATGTGGACCTTGCATTAAAATGCTCTAATTACCCAGGCCACCTCCTCTTTACTAATCACCTATAGTTAGTAAGTGTAAAATGTACCTGTAAAACAAAAAAGAAAAAGTGGGAACTACACTTGCATTACTCCTGTCTCCTGCACCATCGGGCGTGATGTTGCCGTCCTTCCCGGGAAGATTCTTGTGGAATACGGAGCAGACGAAATCTCATGAGAAGGCGCTCCAGTAGTCCAGACCAGTGATAGCGAACCTTGGCACCCCAGATGTTTTGGTTTGCCATCACTGGTCTAGACTCTAGAGCAAGAACATCTTCTCATGACATCTCAGGTTCTCTGTACTTCCCAGGATCTAGCTGGTACCAGTGTGATATCACCCATGCCTAGGCGCCAAAAACTAAAGACTGGGGTAAGGTAAGTATAAACCTTGCCTTTTGAACAAGTCCATTTTACACCTACTAATAGAAGGGTTTTGGGGAAGGGGGACCGGACTCAGACCCATACCCATAAGTGATCTTTATATTTTACTGCAAGGTCCACCTTAATTTTACTTGGTACCAGCCTCTTGTATTCCCTGTACAGCAAAGCTCAAGAAGTTAGGTCTGTCGCAGCAGAAGAAACATGCTGATGGTAGGAGAGAACAGAGATGAGCTCATTAGTCTGCTGCTTGTCTTTTCACCTTCCATTTGCAGGGTGGGGGTGGGAAGGAGACCTGCAAGTGAAAGTGAAACTGAGCAGAGGAAGATCAGGTCCCCTACACTGCCAGGCAGGACTGTCCTGTGTAAATGTTGGGACAGAATGGGCTGCAATACATATCCTTTTGACAGGTAAAAACAACTCTCATATGTATTTAATCTGCTTAATAACCTCTTCTGACCTTTGGACTTGTCTTGTATGTCTGAAGTTTAAAGAGGTAAACCAGTTAAAGGTGTGTCAGCAGCTATGAGTTTGTTTCAGTTGTGATCTCCAAGCTTTAGGCCTTTGTTTAAAATATGGATTTAGAACCATGTAATCACTTTTACATGCTAGCAGCCAATCAAGCACAGACTGTGCTTGATCAGCTGGATCATAGGGCAGGGGTGACATTAGGGGTCACTGATGTCTTCATAAAGAGTACCTGTCACCTCTAGTAAATAAATCATCCACTGCTGTGCTCTTGCCATTCTCTGTAGACAATGCTAAATTGGGCACACCATCACCAGCTGTTATACCGGCTCACCTCAACAAGAAAGACTCGGAAAGAATTATCTTTACTCTCTCTCCAATATGGTCTCACTCCCCCTGCTCCGACCTGTTACTCAGTATCAGCTCTCAAATAGCTGCCTCCCAGGTAAGATGTTTCCTCTCAAGATATGGTTCCAAATCATGCAAATATAAATAATAAAATGGAGAGCACTATGTATCTTTTATTTAAAATTCCCCATTAAAATCACACTTGCAGGAATAACAATGAAAACTCGCATAGCCTGATACAAAAACCATCCGCACCACTCTGGCTGCGTGATGTCACGGGGTTGGCTCCTCCCCTCTACATGCGTATCGCCCTCTGATTGGGCTTTCTTAATAGATCCTGCCTATTTGAGAGCTGATACTGAGTAGCAGGTTGGAACAGGAGGAGTGAGATCGTATTGGAGTCTTGTTGAGGTGAGCAGGTATAATGGCTGGTGATGGTGTTCACAATTTATCATTGTCTACAGAGAACTATTCATAAATAATTAAGATACTTGATGGTGAGCTGATACACTATAAGTGTACAGCAGCTGCGGATAATCCGTTGTACTTTTGCACATAATTTGTTGTAATTTGCACATGATATTTAGTTTGCACGTAGCACTTTTGTAGGGTGGCGCTGATTGATTTTTATTTATTTATTTATTTTTATACATAGTACCTGTCTCCGGCCCAGTGCTATCACAGGCTTTTTAACCCCCTTCAAAATGTAAAACCACAAATGCAGACATGTAAACTATTGTGCTAAACATGTATATCACCTGGAAATCTGTTCTGAATCCTGGCAATTGATGTCCACCTTGGCAGGCATTAAAAATAAATGGCAGATGTTTTTTTTTTTTTACTCCAAAATAACCCGTCACTCCTAATTAGTTCCTCAAGCAGCAGGAGAATCCTCTGATGTGTACTTTAGAATTATAGGAAACTAAAGTGTTCCCAGATCTACTTGAGAACCTAATGCAACACTTATGCATCAAGCTCTCCTGTAGAACACCCTATAAGTTCTCACCAGAAGAGTGAGTGGCATATTGCAAAGCAACTAAACTCTATCTTTTTGTCTGACTACTTTTGTGATGTACAAATCTTTGTATCCCAGACCACACAGCTCCAAATTTGTTACAACTACATTTTTAGTCCTGTACTATAATTGTGCTGTAAATTTCATTAATCAGAAAAGGCAATCGATAGGAAAAACTTGAGCTAACTGAATTGTTATCATTGTATTTTATTTTTCAGGAATGAATGCTGCAGTTCGTGCTGTTACTCGCATGGGTATTTATGTTGGTGCTAAGGTTTTTCATGTATATGAGGTATGTTTTTGTTGTGCTTTTTTTCTTAATGTTCAGTGCGGAGCATTAATTTAAAGTGTCATTAAATATAAGCTGCTTACAACTTGTCACAGATATAAGACATATAGTATTGAGGCACTGGCTAGCAGGGTTGTGGACGATGTGTATGTGTCACCTGTGTTCCTCACATACACATGGAAGGGGCTCCAGGGTTTGATTGATGTGGAATCCCAAGTTCTGTTCAGGGTCCTGAAGCCCAGAGACTTTGTAGAGCTTTGGATGGGATAAAGCCTTCATTTCTAGGTCCGCATTTTGCCTGGTAGCCAGGCCTTGTCTCAGTTGTCTACAGGCTCATATCTGAGAACTGACTGACAGGGCTCTCTTTCTATTTCACTTTTTCTGCTATATGGGAGCCTTCTGCTTTGTGAAAAGGCTGACTGAACACTAAAAGGTACCAGAGCTGCCTGTTTGTTTTGGATGAGAAAATGTTTTGTTTTATGCTATGGTCTTGCTGTGCAAAGCCTACCTGTATTGAAAATGGCGTTTTTTTGCTGCCTTGCTAAATAAAAGTACAGAAAACATTTGCTTGGGCTGTTTCTGGATATCACTGTCTCCTGCATGGTTTAAGGATGCCAATATATATCAATCAGCCATGACATTTTGACCACCCACCATAACCTGTCGAGGCATGGACGCCACTAGACCTCTGAATGTATGTTGTGGTATTTGGCACCAAGCCGTCAGTAGCAGATTCCTTTGTTTTTTTTTTTTGTTTTTTTTTTGCTGTAAGTTGCGATATGGGGTCTTCATGGATTGGACTTTTTTCCGGCACTAGGGATAAGTCGAACACCCCCCGGTTCGGTTCGCAGCAGAACTTGCGAACAGGCAAAAAATTTGTTCGAACACCGTTAAAGTCTATGGGACACGAACATGAATAATCAAAAGTGCTAATTTTAAAGGCTTATATGCAAGTTATTGTCATAAAAAGTGTTTGGGGACCCGGGTCCTGCCCCAGGGGACATGTATCAATGCAAAAAAAAGTTTTAAAAAGGGCCGTTTTTTCGGGAGCAGTGATTTTAATAATGCTTAAAGTAAAACAATAAAAGTGAAATATTCCTTTAAATTTCGTACCTGGGGGGTGTCTATAGTATGTCTGTAAAGGGGCACATGTTTCCCATGTTTAGAACAGTCCGAGAGCAAAATTACATTTCTAAAGGGAAAAAAGTCATTTAAAAGTACTCGTGGCTATAATGAATTGTCGGTCCCGGCAATACACATAAGTCATTGATAAAAACGGCATGGGATTCCTCCACAGTTCATTACCAGGCCCTTTGGGTCTGGTATGAATATTAAGGGGAACCCTTAACCAAAATGTTAAAAAAAAAAATTGCGTGGGGGTTCCCCCCAAATTCCATACCAGGCCTTTCAGGTCTGGTATGTATATTATTGGTAACCCCGTGCCAAAATTTAAAAAATGGCGTGGGGGTACCCCTCAAAATCCATACCAGACCCTTATCCGAGCACGCAACCTGGCAGGCTGCAGGAAAAGAGGGGGGAACGAGAGAGCGCCCCCCGCCTTCCTGAACCGTACCAGGTCACATGCCCCCAACATGGGGAGGGTGCTTTGGGGTAGCCTCATCCCCACATCCCTTGCCTGATGGTTGTGGGGGTCTGCGGGCGGGGGGCTTATCGAAATCTGGATGCCCCCTTTAACAAGGGGACCCCCCGTGTGAAATGGTAACTGGGTACAACTACCCCTACCATTTCACAAAAAAAGTGTGAAAATGGTAAAATGACATGACACGGCTTGGGGACAAGTCCTTTATGAAAAAATAAAAAAAAAAATGTCCCACGTAGTCTTCTTCTTCTCTCGCTCTGCCAGACTGAAAAAAAAAACCCCGCTGATGTAACTGGGTGACCCCGCCCCCTCTGACGCTACGGGGAAGCCATAGGGATGTCCACGTGCGTCAGAGGGGGGTAGGGTCACCCGGCAATGTCACCGTGTGGCCCCGCCCTCAGTTATAAAAGAACTGTCACCTAAGAGGACGGTTATTATGGCGGGTGCCTCCCATGGTGGCGGCGTGCGGGTTTTGTTTTTTTTTTTTTCGGTCCGGCGGAGCGAGAGAAGAAGATGAAGACTACGTGGGACATTTTTATTTTTTAATAAAGGACTTCTCCCCAAGCCATGTCATGTCATTTTTACCATTTTCACACTTTTTTGTGAAATGGTAGGGGTACATTTGTACCCCGTTACCATTTCACATGGGGGGAGGCCGGATCTGGGGGTCCCCTTATTAAAGGGGGCTTCCAGATTCCGATAAGCCCCCCGCCCGCAGACCCCCCACAACCACCGGGCAAGGGTTGTGGGGATGAGGCTGGTACGTTTCGGGGGGGGGGGGCGCTCTCTCGCCCCCCCTCTTTTCCTGCGGCCTGCCAGGTTGCATGCTCGGATAAAGGACTGGCATGGATTTTTGGGGGGACCCCTATGCCATTTTTTTTTTTTTTTTTTTTATTTCGGCGCTGGGTTCCCCTTAAAATCCATACCAGACCCTTAAGGTCTGGTATGGATTTTGAGGGGGACGGATTCCCATGCCATTTTTTTTTTTTTTTTTTTTAATTTTAGCGCGGGGTTCCCCTTAATATCCACACCAGACCTGAAGGGCCTGGTATGGAATTTGGGGGGACCCCCACGCAATGTTTTTTTTTTTTTTACATTTTGGTTTGGGGTTCCCCTTAATATTCATACCAGACCCAAAGGGCCTGGTAATGGACTGTGGGGAAATCCCATGCCGTTTTTTTCTTTTATCTGTATTGCCAAGACCCGACAATTCATTACGGCCGCGAGTAGTTTTAAATGACTTTTTTTCCTTTAGAAATGTCATTTTGTGCAGGGACTGTTCTAAACATGGGAAACATGCACTACTTTACAGGCATACTATAGACACCCCCAGGTATGAAATTTAAAGGAATATTTCACTTTTATTGTTTCACTTTGAGCATTATTAAAATCACTGCTCCCAAAAAAACGGCCGTTTTTAAAACTTTTTTTTGCATTGATACATGTCCCCTGGGGCAGGACCCAGGTCCCCAAACACTTTTTATGACAATAACTTGCATATTAACCTTTAAAATTAGCACTTTTGATTTCTCCCATAGACTTTTAAAGGGTGTTCCGCTTTCGAATTTGCTATTTGGCGAACGGGCGAACAGCCAATGTTCAAGTCGAACTCATGTTCGACCCAAACATAAAGCTCATCCCTATCCAGCACATCCAACAGATGCTCAATTGGATTGAGCTCTTGAAAAGTGGAGGCCAAGTCAACACCTCAAACTCATTGTTGTGCTCCTCAAACCATTCTTGAATTCATCAAACCATGCCACCTTCTTCCTTTGCTTCGTGAAGTTCCTCCTTAATCAGTAAACCATTGCTAGTTGACTTAATTGCTTTTCAGAAGAACTTCTAAATGGAATGTTTCTCCAAAATTATCTTATGCCTGTCCTCAGGAAGGCAGTAAAAGTAACTTGTAGCAATTGACCAGATTTCCTTTTGCTAAACTTAAGATTTTTAGGAATGTTGAACTTGCATGTATATTTGAAAATAAGGCCGGCCATAGACGGTTCAAATCTCGGCAGGCTCAACAGGAACCGTCCGAGATTCAAACCATGTATGGGCAGGCTGATTTGTAGATCAACTTGGGTACAATCAGTCTGCCGGATTTTACATGTGATTATCGCTAGCCACGATCATTGTATACTCCCAGTGGTGCCGGAGAAGACAATGGCTCGGCAGGAGGTATTCCGTGTCAACACTGTTTGCCGCAACTCATGGTTGAGTCTAAAAATATTTTCTTCTATTCAAGTTGTCAGAAGTGGTAAAGGTACAGCACTTTGCACAAAAGCTAGAAAATGGTGTAAGCATTTGTGTATATTGGGGATATTATGTACTTTTATATAGAACTAAACTATTCGCTGAAACGATCACAAATCACTTTAGGAGCCTATATAGGTACACAACTTGTAGTCAAGTTTGTCTTGTGAGAAAAGTTAATGGAAATAAAGTATAATGTATAAATACATGTATGTAGGTATGGGCTGTTTTGTCCAGAACCTTTAAAAAAAAAAAATCTTGGAGCTATTTATTTATTTTTTTAATTTTGGTTTGCATGTGACTTATGAAAAATTACTGTAACTTTTACTGTTACACAGGTTATGCTCACAGAAGCGCATGATTTTGCATGCGTTGACAGAATGCGCAAAGAACACGTGTCACGCTTGTATTGACATTCATTGTGTATGGCACCCCGAAGGCAGCAAGCAGATAAACATTTTTTTCACACAAAATGCGTGGCAAAAACAGGAGAAAACCCAAAAGGTGCATGAGCTACTTTATTGCGCTTTGTCATGCTTAGGGCAGCCCATTGAAAAAATGCCTGATGTTATGCATCATAGTGTGAATTTGTGTTTAACCAGTTAAACTTCAGAGCTATATTTTATTATGTCTTTCAGGAAGCGTTTAAATAGCACGTAAATATACCGTTTTCCATATCTGATAGGCCTGTACACTTCATACAGTGTAAAAAGCTAATGAGTCCTTATGCAGGTTCATTTTTTGGCTAGCTGACTGTTATAATATAATTTCTAAAAATAGTATCACAGATCCCTGCATTCATAGTAACTTGATTGAGATTTAAAAAAAAAATACTGGTCTTTGGGTTATAACAGTTTTATTAAATGCAATCATTACAATTTCATACAAGAGAGCTTTAAAATTAAGTTCTCTACCTATAAAGATCTTGATGGTACTTTGTCTTGTAAGAAAAAAAAAGCCTTGCTCACAGATATTCCAATGCAAATGCTGAGTGCTGAAAAAAATGCCTACTATGAACTTGGAAAGCAGGTGAAGCCAGGCTCTTTATGATGGTCGTTCATCCGTAAGCTTACCCTTTACCCTTTTTATTTGTATATTTAAAGTGGGGTTCCACCCAAAAAAACAAAACTACATGAAAAATCCTAAAAAAAAACCCAACAAAAAATTTGGATATATATTTTTTTTTTTTTAACTTACCTCTAAATGCCTGTTGCTAGGGGGTCCCTCATAGTCTACCCCTTCCAGTGCCTGGGCTGGTGACATCACTTCCCCCTCGGCACAGGAAGGGCTCCGCTCTGCTCCCTCGCCGCTTTCAATCATCTGGGACCCATTACAGGTCCCAGGTGACTGAGCGGCCAATCGCGGCGCCGCTCGCGCATGCGCAGTGGGTGCCAGGCTGTGAAGCCACAGCCTGGCGCCCACAGTTGCAATGCCGGCGCCGCTGAACGGAGGGGGAGACGAGCGGGGCTTCGATCCCCCGCATCGCTGGACCCTGGGACAGGTAAGTGTCCAATTAAAGGTCAGTAGCTGCTGACATTTATTTATTTATTTTTTTACCCGACCCCTGGGTGGAACTCCTCTTTTTAACGTAGATTTAATGCCTTTTTGTCTTTGCTTTTAAACCCACTCTGTCTTAAGACGTGGCCAAACTGAAACAGTATGTTTTCAGAGCAAAGAGCATTTTGATAGGGTATGGGAAGTGCAAACATATTTCAGGCCCTATTAAGCAGGCAAAGTTCATTTTTTTTTTTTTTTTTGTGTTGGTAAAGCTAGCTGAACATTTCATTATATCTGAAAAGTTAGTTATTAATGACACAAAAAAAACACACACCTGTAATAATTTGAAACTTAAAGTGGATTTAAATCCGATTAATGAAATTTGAGCTGAGCACATACAGTATCTCACAAAAGTGAGTACACCCCTCACATGTTTGTAAATATTTTATTCTATCTTTTCATGTGACAACACTGAAGAAATGACACTTTGCTACAATGTAAAGTAGTTAGTGTACAGCTTGTATAACAGTGTCAATTTGCTGTCCCTTCAAAATAACTCAACACAGCTATTAACCACCGGGCTAGAAAGTTATTTAGAACCCCCAAACATTATATTGTATTTTTTTTCTAACACCCTAGAGCAGTGATGGCGAACCTTGGCACCCCAGATGTTTTGGAACTACATTTCCCATGATGCTCATGCACTCTGCAGTGTAGTTGAGCATCATGGGAAATGTAGTTTTAAAACATCTGGGGTTCCAAGGTTCGCCATCACTGCCCTAGAAAATAAAATGGCAGTCGTTGCAATACTTCCTGTCACACCGTATTTGTGCAGCAGACTTACAAGCGCACTTTTTTGGAGAAAATACACTTTTTTGAATGAAAAAACAAGACCAGTAAACTTAGCCCATTTTTTTTTTTTTTTTTATATTGTGAAAGTTAATGTTATGCCGAGTAAATTGATTCCCAAAATGTCACGCTTCAAAATTGCGCCTGCTCGTGGAATGGCGACAAACTTTTACCCTTAAAAATCTCCATAGGCGACGTTTTAAAAATGTATACAGGTTACCAGTTTTGAGTTAGAGGATGTCTAGAGCTAGAATTATTGCTCTTGCTCTAACGATCGCGGCGATACCTCACATGTGTGGTTTGAACATCGTTTTCATATGCAGGTGCTGCTCACTAATGCGTTCGCTTCTGCGCGCAAGCTCGTCGGGGCGCTTACATTTTTTTTTTCTTATTTATTTTATTTTTTATTTTGACACTGTCCCTATTTTATTTGTTTTTTATTTTTGGGTAACTTTTATTCCTATTACAAGGAACGTAAACATCCCTTGTAATACAAAAAAAGCATGACAGGACCTCTTAAATATAAGATCTGGGGTCAAAAAGACCTCAGATCTCATATTTACACTAAATTGCAAATAATAAAAAATTTTTTCTTTTTTTCATTTTTTTTTTTTTTTTACCTCTTCAGCCCCGGAAGGATTTATCCCCTTTAATAACCAGGCCATTTTTTGCGATACGACACTGCGTCGCTTTAACTAACAATTGCGCGGACGTGCGATGTTGTACCCAACAGAATTTTGTGCTTTTTTTCCCACAAATAGAGCTTTCTTTTGGTGGTATTTGATCACCTCTGCAGTTTTTAATTTTTTTTGCGCTATAAACAAAAAAGTCGGACAATTTGGGGAAAAAAAGCAATATTTTTTACTTTTTGCTATAATATCCCCCAAAAAAATGTAAAAAACTAATTTCTTCATCAGTTTAGGTCAATATGCATTCTTCTACATATTTTTGGTAAAAAAAATCACAATAAGCGTATATTGATTAGTTTGCGCAAAAGGTAGAGCATCTACAAAATATGGGATAGATTTATGGCATTTTTATTTCTTGTTTACTAGTAATGGTGGCGATCTGCGATTTTTAGCGGGACTGCGACAGATCAGACACTTATTTTATTTATTTCAGGTACTTATATAGCGCCATCAATTTACGCAGCGCTTTACATATACATTGTACATTCACATCAGTCCCTACCCTCAAGGAGCTTACAATCTAAGGGTCCCTAACTCACATTCATACATACTAGGGACAATTTAGACAGGATCCAATTAACTTACCAGCATGTCTGTTGGAGTGTGGGAGGAAACCGGAGTACCCGGAGGAAACTGACGCAGGCGCAGGGAGACTATGCAAACTCCAGCCAGTTAGTGCTGTGGTTGGGATTCGAACCAGCGACCCTTCTTACTGCTAGGCGAAAGTGCTATCCACTACACCACTGTGCCCCCACTTGACATTTTTTTGGGCCACTGACATTTATACAGCGATCAGTGCTATAAATAGCCACTGATTACTGTGTAAATGTCACTGGCAGGGAAAGGATTAACACTAGGGGGCGATCAAGGGGGTAAATGTGTTTCTAGCTGTGAGCGGATAGGACTGACTAGAGGAGGAGCCAGATCGTTGTTCCTACTTAGTAGGAACAGACGATCTGTTTCTCCTCCCCTGTCAGAACAGGGATTTGTGATATTAGGCGTTTTTTTGTTTTTTTACACACACACACACACACACACACACATCCCGGTTCTGGCTCTTGTGCCATGCGCATTGGCTCCGGGGACACGCTGCGGGACGCACACGCCTGCTATAGCGATTTGAAGAGCCGACGTACCATGACAGTGATTTGCGCAGCCGTGCCAACCTGCCACAGTATAACTGCAGCGGCTGGTCGGCAAGTAGTTAAGAGCATTGGGTGGAAGTGACGTTTGATGTCGCTTCCACCAGTCAATGCTATAGAACTGAGTGGGGGCCATCTTTCCCTCACTCAGCAGCCAGCCAAACAGGGGAGAGGATGTGATTGTCTCCAGCGGCTCCGGTAAGCGACGGAGACCACCGGAGCGTGGTAGGAGGGGGCCCCCCCCCCGATAAAAATGATCTTGTGGCGAATCTGCAACAGAAGTCACTTTTATCTGTAAGGGGGGGACCGCCCGCTGAAGAAGAGGAAACCGGGGTTATGGCAGCTATGTGCTGCCATAACAACGATATTCCTCTTCAAAGTGCCGAGGTATAACGACGGTGGGCGGTCTGTAAGTGGTTAATGTCTAAACCGCTGGCAACAAAAGTGAGTACACCTTTAAGTGAAAACTACCAAATTGGGCCCAAAGTGTCAATATTTTGTGTGGCCACCATTATTTTCCAGCTTTGCCTTAACCCTCTTGGGCATGGAGTTCATCAGAGCTTCACAGGTTGCCACTGGAGTCCTCTTCCACTCCTTCATGACGACATCACAGATCTGATGGATGTTAGAGACCTTGCGCTCCTCCACCTTCCGTTTGATGATGCCCCACAGATGCTCAATAGGGTTTAGGTCTGGAGAGATGCTTGGCCAGTCCATCACCTTTACCCTCAGCTTCTTTAGCAAGGCAGTGGTCATCTTTGAGGTGTGTTTGGGGTCGTTATCATGTTGGAATACTGCCCTGCTGCCCAGTCTCTGAAGGGAGGGGATCATGCTCTGCTTCAGTATGTCACAGTACATGTTTGGCATTCATGGTTCCCTCAATGAACTGTAGCTTCCCAGTGCCGGCAGCACTCATGCAGCCCCAGACCATGACACTGTCACCACCATGCTTGACTGTAGACAAGACACACTTGTCTTTGTACTCCTCACCTGGTTGCTGCCACACACGCTTGACACCATCTGAACCAAATAAGTTTATCTTGGTCTCAGGCCACAGGACATGGTTCCAGTAAGCCATGTTCTTAGTCTGCTTGTCTTTAGCAAATTGTTTGCGGGCTTTCTTGTGCATCATCTTTAGAAGAGGCTTCCTTCTGGGACAACAGCCATGCAGACCTATTTGATGCAGTGTACGGCGCAAAGTCTGAGCACTGACGGGCTGACCCCAACCCCCACCCCTTTAACCTCTGCAGCAATGCTGGCAGCACTCATACGTCTATTTCCCAAAGACATCCTCTGGATATGACAATGAGCATGTGCACTCCACTTCTTTGGTCGACAATGGCGAGGCCTGTTCTAAGTGGAACCTGTCCTGTAAACCACTGTATGGTCTTGGCCACTGTGCTGCAGCTCAGTTCCAGGGTCTTGGCAATCCTCTTATAGCCTAGGCCAATGATGGCGAACATTGGCACCCCAGATGTTTTGGAACTACATTTCCCATGATGCTCATGCACTCTGCAGTGTACTTGAGCTTCATGGGAAATGTAGTTCCAAAACTTCTGGGGTGCCAAGGTTCGCCATCTTTATGTAGAGCAACAATTCTTTTTTTCAGATCCTCAGAGTTCTTTGCCATGAGGGGCCATGTTGAACTTCCAGTGACCAGTATGAGAGAGTGAGAGTGATAACGCCAAATTTAACACACCTGCTCCCCATTCACACTTGAGACCTTTGTAGCACTAACGAGTCATGTGACATCGGGGAGGGAAAAAGGCTAATTGGGCCCAATTTGGACATTTTCACTTAGGTGTGTAGTCACTTTTGTTGCCAGGGGACAGCACATTTACACTGTTATACAAGCTGTACAGTCACTACTTTACATTGTAGCAAAGTGTGATTTCTTCAGTGTTGTCACATGAAAAGATATATAACAAAATATTTACAAAAATGTGAGGGGTGTACTCATTTGTGAGATACTGTATATCTGCAGTGTTTTGTTATCTCTCTTCAAAGCACTATGTCCCGTAGCGTCTCCCGCTCAGTTCTTCTGCTATCAGCCTGATCACTCCTAACAAGTTCTCTGTCACATATGATAAAAGTAGCTGGAGTTTTGTGTTTGGGAGAATGATATAAATAGGTTTAGCACAGAGCTGAATGGTTCAACAGAGCTGAAAGTCTCTACCTATGAGGAGAGTGTGTGTGTGTGTGTGTCTTTCCTCCAATCAGCTGTCTTGACTGTATGCCCAGGCTTCACTGCCTTGCTAACCAGGAAGAGAAAATCTGCTAACAAGATGTGAACTTTCTAAACAGTATCTAAAGATGAAGACAGCAGATATACATATAAAACTTATATAGGGAGATTTGTTTTTATCTATGTGTATCATCTGAGGCTTTTCACTTCACTGGGTATATGTGAGGGTTTACATCCACTTTAATTTGCATCTGCTTATATGTAGCTTCTTTTATGGTGTTAGAGAAATTGTATGATGTCCAGTTGTTAGAGTACACCAAGGGGTCCATTTTATGAAATACAAAAATATAAACAAATCAGAGCTGAAACAACTAATCGATTAATCGACAACTAATCGATTATGAAATTAATCGATTACTATTTTCATAATCGATTAATCGGCCAGTAACATAATGGGGTTAAAAAAAAACTAAAATGAGCCCTTTATAGTACAAAAAGAGCAAATAATCGCTACTTCAAATATTACTTTCACAGATCTACACTAAAAAAAAAAAATTAACCCCTTACAGTAGTGATTATCTGCTTTTTTTGTACTATAAAGGGCTAATTTTAGTTTTTTTCACCCCACTATGTTACTAAACATCTTAGACCTGGTTCACATCTATGTGTTTTTTGGTGCTTTTTTGCAGAAACGCACTACAGTTCATTCACATGGTTTCCTATGGGACACATTCACGCATAATGGTGCTTTTTTTGGTTCAATATACTTCAATAGAGAAGCTGCAGAAAAGCATGGAATGCGTTTTTGCAGCAATTTGTGTTTTTTAATCTGCCCAACAACAAATTGGCCAAAAAAAAATGCAAAAACGCAAATCGCAGCAAAATCACGTGCACAAAAATCAAAACGCACAGCAAAAAGCACTGCAGAAACAGATGAAAAGCAATCTGCATAGGTGTGTACCAAGCCTTATGCTGGCCACATGGATCAATTTTCAGATGAGAATATTCAGACGAAAAATCTTTGTACATTCACTGAATGAAAGAACGAAGTTCTTAAAATTACATTTTTTTTGAAGGAAGACATTGTTTTTGTTTTTAATAAAAAAAATCTGATCACTGAGTCTGATGATATTTACCAGATTCACCCTTTAATAGTATATACAGTATATATCCTCTAATAGTATATACAGTATATCGCCTCTAATAGTTTTTACAGTATATCTCCTCTAATAGTATATACAGTATATCTCCTCTAATAGTATATACAGTATATCTCTCCTCTAATAGTTTATACATTATATCTATCTCCTCTAATAGTATATACAGTATATCTCTTCTGTCTGTTATTCTCAGAGTGGATTCGATATTTTGCTCCCTAACCATATAGTTGGTTATTTATATTTACCACTGTATAGAGATATTTAACCACTTGAGCCCCGGACCATTATGCTGCCTAAGGACCAGAGGTCTTTTTCCAATTTGGCACTGCGTCGCTTTAACTGCTAATTGCGCGGTTATGCAATGCTGTACCCAAACGAAATTTGCGTCCTTTTCTTCCCACAAATAGAGCTTTCTTTTGATGGTATTTGATCACTTCTGCAGTTTTTATTTTTTGCGCTATAAACGGAAAAAGACCGAAAATTTTGAAAAAAAATGATATTTTCTACTTTTTGTTATAAAAAAAATCCAATAAACTCAATTTTAGTCATACATTTAGGCCAAAATGTATTCGGCCACATGTCTTTGGTAAAAAAAATGTCAATAAGCGTATATTTATTGGTTTGCGCAAAAGTTATAGCGTCTACAAACTAGGGTACATTTTCTGGAATTTACACAGCTTTTAGTTTATGACTGCCTATGTCATTTCTTGAGGTGCTAAAATGGCAGGGCAGTACAAACCCCCCCCAAATGACCCCATTTTGGAAAGTAGACACCCCAAGGAAATTGCTGATAGGCATGTTGAACCCATTGAATATTTATTTTTTTTGTCCCAAGTGATTGAATAATGACAAAAAAAAAAAAAAAAAAAAATATTTACAAAAAGTTGTCACTAAATGATATATTGCTCACACAGGCCATGGGCCTATGTGGAATTGCACCCCAAAATATATTCAGCTACTTCTCCTGAGTACGGGGATACCACATGTGTGGGACTTTTTGGGAGCCTAGCCGCGTATGGGACCCCGAAAACCAATCACCGCCTTCAGGATTTCTAAGGGTGTAACTTTTTGATTTCACTCTTCACTGCCTATCACAGTTTCGGAGGCCATGGAATGCCCAGGTGGCACAAACCCCCCCCAAATGACCCCATTTTGGAAAGTAGACACCCCAAGCTATTTGCTGAGAGGCATATTGAGTCCATGGAATATTTTATATTTTGACACAAGTTGCGGGAAAGTGACACTTTTTTTTTTTTTTTTTTGCACAAAGTTGTCACTAAATGATATATTGCTCACACAGGCCATGGGCCTATGTGGAATTGCACCCCAAAATACATTTAGCTGCTTCTCCTGAGTATGGGGATACCACATGTGTGGGACTTTTTGGGAGCCTAGCCGCGTACGGGGCCCCGAAAACCAATCACCGCCTTCAGCGTTTTTAAGGGCGTGAATTTTTGATTTTACTCTTCACTGCCTAACACCGTTTCGGAGGCCATGGAATGCCCAGGTGGCACAAAACCCCCCCAAATGACCCCATTTTGGAAAGTAGACACCCCAAGCTATTTGCTGAGAGGCATGGTGAGTATTTTGCAGCTCTCATTTGTTTTTGAAAATGAAGAAAGACAAGAAAAAACTTTTTTTTTTTTTCTTTTTTCAAATTTCAAAACTTTGTGACAAAAAGTGAGGTCTGCAAAATACTCACTATACCTCTCAGCAAATAGCTTGGGGTGTCTACTTTCCAAAATGGGGTCATTTGGGGGGGTTTTGTGCCACCTGGGCATTCCATGGCCTCCGAAACTGTGATAGGCAGTGAAGAGTGAAATCAAAAATTCACGCCCCTTAGAAAGCCTGAAGGCGGTGCTTGGTTTTCGGGGTCCCGTACACGGCTAGGCTCCCAAAAAGTCTCACACATATGGTATCCCCGTACTCAGGAGAAGCAGCAGAATGTATTTTGGGGTGTAATTTCACATATTCCCATGGCATGTTTGAGCAATATATCATTTAGTGACAACTTTGTGCAAAAAAAAAAAAAATTTGTCTCTTTCCCGCAACTTGTGTCGCAATATAAAATATTCCATGGACTCGACATGCCTCTCAGCAAATAGCTTGGGGTTTCTACTTTCCAAAATGGGGTCATTTGGGGGGGTTTTGAACTGTCCTGGCATTTTATGCACAACATTTAGAAGCTTATGTCACACATCACCCACTCTTCTAACCACTTGAAGACAAAGCCCTTTCTGACACTTATTTTTTACATGAAAAAGTTTTTTTTTTTTGCAAGAAAATTACTTTGAACCCCCAAACATTATATATTTTTTTAAAGCAAATGCCCTACAGATTAAAATGGTGGGTGTTTCATTTTTTTTTTTCACACAGTATTTGCGCAGCGATTTTTCAAACGCATTTTTTGGGGAAAAAACACACTTTTTTAAATTTTAATGCACTAAAACACACAATATTGCCCAAATGTTTGATGAAATAAAAAAGATGATCTTAGACCGAGTACATGGATACCAAACATGACATGCTTTACAATTGCGCACAAACGTGCAGTGGCAACAAAATAAATACATTTTTAAAAGCCTTTAAAAGCCTTTACAGGTTACCACTTTAGATCTACAGAGGAGGTCTACTGCAAAAATTACTGCCCTCGATCTGACCTTCGCGGCGATACCTCACATGCATGGTGCAATTGCTGTTTACGTTTGACGACAGACCGCCGCTTGCGTTCGCCTAAGCGCAAGAGCAGGGGGCGACAGGGGTGCTTTTTTTTTTTTTTTTTTTTTTCTTTATTATTTTTTTGCTTTTTTATCTTATTTTTAAACTGTTCCTTTCATTTTTTTTTTTTTTAAATCATTTTTATTGTTATCTCGGGGAATGTAAATATCCCCTATGATAGCAATAGGTAGTGACAGGTACTCTTTTTTGAAAAAATTGGGGTCTATTAGACCCTAGATCTCTCCTCTGCCCTCAAAGCATCTGACCACACCAAGATCGGTGTGATAAAATGCTTCCCCAATTTCCCAATGGCGCTATTTACATCCGGCGAAATCTAAGTCATAAAATGCTCGTAGCTTCCGGTTTCTTAGGCCATAGAGATGTTTGGAGCCACTCTTGTCTCTGATCAGCTCTATGGTCAGCTGGCTGAATCACCGGCTGCATTCTCAGGTTCCCTGTTGAGACAGGAGAGCCAGAGAAAAACACGGAAGACGGTGGGGGGGGGGGGGCATTCCCTCCCACGGCTTGTAAAGGCAGTCTAGAGGCTAATTAGCCGCTAGGATTGCTTTTACATGAAAGCCGACCGCTGGCTGAAAAGAATGATACCAAGATGATACCTAAACCTGCAGGCATCATTCTGGTATAACCACTCAAAGTTGTGAATGGCGTACCTGAAGACAAAAAAATGGTTAACAATAAAGCACAGTAAACAATAAAGTATAAATAATTACATACCTGAAAAACAAACATGATAAAACATAATAACAATAACAATAACAATAACAATAACAATAAAACACTGCAGAATAGAATACAGTAAAAAAAGAGCAGAACAATAGAGAGAGAGAATAGAGAGAGAGAACAATAAAACGACAACTATTTTTTTTTATTTTATATATATATTTTTTTTTTTTTACACTTTTTTTGTAACTAACTTTTATAACTGTAACCGGTTCCAGGTTCGGGTCTCTCAAAATGCGATGGCATCTTGGGAGACCCTGTGAAAGTGTGCCTAGTCTGTGCAATGCTGTACCCTACGCTAATACTCAACTAGTGTATGGTAGCGTTCAAAACATTCACCAATGCAAAGACCAGGATTGTCAGGACAGGAGGGACAATAATAGCGGGTGTCACGCCTATATCCGCGTTTGCTGCAGACACAACATCTTTTTGGGGGGGGTTCGTTGGGTAGGGGTACTCGGGAGCACATAAAAATGCCTCTCATGCAGCCGACTGCATTTCGTTGGGGGATGTGAATGGGGGAAGTACGGGCGCTGCAGAAGTGGTGGGTTCCCAATTAGGATTGGCGAATGCAGCAGGAAGGGCACTATGGGCACGACGGGCCTGTGTTTGTCTTTTTGGTGGCAGCGGGACACTACTTGTGCTTGCCACCTCACCAGCTTGAACTGCACTTATGGGACTCGCCACGTCACCAAGTGTTACTGCAGTGCTGGTTTGACTACGACCGGGGTGTACTAGGCCGCTGGTGCTTGCCAGTTCAATAAAAAGCTTCCAAAAAAACTGTTAGCGATCGCAGGGATCAGGCCTGACTCTGCGAACGCTGCAGTTATGCGTTTAGTGTTTTGTAAGTGACAGTGATCGATCGATACTGCACTTGGGTGGGCTGGACTGGGCCGGGCGGAGGGGCAAAACGCAGGTGCTAGCAGGTATCTGGGTTGATCCCGCTAACACTGCGTTTTTGGGAACCCTAAACTGCTGGGGACGCTAGTATAGATCTGATCTGATCGGATCAGATATTGATCCGTTCAGATACTATACCACTAAAGGAGGCGTATGCTGCGTGCGTGGGTGTTAGTGGTACTGGCGCTAACCTGAAGCTGCCTGGGGCCGGTGCTTGCTAGTTCACCAAAATGCTACCAAAAAAACTGTTAGCGATCGCAGGGATCAGGCCTGACTCTGCGAACGCTGCAGTTATGCGTTTAGTGCCTTGTAAGTGTCAGTGATCGATCGATACTGCACTTGGGTGGGCTGGGCTGGGCCGGGCGGAGGGGCACAACGCAGGTGCTAGCAGGTATCTGGGCTGATCCCGCTAACACTGCGTTTTTGGGAACCCTAAACTGCTGGGGACGCTAGTATAGATCTGATCGGATCAGATATTGATCCGATCAGATACTATACCACTAAGGGAGGTGTACGGTGCGTGCGTGGGTGTTAGCGGTACTGGCGCTAACCTGACGCTGCCTGGTGCTTGCTTGCCAGTTCACCAAAATGCTACCAAAAAAACTGTTAGCGATCGCAGGGATCAGGCCTGACTCTGTGAACGCTGCAGTTATGCGTTTAGTGTTTTGTAAGTGACAGTGATCGATCGATACTGCACTTGGGTGGGCTGGGCGGAGGGGCAAAACGCAGGTGCTAGCGGGTATCTGGGCTGATCCCGCTAACACTGTGTTTTTGGGAACCCTAAACTGCTGGGGACGCTAGTATAGATCTGATCAGATCAGATATTGATCCGATCAGATACTATACCACTAAGGGAGGCGCATGCTGCGTGCGTGGGTGTTAGCGGTACTGGCGCTAATCTGACGCTGCCTGGGGCGACGCATATCACCGCCGGGCGATCAGGGGGCTAAACCTTTATTAGGTAATAAACGGCGGGTGCCCTGACACTATAAAAAATAAACGAACTAACCTGCGTCACCCGTAACGGTTATACGGTGATCAGTGGTGAAAGGGTTAACTAGGGGGCAATCAAGGGGTTAAAACATTTATTAGGTAGTATATGGGGGTCCCTGTCACTATAAAACGCTGACGGCGAACCTAAATATTTACCTCACTAACTAGCGTCACCAGCGACACTAATACAGCGATCAGAAAAATGATCGCTTAGCAACACTGGTGACGGGGGGTGATCAAGGGGTTAAAACTTTATTAGGGGGGGTTAGGGGGGTACCCTAGACCTAAAGGGGGGTAATACTCACTGTCCCAACACTGTAACTGTCACAAACTGACACTATGCAGTAATCAGAAAAAAAAAAAAAAAAAAAAAAAACAAACCTGCTGGTGTCAGTTTGTGACAGGGGGGGGGGGGGGGGTGATTGGGGGGGGATCGGGGGGCGATCGGGGGGGTGATCGGGGTGTTTTGTATGCCTGGCATGTTCTACTGTGTGTGTGTGTGTGTTGTGCACTCACATTGATGTCTTCTCCCCTCGGCGCTGGAACGGAAACTACCGAGCCGAGGGGAGATGACATCATTTCCTTTGCTGCTGTTTAGCATACAGCAGCAAAGGAGTGTTCCCATTGGCCGGCGGCGATCGCGAGGGGGGGGCCACGAACGGATGGCCTCCCCCTCATCTCGGATCGCCGGGGAACAGAACGGGACCGCTTCGGGCACCGGGGGGGGGTCCGATCGGACCCCCCACCCGCGAGAGGCAAATCACGTACATGTACGTGATTTTGCCTGCCCGTGCCGCCTTGCCGACGTAAATCGGCGTTAGGCGGTCCTTAAGTGGTTAAGAATAAATTACCTTTTTTTTAAAGTTGCACACATTAACTAAATTATACACCACACTTTTTCTTAAAGGTTATTAACCGAATAATCGATTAATCGAAACAATAATCGGCCAACTAATCGATTATGAAAATAATCGTTAGTTGCAGCCCTAAAACAAATCGATCAAATAACCTGTGCCCATGACTAAAAAGTGGCAATATTATCTAAAGCTCCAAAAACATTTTTGTATAAAATCTTTTAAACCAAGCCGCTGCTATCCCCACACAAATAATTTCTATGTACTATAGTGTGTATTCCACTATAGCTGCGCTAAGTATAACAATTTAAATATGTTTCCAATACAATCGCAAACCATATAATCAATAAATTGAATATAATAAATCAAACATTAAATCAAATGTTCATCAAAAAACTGTCCATGCAGTGCTCTGTGCTCTTTTCAGTGTTGTATCAGTAAATCAAACAGTTCTTCAGTGAAGGTAAGTCACCCTTGTGCCACCACCTTACACACTCACCCACCTTACTCACCTAACACAAACAACTCACCAGACCACCATGACCCCCTAATGAAAAGTGGGTCATGCAGCATTTTTCCTTTAACGGAGGGGATCCCCGGGCCAGCCGCTCTCTCTTCACCAAAATACATCACTCTCCTGATTGAGGTAATGGCCAAGAAGGAAAAATAACTTGCATAGTGTAAAATTCTCACTTTATTGAGAACTAGCAATTAAAAGCGTGCTCAGCCTTGCATCAGGGTTTTTAGCATACAATCACATGATCCTTTGGCTCCGCCGCTATGAGTGTCCTGCAGCGCTAGCCAAAAAGACATACTTCTCCTTCTCGGACCGTGGCAGCGGGATGACGTCACTTCCTGTCCAGCCCCGGCGCAGCGTTTTGTCATTCTCTCACTCCACCTGAAGACATCAACATGACAAAACGCAGCGTCTGGGCGTGCCGTACACTAGAGTGAATAGATAAATAAAATACCGCGCCTATCTAGTAAGTAGAAACAGCTGCCAACACTGCAGAACGACTGGGACTGTGTAGAAAATATAAACAAAAAAGTGTAGCGCTAAGGTAAGTACAGTGAAAAGAAGGTTTTGAAGCAGGGAGAGGTAAAACCACAATTTCAAGTGGCCCGTAACCTCAACTAGGTCAAAACCAGATATGTGTATACACAAACAGTGTAATAGCATCTCTTAAATCCAAACAGATTGCAGTGCTCTTTCTTTTGAAAAAAGTGCAAATATACATAAAAATAAAAATAAAGTGAAAGTAAATCAACAAATGATATTCTCAAAAGTCCACATTTTGATAGTGATGAAATATAAAAAACTGTCCAAAATAATGGTGAGGAAGTATTAATCCCATATAGATGATAAAGACTTATTATTACAGTCCATATGTTACATGGTGCAGTTGAAACGGAGGGGACCCAAGGCAGATATCCTTACAATACAGAGACTCCAACTCAGAGGGGACCCAAGGCAGATATCCTTACAATACAGAGACTCAAAAAATGTAAGGTAGAATACTCTTACCAACTTCGGTGGACTCACAAGCCGTGGGCGGTGAGTCAAACGAGCTTGTACTGTCTTGTGATAAATGACAGTATGAAGATGGATTATACACCAGAAGACGTCCTCCTTGAATGGAGAGCCCGGAGCCTGTCCTGAAGGTCTGCACGATCACCGTTTTCGTCAGCATACATGGACCATATAGAAAACAACGACAAGGAACCTGTTGCCTTTGTTTTCTATATAAATAAAGCCTTGAAAGATGGACAGAATGAAGACCTTATATTGCCCTGCCAAATCTGACCTGTTTTCTTGTACACCTAGAACACTATGGAGTTTATTTTCTAAAGCTGGAGAGTACAAAATATGGTGCAGCTCTGCGTACACTAGAGTGAATGAGCCAATTGGGCAGATATTATTGAGGATGGGCATCCTCAATAATATCTGCAGCGGATCGGTGAACAGATCCTCCACTGAATCGGAGACGATTGGTGTGGATATCACTTTTGTGACATCTACGTCTATTTAGTAGTTTTTTACCACGGACCCATGTTAGGTCTATAGGCAGGACATGGGTTGGTTTACAAGCTTTTATTCACATCTGCCTGAAAAACTACAAACGGGTCTGTTGGGAACATCTGTGTGAAAAGGACAAATAGTTACGCTTGTTTGCCAGTTCTCTCTAGCATGCTCTAGAATTGTTACATTGTATATTTGGCTTCAAAGGTGTGGGGGTGTTTTTTTTTTTTTCTTCTCTATTTTGTGGCCATAATCTGCTATTTTACTACAGACCATAATAAAATAACATTTGTTCATCAGAGATATAGAACATAGATATAGTGTTTTTGCTTAAATCATCAGACTATGCAATTCTTTTATAAATTGACCCATAGAATACACAAATATAGAAAATACAGCATCTTTAACAACCCAGGAAAAAAAAAAATAAGCAAACAGGTACATAGTAAATACGTGGATGTTCCACACTTTTTTTTTTTTTTTTTGTCTTCCTCATTACCATGTAACTTATTGGGTGAATCCAATCCATCTTTTGAGATGTGTAATATACACATTGTAAGTATTTTTAAGCTGAATCAGTTTGTCTGTTGATAATTTTGTATTTTTGCCTGTTTTACTACAACTTGTCTGTTTTAGTACAACCTAGCGAGTTTTGCATAACAGACACATTGAAATTTAAGGTAAATGAGCAAAATGCATTTTAGTGCATTTGCACCATGGAAAATCCTGTGAATGTTCCCCCTTCCATTTCTGTAACGCATAAAGAAAAAACATGCTTTAGAAATGCATGCAGTGTGCAAAGGTGTCAAGCCCAAAAGCCTGTGTTGCCATGCTGTTTTAAAAAATGTAAATATTTATACAATTTTTGCAAAAATGTATAATTTTTTTTTTTTTTTTTTTGCAGGGCTATGAAGGATTGGTAGAAGGAGGCGATTGTATCAAGCAAGCAAACTGGCTAAGTGTATCCAATATAATCCAGTTGGTAAGTTTAATAAGCAAATAATATTAACACTATGCATGTATCTTTTACATATTAACCACTTCCCAGGCAAATTCTGGCACTTCGCTCCTACATGTAAAAATCTATATATATATATATATATATATATATATATATAGATAGATAGATAGATAGATAGATATAGATTTTTACATGTAGAAGTGAAGTGCCAGAATTTGCCTGGGAAGTGGTTAATATGTAAAATATGGGTTACAGAGGAGGTCTTGGGCTAGCATTGTTGCTCTTGCTCCAACGCACGCAGCGATACCT
Organism: Aquarana catesbeiana; assembly: GCF_042186555.1. NCBI lineage: Eukaryota > Metazoa > Chordata > Amphibia > Anura > Ranidae > Aquarana > Aquarana catesbeiana. The sequence goes on from NC_133329.1 coordinate 244,760,143, forward strand.
CACATGTGTGATTTGAATGCCGTTTACATATGTGGGAGCGACTTATGTATGCGTTCGCTTCTCTACGTGGGGACGGGGGCACTTTTACATATATTTTTTTTTAATCACATTTATTCCTATTACAAGGAATGTTCGCATCCCTTGTAATAGAAATAGTGTGTGACAGGTCCTCTTTATGGAGAGATGTGGGGTCTATAAGACCCCACATCTCTCCTTCAGTCTGGAAAGACCGAGATCAAAATAATTAAACTGTCTCAGTCTTTCGGCATTGTTTATTTCCGCCGGCCCGGACGTGATGTCATAGCATTGCGCCCGGACTCCGAGCGTAATAGAGATGATTGGGCACCATCTGGTCACCAGAAATCTCTATGCTCAACTTCTGGCGACGACTGATTCATTCTCCGGCTCGCCGATCGCACAGGCGAGCCTTTAGAAGCACTGGAAGGCAGGGACGTCCCCTCTCTCCACCTGTAAGAATGATCAGACGGCTGAACTGCAGCTATGATTGTTCTTCCGGTGCACAGAATTGCCGGTGGAAAAAGATGATATCTGAATGATGCCTATAGCTGCATTGCACCCGTGATCAGTGGATAGTTGGTGCAATGTCAGGCTCCTGCACGCACTGCCTAGAGCTCGCTGCCTGTACATCTGTATGGGCAGACATGCCTGTGAAGCAGCCGCGCTGTTTTCAAAATGTGACTGAGGGTTCAGGGAGAGGATCCCCTATGCATGTCAGAGAGGATTCTTTAAAGCTGAATTCTGGGATAAGTCTAAATACAAGAGGCATATGTATTCCTACTTTAAATCTTGGTGTGCTTTCCAGGTCTTTGAATTAATGTAGTATGAAGCTTTGCTTCTGGGAAGGAGTTTCCTGTAATAAAGACCAGTCACTTCTACTCTCGCTTCTTATGTAGAGTGACTGGTCTTGTATCCTTCCTTCCTGTAGTTTTCTGCAGGAAGCCTGGAGCGGGTGGACCTGTTGGCTCTCTTGAACAGCTTTGCTCCCTGCACAGGCAATGTGCAGCACAGTAATGATGCCACGCCTACTTTTACAGGACAGATAGTCAGGGTGTATTTCCCTAGTGGCGATACAGACAATAAATACATAAGAGGGCTTATAATCCCTAACCACTCTATCCTAAATTAAAAAAATGTTGACGTTAGATGCACTTTCTCTATATGTTTAAATTGTGGTTTGATCATAATGATTTGCAAAACTAAAATAGTGAATTTTATTTTACAGGGAGGAACTATCATTGGAAGTGCCAGATGCAAAGCATTTACCACTCATGAAGGCCGTTTGGCTGCAGCCCATAACCTTGTGCAACATGGCATAACAAACTTGTGTGTCATTGGTGGCGATGGCAGTTTAACAGGAGCAAATATTTTTCGAAAGGAGTGGAGCGGTCTGCTTGAGGAGCTTGTTAAAGAAGGTATAGCATGTTAATTCATGCAACATGTTAGCTAGTGTGTATGTATTTATACTGTGTTTTTAAATTGACATATGATTAAACAGGAAGAACAGTTGGGGCAATGCCATAATGTGTTCTCTTCAAAGCATACAGTATTTCTAGTACAGTGTTTTGTTTTTTTGTTTTTTTTTTAAGTTACAATATTTTTTCTCTTTTTTTTGTGAATTTATTCTTTAAAGTATAGCTAAAGGCAAAACTTTTCTTCCCTTTTTATTATTATTATTATTATTATTATTATTATTATTTTTTTTTTGGATAGAGTGCAGAGGGATTAGAACATCTGTCAGTTTATTATTGTTGTCTGTGACCCTGTTAAGGAGATTCATGCTTTCTATATGTCCTGTTTACCATTATCATTGAAAGTAAAAGAAAATACCAAATTTTGTGTTGTCCCCAGAAAAGTAATAGAGGGGAAATCTCCCAATGGGGACACTGTTTCTGGTGACCTGTAGGTCCCCAAGGAATTCCCTAAATTTGCAGGGATTTCCTCTCACTTCCTGTTTGGCTATGGGATAGGAAGTTAAAGGAAATCTCTGCAATGGGACACAGATGGCGAAAAAAAACTGACGGGTTGTAACCATTCTTTACCCAATCCAAAATGGAGAAAAAAAAAAAAAAACATTTTGCGTATTAAATTAAAATTCAAGGAGGTCTGCTCTGTAAAATTTTCTTTCAGCAGAGGTCAGAATTGCATGTTTGTGCGATGTCTCAGATCCTTTCCATAACAGCCCCCTCATTTTATATCACAATCCTGTTCTTACATCAGTGTCCTCTGTCCCTCGCTTCACTTAAGTGTCCACTGCGCCCTTCATATTAACTCCTACCCACAGCACTGCCCTCCATCCATCCCTCCCTCACTTCACAGCACCCCCTTTACACCCCCCACCCCCCAATTTCCAAACCCAGCACTGCGCCCCCCCTTCACATAATTCCCACTCACAGCACTGCTCCCCTTTACATTTCTCCCACACACACCACTGACCACTTCACGTCACCCCCTGCTCCTCCCCACTTTCACAGCCATGTCCTCTTGCTCATGTTCTCCTTCTTTACACAGAGTCAAGCACAGCAGCACTGAATAGAGGGTGGGAACAGGAACTGCTGGGGTTAACTTATCATATTACATGTGAAATACTTAAGCGCCACTGTGCAAATAACGAAAATAAAATTATAAGGCTAGAACAGCTGCACTATTGGACAGAGATCTCACACCAACATAAATAATAAATATTCAAAAAAATGGTGCGCTAATTCAACAAATGCAAACTACCATAAATACCAAATACTGCCTAATATCAAAAACTTGGCAGTTGAATAAATAGTGCAATTAAACAAAAACGAAACCACACACACGAGTGATATATAGTTCAAGTGATGATGTCCCACAAAGTGTTAATATATCCGGACTCCTTCCTTGGGAGACAACTTTTTTCAATAAGTGCCGTGCTGTGAAAACAGGATGATCAGTGATACACAATCCACCACCACCTCTAGGTGAATTGGCCGCTCACCTCAGGCAAAGACCCCCTGGATCAAATCACACCGGAAATTTGTTGAAATTTCGCTGTATCCTTGGTCCTCTGTGTTAATTCGCCAATTGCTCTTCTAGAGTTGCTCAGAGTAGAAAGAAAACATTTATCGCGCAAAATTGCTTGTATAAATGCGTATTTATTAACCAGTTAAAGACCACCCGCCGCAGTTGTACTGCAGCAGGTTTGCTTTCCTACATGAATTGCAGTACATGTATGGCGGCTCTTGCAGTGGCAGGCGCGCGCCACCGGCGACGCGCTCTCACGCCTGCTTCACATTGCGGGTGCATGCCCGCGGGTCAGGCGTACTCAATGTCCGCCGGCGACCCGAAATTGCCTAGTACGGAGGCAGAATGGGGATCTGCCTTTGTAAACAAGGCGGACCCCTATTCTGACAGATGACATGACAGGGATCTACTGTTCCCAGTTATTGGGAACAGTGATCTGTCATGTCTCAGGCAGCCAATCCCCCCTACAGTTAGAACACGCTGAGGGAACACACTTAACCCCTTGATCGCCCCCTAGTGTTAACCCCTTCCCTGCCAGTGTCCTTTTTACATTGATCAGTGCATTTTTATAGCACTGATCAATGTAATAATGTCACTGGTCCCCAAAAAGTGTAATTTGGGGTCAGATTTGTTGGCCGCAATTTCACAGTCCCGCTAAAAATCGCAGATCGCTGCCAGTACCAGTAAAAACAACAAAAAAATAATAATTCCCTAAATCTATCCAATAGTTTGTAGACGCGATTGCGCAAACCAATCAATATACGCCTATTGCAATTTTACCAAAAAGATGTAGAATTTATATCGGCCTAAATGGATGAATACGTTTTGTGTAACTTTTTTTGATATGTATTATAGCAAAAAGTAAAAAATAGTTTTCTTTTCAAAATTGTCGCTCTTTGTTTAGCGCAAAAAGAGTGCAAAAAAAAAAAAAAGCACAGGTGATCAAATACCATCAAAAGAAAGCTCTATTTTAGTGAAAAAAGGATGTCAATTTTGTTTGGGTACAGCATCGCACGACCGCGCAATTGTCAGTTAAAGTGAAGCAGTGCCGTATCACAAAAAACAGCCTGGTCATTAAGGGGGTAAATTCTTCCGGTCCTTAAGTGGTTAAATATAAAATGCTCACTCGCATAGCTGTCATCTTGTACATTGCCTAGGATGCTGAGATACCAAGAGCTCGCCTCCTCACCGCACTCCTTCCGGGTTCCACGCAAAGAGGCGAGCTCTTGGTATCTCAGTGTTCTAGGCAATGTACAAGATGACAGCTATGTAAGTGGGTATTTTATATTTAATAAATACGCATTTATATAAGCAATTTAGTGCGATGAATGTTTTCTTTCTACTCTGAGCAACGCTAGAAGAGTAGTTGGAGATTAACACAGAGGACCAAGGATACAGCGATATTTCAACCAGAGGCACGATTTGACCCAGGGGGTCTTTGCCTGAGGTGAGCGGCCAATTCACCTAGAGGTGGTGGTGGATTCTATATCACTGATCATCATTTTTTCACAACACAGCAATTATTGGAAAAAGTTGTCTCCCAAGGAAGGAGTCCGGATGTATAAACACTTTGTGGGACACATTATCACTTGAACTATATATCACTTGTGAATGGTTTTAGTTTTTTTTTTTTTTTTCCACTATTTATTCATCTGCTGAGTTTTTGATATTCGGCAGTATTTGGTATTTATGGTATTTTGCATTTGTTGAATTAGCGCACCATTTTTTGAAAATGTATTAACTTATCATATTACAAGCTGGTGATTGGTTGCTAGAACTGTCCAGTGTCCTAGCAACTTATCACCTGCTAGTTAATCTGGAAAGCTAACTGATTTAGCTCCCGCCCTTCATCCAGTGTGGCTGTGCCTCCCGATCTCCGCTCTGCCTTGAGAATGATAGCCGTGGAGGCCGGGGGAAGGAAGCGACTCCTAAATGGCGCAACAACGGGTCTGGATGGGACAGTGGCTCGGTCCGGTTCTAGACTGCGGTCCGCTATTTAGTGATGCTTTAAGTCTACAATATGAATTATTTGAAGTAAATCCCTTCTGTTTTCATTATCCTGTTATTGAGTATATGCAGTGTAAAGCTAGTCATGGACAAAAATATGTGTTGCTGGGAAAGAAATCTGTCCATCATGAAAGCTGATTCCAAACCTGCTGAAATCCATCTTTCCAGTTCCACTGATGAGTGTTGGGGGCAGATGTGATAGATCCTTCCTTCTTCCCTTTTTCCATAGAAAAAGAATGATTGGCCTATCTAGACAGATATTTTTAAAACACATTTGACTGTATATACTCCTGAAGGAGAAAAGTGCTTGGTAACTCCTTGGTCTAAATACTGCATAATATGTGTGCTTTGTTAAATGGTTAATGAATACATTTGACCTGTTTTTAGTCCTTCCTATTCCCCCAAGTGTGTATATTCGGATACATAGAATTTTTATAAAAATGTTTGTGTGATGTATGCCACATAATAAAGCATTATGGGATGACTTTAAAACAGATAATGCAATATTTGGCCCGTAGATAAACTTAATTAATAAAATGGAAAGAGGAGTGGTGGACATTTCAGCCCCCACACAATTTCAGCAAAGTTTGTGCTAGATTTTACTGCAAATTTGACATTTGTATAAACTGTGACTTCTATGTAAATATATTTTGTTAATTTTTCTATTTTTCAGAAAAAATAACTGAAGATGTTGCTGCAAAGTACTCTCATTTGAATATTGTTGGTCTTGTTGGATCAATTGACAATGACTTCTGTGGTACAGATATGACAATTGGGACAGATTCGGCATTGCACAGAATTATGGAAGTAATTGATGCAATCACAACTACCGCTCAAAGGTGAGCAAAGGGATTTTGATGTAAAACAAGTTGACATTTGCTCTCACTATTTGTTCATAGACAAATTGGTCACAGTTTTTACCGTAGATGTAAAGCAGGAAATTGCTCATTTAGAAACCTACAACTCTGTTTGTATTTTTAAAGCTAATAAAATGTGTAATCGTCATGTCATAATTCATGCTAGTTTCATTATGTTTTGAAATCTTGGAATTAAATTTGATATTAAAGTGACCTTGTCAGCACAGGGTCACTTGAGTGTAAAAATAAAAAATGCTGTACCTGCAAAAAGACTGCATATACTGTCCTTTCTGGTGTACCCACTGTTGGAAAGTTAAGTATATGCAGTCATCTTTTTGCAGGTGCAGTATATTTTTTACATTCAAGGGACCCTGACAGGGTTACTTTAATCAAACAATGCACTTTTCAGTATCTTCTACATTTATTGCTCAACAGAAACCCTGTGTGAAGAGGAGCTGTAAGTTGCAATTGCTGACCTTGAAAATGGTGGATCCTGCTCATCATCCAGCAGCTTCAGCCCTTTTTTTTTTTTTTGTTTTTTGTTTTTTGTTTTTATTTGTGCTGTTATTTTTTCCCCTAAGTTCATTATATTAACCAACCAGGTCAGGTTTGTTTTAAAGTATATGTGAACCATCGTCTTGTAAAATAACTCATTCAGTTTAGGATAAAAATGAAAGGCAGAAAGTTATTTTAAAAAAATATAATAAATGCATTTTCTTTCTCGAACATCACGGGACACAGAGCCACAGTAATTACTGATGGGTTATATAGGTATCACTGGTGATTGGACACTGGCACACCCTAACCAGGAAGTTCAACCCCCTATATAATCCCTCCCCTTGCAGGGATACCTCAGTTTTTACGCCAGTGTCTTAGGTGATGGACGTGTAAAGATGTCCTGTGCTGAGCTCCAAAGGGATTATCCAGGCGAACCGGATCTATTCCAAAGTGTCTTTTCTAGGCCGAATTGGATGGTACCCGGGCCTCGTGTCCGAAGAAACGAGGTCTTACCTGTAACGCTTCTCTTTTTAGAGAGCTGGACCCCGCATATTAGAAAATGGTTTTTCTAGCCTAATTTCTAGCCGGGTGCTTTACAGGGCCAGAATTGTGGATCCCCCTATTCGTAGGGGGCCCCAGTTTCTGACGTTTTTTTCAAACGGAGCCCACCGTGAGAGGCGAAGATTGGGTCTGTACTACAGAACCCTGCGGCTGGATAAGGTAAGGGAGATTCCACAGAATTTTTTAATTCTAGTAGGTTTCTCCTTTAAGGTAAATGCATGCTATGCCTATTGTGACCACCGGGGGCTGCCAAGAGCACATACCTTTTCATGCTGATGTCTGTCTCAAGTGTTCAACGCTGTACAAGCTCCTCCGGCCGGCTCCAGGTAAGATGGGATGGGGGGCTCTCCTCAGGGATATCTCCCCCCAGACTAGGGGGAGGCCGCGGGTGATCTGTAAGGCGGTTAGACATCGCATTTTCACCCCTGTCGCGGCTGCCTCCGCCATTACACAGGCAGGCCCATCATTATCCCTCCTCCATGTTTGATTCAGAAGGGTCGGCTAGCGTGGGAAGCGCTCGTTTTTTCAAAAAACGAAGGGGGGGGGGCGCAGTTGAGGGGGGGGGGGCGTCAGCACAGTGTGCTCAGACGCCCACAGGACCGGCTGCAGGCTATTAAAGGCACTAATTACAGGTGCACTAAGCCTTCTGGAGGGACACAGAGCTGACGGTCGCATGTAAGGTGGGACACAGGCATTCTCCTAGGCAGCATTTACTAAAGTAACACCAGACTGAGCATTGGGTAGCAAGGCTTTTAGCCAGACTACATCACTCAGCAGTCAGTGTTTATTTTTTGATACCTCCACCTTGTTGCTTTGCATTATGGGTAGAAGAGGTTCAAACATCCCAAGAACCAGAGACACTAGGGGATCTCGTTCAGGTTCTAAAGGGGCCCCCTGTCTACAGCATCCTCCCCCCCCTGAGGGGCCAGGGACGGCTAGCCAGGGAGAGCCGTCGGGGTCAGGGCCTATACCTGCTTCTGGCACTTCAGCCCCTGTATATATTACACAGGAGGTTTTTTCCTCAACCATTAATGGTTTAGAGGAAAGATTAATGGCCATGATTACGTCTTCACTTGGTGGAAGAAAACGCACTAGGCCTTCCTCTGTTCCCCAAGACCCTCAGGAAGAGGAGCCCTGGGATAAAGGAGAGGAATCCCTTTCAGAGGATCGGGATGGGACGGATGATTCCTCTTCAGAGGAATCAGGTGGAGAGGGACCCTCTGCGACTTCCCAAGAGGAGAAAGTCTTAGTGCAGATCCTTACTGGATTGGTCCGCTCCACATTTAAGTTGCCCATATCTGAATCAGTTAAAGAACCCTCTTCTTCTTTAGGGTCACTGAAACCTCCTCAAACAGCACAGGCTTTTCCTGTTCATAATTTACTTGAAAAGCTCCATTATGCTGAGTGGGATCACCCAGATAAACGTTTTTTTTCCGCCGAAAAAGTTTTCTACACTTTATCCTATGGAAGAAAAGTTTATTAAGATGTGGGGAATACCGGCCATTGATGTCACCATTTCATCTGTAAATAATAGTCTGACTTGTTCTGTAGACAATGCTCAGATGCTCAGGGATCCTGTAGATAAAAAGATGGAATCCCTATTGAAGGATGTTTTCTCCTTAGCAGGTTCAGTGGCTCAACCTGCAGTAGCAGCGATTGGAGTCTGTCAATACTTAAGAGACCATGTTAAACAGGTCATCAAAGTTTTACCTGAACAGCAGGCCCAGGGGTTGGCTAACCTTCCAGCTGCCTTATGCTTTGTTGTTGACGCCATTAGAGATTCTATCGTGCAAACCTCCCGTCTTTCACTGGGGTTGGTGCATATACGTAGAATCCTATGGTTGAAGAATTGGTCAGCTGAAGCACCATGTAAGAAGCTCCTGGCTGGGTTTCCATTTCGTGGTGAAAGGCTGTTTGGAGAAGACTTGGATAACTATATCAAGAGACTCTCTTGTGGGAAAAGCACTCTTACCTGTTAAGAAGAGTAAGCGTCCCTCTTTCAAACGGACTCTTTCCCCAACGCCGGGGGCTTTAGCCTCCAGGCAGTCTCGACGGCCTCCATCTGGGTCCAGAGACAAGAGTCAACCCCAGGGACAAAAGAAGTCCTGGGGGAAGAAGCCTACTAGGCAAAACACTAAGATCTCTGCATGAGGGGGCGCCCCCGCTCACTCGAGTGGGGAGAAGACTGCGACAGGTCTCAGGGCTCTGGCAGGAGGATTTCCAGGACAGATGGGTAATCTCCACGGTAACCTTGGGGTACAAGCTAGAGTTTCAGGAGTTCCCTTTTCCCCGTTTCCTCAGGTCAAGTTTCCCCAGAGATCCAGAGAAGAGGCAGTTGCTCCTTCTAGCATTAGAGCGACTTTTGTCGCAGGAGGTCATTGGATCAAGGATTGGGCTTCTATTCCAACCTTTTTACGGTCCAAAAACCAAATGGGGATGTCAGGCCCATTCTGGATTTAAGGGATTTAAGGGATCTGAACCGATTCCTAAGGATCCAATCCTTCCGCATGGAATCAATTCGGACAGTAGTCTCCACCCTGCAGGGAGGAGAATTTCTGGCATCAATAGACATCAGAGATGCATATCTGCATGTGCCCATTTTTCCTGCTCATCAGACGTTCCTGCGCTTCGAGATAGGAGGGCGCCATGTCCAGTTTGTGGCTCTGCCTTTTGGGATAGCCACTGCACCTCGAGTGTTCACAAAGGTCTTGGCTCCTCCTCTGGCCAGATTAAGGGCTCAGGGTATATACCTGGGTTGGATCCTCAACCTAGAAAAATCTTTCCTAAAACCAGTAAGAAGACTGGAGTATTTAGGTCTGATCATAGATACAAGCCAGGAGAACATATTTCTACCTCAGGCAAAGATCACTGCTTTAAGAGAGCTGATTCTGGCAGTCAGGACCAAGAAGGGTCCTTCTGTCCGTCTTTGTATGAGACTACTAGGGAAGATGGTGTCTTCATTCGAAGCAGTTCCCTATGCTCAGTTTCATTCAAGAATGCTGCAACACAGTATTCTGTCGGCCTGGAACAAGAGGGTTCAGGCATTAGACTTTCCGATGCACCTGTTGCATGCGATGCGTCAGAGCCTCAATTGGTGGCTCATACCCGAAAACCTGCAGAAGGGGAGATCCTTTCTACCGGTCACCTGGACGGTGGTAACAGATACAAGTCTGTCAGGTTGGGGAGCAGTTCTGGAACAGTCTACGATCCAGGGGCTATGGTCCAAGACCGAGAGGACCTTACCCATCAACATTCTGGAGATCCGGGCGCTATACCTAGCCCTAAAAGCCTGGACTATCAGGCTACAGGTTTGCCCAGTCAGGATCCAGCCCGACAATGCAGGTTAAAGCGCCCCTAAACCCCTGGGACTTGAACTTGGTTCTGTCTGTGTTACAGAAACAGCCTTTTGAACCAATATGTCAGATTCCTTTGGTCTTGTTGACAAGGAAGTTAATTTTTCTGGTTGCCATTTCTTCTGCTAGAAGAGTATCAGAATTAGCAGCCCTTTCCTGTAAGGAGCCTTATTTGATTGTACACAAGGATACAGTGGTACTGCGCCCTCATCCTAGTTTTTTACCGAAGGTGGTTTCAGATTTTCATCTAAACCAAGACATTGTTCTACCTTCCTTTTTTCCAGATCCCTGTTCTCCGGAAGAAAGATCACTACATTCTTTGGATGTAGTAAGAGCAGTTAAGGCCTATCTGGAAGCGACTGCTCAGATTCGCAAAACGGATGTTTTGTTTGTGCTGCCAGAGGGTCCCAGTAGAGGACAGGCAGCATCAAAAGCTACCATTTCTAAATGGATTCGACAATTGATCATTCAAGCTTACGGTTTGAAACAGAAGATTCCTCCGTTTCAGATCAGGGCACATTCCACAAGGGCTATTGGTGCTTCTTGGGCAGTGCATCACCGGGCCTCGATGGCTCAGATCTGCAAGGCCGCAACCTGGTCTTCAGTTCATACATTCACCAGATTGTATCAGGTGGATGTGAGAAGGCATGAGGATATCGCCTTTGGGCGTAGTGTGCTGCAGGCAGCAGTACAGGGTCCTCAGGTCTGATTGCACCCTACTTGGTTGTGGCCCCCCCCCCCTCAGATAGCATTGCTCTGGGACATCCCATCAGTAATTACTGTGGCTCTGTGTCCCGTGATGTTCGAGAAAGAAAATAGGATTTTTTAAAACCGCTTACCTGTAAAATCCTTTTCTTTCGATGGACATCACGGGACACAGAGGTCCCGCCCCTCTTCTAATACACTATATTGCTTGGCTACAAAACTGAGGTATCCCTGCAAGGGGAGGGATTATATAGGGGGTTGAGCCAGTGTCCAATCACCAGTGATACCTATATAACCCATCAGTAATTACTGTGGCTCTGTGTCCCGTGATGTCCATCTAAAGAAAAGGATTTTACAGGTAAGCTGTTATAAAAAAAAAAAAAATAGGATTTTTTTAAAAGTGATTACAGCAGTTCTCAGCTGCATAAGGGGTTTGGAGAGGTGGGAGTGGAGACTGCAGGGGTGCATGGAAGTATGACCTTTCCAGTGAATGACTGTGCGGGGGGGGGGGGGGGGGGCGTGTCAGAACAAGTTTGACTTTTAGAGGACAGGCAGGCTGTGCTCCCAGCACAGGCAGAAAACTGACCATGCTGGGATGGATGAGCTGTCATGCTTAGCGTTTTCAGTTTTAAATGGGAAAGCAGGGGGAATGGTATAATCACTGAGTATTTCACACAAAGGATGTGATCCTTTTTAACATATGTACAGTACATGGTACAACAGACACATATCAGGAATATGAAATGTTTGAGTAACAAACATTTTAGCATACACAGAAAATAGTTTTTTTTTTTTTTTTTTTTTTCAGCATATTGGAAATTGGTGTGGCATTAGGTAATATTGTGATCAGAGTGTTCCTAAATACTTTAAAAGAGTAAGGCGTGAGTAACTTTCTTTCTCCTAGGCCGGTGATCATACACAGCTCAGTTTTAATCTGAATGATGAGACAGTTCTTAGCAGCACCTGTGGCTTTTGAAGTACCGGGAGTTTTAGACCTGGTTTACATGGGTGGCCAAGTAATGGTAAAAACAGGCATTTGAACTGTGGTTTTCTAGATTCAGGAATGCTTTCTGTACTGCCCATGCATCAGGAGTTTTAATCCAAAATCTTTTTGCAAAATAATGCAATCGCAATAGTTTTCTTAATTGCACCAATTTATTCCTCTTATTTCACCTGTGGGCAAAGCTTCTGCTACTTGGGGCACCACTCAAACGGGAGTTTTGCAACTCTGCGAATCCCAGTGGCAAGAATCTACAAAGTGCATCCAGCAATCACCACAGGTAATTGTTGGCTGTGCGAACAGGCACTAATAGCTGCGCTGCCACTGGTCTGTCTGTCAGTGCAGTGTACCGGCTTGGCAGTCGCTGCTATCCTCACACTGTCAAGCCCAGCAGCAGGAATCTGTAGATTCTTGCTGCTGGACTTTGCAGCTAATGCAATGGTGCCCAAACAGGGAGCCCTGACTGAAACATTGCAGTGGCTTCATAGGGGCGAGGGGAAAAGTGGTAAAGTATGTGGAACCAGCAGCACCTTCACAGTGCACATGTACGCACAATTTTTAAGTTTTGTAATGTGCCATATTTCCACTTTCAGGCGATCTGTGTGGACAGAAACATGGAAGTTGGCATTAGTGGCTTGTCTTTTAAAGAAGAACTGTACTTTTAGTGCAACTATAGTATAACCTGGCTGAGAGGTCCAGTAGCTGGATTTGCTATCTTGGCAGGGGTGCTTGGATCATAACATTTACTCATCCAGTTCTCCTCTTTTGAAGAACCTCCTCATTTTGGACTAATTTTGTATATTTCAGCCACCTATAACTAAAGGTCTGGGATCCAGAAAATGAGTCTATATGGGTAGGGTTGCACATTCATTTCTGGGGCACTGTTCTTGGCACAGACACTTTACTGCTGAAGGGGCAAAGTATTCAAAAATGTCTGTGACACATAACCTACCACCTAACCTTAAACAATAACCCACACCCGTACCCTGGCACTTGAAAACAAAGTATAGTGTATTCTATTGAGCGGATATATTGTTGCAGTATTTATCTTGGTGTTATTTTTCATGACTAACATTTGATATGCTTGCTCTACCTTATTTTTGTTAACTTTATAAAATCTAGAATTTTGCCAATCAGAATCCAGAGGGAGCATTTAATTTGACAATCTTCCCTAAATCTAACAACCATTATGTAGTATGAAAGTGTATTTGACTAGGTATACGGTAAAATAAGTAGATTGCTTTTGTAGGTCATCTTCTACAAAGTTGTGGCAGATTGCAGTGATTGTATAAAGATTACACATTCAGATTTCAAGATTTATGGCTAGTATATGTGGCTCAGCAACTATTTTACCTTTCCTATAATACCTGTGGACATAAGCTGTCAGCAGCAAGGTGAGTGCATTATTATCAATGAGCCATACACTTGTATTCTGAAAAGGAGCAGTAGTACATAAGTGCTATGTAACAGTTCAAAGCAAAAAGCAGAGCCTGTACAGGTAATGAGCAATTATGTGTTCCCCTTTGTATATCATTATTAGTGTTGGTGATCTTAATTGTAACATCTTCACCTTTTTAGATAATATAGTTTTTTTTTTTTTGTTTTTTTTTTCATTGTAGCCATCAACGGACATTTGTGCTAGAAGTGATGGGACGGCATTGCGGGTAAAGGATATTTTTTTTTTCTCTTGTAATAAAACTTTGTTTAGCTACGGGCCATGCTGTATTATGCAGTTGCAGTGTAGTCTGCTCAGAGGTCCAGCAGCTGGATTTGCTGTCTGACAGGGAATGACTAAAAACAGTGTTGAAAAATCTTTGGCTAGAAAAAAAAAGTTCACGTATCTGTATTTGAGTAGTATGTTGAGTATCTGTATCAAATCGAGATCTTTTTAATGCCTGTCAACAATTGCAATTTGACATATAGTACTTCCTTTTTCATGTGCCTGTGTGTGCGTGTGTGAGTGTGTTATTAAAAAATATGAAAAAATTAATGGCTATAATTATCATCTTACAAACTGCATATATTAAATATATTTTTCCTTTTTACCACCGTTTACCTGTGATCAAGCATGCAAATGAAAAGTGCCACTCTGGTTGGCTCTGTACCTTGTGATCGCTGTGAACCAGTCACAGAGCTTACAAGTGTAAACAGTGATGGGTACTGGAGATGGTGGAGATTTGAGAGGCGTTCTCGTTACATGAGAGCTGCTGGACGGTTAGACACAGAAACACAACACAGCCAGCACTTGAGGCCAGTACACAGAAGATCATAATTATGACATGAAAGGGGAGGTTTAGCTTGAACAGGCAGGTAAAGAGGAAAGTCGAAAAAAAAAAAAAAAAAAGTACTAATATAAAGCAGAGAGGTCATCTAGAGTTCCACAGTGCCTTGAAAAAGTATTTCATGTTACAACCAAAATCGTAAATGGATTTTATATAATAGACCAACACAAAATGGCACATAATTGTGAAGTGGAAGGAAAATGATAAATGGGTTTTCAACATTTTTTACAAATAAATATCTGAAAAGTGTGGCGTGCATTTTTGTATTCAGCCCTCCTGAGTCAATACTTTTGTAGAAACCCCTTTTCGCTGCAAGTCTTTTTGGGTATGTTTTGTTAAATCCGATTTAGGGGTCTCAAAACAAGACAAATGATGAGATAGTGAGTCCAGATCTTAAGATAAGTAGGTGCTTTTTATTATTATAGACACTGCAGTGGAGAGACACAACACACACAGATATTCAGCACTACCAGGCCGAACGTAGAAGAAAGTGTCTCTGACGTAAAAACATCAAGTTTAACAATATATACTTTATGAATATGCACAAGCACTAGGTGTATTATAGGTGTGATCATATAGTTTAGTCCAATTGGCATTCATATCTTCTTAGTAGCAAGGGAACAGTTAAATGGGTGGTTACATCATGTGACTGATAGAAAGTGAAAGAAAACATGGGCTCCGCCATCTTGGTACTGGTTCAGACCAGCTAGATAAGACTGTCCATTTCTCGGAGCAAAAAAGGGAGTAAACTGTTACTTCTTATCTGGCGGTGAAGGTCATCATAGACTGAAAACTCTGTCTAAGAAGAAGCAAGAAAGTATATTAGAAATTCTTAAAGCGACAGTCTCTATATACATACATATATATCTCAACATTATCAGACCCCTATAATTCTTCTCAGTCTCTACCAGCTTTGCACATCTAGGGAGTGAAATGTTTGCCCAATGCAAAATAGCTCAAGCTCTGTCAGATTGGATGGAGAGCATCTGTGAACGGCAATTTTCAAGTCTTGCTACAGATTCTCAATTGGATTTAGGTCTGGACTTTGACTGGGCCATTTTAACACATGAATATGCTTTGATCTAAACCATTCCATTTTAGCTTTGGCTGTATATTTAGGGTTAATGTCCTGTTAGAAGGTGAAACTCTGCCCCAGTTTCAAGTCTTTTGTAGACTCAGGTTTTCTTTTAGGATTGCCCTGTATTTGGCTCCATCCATCTTCCCATCAACTCTGACCAGCTTCCCTGTCCCTGCTGAAGAAAAGCATCCCCACAACATGATGCTGCCACCACCATGTTTCACGGTGAGGATGGTGTCTTCAGGGTTATGTGCAGTGTTATTTTTCCGCCACACACAGCGGTTTTGCCAAAAGGTTCAATTTTGTCATCTGACCAGAGCACTTTTTTTCCACATGTTTGCTGTGTTCCCCACATGGCTTCTCGCAAACTGAAAACGGGACTTCTTATGGCTTACTTTCAGCAATGGCTTTCTTCTTGCCGCTCTTCCATAAAGGCCAGATTTGTGGAGTGCACAACTAATAGTTGCCCTGCGGACAGATTCTCCCACCTGAGCTGTGGATCTCTGCAGCTCCTCCAGAGTTACAATGCGCCTCTTGGTTGCTTCTCTGATTTAATGCTCTCCTTGCCTGGCTTGTCAGTTTAGTTGGACGGCCATGTCTTGGTAGGTTTGTAGTTGTGCCATACTTTTCCATTTTCATATGATGGATGGAACAGTGCTCCGTGAGATGTTCAAAGCTTGAGATTTTTTTTTTTTTTATAACCTAACCCTGCTTTAAACTACTTCAACTTTATCCCTGTCCTGTCTGGTGTGTTCCTTTGGCCTTTATGATGCTATTTGTTCACTGAGGTTCTCTAACAGAGCTCTGAGAGCTTCACAGAACAGCTGTAGCTATACTGAGATTAAATTCCACACAGGTGGACTCTATATTTACTAACTAGGTGACTTCTGAAGGAAATTGGTTCCACTAGATTTTAGTTAGGGGTATCGGAGTAAAGAGGGCTGAATACAAATGCACGCCACAATAAAATCCACAAGGGAACAATGGGAGGGACTTTGTGATACCAATGAAATATGAAACATGCATAATAATCAGAAATGTATTGAAAAGTCATTAAAAATAACCCCCATAACGAAAACAAACTGGAGGAGATAAAGGTATCAAAAGCATTACACAATACCAATTGATAAAGATAATTCATAAAAAGTGATGAGATGATCCTGCTTGATCCTGGGGAGGGGCTCTGGATTCATGCAATCGGGATTATCTCATCACTTTTTTTATGTGTATAGCTCAATATATAATATACAGTATCTCACAAAAGTGAGTACACCCCTCACATTTTTGTAAATATTTTATTATATCTTTTCATGTGACAACACTGAAGAAATTACACTTTGCTACAAAATAAAGTAGTGAGTGTACAGCTTGTTACATTTTGGTGTTCGCTCTCACTCTCTCATACTGGTCACTGGAAGTTCAACATGGCACCTCATGGCAAAGAACTCTGAGGATTTGAAAAAATGAATACAAGAATTGTTGCTCTACATAAAGATGGCCTAGGCTATAAGAAGATTGCCAAGACCCTGAAACTGAGCTGCAGCACGGTGGCCAAGACCATACAGCGGTTTAACAGGACAGGTTCCACTCGGAACCGGCCTTGCCATAGTCCACCAAAGAAGTTGAGGGCTCAGCATCATATCCAGAGGTTGTCTTTGGGAAATAGATGTATGAGTGCTGCCAGCATTGTTGCAGAGGTTGAAGGGGTTGGGGGTCAGCCTGTCAGTGCTCAGACCATACACCACACACTGCATTAAATTGGTCTGCATGGCTGTCTTCCCGGAAGGAAGCCTCTTCTAAAGATGATGCACAAGAAAGCCCACAGTTTGCTGAAGACAAGCAGATTAAGGACATGGGTTACTGAAACCATGTCCTGTGGTCTGATGAGACCAAGATAAACTTATTTGGTTCAGATGGTGTTAAGCGTGTGTGGCGGCAACTAGGTGAGGAGTACAAAGACAAGTGTGTCTTGCCTACAGTCAAGCATGGTGGTGGGAGTCATGATCTGGGGCTGCATGAGTGCTGCCGGCACTGGGGAGCTACAGTTCATTGAGGGAACCATGAATGCCAACATGTACTGTGACATACTGAAGCAGAGCATGATCCCCTCCGGAGTCTGGGCCACAGGGCCAGTATTCCAACATAACCCCAAACACACCTCCAAGACAACCACTGCCTTGCTAAAGAAGCTGAGGGTAAAAGGTCTCCAGACCTAAACCCTATTGAGCATCTGTGGGGCATCCTCAAACGGACGGAGGAGGAGCGCAAGGTCTCTAACATCCACCAGCCCCGTGATGTTGTCATGGAGGAGTGAAAGAGGTCTCCAGTGGCAACCTGTGAAGCTCTGGTGAACTCCATGCTCAAGAGGGTTACAGCAGTGCTGGAAAATGAGAGTGTCCACACAAAATATTGATGTGGGCCCAATTTGGACATTTTCACTTAGGGGGTGTACTCGCTTTTCTTGCCAGCGGTTTAGACATTAATGGCTGTGTGTGTTATTTTGAGGGGACAGCAAATTTACACTGTTATACAAGCTGTACACTCACTAATTTACATTGTAGCAAAGTGTCATTTCTGCAGTGTTGTCACATGAAAAGATATAATAAAATATTTACAAAAATGTGAGGGGTGTACTAATTTTTATGAGATACTGTATATAAAAATATATATCTGTATCAATATACTGTACCTAGAAGTCGGACATACAGGGTATTTTATATGTCAGAAATGAAGCTACATGAAGGGTAAATATAAATCTTCTTTTTTTTTTTTTTTTTTATTTTTTTATTAAATTAGTATTAAAAGGCTGAGACTTTAAGTTTTTTATGGTTATGATCACTTTAAATGCACAATTCTGGTAAATGTAAACTTTCAACTTTAATTCTAATGCCTTTATATTATGTCCAGTCTATCAGCCTCCAGCTTCTCTGGGTTCAGATGCTGATCTTCCCTGCACAGGGCCCTTAAAGTGATTTGTAAACATTGAAATTTCTTTTTTTCTAAATAACAAACATGTTACACTTGCCTGCTGTGAGCAATGGTTTTGCACAGATCAGCCCCAATCCTCCTCTTCTGAGGTCCCCTGCCGATGCTTCTGGCTCTTCCTGCCTTCAGTGTCCCTATAGCAAACTACAAAGTATGGTAGAGTGCACTTATAGTAAGTTTAAAAAAAAAACTGCTGCTTTTTAGAGTCGCTCTCTTCCTTCTCCTGCTCAATACTACATGTCCCATGAGGCATTGCTCATCACACATTCATGTGTTTTCAGGCACTTGCTGAAATGTATGGACATTGTACTGAGCTGTATGTGTGTTGCACTGTATTTTCTGATATGTTCACATATAAAGCAACCTGTATGCAGGCCAACTAATGGATTATGAAAATGGTTGACAACTATTTTCATCTATTATAATTGTAGCGCCACCCTTGAAATAGCCACTTAGTGTTTTTGGGTTCTCGCTGTGCCTCAACTCCAAGAACAATCTCTGCCCCTCTGGCGCACCTGGTTAAATTGAGAAACTTCTGTAACAAGGTACATACACAATTAGAAAATACCCCACACCTGGCTGTAGTTACTGTAGTAAATGTGCACACACACCCCTGTATAGTGATAAGCAAGTTGATATATTGAAATCACTTCTCCAAAGTAAGTAAACAGGTGGGGGCTTAAGGGCAGTAAGAATTGGAGGCAGTCTTTGGTCCTGACTCTTCAGCTGACTAAGTCGCTGGAGCTCTGTTACTGTTGGCATGCTTTGAGGCAGTTTTTAAGGCCTGTGGGCAGTGATTGAGTGAATATATGACTGACTGTAAATCCTAGTGGCTCAGCTTCTGATGATGGCAGTAGATAACGACAGGCAATCAATGAGTGTATAAATGTGTTTGTGTGTGTGTGTAATACACCAATATACTCCTGCGCTAAAGGAGAAGTGTAGTGAGTACAGTATCTCACAAAAGTGAGTACACCCCTCAGATTTTTGTAAATATTTTATTATATCTTTTCATGTGACAACACTGAAGAAATGACACTTTGCTACAATGCAAAGTAGTGAGTGTACAGCTTGTATAACAGTGTACATTTTCTGTTCCCTCAAAATAACTCAACACCCAACCATTAATGTCTAAATCGCTGGCAACAAAAGTGAGTACACCCCTAAGTTAAAATGTCCAAATTGGGCCCAAAGTGTCAATATATTGTGTGGCCAACATTATTTTCCAGAACAGATATATGTATAAACGGACTACCAATAGTGTAAAAAGGAGTAAAGCCAACCTCTCACCTTATCCCAAAATAATACAAAAATTTGGAGAATTGCCCCAGGGATTTTGCGGGTGAGAGGGGATGAAAAAGTACACAAAGGTAGTGATTGATAGTAATGACTGATTGGTATAGATCAAGTGATAATATAATTGTTAAAAATATATATAAACTTTATTCAAAGATTGACACAATAGGAGTTAAAAACAATGGATATGTCATACAACTGTTGCACCAATATCATGTTAATATAGGTTCTATACAAAGAACCACATGTATATATGATACATTTTAGAGACCCGACATGTTTCGGAATATAAAAGATGTGATTCCTTCTTCAGGGGTTTCGTGTGAGGTTGTATGATATAATCTAGAAAAATACATGAATAGAGTATACCAATCAAAATAATTTCATATGTATCAAAGATGAAATGTAAATAATCAGGGTACATAGAGAGGGGGGGAGCTCTGGGAGGAGAGAATAAAGAAATAATTAATGATGGTAGAAAAACTTACTAGTACACACCGCTGTGTTTGTTTATATGGATCAAAAGTTACGCTAAGTTCCACAAGTCGTACTCCAGAATCCGATCGCCTCGATGCCAATTAAGGATGTTGCATGAAAAATAGACCAAATTATGGATGCATCTATTTATCGTTTAGATACCGTATGAGGCTCCTTTCATCTATCTACATGAATGGCAGCATTGCATCACAGGTCCGCCAGGAGTGCCAGGCCCATGGGGTCCACGAGGAACAGCATAAATAATTAGGTGCAGGATCCTAAGTGTAAATACAATATATAGTATATATTAGGCTTTATATAACTAAGGAACTATGTATCTATAGGATACTCTGTTAGTAACAACTAGCAATGCAAAGAAGCGTAAGGAGCGTAAGGTAATGATGTGTGTGCTTGTCTATACCCACGAGGGGGGAATTGAATGCAAGGGGTTAATAAGAAGATCAACTTGATCTCTAATAGTTGGTATATATTAATTGAAAGGAGGGGGAGGGGAAGGAAGTATCAATGAATTAAATAATGTGTATATAAATCATGAGATGATATGATACAAGCTTATGCAAAGAAACTGCAGGATAAGCTAAAATAAGTATATATGTGCACTGAGCATAGCCTAATATGAGGCAATTCAATTAATTATACAGTGCAACTCTAGATTTACACACATCCCAATATCAATGTTTTAGTCATGACAATCAGAGTGGGTTATATAATTACACTACCTTTTAAAGGGTTGGTTTGCAGCATGAATGGACGGAAAAGAGACATACTTACTATATGCTGAGGATCTATCAGAGAATCAGCCTGCTCCTTGCTCTGAGGTTCGGGTGTGAAGCAAACAAGATGCCAACATCCCGAGATATAAAAGCCAGCTGATTGTAAATGAGTACCGCCTATAGAGGGCGGGGGATCCCATGTGAAAGTGATAGCGTCGGAAGAGAAAAGGGGCCACATCTAACTCCGGCGACACACCTCCACTAGCCGACCAGAGTGTCAGCAGGGAGGTAAACCGTCGCCGGATGCCAAGTTCCCCCGGCGGAATGGTGTCCGGCGTCGCCACGTCCTAAGGCACGAAGACGTCAGACGTCAGAGCGCCGCCGACATGGGAAGGAGGGGCATATCCGTGATTATTTTCCAGCACTGCCTTAACCCTCTTGGGCACGGAATTAACCAGAGCTTCACAGGTTGCCACTGGATTCCTATTCCACGCCTCCGGAGCTGGTGGATGTTAAGGATCCTGCGCTCCTCCTCCTTCCTTTTGAGGATACCCCACAGAAACCCTAATAGGGTTTAGGTATGGAGACATGCTTGGCCAGTCCATCACCTTTACCCTCGGCTTCTTTAGCAAGGCAGTGTTCATCTTGGAGATGTGTTTGGGGTCGTAATCATGTTGGGATACTGCCCTATGGCCCAGTCTCCGAAGGGAGGGGATCATGCTCTGCTTCAGTATGTCAAAGTACATGTTGGCATTTATGGTTCTCTCAGACCATGATACTCCCCACCACCATGCTTGACTGTAGGCAAGACACGCTTCTCGCCTGGCTGCCACCACACACGCTTGACACCAACTGAACCAGATAAGTTTATCTTGGTCTCATCAGACCACAGGACATGGTTCCAGTAATCCATGTCCTTAGTCTGCTTGTCTTCAGCAAAACTGTTTGCGGTCTTTCTTGTGCATCATCTTTAGAAGAGGCTTCCTTCTGGGACGACAGCCATGCAGACCAATTTGATGCAGTGTGCGGCATGTGGTCTGAGCACTGACAGGCTGACTCCGCCACCCCTTCAACCTCTGCAGCAATGCTGGCAGCACTCATACGTCTGTTTCCCAAAGACAACCTCTGCATAAGATGCTGAGCACGTGCACTCAACTTCTTTGGTCGACCATGGCGAGGCCTGTTCTGAGTGGAACCTGTCCTCTTTAAACCGCTGTATGGATTTGGCCACCGTGCTGCAGCTCAGTTTCAGGGTCTTGGCAAACTTCCTATAGCCTAGGCCATCATTATGTAGAGCAACAATTCTTTTCAGCTAGTCAGAGAGTTCATTGCCATGAGCTGCCATGTTGAACTTCCAGTGACTAGTATGAGAGAGTCAGAGCGATGACACCAAATTTAACACACCTGCTCCTCATTCACACCTGAGACCTTGTAACACCAACGAGTCACATGACACCGGGGAGAGAAAATGGCTAATTGGGCCCAATTTGGCCATTTTCACTTAGGGGTGTACTCACTTTTGTTGCCAGTGGTTTAGAGATTAATGGCTGTGTTGTTATTTTGAGGGGACAGCAAATTTACACTGTTATGCAAGTTGTACACTCACTACTTTACTTTACATTGTAGCAAAGTGTAATTTCTTCAGTGTTGTCACATGAAAATATGTAATAAAATATTTACAAAAATGTGAGGGGTATACTAACTTTTCAGAGATACTGTATATACAATACTACTAGCCCTTTCACACTGGGGCGGTTTGCAGGCGCTATTGCGCGAATAATAGCGCCTGAAAACCGACCCAAAAGTGCCGCTACTTTCATTCCAGTGTGAAAGCCCCGAGGGCTTTCACACTGGAGCGATGTGCTGGCAGGACGGTAAAAAAAGTCCTGCCAGCATCATCTTCGGAGCTGTGTGTATACCGCTCCTTTACCGCTCCTGCCCATTGAAAACAATGGGACAGCGCGGCTATACTGCCGGCAAAGCGCCTCTGCCGAAGGCGCTTTGCGGTGGTATTTAACCGACGGTAAACCGACGGTAAAATTCCGCTAATAATAGCGGCGTTTTACCCCCGCCCCAGTGTGAAAGGGCTCTGATTGTAAATTTTTAGGTGCAAAAAAACTTTAATGGGTTGCCGTTCTCGGAGGTGACTGCCTTTTTAAATGTGCAAATCCATATAAGAACGCTACCCAGCCTAAATGCATAAGCTAAAACACAGTTGATCTATGTGATTCCAGCTAATAAAATCAATGATAATGAACGTATAACCATAAACGAATTGTATAAAAGTGCATAAAAAGTTCATGTGTTTCACAATCTTCAAAGTGCGGATTCAAACTTTAATTTTTGTGCAAAATAAAGTGCTGAAAAACAAATTAGTCCATGCAGTCCATGCTCCCTTCTGTATGCCCTCTCACTCACCAGATAGTTTGGACTCCCAGGACCGAAGTCTCTAGCGCTTGTGTGGCTGGCTGGGCTTTGTAGTCCTTTGGGCTATATCTCAGGCTGTGACTCAGGTTGTCCTCAATATGTGATCATAGGGTATAAATAAATGGCAGAACAAGCAATATAGTGTAGTTCCGCTTATTTATGTCCATGGGTGTCCATACTATCTGGTGAGTGAGCACACAGAGGGGAGCACGGATTGCACAGACTAATTTGTTTTCAGCACTTGCAAGTTGCCACTTTATTTCACACAATGAAAATTTTTAATCTGCACTTTGAAGATTGTGAAACACATAAACTTTTTATGGACTTTTATACAATCAGTTTATTATTGTATGTTCATTATCATCGATTTTATTAGCTGGAATCGCATATGTCAACTCTGTTTTAGTTTATGCATTTAGGCTGGGTAGCACTCTTATGTTGATTTTCACAGTAGATAATGATAGTCACAGATTATGGCCATGGGGGCCTCTCACCAATCCCAGCGACACAGCAACAACGGTTCCTCTGGCCAGACGGTCTCTTGCTCCCAGTGGTCCGTGATGACTCTCGCAAACCGGGACTGTGTCTTTGGCAGCAGCTCTGGCTCGCAGGTTCCAGTGTGGTGCTCCGGTCTTTCTCTTCCAGGATGGCACCCTCTTTCAGCAGTACTTGGGAGAAGCGCGGCCCTCTTTCTGCTCAGTCGCCTCGTGGTCATCTCCCCCACCCTCTACCTCCTTTTTTCCTTCCTGGCTGGCCCTCCCCTCTCATTTCAGCAGGCTGGGGACTGTAGTCTCTGCTCTCGTTCTACGAGCCGCCTGTTCATTTGGACTACGTCTCAAGATCCTCCTCCGGTCTTCCTAATTGGTTCTTCCCTGTGGCCAATGGGGAGGGAGGGGAAAGGAGCATCAGGGCAGGTGGCGATCCCAGCAAACGCCGTTCTCCTGAATACCAGCGTAGGGGGATAGCCCGCAGCTGTTGTGTGTCTCTCTATGTGGAACGCAGCTGGCACCCACTACACAATCGATTATGTTGATTATTGCTTCAGCGTTTTTTCATTTCATTCATCAGAATAAATTAATATTCTGCCCAATGACCTGAATAAATGCCGAAGTATGTGACGCTTCTAAACACTCTTAAAAAAGCATGGCTTATGAGCATTTTTGCAGCTGCTTTCCTTCTGCCAGGGGACAAGAGTTTAGGAGAGCCCCAGTGTGCTTGAGGCCATGTGTATGTGTGTGTGTAAAATATATATATATATATATATATATATATATATATATATATATATATATATATATATATATAGTGTCGAACTACAAACACAGGAACCTAACTACTTGTCCTGGAACAAACTACTGCTGTCCAGACACTTGACTTTCACACAGAATAAATGAGTCCATAGTCACACAGACTTAAAGGGTAAGTTCACCTGCGTACACTTTTTTTTTTTTTTCTTCTAAATTCCAGCTCCCCTATGCACCAATATAGCATTCATGTACTTTTCTTGCAAAAATATCAACACTTTCCAATAAATCTACAGTCACTTATTTTTCTTGTGTTAATCCATGTATCCAGACGTTTCCATTAGTAATGTCTTCTTCCTGATCAGACTAGAGGTCATGACACAGGAAGGAGTTGGAGCTGACCTCATTAGCACACACTCTGCATTATCTACCCTCCCATTCCCAGGTGCACTTTTTTTAAATGAAATCACATAAATCAGTGATCACCAGGCCAGATTGGCCATAGGGCAAACCGGGCACTTGCCCAGTGGGCCGGGGCCCCAAGTCCTTGCGGGGCCCAAGGCAGCTGGACTGCTCTTTGAGCCCGCGCCGCTCACCCGGCCTCTCTGCAGCCGCCTGGCTGCCAGTTAAGTTCAGCCATCGGCGCTAGGGGACAGAAAAATGAAGGAGGGAGGAGCTAGAGGAGACACCTTCGGCCTCTTCACGGCCACCCGTATAGGTCAGCCGGGGGGCGTGACTATGAAGGGGAGGAGCTAGAGCAGACACCTGCTGCAGACATCTTGGAGACGGATGAGAGAGAACGTGAGTGCTCCCCCCCCCTCCGTAACCTGGATAGGAGGAGCAGTGGGGGCGGCTGCATATAGAAGAATCATTCTCTCCATCTTCCTCCTGCAGTCTCTGAATGCCTGCGAGAGGGAGAGGAGAAGCCAGAATTCTGAGACTGCAGGCGGAGGATGGAGAAAATGATTCTTC
The DNA here is from genome assembly GCF_042186555.1 of Aquarana catesbeiana. Taxonomy (NCBI): domain Eukaryota; kingdom Metazoa; phylum Chordata; class Amphibia; order Anura; family Ranidae; genus Aquarana; species Aquarana catesbeiana. Next base: position 244,785,628 of record NC_133329.1, read on the forward strand.
TATATGCAGCCACCCCCACTGCTCCTCCTATCCTGCTTCTTTCTGCTGCTCCCCCCGTGCTCTCCACCCCACCCATCCTCTTTGCCCCCTTGTGCCCTCCACCTTCCCCCTGTGCTCTCCGCCACCGCCACCCTTGTGCTCTCCACATCCCCCTATGCTTTCCACCGCTGCGCCCCCCGTGCTCTCCGCCGCTGCGCCCCCCGTGCTCTCCGCCGCTGCCCCCACCCCTGCTCTCCACCGCTGCCCCCCTGTGCTCTCCGCCGCTGCCCCCACCCCTGCTCTTCACTGCTGTCCCCCATGCTTTCTGCCGCCCCCCTGTGCTCTCCACATCCCCCCATGCTCTCCTCTTCCTCCCTGTGTTCTCTGCCTCTCCCCTGTGCTCCCGTCCCACCCCATGATCTCAAGGTTCCTCCCTGTGCTCTCCACCCCCCCATATGCTCTTTCCTGGTCCCACCTCCCCCCCACCCCTCTGCCGGGTTCCCCCCTCCCAGGGGATCCATCAGGGTGGAGAGCGGGGAAGGGGGCCAGTTAACATGTCATGGGCTGCTCAAGCCTAAATGCCCGGGTCTATTACAAGTACAAGTACATAGAAGGGAGTTGACAAGCACTCAGCTGTCAAGCCCCTTTCACAACTCTGCATAGCGGGAACTCGCATTCCCACATGCGTTTTTTTTTTTTTTTTTTAATTTCACAAGTGGGGGAGGCATTTGAGCATTTTCACTCATTACACATAGAGTGGGCAATCCACCTGAATGGGCTGCCCTACACACAGCAATTGCCCCAAAGAAGTTTTAGGACTAATTTTATTTATTTATTTATTTTTTAGAGCGGAGCTTGGTGCGTTTTTTACTGCTATTTTTGGTGCAGTGCATTTCTCAAATGGAAGAAAACGCACAGATGTGAATGGAGCTTCATTGTTCTTGTATTATCGCACCAATTTCACTTTTAGGCCCCATTCACATCTAGCATAGTGGGAGCGCATGTTTTGTGGCTCGTTTTTTTTCCTGTGACACGCATAGGGCAGCCTGTTGATTTCAATGGGATGCACTACCAGTGGTCAATGGGACATTTTGGCTTTTGTGGGTTGTGCGTTTTTTACTGTGCGTTTTGCAGCATTTGCGCCTCGTTTTTTCACATGGCAAAATGTGTTTGCTTCTGTGTTTGGTGCGTCATTAACAATTAATGGCACTGAAAGCGCAACTAGTAATTTTAGGTGTATAAACGTAGCCATACACTATACAATCCTGTACAATCTTCTTTAGATTTACCACATTTATATAATAGGAGGAAGCACCTATCTAGTCAACCACTCTGTATCCAATCAGGCAGGCCCTTACACTACATAGTTGATGGTAGATCTAAAGAAGATTGTATGGTGAACTTTACAGAACCCAGGAGACCCTTCTCCTGTTTTCAATATTACAGCTCTATCCACATAGACTGTTATCTCATCTCCTGCCCACTTCAACATGCCAAATGAAAGATTGATGCAAGATTAAACTTAACGGGTAAGTTCACTTTTTTTTTTTTTTTCTAAATTCACCCTATGTACCAATATTCTATTAATGTACTTCTTTTGCAAAAATATCCAAAGCTTTCCATTAATTCTACAGACACTTCACTGTCTTCATGGATGTTTGTACAATCAGATTGTATAGTGTATGGCCATGTTTACACCTAAAATTACCAGTTGCACTTTTAGTGCTCTTAATTGTTAACGGCACACCAAACACAGAAACAAACACACATTTTGCCATTTGAAAAAATGGGGCAAATGCTGCAAAATGCACAGTAAAAAACACATAACCCACAAAAGCCAAAATGTCCCATTAACCGCATGTAGTGCACCCATTGAAATAAAACATTTCTGAAGCTTCTTTGGGGTGATTGCTGCGTGTGATAGGGGCTTGACAGCTGAGTGTTTCTGTCCACTCCCTTCTATGTACTTGTATAAAGTTGGCCATACACTATGCAATCTGTATATTGTGTATTTAGTGAGAAGGATGATCACTGATTGATTGCATTTCATTTAAAAAATGTGCACTTGGGAGTGGGAGGGTGGATGATGCAGGGTGTGTGCTAATGAGGTCAGCTGGTCAACTCCTTCCTGTGTCATGACCTCTAGTCTGATCAGGAAGACATTACTAATGGAAACACCTGGATACATGGATTAACACAAGAAAAGTAAGTGACTAGATTTAATGGAAACATTTGATATTTTTGCAAAAAAAAGTACATGGATGCTATATTGGTACATAGGGGAGCTGGAATTTAGAAAAAAAAGTTCACAAAGGTGGACTTACACTTTAATCTCACCATACAAGCAAATGGTTGCTCCCCAGTCCTGCACAGAAATCTGGTTCCAGGGTGGAGCTTCCTGGGAGTATTGTAGAGCTCAGAGCACTCAACCCGCTTCAGCTGAGCTCATTAACCCCTCACTGAGCCAAGTAATGTATACATATACTTTTTTTTTCTGTCACATGGTGAGTTAACTGAATGAGACTAATCTTTATTATTACACTCGTGTGAAGCTGATGTGATGCATTGTAATTATTTTTTTATTTTGCTGTTTGTACTAATCTGACTGTCACTGATGTTTCTGGTGATTACATATGTACTTTTACAATAACCAAGGTCTGTAAAATGTTTTTGTGGAGCATTTCCTGTATGACAACAGATCTCTATAGGATTTTGTAATCAATCTGAGTTCTCCAGTTGCCTAGTAATGTTACATAATGATACTATGATCTAGATTGCGCTCACTGTTTCCAGATTACCTTTTATTTTATGAACTTTGAACTGTGCATGTGTTTTTCCATCCCTTTTTCCTTCCTGTCCAATTCCCTTTTTTTTTTTTACACATTAAATTACACCTAAAAATGGCGTGACCAAATGTGGCTGGTGTAATATGAAACACCCCTTTTTTTTAATTACAGTTATCTAGCCTTAGTATCTGCCTTGGCATCAGGAGCCGACTGGCTTTTAATTCCAGAGTGTCCTCCTGATGAAGGATGGGAGGATGTCATGTGTTCAAGACTTGGAGAGGCAAGTATTTTTTAACCAAAGAGGTTTTATTAGACAAACAAGACAGTACAAACAGTTCAGGGTCACAAAAATAAAAAATAAAAATTCTCCTTCTGACATGGCATTACAGATCCTAATAACAATTTAGCCACAGTGTCGCCATTGAGATTAAAATTCTTGTACAGATTAGTATACACATACAATACATATTATACCAGTATGTTAAAAACAGTCAGGGGTATGGAACTGATATGAGCAAGTATTCTTTCCCTACCCTATCCATCACTGCTACATGCTACCAAGGATGAGAGAGGAGAGTGGGGGAGAACCAAAAAAGGGGGACGGGTAGACCGGGGGACAGAGCTTGGTGAGCATGAAGTGAGTGGTATGAGCAGGGATACCTTCCAGGGAGGGGGAGGGGACAAGGAGACATCTGTCCGAACCCAGGGCCACGAAGGTGGGGCACCATTTAAGTAACTGAGGATCAACCACAGGCATCAATCCAGTTCAACCAAACCTTATCAAACTTCCCCGAGCAATTTCTACTCTCGTATGTGATCCGGTAGCGTGGCAACATGCTATTGATCATCTTTTGCCACGATTCTTTGGTAGGGGCATCCTTCAGCTTCCACCTTAGCAAGATTTCTATTCTGGCGTAAAATGGGGAGTATTTTCTACTCAGTAGCAAGCTCAGGGGATCCAGAGGTATGTCTATCTGCCAGATATCCCCCAAAGTGTCTGCCACTGCACGCCAGTATGGACTGAGCTTGGGACAGGACCAGACCATATGGAAGAAGGTACTCGGTTCATCTCGGTACATCTAGTACACCTTGGGCTAAGACTGGGATAAATTCTAGCTAGCCTTTGTGGAGTGTAATATGCTCTGTGCAGAAACTTCAACTGGATAAACCTGTCTTTGGCCGCAATCATGGAGGGGAAAAACGATGTAATGCAGTCTTCCCATACTTTGTCTCCCGGAGAGGGAAAGTCCACTCTCCATCTGTGCAGGGATCATGTGAGTTTAGCGTCATGTGTTACTGTTAATTTTAGGTAAAGGGAGGACAAGGGTCTCTCCAGCATGCCAGAGATCAGGAGGTGCTCAATTGAGTCAGGTTTGAGCGTCACCTGAGTAGGGAACTGGGCTCTATGGGCATGCCTCATCTGCCAGTTTCTGAACTGAAAGAATCCTAGAAGGCGGTGGGTCCGTCGCAGCTCCTGAAACAAGGCAATTTCGCCCCTCGGCATCAGCTGCCTGAGGGTGATAATTCCTCTCGTAGCCCACACCGCAGGGTCAGATATTTTATATAGGTGGGAAAACAAAGGATTGCCCCATAGCGGGGTATGCGGGGAGATACAAGACGTTTTCAGGACTGCTGCTCTGGAGCACCGCCAGGTAGGTGAATTCGTCCACCCAACGTAGAGGTGTATTTGTGTCTATGCGGGGCAACGATGGGTGAAGTGGGAACAGGACCGATGTTGTTCCAGTTTATACGGATACCAGAGAATCCACCAAATCAATCAAAAACAGCCAATGCCGAGTGTAGGGAGGAGGAAGCATGAGCCAGATAGGGGAGTGAGTCATCGGCGTACGGGGATATCTTTTCCTCCACTGTACATACTCGTATGCCGCTAACTGTTGGGTCAGCTCTAAGGAGAATGGCAAGTGGTTCCAGTGCCAAGGCAAACAATGCCAGGGAGAGTGGGCACCCCGACGTGCCCCCCTCCCTAAGGTGAAAACCTCCGACAGGTTCCCATTGGTACGGATACGAGCTCAAGGGTGGGCATACAGCATCCGCAGCCAGGACCTGAATCGGGGCCCAAACCCGAATCTAGACAAAACCGCCCACTAGTAGCCCCACTCGACCGAGTCGAAAGCCTTTTCGGCATCGAGCGAGGCCACCACGTCCGGGTCGTTGGGATCAGCTATAGCAATGTAAGTATGGAGTCTGCCGATATTGTTGTCAGTGCCTCGGCCCAGCATGAAGCCCGTCTGGTCAGGGTGTTTTAGGGCCATGATGACTGTATTTAATCTATTGGCTAGGATCTTGGATAGTATTTTAGTGTCTACATTGAGGAGGGAAATAGGGCAATAAGAAAAACACAGGGTAGGGTCCTTCGCTGGTTTGGGAATGACCACTATCACTGTGTGGTGCCAGTAGCCATGAGTCTGTCCAGCCCAGAGTCCGGAACCAAATTAAAATCTTCCAGTAGGACCACATTTTCAGTAGAGAACTCTGCTATTTTAGCTGTGATCAGATTCAGCACGTGGAAGGAGGCTGGAGGTGGGAGGTATAGACCCACTATAACCCATGGTAGACAGTGGATTAGTGCATGGATATTATCACATATCTGCCCTCCGAATCCAGAGCCAAGTCAAGGAGTTTAAAAGGGAGCGTCTTGAGGACCAGAACACTTGCTCCCCTTGCAAAGTTAGAGTATGTAAAATTGTAGTGGTGCCACCCAAGGCTTCCTTAAGCTAAAGATCTTACTGCCAGTCAGGTGTGTCTCCTGGAGCACACAGATATGAGGACCATACGTTTTTAATAAACTGAAACACCAGGGATCGCTTAATGGTAGAGTTCAGGCTTCGTGTGTTCCAGGAGAGGATCTTAAGAGAATACATTATATTGTAGTGGAAGCAATGGAGAATGGAAAGGGGAATTAAGCCTCCATAGGCTGGACATCCGAATCCGGATAGGACAGGAGAGAAATCCAGAGAAGCATGCGATATCAGGCAGAGCAACATCAGTAAGTACTGTCAGACACAAAAAAAAAAAACACTCAACTTAGAGCCAGTACCAGTGGCCCAACACAGCCATCCACCCCCCAACACAGGTGGGGGTTTTGTATCCCCAAAATAATACCAGCTCGCCAGCTGGGCATGGAGGCAAATGTGCAAAAGGCGCTCAACCTCTCACTATATAGATAGTCAAAAGTACATTACATAATCCGGCAAGGATTAGTGGTGTAGATTACCCGGCTCCCTGGGGGCACAAACTTAATTGAACTGTTGGTTGTTACTAAAACATTGACCATGAGACTCGCTCCGCGAACCGTAGCTGCAATCACCCAGGTCCTCCGGAACATTGCAGGTGACAGCTCGATAGGATGGTGCAAAGTTCCACTCGCTAAAAGAGCATCCAAACCCCAGAGCTCTAGGGGGGCTCACCCCCACATACCCACAGACCGTTGCATCCCCTGCTAGGAAAAGTCCACATCTTTTAGGAGGGGGGAAGCAGCAGTGTCCAGGGACCCTGCAAGGGAGCGAGGGGGTGGAGGAGAAACACCAATGTAAGGCAGGGAGCAGACACATTATAGTACTCCTTGTTCCCAGGCAGAGTCTGCAGGATGCCAGTCCAGGTGCAACAGCCAGGGAGGGTCTGTGGCCAGGGAATAAAGTGGCAAGTGGGATCCCCAGGTCTCCAGGGGCCCGCTCTCGGAGAGCGCTGCAGCGGGGTCACCGGAGAGAACAGGGATGAAAAAACAAGTGGTCATTGTGGCCATATAAGTAACTTGATAAGCTCAAGAACAACAGCAACACACAGATTGGGTTGTCATTTCTGGATCGTGTCAGCCCATGCAGCAGCCTCTCTAGGTGAGGTAAAGAACTGTACATGTTCGCCATCTTGGACCCGTAATTTTGCAGGGAAGAGCATGCTGTACTTGATCCCCTTCTGCATCAGCATGGTGCGCACATGGTCGAATGGTTTGCGTTGGCAGCGTGTCTAGATCGAATAGTCCGGAAAGATGAGGAGCTTAGTGTTCTTAAATTTCAATTCCCCTTGCGTTCTTGCAGCCCGGAGCACCGTGTCTCGGTCCTGGTAGTGCAGTAGTTTAAATATGAAAGTGCGTGGTGGGGCCGCGTTGGAGAGAGAAGTGCGGGGAGAATTTAGCTCTGGGCAGTAGAGTTGGAGGCAACTGTTCCATGAAAGTCACGGGATCAGACCCCTTGGCGCCCTCAGGGTTGCCCAGGATCCGCAAATTGTTGCGGCGATTCCGATTTTCGCCATCTTCGGCTCTGGTCTCTAAGTATTTGACCTTAAGTTTCAGGGTCTGTAAGTCCGCAAGTCTGGCCGACACGTTTTCCCTTGGGCATCACCCAGCATACCCGCAGAGAGTCTGGGGAAGGATGAGCTGTAAATGGTCAATCTGCACCAGGACAGAGACAGGATCGTAGGCTGGAGTCGGGAGCGCGTCTAAAACACGTCTGCTCCCAGCGCCTTCTTGGACACTCCCCCCGGGAGGCAAGTACAATATTGATGTTAACACCAACCATTCATTTATTGAAAAGTGTACAGTACATTGGTGCCAAGCCTAGATTTGGCCACCCAACATAATGAGCGCTCATATCGGTGGGCGGGTGGAGTCGTAAGCATCAGCGAAAAGATAACTGGATTTATTTGGCAGTTAAATTATATTTCTTTCCTAAACCTTCCATGTATACTTCCTCCTATAGGAGGATTGGGCACTGGCAAGCAAAAAGCTGTAAGCCAGACAAGGATAACCCTCCTACTACCAGCATGCCTCAGCTTTTTCTAGTGTCTAGAAAGATTGCCATGTTTTCTTTAGCTCTGCTGTGAAAAGTCTAACCTACGTTTCCCATCTCCTCTCCTCCCTGGATCTCTTGTCAGTACATAAGGAATAATCTGAGAAGGCTCCTCCCTTGCTGGAAGGAAAGTCAATTTCTTTACTCCTGCAAATTCCAGACCCAAGCTTGTTTTCAAGTCTGACAAACCCACAGACAAAGTGGGGGACATTTGTTAGCCATTGCAAACATTTTGACAGCTTGCATCTCAGATACTTGGCTGTAGGAAGTGATTTGCAGATGCTACAAGCTAAAGTTTTGCTTCCAGTCCCCTCCTCAATTTCTCACGTCCAACTTTTCTTTGTCACCATGTAGATTAAACAGATCTCCAGCTAGCCCTTGGTCTTCTTGATGAAGATGTCGTTGCCCCAGTTTTTGTGGCAGAATGGTTTCTAGGGCTTCACTCCAACTTGTTCACGTTTGGGATCTCCAAAGCTATGAAAATTTCATATGAAATCCACCAGGTCTGTCATCACCTCCCTTTTAACAGGGAGACAGTCCTGGCTTCTGAGGATATCAAGGACATGTACAGTCATATCCTTTGCTTTGCTGTGGGATGCTTGCACTTTGAGAATCCATGCCAGAACCAGCTCAGTCCTAGACACAACTCAGGCCAGATTCTCTGCCCCCCCCCTCTCCCTTTCCAGGAGAAGCTACAAACTCTCTGCTCCCACACTCCTTCTCCCTGCTTTTGCATAAGAGTCCTGAGTCAGGCAGTCCAGTTTGTCCAGTTCAGACCTCTAAAATGCAATATTCTGTGGTCATGGGATAAGTCTCTGGACAAGCCGTTTCATTTGGCACAAAAGACCGGGTTGTCTCTGGCTTTGAGGTTCCAGAATCCGGCTGTGGAATCGTGGGAGTCATTGCTTCCCACCTATTGGAAGATGACGAATGCCAGCCTGGTAGGATAGGGAGGAGTCCCGAGTACTCCTTTTGATGACTTGGACGTCGGAGGAATCTCACCTCCAACATCTTGGAGCTTTGGGAAATTTGGCTGTCCCTGCAGCATTGATCTTTACTGCTTGACGGAACATCCAATCCAGATTAATTTGGATTTCCATATCAGAGGTCTAGCCATGGAAAGAGGTAGAACAGATCCTGTACTGGGCAGAGCTTCACTTTCCAGGCTTACCTGCCGTTTTTACTTGCTAAGTGCAGATAATTGGCAGGCAGACTTCTTCAGCCTGTAGCCTCTTGACCATTTCCCACCCCTCAGTTGGAGAAAGTAGGCGTGGGTACCACGTAAAAAAAAAAAAGTACCCACTCTGGAATAAAAACAAAAATAAAACTGCCATATCTGACTGGGCTGAAAGTAATAATAAGGTGCAAGAAGGCAAGATTAATTTCTAAGTGTATTTTCTGCCTTTAAAACAAGTAATGTATTTTTCTTAATGCCACTTTATTATCATCTTTGTAACTTCATGCAGACTCGAAGTCGAGGTTCAAGGTTGAATATCGTTATTATTGCAGAAGGAGCTATTGATCTCAATGGGAAACCGATTACCTCCACTTATGTGAAAGATGTGAGTAAATTCTTCTTTCAGCTGTTTTTTACTTTCTTAGAGTTCAATTTACTGTATTTCAAAATACAGCTATGTACCGTTTCTATGGAAAAATGTAATATGCATTGTTGCTACATTTTTATAAACAGATTATTCTGTAGCCACTTCCAGACCAAGCCTTTTTTTGGCACTTTTTGTTTACATGTAACAATCTGTATTTTTTTTTTTCTAGAAAGTTACTTGGAACCTTTTATTTATTTTTTGTTAAAGCAGAGGCACTTGAGAATAAGATGGCAGTCGTTGCATTTTTGTTGTGTCAGAGTATTTGTGCAGCAGTTTTCCAAACACACATTTTTGGGAAAAAATACACTTTTTTTTTAATTTTAATGCAAAAAAACACAATTCGTAACCCAATTTTTTATTTTTTTTTTTGTGTAAATTATAAAAGATGATATGCCGAATAGATATCAAACATGTCATGCTTTAAAGTTGCACATGCCCGTGCAACGGCAACAAACGACGTAAATTTTACTATCCATAGGCTACGTTTAAAAGCCTTTACAGGCTACCACTTTAGATGTACAGAGAATTACTGCCCATTATCTGTTGTTTGCAGTAATACCTCACATATGTGGGATGAGTGCTGTTTGCATGCACGCGGGACTGACGCAAGATCGGGGGGAAAGGGGTACTTTTAAATGTGTGTTTTTATTTTTTTTTTATTTTTACATTGTTACTTTACATTTTGTTTTGTTTTTTATCCTTGTGACAGGTACGGTATGGAGAGATCTGTGGTCTATACCAGTGTTTCTCAACCTTTTTTCTTATCATACATCATGGGACACCGAGCCATAGCAGTTACTATGTGGGTTATAGGCCACCTTCAGGTGATGGACACTGGCACGCCCTAAGAAAAAAAGTGCACTCCCTATATAACCCCTCCCACTACTGGGAGTACCTCAGTTTTTTCGCCAGTGTCTAAGGTGTTGGTCACGAGTAAATATGTGCTAAGCAATCTTTGCTGGGGTTAGCCATGCAGCTGGATCCATTCAAAGTGTCTCTTTGGCCGAATTGAATGGTACCCAGGCCTCGTATCCAAAGAAATGAGGTCTTGCCTGTAACGCTTCTGTTTTAGAGAGCTGGACCCCGGGATCCAGTACTTTTTGGTATTAAGGCCATAAAGCTTTACTGGCGGTGGTGCTATTACAGGTCCAGGTTTGTGGGTTTCCTCGAGGATCCCCAGCTCCTGAAGGTTTAACAGAACCCAGGGTGAAGGATTGGGTCTGTTGGTTTACCACAGAAAACCTTGTGGCGGGAAAGGTAAGTGGAGTCTTCTAAGAAATTTTTAAAGATTTTTCTTATGAATGTCTCCTTTAATTAGTAAATGTTGTCATGCCTATGTGTCACCACTGGGGGCTGTATAGAGCAGTTACCGTCTCTCTTGCTTCTCAGAGAGCTCACGATGTGTCCAGGAAACAGCAGTTTTTTATCTTCCTCCGGCTGGCAGTAAGTCTGGGGGGCTTTTACTTCCCCACCAGATGCCCCCTCTGTGCTGTTTTTTTTCTTCCCCTCTTCTTGGGGAAGGAGTGCTTAAAAAAAAAAAAAAAAAAAAGCGTGAACGGCACGCCGCTTGGCGGCTTCCAGGCCCCCCCCTTCGCCATTACTGCCTCTCTCCCTGTGATCCCATAGGATCGGAGCCCCCGCTCACGTGGGAAAAACTATTTTTTAAATAAGAGGAAGGGCTGTAGATGATGGGGGCAGGGCTTAGCGTGGCATTGGCGTCCTCTAACGCCCAGCATGGGAAGGTGTGTTTAAAAGGCACCATTGTTGCTGTTGAAAACTGTGGAGGGACGCAAGAGCAAAGATGGCATGCAAGAGGTTTTTGGTAACACAGGCATTCCCTTTGACACATTTACTACTGCATCAGGCTGAGCATTAATAGCAGCAGCAGAGCTGGACTATTTCTCAAGCAGTGGATGCATTCCTTCTGGTAGTACCTCTGCTTTGTGCATCGGGCAGTGGTCGGAAAGGGGGTTAAAAACCTCAAAAACGGGCTCTAGAAGGACTATAGTCACACGGCAGCCTAGAACCATTTTGAAAAAGATGGCATCCTCCCCTGAGAGTAATATGGCTGGTCAGAGTGAGCCATCAGGAGGGGCAGGTGTTGCAGCTGCTCTTAACACTGCAGCCCCTGTGTATATTAATAAGGAGGTTTTTTCCTCAACCATTCTAAGTTTGGAGCAAAAAATTGATGCTTTAATCGCATCTCAGAGTGGGACTAAGCGTAGCAGATCCCCGTCCATTGCTCAGGACCCTCGTGCTGAGGAACAAGGGGCGAGAGATGACAAATTTCTCTCAAAGGACCAGGAAGAGGCTGATGTCTCCTCTTCCGTAGAACCTAATACAGAAGGATCAGGTTCACAGGAAAGATTGAATCACTGAATTGGTCTGCTCCACATTTTTACTGCCAGTAATGCAGTCAGTCGATGAGCCCACCTCTGGTTTGGGTTCACTAAAGCCTCCCAATCTGTTCATGCCTCATGGCTAAGAAAGCTATATGTATTCTGAGTGGGAGCACCCAGATAAACCGTTTTTCCCTCCAAAAAAGTTTTCAATACTTTATCCTATGGAGGAAAAGTTCTATGAGAAATTGGAAATTCCAGCAATTGACGCTGCTATATCCTCTGTAAACAAAATCCTGATTTGTCCAGTAGACAATGCTCATATGCTAAAGGATCCAACAGTTAAGACGTTGGAATTCCTTTTTAAAAGCTATATTTCGCTCACAGGTTCAGTCGTTCAGCCTGCGCTGGCAGCGATCGGAGTATCTCAGTCCTTAAAGGACCAGTTTATAGAGGTACTCAAGGTTATTCCTGATCAGCAGGCCCAGGATTTGGCCGGTATATCAAAAGCTTTGTGTTCTACAGTAGACGCTAGGGTTGTCCCGATACCGATACTAGTATCGGTATCGGCACCGATACCGAGCATTTGCCCAAGTACTTGTACTCGGGCAAATGCTCCCGATGCTTCCCCCGATACCTGGAAGACAGCTGTGATCGGCGCGTGGGGGAGTTACAAGCTTCTCCCCCAGCGGCTTTCACCAGCTTTAGTGACATACAGCGGTGATCGCTCACCGCTGACTGTCACTGCATCCTCCTCCATGCCCCCTCCTTTCCTCTGTGCCTCTCCGCTGTCCCCCTCCGTTCTGCTCTCCTTATCTGTCCCCTCCGTTCTGCTCTCCTTATCTGTCCCCCTCCGTTCTGCTCTCCTTATCTGTCCCCCTCCGTTCTGCTCTCCTTATCTGTCCCCTCCGTTCTGCTCTCCTTATCTGTCCCCTCCGTTCTGCTCTCCTTATCTGTCCCCTCCGTTCTGCTCTCCTTATCTGTCCCCTCCGTTCTGCTCTCCTTATCTGTCCCCTCCGTTCTGCTCTCCTTATCTGTCCCCTCCGTTCTGCTCTCCTTATCTGTCCCCTCCGTTCTGCTCTCCTTATCTGTCCCCTCCGTTCTGCTCTCCTTATCTGTCCCCTCCGTTCTGCTCTCCTTATCTGTCCCCTCCGTTCTGCTCTCCTTATCTGTCCCCTCCGTTCTGCTCTCCTTATCTGTCCCCTCCGTTCTGCTCTCCTTATCTGTCTCCCTCCGTTCTCCCCCTCCGTTCCTCAGTCCCCCTCCTCCTTCCTTTGTGTATGGATAGAGTCAGCTGACTCTGTCCATTCACAATAACTGAAACATTGTAATCTCCTGTGATTACGATGTGTCAGTTTATGAATGGAGAGAAGCTGCTGTCTTCTCTCCATTCATTCTCAGTGCAGCTGACGCTGCAGAGAAAGGGACTGGGGAATCTCTATCCTCTGTCTCTTTCTCTGTCTCAAGGGGGAGATATCAGAGGTCTGTTAAGACCCCTGATATCTCACCAAAGCCCCCCAAAAGGGCTGATTAAAAAAAAACAAAACAAAAAAAACAATAAAGAATAAAAAAAATATTATTGTAAAAAATAATAGTTGTAAATAATAAAAAAAAAAAAAAAAAAAACACACACATACACCGTTCACCCCCCCCTAAAAAAAAAAGCAAGCACTGTTAAAAAAAAAAAAAAACCCAAAACACACTGTCACGTGACATTTAAAAAAAAAGTATCGGTATCGGCGAGTACTTGAAAGAAAGTATCGGTACTTGTACTCGGTCCTAAAAAAGTGGTATCGGGACAACCCTAGTAGACGCTATGAAAGATTCTATTCTCCAGGCCTCATGGCTCATGCTAGGGCTGGTACATGTGCGTAGAATCCTATGGTTGAAAAGGCTTCTACAGTTTTCAAGGGTCTGGCAGGAACAATGTCAAGACAGATGGGTGGCTTCCTCAATTTCTCTAGGTTACAAACTAGAGTTCAGAGAATTCCCGTCTCCTCGTTTTCTCAGATCAAACGTTCACAGTGATCTAGTGAAAAAAGAAGTCTCTCTTTCTAGCTTTGAATCATCTCTTGTCTCAAAGATTGATATAGGTGGTCCCCTTGGAAGAGCAAGGATTAGGGTTTTATTAAAACCTTTTCACCGTTCCAAAACCAAACGGGGATGACAGACCCATTTTAGATCTCAAAGATCTAAACCAGTTTTTGAATATCTGTTCCTTTCGCATGGAGTCAATCCGATCAGTAGTCTCCATCCTACAAGGGGGAGAATCGACATCAAGGATGCTTATCTCCATGTGCCAATTTTCCCCGCTCACCAGAAATTTCTACGCTTCAAGGTAGAAAATCTTCATTTTCAGTTTGTAGTTCTGCCCTTCGGTCTAGCTACTGCACCTCAAGTGTTTACAAAGGTCCTGGCTCCTCCTTTAGCCAAGCTAAGGGCTCAAGGTATAACGATACTAGCCTACTTATACGATCTACTCTTGATAGATCAGTCGGTAACCCGCTTAAACCAAAGTTTGTCAGCTACCTAGAATACCTAGATTGGATTCTCAACCTAGAGAAATCCTCCTTAAAACCATCAAGGAGATTGCAGTACTTGGGGCTGATCATAGATACAGTTCCAAAGAAGGTGTTTTTTGCCCCAGGAAAGGATCGGTTCCATAAAGGAACTGATTCATTTGGTCATGAAGTTATTGGGAAAGATGGTGGCTTCTTTCAAGGCCGTTCCTTATGCGCAGTTTCATTCAAGACTGCTGCAAAACAGTATTCTGTCAACTTGGAACAAGAAGGTCCAAGCTCTGGACTTCCCAATGCGTTTATCCCCCGAAGTGCGTCAGAGCCTCAATTGGCGGTTGATATCCCAGAATCTTCAGAAAGGGAAATCCTTTCTACCAGTCACCTGGAAGGTGGTAACAGATGCCAGCCTTCTGGGCTGGAGAGCAGTCCTGGAAGAAGCGTCTGTCCAAGGGAAATGGTCCAAATCAGAGAGGACCTTGCCCATCAATATTATAGAGATTCGAGCAGTACACCTGGCCCTAGAGGCCTGGATGCTCAGACTGTGGAATTGTCCTGTCAGGATCCAATCCAACATTGCCACAGCAGTGGACTATATCATTCACCAAGGGGGCATAAGAAGTCGTGCAGCCCAGAGAGAGGTGAATCATATTTTATCTTGGGCAGAAAACAACATTCCTTGCCTATCAGCAATTTTCATTCCAGGAATAGAGAATTGGCAGGCAGCCTACTTGAGTCGACAACAACGGTTTCCAGGAGAATGGTCCCTTCACCCTGACATCTTTCTGTCAATATGTCAAAAATGGGGAGTTCCAGATGTGGATCTGTTTGCGTCCAGGTTCAACAACATGGTCGACAACTTTGTGTCAAGGACAAGGGATCCGTTGGCATACGGAACAGATGTCTTTTTCCGTGGGATCAGTTTTCACTGATCTATGCGTTCCCTTCTGTTCTGCTCCCGCGTCTTCTTCGCAGGATCAAGCAAGAAGGGGAAGGAGGTGATTCTTGTGGCCCAGGAGATCTTGGTTTGCCAAGATCATAAAGATGGCGGTAGGGGACCCTTGGACCCAACCACTGTGGCCAGACCTTCTCTTGCAAGATCCGGTATTCCATCCTACCTTACAAATGCTAAATTTAAGGGTTTGGCTATTGAGACCCACATTCTGAAAGATTGTGGGCTGTTAGCTTCAGTAGTTTCTACTTGGTTAATGCCAGGAAGCTGGCCTCCAGATTCCTATACTATAGAATCTGGAAAGCATATGTCTCCTAGTGTGAATCCAGGGATTGGCACCCCAGTAAATGTCATAGGTAGGATCCTTGAATTCCTACAGATGGGATTAGAAATGAAGCTGGCCCTGACTACTATCAAAGGCCAGGTGTCGGCCTTATCTGTGTTTTTTTTTCAATGACCACTTGCTTCTCAGTCTCTGGTTTATTTTATTCAGGGTGTAACACGGATTAATCCTCCAGTTGGACCACCCCTGAACCCTTGGGACTTTAAATTTAGTCCTGTCGGCATTACAAAAACAGCCTTTTGAGCCAATACGAGATATTCCCTTAGTCCTCTTGACGAGGAAAATAATTTTCTTAGTTGCCATATCTTTTGTGAGAAGAGTATCAAAGTTGGCTGCTCTTTATTGTAAAGAGCCATATTTGATTATTCATAAGGATAAGGTTGTATTGCGGCCTCATCCTAAATTCCTACCGAAGGTAGTGTCAGGTTTTCATTTAAACCAGGATATTGTTCTGCCTTCATATTTTCCAGAATCTCGTTCTGCAGAAGAAAGGTCACTACATTCTCTTGATGTGGTGAGAGCGGTCAAGGTCTATTTGAAAGTGACTGCTCAGATTCGTAAAACAGATGTTTAGTTTGTGTTGCCAGATGGTCCTAAAAGAGGACAGGCAGCGTCGAAATCTACCATTTCTAAATGGATTTGTCAAGTGATTGTTCAAGCTTATGGTTTAAAGAGGAAAATTCCTCCTTTTCATATTAAAGCACAGTCCACCAAGGCTGTTGGTGCTTCTTGGGCAGTGCATCACCAAGCCTCCATGGCTCAGATCTGCAAGGCCGCAACTTGGTCTTCAGTCCATACATTTACCAGATTCTATCAAGTAGATAAAAGGTCATGAGGATATCGCCTTTGGGCGCAGTGTACTGCAGGCTGCAGTATAAGTCCTCTTGACTCTTGGTGCCCTACTTTTGTTGTGTCTCCGTCCCTTCAGTTGGCATTGCTATGGGACATCCCACATAGTAACTGCTATGGCTCTGTGTCCCGTGATGTATGGTAAGAAAATGGGATTTTTATAAGCGCTTACCTGTAAAATCCTTTTCTTTGAACTACATCACGGGACACAGAGGTCCCTCCCTTTTTTGGTATACACATGTATTGCTTTTCTACAAAACTGAGGTACTCCCTGTAGTGGGAGGGGTTATATAGGCAGTGCACTTTTTTGTCTTGGGGGGTGCCAGTGTCCATCACCTGAAGGTGGCCTATAACCCACATAGTAACTACTATGGCTCTGTGTCCTGTTATCTACTTCAAAGAAAGGGATTTTACAGGTAAACTGTTATAAAAATCCTGTTTTTTCAGTCAAGACACACTTTAAAATTATGGACAATCTTGAGTCACCCTGCCAAATTATGGGCAGTCTTGAGGCACCCCATTCTAAAATTTAAAAAGGATTCTAATAGTTTTACATAATGCAGCAACACCCACACATGTAGAACACCCAATTTTAGAGGTGCAAGTTGGTACTGACTAGTATTCCAATGTTTCTCTTCTTCAGTTTTTCTCCATCACCCAGCTAATGTGACCCTAAAACTGATGGAGAGAGGCAGAGGAGGGTCAAACAAGCATGCTATGCAAGTGACTGACATCCTCCTTATCAACTGATGTCATTGGTCGTTAGCTGGTCGACAGCTAGAAGGTCGTAATGGTGGCTTTATGTAACTAAAAGGCAGGCTTCATCCACCCACTGCCTTGTATACAATTTTTGGGTAATTTTTAGCCATTTTGCTGAAGCAACAACCGGTGATACCCCGGAAGTGGGTAGTGTCGGTTTGGAAACACATTGGTAGTGTTGTAATCTATAATGGATTTTAGATATGCTTTCTTTCTTATTCATCTTCATGTAGAACACTGGGGTAGAAATCACATACAGCAATAAAACATTGTCAAAGTTCTGCCCCATCCTCCCTGTACTGAAACTTTATTATCTGACAGAAAGGGGATAGGGCTCTTTCACGGTTACGTTAAATTTGAAAGCACCCTTAAATCGCATTAACGCACCTATAACATTGATGAGCATTTAAGATTTGTTGTACAGGTGTTCATGTTGCGTCAGGCAATACTTCTCAACCGCCCTGTGTGGTGTTTTTTTATTTATTTTTATTTTTTTTGTTTTGTGTTTTTTGCAAGGCTAAAATGTGCAATAATCACTTTGACGCTTTGCAACCTCACCGCAAACACACTGTAAATGCCATAGGCATGTTTACAGTGCGGCTGCAGGCAGCGTTATTTTTACCTCGCAGCAACGCTGCAATGTGAACACCTCCATCCGCTCCCTATTGTAACAATTTTGAGTGGCATTGATAGGCGATCTGGAAGCATTAAAAATTCAAACCAACTGCCTATTTTTCAATGCCTGTGTGAAAGAGCCCATAGTAAATCGCCCCTATAGGGACATGGGTGGCAATGAGCCTAAAGACTCTGACCTCCTGCTCTATTTATAATGTAATGGGTGGCAATGAGCCTAAAGACTCTGACCCCCTGCTGTATTTATAATGTAATGACAAATTTTGTCTGGAGTTTGATTTTAACCCCTTCCCGTCCATACTATAGCCAAGAGACGGCTACAGCGTGGGCTTAATTTGCCGGAAGGACATACATGGACATCCTCCCAAGATTGCGCTGCCCGCATTCCTCCTTTGAACTCAGCTGATCACAGATCAGGGTAAAGGGCTAATCACAGAGGCCTTTTACCACGTGATCAGCTAATCCAATGACAGCTAATCAAGGAAGTAAACACAAGCCGGTTATCGGCTTTTCTTTCCTCACGCTAACAGCGTGAGGAGAGAAAGCGAGCCAATAACCGGCTTGTGTTAAAGGGACATCTGCACTGATAATCAGGGCACTAATTTTCAGTGTCCTGATCACCAGTGCTGCCACTCTGTGCCCACCAGTTCTGCCAATCAGTGTCACTTATCTGTTCTGCCTATCAGAGCTCATCAGTGCCCATCGTTGCAACCTTATCAGCGCACATCAGTGAAGGAGAAAAGTTACCTGTTTGCAAAATGTTTACAACGGGGACAAAGTATTCAGACCCCATTACATTTTTCACACTTTGTTATATTGCAGCCATTTTCTAAAATCATTTAAGTTCATTTTTTTTCCTCATTAATGTACACACAGCACCCCATATTGACAGAAGAACACAGAATTGTTGACATTTTTGCAGATTTATTAAAAAAAACTGAAATATCACGTGGTCCTAAGTATTCAGACCCTTTGCTGTGACACTCATATATTTAACTCAGGTGCTGTCCATTTCTTCTGATCATCCTTGAGATGGTTCTACACCTTCGAGTCCAGCTGTGTTTGATTATACTGATTGGACTTGATTAGGAAAACCACACATCTGTCTATATAAGACCTTACAGCTCACAGTGCACGTCAGAGCAAATAAGAATCCTGAGGTCAAAGGAACTGCCTGAAGAGCTCAGAGACAGAATTGTGGCAAGGCACAGATCTGGCCAAGGTTACAAAAAAATTTCTGCTACACTTAAGGTTCCTAAGAGCACAGTGGCCTCCATAATCCTTAAATGGAAGACGTTTGGGAGGACCAGAACCCTTCCTAGAGCTGGCCGTCTGGCCATACTGAGCTATTGGGGGAGAAGAGCCTTGGTGAGAGAGGTAAAGAAGAACCCAAAGATCACTGTGGCTGAGCTCCAGAGATGCAGTCGGGAGATGGGAGAAAGTTGTAGAAAGTCAACCATCACTGCAGCCCTCCACCAGTCGGGGCTTTATGGCAGAGTGGCCCGACGGAAGCCTCTCTTCAGTGCAAGACACATGAAAGCCTGCATGGAGTTTGCTAAAAAAAAAAACACCTGAAGGACTCCAAGATGGTGAGAAATAAGATTCTTTGGTCTGATCAGACCAAGATAGAACTTTTTGGCCTTAATTCTAAGTGGTATGTGTGGAGAAAACACTGCACTGCTCATCACCTGTCCAATACAGTCCCAACAGTGAAGCATGGTGGTGGCAGCATCATGCTGTGGGGGTGTTTTTCAGCTGCAGGGACAGGACGACTGGTTGCAATCAAGGGAAAGATGGATGCGGCCAAGTACAGGGATATCCTGGACGAAAACCTTCTCCAGAGTGCTCAGGACCTCAGACTGGGCCGAAGGTTTACCTTCCAACAAGACAGTGATCCTAAGCACACAGCTAAAATAACGAAGGAGTGGCTTCACAACATTTCTGTGACTGTTCTTGGATGGCCCAGCCAGAGCCCTGACTTAAACCCAATTGAGCATCTCTGGAGAGACCTAAAAATGGCTGTCCACCAACATTTACCATCCAACCTGACAGAACTGGAGAGGATCTGCAAGCAGGAATGGCAGAGGATCCCCAAATCCAGGTGTGAAAAACTTGTTGCATCTTTCCCAAAAAGACTCATGGCTGTATTAGATCAAAAGGGTGCTTCTACTAAATACTGAGCAAATGGTCTGAATACTTAGGACCATGTGATATTTCAGGTGTTTCTTTTTTAATAAATCTGCAAAAATGTCAACAATTCTGTCTTTTTCTGTCAATATGAGGTAATGTAAATGATTGCCTCACATCTAACGCAAATATTGGCACCACTTACCTTAAGTAGACAGTATAGAGAGCATAAAGGGAACTGGGATTTTAAAGGTGCAATAGGTGACACAAAATTTATATAAACATTTCACATTTTATTTAGAAAAATTGATAAAAACATCTATAAAAAAGTTTACATGCAATGTAACAATACAATCTTTGATAGTGCAACCGAAGGAATTGTATCTCAACATGTTTCAACACATGCTGTGGCTTCTTCAGGAGAGTAATCTCTATCAGGCACTAAAGAGAGTAATACAAGAATTACACAATGAACAGTAACAATATATAGAACAGTCAAAAAATCAATATAAGTACAATGAAAAATAATACCACATATCTGATCTGCCAATGCAATACTCAAGCCAAAAGGGGATGTGTTTACCTGTATATAGATCTTTCAAAGAGATTGAATAATAAATTGAATACAAACTCTAATGTTTGAACCACTTAAGTCAGGAAGCAAACTCAGCCAAAGGATCATCTTGATGACCACAGAGAGTAAATTAAGATTTTTAACTGATGGAAGAGGACCTAAAGTAAGGATGGAAAAAGGAATGATGGAACGAGGGAATTTTCATTGTTACAATTTTAAGTCTCTTAATACTTTGTTTTTTATCTTTATTTTTTTGTTTTTATGAAAAAAAAGGAGAAAAAGGCTTGTACCTGTGATAAAAGGTCTAATATCAAACCACCAGTCCGAGCTGCTTTACTGCACTGGTTATTGTCATCCCCAAAGCAGAGCCCCAGAAGGGGAAAAGACAACAAAAAGCCTAAAAAAGCAAATAAATTCAAATCAATCCAAAGACCCTGGACCAAAAAAGGGGGGTCCCTCAATAACTAGCTTAGGATTTCCTCAAGATAACATTAAATACTTGGATCAAGTGGTGTGTGAAGAAAATGACATCCTCCTCCTCTCAAGCTGGCTCTCTGTTAAACCACCACCAGATTGCTTAAATACCCTCTCCAAATTTTGGCGCCACAAAACGGCGCCAAAAACTAGGGGAGGGGCGGACGCTGCAGGGGTGTCTACCCATAGGCAGTAACACCAGAAGTGACACTTCTAACTGAATCAGGAAGAGACATACATCGATAAGATCAACAGTCAATGGTGCAAGGCGCACCGGAAGTGACACTAGGTGGCGCACCGGAAGTGATGAAACATCACCTCTATGGACTGTAAGCAGTGATGTAGATATCCATAGAAGCCAAAAAAGGCATAAAAATATACAAATCCAATTAATAGAAAAAGAAGGAAGTGTAAGCGGATCAGAAGGAAAAATAACTGCAGCCTCTATGGATATCTACATCACTGCTTACAGTCCTTAGAGGTGATATTTCATCACTTCCGGTGCGCCACCTAGTGTCACTTCCGGTGCGCCTTGCACCATTGACTATGTTGATCTGATTGATGTATGTCTCTTCCTGATTCAGTTAGAAGTGTCACTTCCGGTGTTACTGCTTATGGGTAGATGCCCCTGCAGCGTCCGCCCCTCCCCTAGTTTAATTTGGAGAGGTGGAGGGTATTTAAGCACTCTGGTGGTGGTTTAACAGAGAGCACCACACACCACTTGATCCAGGTATTTAATGTTATCTTGAGGAAATCCTAAGCTAGTTATTGAGGGACCCCCCTTTTTTGGTCCAGGGTCTTTGGATTGATTTGAATTTATTTGCTTTTTTAGGCTTTTTGTTGTCTTTTCTCCTTCTGGGGCTCTGCTTTGGGGATGATACTAACCAATGCAGTAAAGCAGCTCGGACTGGTGGTTTGATATTAGACCTTTTATCACAGGTACAAGCCTTTTTCTCCTTTATTTTTTTGTTTTTATGAAAAAAAAAAAAAAAAAAAAAAAGATAAAAAACAAGAGACTTAAAATTGTAACAATGAAAATTCCCTCATTCCATCATTCCTTTTTCCATCCTTAATTTAGGTCCTCTTCCATCAGTTAAAAACGCGATCTTATTAACTCTGTGGTCATCAGATGATCCTTTGGCTGGGTTCGCTTCCTGACTTAAGTGGTTCAAACATTAGAGTTTGTATTCAATTTATTATTCAATCTCTTTGAAAGATCAATATACAGGTAAACACATCCCTTTTGGCTTGAGTATTGCATTGGCAGATCAGATATGTGGTATTATTCTTGATTTGTACTTATATTGGTTTTTTGACTGTTCTATATATTGTTACTGTTCATTGTGTAATTCTTGTATTACTCTCTTTAGTGCCTGATAGATATTACTCTCCTGAAGAAGCCACGGCATGTGGTGAAACATGTTGAGAAACAATTCCTTCGGTTGCACTATCAAAGATTGTATTGTTACATTGAATTTAAACTCTTTTTTATAGATATGTTTTTATCAATTTTTCTAAATAAAATGTGACATTTTTATATAAATTTTGTGTCACTTATTGCATCTTTAAAATCCCAGTTCCCTTTATGCTCTCCATACTGTCAATATGAGGTGCTGTGTGTACATTAATGAGGAAAAAAAATTAACTTAAATGATTTTAGGAAATGGCTGCAATATAACAAAGAGGAAAAAATTTAAGGGGGTCTGAATACTTTCCGTCCCCACTGTGTGTATATGTGTATATATATCTATATCTAATATTTAATATATATATAAATATATATATATATATATATATATATATATAGAGAGATATAGAGAGATATATATATATATATATATATATATATATATATATATAGATAGATAGATAGATAGATAGATAGATAGATATAGATATATATAAAAATATATAAAAATAAAAAGCCAGTGGTGATTACCACCAAAAGAAAGCCCTATTTGTGTGGAAAAAAAAAGCTTCATAGGGTGGGTACAGTGTTGCATGATTGCGCAATTTTCATTCAAAGTGTGACAGCGGTGAAAGATAAAAATTGGCCTGGTCAGGAAGGAGGTAATAGTGCCCAGTAGACAAGTGGTTAACCACTTCAGCCCCGGACCATTTGGCTGGCCAAAGACCAGAGGACTTTTTACAATTTGGCACTGCGCTGCTTTAACTGGTAATTGCGCGGTCATGCAATGTTGTACCCAAGCGAAATGTGCGTCCTTTTTTCCCCACAAATAGAGCTTTCTTTTGATGGTATTTGATTGCCTCTGCGATTTTTTTATTTATTTATTTTTTTGCGATATAAATGGAAAAAGACCGAAAATTTTGAAAAAAAAATATTTTCTACTTTTTGTTATAAGAAAAATCCAATAAACTCAAACTCAATTTTAGACATACATTTAGGCCAAAATATATTCAGCCACGTTTTTGGTTAAAAAAAATGTCAATAAGAGTATATTTATTGGTTTGCGCAAAAGTTATAGCGTCTACAAACTAGGGTACATTTTCTGCAAATTACGCAGCTTTTAGTTTGACTGCCTATTTCATTTCTTGAGGTGCTAAAATGGCTGGGCAGTACAAAACCCCCCAAATGACCCCATTTTGTAAAGTAGACACCCTAAGGAAATTGCTAAGAGGCATGTTGAGCCCATTGAATATCTTATTTTTTTGTCCCAAGTGATTGAATAATGACAACAAAAAAAAATTTTTTTTTTTTACAAAAAGTTGTCACTAAATGATATATTGCTCACACATGCCATGGTTATATGTGGAATTTAATTCCTCACTACCTATCGCAGTTTTGAAGGCCATAAAATGCCAAGATAGCACAACCCCCCCCCCCAAATGACCCCATTTTGGAAAGTAGACACCCCAAGCTATTTGCTGAGAGGCATGGTGAGTATTTTTCAGCTCTCATTTGTTTTTGAAAATGAAGAAAGAAAAGAAAAATGTATTTTTTTTTCTTTTTTCAAATTTCAAAACTTTGTGACAAAAAGCGAGATCTGCAAAATACTCACCATACCGCTCAGCAAATAGCTTGGGGTGTCTACTTTTCAAAATGTGATCATTTGGGGGGGGGTTGTGCTATCTGGGCATTCCATGGCCTCCGAAACTGATAGGCAGTGAGGAGTGAAATCAAAAATTTACACCCTTATGCCCCGTACACACGATCGGACATTGATCGGACATTCCGACAACAAAATCTTAGGATTTTTTCCGACGGATGTTGGCTCAAACTTGTTTTGCGTACACGCGGTCGCACAAAATTGTCGGAATTTCCGATCGCCAACCACGCGGTCACGTACACCACGTACGACGAGATTAGAAAAGGCCAGTTCAGAACCAAGCGCGGCACCCTTTGGGCTCCTTTTGCTAATCTCGTGTTAGTAAAAGTTTGGTGAGAGACGATTTGCGCTTTTTCAGACTCGTGGCTTTCAGATCGTTTTCTGCGGTTCAGTTTGTGCTTGTGGGTTTGTATCTGCTCTTCAGTGCGTGCAGTAAGTTCGTATTGGAGTTTTCTGTGCGATCTTGCCCGCTCGTTGCTGTTTTTCAGGTCGCTCTTCACAGGCCTTGCTGTTCTTCAGTGCATTCTGTTACTTCGTTCTGAGCAGCCGACCGTTTTCTAGCCATGTTGCGTATACGTACTCCTTGTAGAGTTCGTGCTGTGCGGGGGCTTGGTGTTGGGGTCCTGACCTTGACACAAGTCCAGTGAACAGGGTGGGGAGGAGTTCATGGACCAAGAATTGGTTGCTTCAGCGTGACTAGTTCTGTCATATGCCTTTGCTCCGTGAGAATAATCCTGATGATTTCAGGAACTTTCTCAGGATGACGGAGCCCGTATTTCACCGTCTGCTGGCTTCGCTGACCCCCTATATCAGCAGGCAGGATACCTGCATGAGGCAAGCCATCACTCCGGAGCAGAGGCTCGTCACTACCCTGCGGTACTTGGCGACAGGGAGAAGCCTGCAGGACTTGAAGTTCTCGACAGGCATCTCCCCCCAGGCTCTGGGGATCATTATCCCAGAGACCTGTTCTGCCATCATCCAGGTCCTGCAGAAGGAGTATATGAAGGTAAGATTTTAATCCTTTAATATCACATTTTATTGTATTTAATGTTTGATAATATATTGTATTTCTTTCCTCATTCCCTAATTACCATGATTGTAATATGCTGTGAATGTCCCCTTTGTCCTCATGCATGCTGGATTTTTATGTAATTATTTTTTTAGTCCTTCTTACATATTTGCCTTCACTTACCTCCCCAGCATGTTGTCCTGGCCCTATATTCACTTCATGTAGTCACTTAACAATGTATTTTATCAGCTCCA
This sequence comes from Aquarana catesbeiana, assembly GCF_042186555.1. Classification (NCBI taxonomy): domain Eukaryota; kingdom Metazoa; phylum Chordata; class Amphibia; order Anura; family Ranidae; genus Aquarana; species Aquarana catesbeiana. The sequence continues at coordinate 244,810,699 of NC_133329.1, forward strand.
TAGTAGTGCTTTACCCCAAATACCCCCTAAAATGTTTAGAAATGTGATTTGTGCTTTAAATTTAGGCAAAGTGCCAGAGGCATTTTTTTGTAGTGTCCCCAAATCATTTTTATTAACCCTCCCTCCCCCCAACTGCTAAGTCAGCTGATACCAATTATCTATCTATCCTCAGTCCTCTATCTACTGACTTGGCCAAACCCATACACACTATACCCACCTCTTTAGTGGTGAGATTTATGGATGAATTACCCAAAGCATGTAGTAGGGCCTGCCTGTATACTTGCAAATGGTACTGTTGAAAGTTTTTGTATCCTATTATTATCTTGATAGGTAAGAGCAGAATGTCCAAATGTGCTCAAATGTGTACAATGTGTATTTATATCTTTGTATTCTGACACTTCTTACCTGTCCAGTGGGCTGCCAATAGTGTAACTAAGGAGGGGCTGTTCAAAGTAATACCCTGTATTTAGGCATTCATCTCTCAATGAAAAGAAGAGGGCTACCTGTCCAAGATCCCCCCCCCTATAATGTTAGAAATGGCCCATGGGGGGGGGGGATATGATAGGTGTACCTTATACTTTGGTGTTGTAAAATTCCCCTTAATAAATGTTTTATCTGGATGTTGGCCAAGAATGTTTGTGTCTAATCTGCTTTCCATGTTTATGTGCCAAAATACTATTTTTTTTTTTGGTTTTCCTCAACAGTTTCCTTCCACGCCACAGGAATGGCAGACTGTGGCCTCCCACTTTGCCCAGCGGTGGGACTTTCCTAACTGCGGAGGTGCAATTGATGGGAAACACGTCCACATCGTCCCACCACCCAACTCGGGGTCGTACTATTATAATTACAAGGGGTTCAATAGTATTGTGGTGTTGGCTAATTACGACTTCTTGTATGTGGACGTGGGGAAGAATGGCCGGATGTCCGATGGTGGAGTCATCGCCCAGACGGAGTTTTACAGGCGTCTCCAGAATGGCAGCTTGGACTTGCCACCTCCAGAAGAGAATGTGGAAGGACTCCCATTTGTCTTCGTTGCGGATGAAGCCTTTGCGCTGGGGGACCATCTTATGCAGCCATTCCCGTTGAGGACCCTCACCCCGGAACAGAGGGTTTTTAATTACCAGATGGCCAGAGCCAGAAGAGTGGTGGAGAACACGTTTGGAATCATGGCCAGCCGGTTACGCCTTTTTCTGACACCCATCCATATGGCGGAGTATAAACTTAATCATATAATCCTGGCGTGCTGTGTTCTACATAACTTTTTACACCAACATTCTGCCAACTATGCTGGCTCAGTGGGGCCTGAGGCTGGAATGATTAATGAAACAACCCTGACGGCGCTTGAAAGTGGCCGTCCTGGCTTGCCCTCCCTGAGTGCCCGTGATGTCTGGTTACGATACCTTGAGTTCTTTGCGGGTAGGGGGGCCATCAATATGCCAGACCATTTGTGAAGCCTTGATCAAATAAAATCTAAAAAAATGCAAATCTTTGGTGGCATTTACTGCTTGTGTTTGTTTTAGCTGACCCTGACAGAAATGTGGGGAGTCCTGCAAATGGCGTGATTGTGTAACCTTATACAAAGCACTGTTGGGTGTGATTTACTAAAGGCAAAGACACTTTGCACTACAAGTGCACTTGAAACTGCACTGAAACTGCACTTGTAGTGCAAAGAGGATTTGCCCTTAGGAAATAACCCCCATTTACCCTGAAAGCTGCAATTACATCACCACAAAAGTGTTGTAGCGTTGAGACAATAATCCACACATTCTTGAATAACAATCATTTTAATACCTGCACAATCACGTGCATTTAGAAAAGGCTTTTAAAACAAACCAACATGTTTGTTGTATAACAATCTTTGGGGTGGCATTCTCAAAAATAGAAATGTCCATTTAAGATAAAACAGGCATGTGTAAAACCAACAAGAAAGACACAAATCTTGATCTTACAAAGTTCACATATGGTAGAACTTGAAGGCAATATCAGACATGAGTATTTAGGAACTGTGTTTGATATTGAGTTCCCAAGGCGGTGAAGTCACCCCAGGAAAAGCCAAATTTGGAAGATGCACACAAATTTCCCAATGTCAACATGTGCTAGCTGCCATCATGGGGGATCAAGGGACGTGTTTTGGGGGAGAAACCCCTTCCTCTCAGCTACTTTATTATTGAGGAAGGGGTTGCACCCACAAAACACGTCCATTGATCTACCGTGATGGCAGATAGCACATGTTTGCACACTGTGTGCATCTTCCAAATTTGGCTTTTCTAAACATCGCTAAAACATTTGGAAATTTGTAGCTCACCAAAAAAAAAAAAAAAGGGGGGGGATTTGGAGGGGTTTTAAACTCGCCCCAAAATACCAATGATGTTCTTATTTTTTTGAATAACATCATTGATGTTTTTCTTGAGTTTTTCCAAAGCTAAATTACACCCCATGATCTCCCCGATCAGGATCTGGGCACTTTCTGATGTGAAAGGATCTGGATCCATAACATCACGTTCACCTAAAAAAAGAGAGAAAACAAACAAAAACAGGTATAAAAAATATGTCGGCATCCATCTCTTACCTGAGCCTGTGGTCGCAGACACTCACCTGTTGTGGTGACAATTTCCACCACGTCTCCCTCCTCCTGCTCTTCTTGGGTTGGGGGTATTTCCCCTTCTTCCAGAGGTGGGGGGTCTGTGGTCGCCTCAGATGAGGGGTGTCCTCCGAGTCTTTTCTCCCCTATGTAAACCAAAAATGCTATACTTAGCACACAGATATTTGATGGCAGAACTATAAATAGGAAACATTGCTTGGAAGTGGGGTACAATTGTCTATTTTGTTAGAGTTCCAAGATGTAGTATTTTCAGTGTCCTTTGTCAAGCCTCAATACTTTACCTGTTTGGTACAAGCTTCACAGATGGAGACCCCACCTATAGTATACACTGGAGCACCTGTGTGGCCCCCCTAATAAAAATGTTGTTCTTGTGTCCCACACTAGTGCTCCAGCGTCCAGATGTGAAAACAGCTGCTGAGTGTCCTCTCCTTACACAGAATCTAGTTTGCATTTCATTCTAGTAACAAAGTCATCTACACAACCAAATTAGTTTCATACAAGTAGGGTGTTAAAAATGTGGCAAAATGCATATGGCCAAAACAATGGGGTTTTCTAGGCCGAAAGAAAAATGTTTGATACGAACGAATAATGTGCCCATGAACATGAAAGTTGCCATTTTAAAATGGACACTTAAGAAAAGCACATGGAGCAGCACGAACGTAATAAACAGAAAAAGAATAGGAACACAGCACAACTACTTACTTTTTTGCAGCACTCTCCGGATCTTTCTGTACTGCTCATGTTCTCGTAATTTGAGGTCCGACCACTGCTTCCTGAGCTGATCTTTTGATCGTTGTACCCCGAAATTCCGGTGCAGACTCTTGACCACTTTCGCCATGATCTTGGCCTTTCTGACATTGGGGTTGGGGTAAGGTCCATACTTCCCATCATAGTCGGCCCTCTTCAGGATGTCCAACATCTCCACAAAGGACATATTTGAGGCCTTAAATCTCCTTCTGGATCGGGACGTTTCAGGCTCCGGGCTTTCCTCCTCCTCGTTCCTGTAATTAGCACGCACCTGCTGTGTCTCCGCCATGTGCTCTTCCCCCACTGCGCAGAACGAAAAGGGGCGGGGAATAGACTAGAAAGAGCGTCAGGGGCGGGCGGAGTTACACGCATGCGCAGTGTGTATAAAGCATAACACGCGTGCGTATTACGTACGATCTGTGAACGGAGAAAGGAACATCGGAGGCGCCGATCGTGATAACGAAGGTAAGATCTAAACTTGGGCCTATACTGCTTCGAAATGGAAGCCTATATTGTAACAAGATTCAGAGAGTTTGGCCTGACATTAGGGTTTGTCTTGTGTTGTGTCTTGCAGAGAAAATGGATGGGTTCAACGACCACAATTTCCTCCCCCTGTTCATAGACAAATACAGGGAGCTGCCGTCTGTGGCAGGTCAGACACCCCCAATACAATAATAAACAAAAGAGGCAGGCAGCGCTGGAGAAACTGCTGGAGTTGGTGAAGCCGGTGGTCCCCACAGCAACCATCCCCTATTTAAAAGCCAAAATTGGTGGCCTGAGGAGCGCAAAAAGGTCACAGATTCCCAGAGATCCGGAGCTGCAGCAGATGATGTTTATGTCCCCAGGCTGTGGTATTATGAGAGACTGCGATTTCTGTCAGACCACACTGAAGTCAGGGAATCCCTCTCCACTCTTCCTTCCACTCTTCCTTCCACTCCAGCCGAGGCTTCCGATGTCCAACCTGGGCCTTCCAGCCAGGAAGAAGTGGAGGAGCCCAGCTGGAGTCAGGTACAGCATTCTTCTACAGATTTCTGGACAATAAATAAATGATCTTTACTAGATGTTATTATTGATCACTAATTGCTTATTGAAAAAAGTGTTTTTCATATCAATAGACAGTAGTGGGCACCCAAAATTGGGACAAGAATGAAAAATGCTGAGCTCAGAATGATAGTCTGTTATATTTGTTAACATTCAATTTGCAACAGTGAGGAGATGAAAATTGTGTGTGATTGATGAAAAAAATACTAAAACTATGTCCCTTTTTCATACACAGGAAGACCTCAGCCAGGAGGAGGCTCTGGAATGTGGCAGCCAGGAGGAGGCAGGGCTAAGTTGCAGCCAGGAGGAGGCGGGGCTAAGTGTCAGCCAAGAGAAGCCTGGGACCAGTCGCAGCCTGACTGAATCGCAGGTTCCTCCCCTCCACCTTCCATACAAAAGGGCGAGGAAAGCGACTCACATGCAGGATTCTGCACTCAGGCTAATTCAGGAGGCTTCGGCGTCCCTCCGAGCCTTACCCACTCCTGAAGAGGCCTTTGCCTGCATGGCTGCCACAAAACTGCAGGGCATGCAGGAGGATCAACGCAAAATATGTGAGGACCTTCTGTATAAAGTCCTAAGTAAGGGGGTGAGTGGGGAACTAACACCCAATACCCACCTGAGTGAGTTGGCCCCTCCTCCTCCTCCTGCTGCCACAACCACCACCACAGTCACAGTGTGGAAAGAAGACAAGAGAGTGATGACCTGGGTTCAGTCTGGTATGACAAAAGCTGCAGTCTCTTGTATGACCACAGCCTGGGGACACAGATGTCATCTGCTGCTTTCCGGATCTCTGGGACTTCTGGACCAGACTGCACTCATTTAGATATGGACTCCCCAGGCCACCAATTTTGCTTCAAAATAGTTGTCTGCCCTGGGGGTCCAAGGCTTCACCAATTTCTGCTGTTTCTCCAGCGTTGCCTCCCTCTTTGTTTAGTTGTGAGCCCTTAATAAATGTTTTTTTTAGAAAATTATACTCTCCTACGTGTGTTTTCCTTCAAAAAGGACAGTTTGTTGGTGACGATTCAGGTACATTTCTAAAATACAATGTGAAATTAACAAGGGACAACAACACCAAACAATCTCCTACAGATTAAATATAACCACATATCAATGTTCTTGTGGTAACTTGACACAAAAAACACACACAAAAATATTCTGGAGTCCAAATAAAAATCCAATAAAACAAAGATCAGCCTTGAAAAAAATACAAACCAAAAATAACTAATCTGCCTTAAAACCAAAAAAAAAATAATACAACACAAAAATAATGTTGTCAGATATGACATCAAAATATATTGAGGGAATCCCGATAAATAGTAAAGAAATACGTTTGTGAGAAGTCTGTGTGAATATGAGCAGCAAAACTACTTCATTCTTTTCACATTATAAAGAAGAAGAGAGTGCGCTGTATTAAACCATGTTCAACATTGCAGCTTGACGAAAGTGCTGTATCCATTGCGAACGCTAAGTTTACCAGACCGAGCTGTTCCGTGTCGGAATTTCTTCTGAGCATGCGTGGCACTTTGTGCGTCGGAACAGGCCACACACGGCCAGAATTGACGCGATTGGATTTTGTTGTCGGAAAATTTTATAGCCTGCTCTCAAACTTTGTGTGTCGGAAAATCCGATGGAAAATGTCTGATGGAGCCCACACACGGTCGGAATTTCCGACAACACGCTCCGATCGGACATTTTCCATCGGAAAATCCGACCGCGTGTACGGGGCATTAGAGAGCCTGAAGGCGGTGCTTGGTTTTTGGGGTCCCGTACGCGGATAGGCTACCAAAAAGTCTCACACATGTGGTATCCCCATACTCAGGAGAAGCAACAGAATGTATTTTGGGGTGTAATTTCACATAAGTATATAAAAATTACATACCTGAAAAGCAAACATGATAAAACATAATAACAATAAAACATTGCAGAATATAATACAGTAAAAAAGAGCAGAACAATAGAGAGAGAGAACAAATTATTTCATATTTTTTTTGTTTTTTTTACACTTTTATTTGTAACTGTAACTGTGACGGTTCGGTTCCAGGTTTGGGTCTCTCAAAATGCGATGGCATCTTGGGAGACCCTGTGAAAGGTGTGCCTAGTCTGTGTAATGCTGTACCCTACGCTAAAACTCCACTAGTGTATGGTAGCGTTCAAAACATTCACCAATGCAAAGACCAGGATTGTCAGGACAGGAGGGACAAAAATAGCGGGTGTCACTTCTATATCAGCGCTTTCTACAGACACAACATTTTCTTTGGGGAGCTCCTTGGGTAGGGGTACTCGGGAAGACATACGGAAAATGCCTCTCATGCAGCCGGCTTACTGCATTTGGATTGGTAAGGTGAGGTGGAGGAAACAGAAGGGCTCTGACGATCTCTTCCTGGAATTTAAGGAAGGATCCAGTCCGTCCTGAAGCTCTGTATAGCACATGAGCGTTCAGCAAAGCCAATTGAAATAAACAAACACTTTTTTATACCAGCGTCTGGCCTTACGGGCAACTAGGTACGGCGCCAACAACTGGTAGTTGAGGTCCACCCCTCCCATATTTTGGTTATATTCATGGGCACACAGGGGTTTCTCCACAACACCAGTCACCATAGTAATTTGGACCGTCATGTATGCATGAAGGGAGGTAAGAACGAAAATGTTCTTATTATCCCTCCACTTCATAGCGAGCAATTTATTACACTTCAAGCAGGCTCTCTCCCCCAGCCTAAGACTGGAATCTACAAGCCGCTAGGGAAAGCCCCGGCGATTAGATCGCATGGTGCCACATGCTCCAATCTGAAGATTAAACAAGTGACTAAAAAGTGGCACGCTCGTGTAATAATCGTCGACATACAAATGGTACCCCTTTCCGAATAAGGATGACACCAAGTCGCACACAATCTTGCCAGCGCTCCCTATGTAGTCAGGGCAGTTTGTCGGCTCTACGTGACTATCTCTTCCCTCGTAAACCATAAATCTACATGTATAGCCTGTGGCCCTGTCACAGAGCTTATTCATCTTGACCACGCTTGCTGGAAAGATACTGTTTGAATGACAAGCGGCCAGAAAACTTAATCAGGGACTCATCAACGCAGACAACTTGATGGGGAGTAAACAAGTCTGCAAAACGTTGGTTGAAGTGGTTTACGAGGGGCCGAATTTTGTAGAGCCGATCGTATCCAGGGTCTCTACGAGGACGACAGAGTTCATTGTCATTGAAGTTCATGAACCGCAAGATCTGCTTGTATCGTGCCCTGGCCATGGAAGCAGAGAACACGGGCATATGGTAAATTGGGTCAGTGGACCAATATGACCGCAACGTACTCATTTTAACTATGACCATGTCAAGGGATAGGCCCAGAAAGGGATTAGCGGCGATGAATTGACCAGCATACAAATTACTTTGGTCCACAATAGATCCATAGAGATCTTCGGTGAAAAACCACGAATAAAAATCAAGTTACATAAAATCAACTGTTTCCACCTGAATTACAAGTTGGCCAGTGAATGGGGGAAGTATGGGTGCTGCAGAAGTGGTTGGCTCCCAATTAGGATTGGCAAATTCTGCAGGAAGGACACTGGGCATGACGGGCCTGTCTTTGTCTTCTTGGTGGCAGGGGGACACTACTTGTGCTTGCTGGCTCGCCAGGTGGAACTGCACTTATGGGACTCGCCACGTCACCAAGTGTTACTGCAGTGCTGGATGTACGACCAGGGTGTACTAGGCCGCTGGTGCTTGCCAAGTCACCAGAAGGAATAGCGGCGCTAGTACTTCTCTGCTCCATACGAGAGCCCTGCGGTTCTTGCACCTCTACAGCAGAAGATCGGGGTGCGGTACGCCTGACCTTGGTAGGGACCACAACTCCGTTGTCAGAGCTATCTGTCATGGAGCCGCTTCTGTCTACAGGATCGTATTCTGAGCCTGAATCTGACAGATGAGTGACTTCCTCTTCACTCTTCTGTCAAGCTCAGAAACGTGTAGGCCTCTTCAGTACTGTACCTTCGATTTGCCATTTTGGGCTCTAAATTTACTGGTACAGTAGTGAGACTCACAGGTAAAAAAGCTCCTAGACTGTCAGCAAATGTAACAAATGCAACCAAAAAAACTGTTAGTGATCGCAGGGATCAGGCTTGACTCTGCGAACGCTGCAGTTATGTGTGTTTAGTGTGTTGTAAGTGACAGTGATTGATCGATACTGCACTTGGGTGGGCTGGGCTGGGCGGAGGGGCAAAACGTAGGTGCTAGCAGGTATCTGGGCTGATCCCGCTAACACTGCATTTTTGGGGACGCTAGTATAGATCTGATCTGATATCGATCCGTTCATATACTATACCACTAAGGGAGGTGTATGCTGCGTGCGTGGGTGCTGGCACTAACCTGACGTTGCCTGGAGTGACGCAGACCCTATCTGACACCAAAACCTAACTTCTATCACCCGCCGGGCGATCAGGGGGTTAAACCTTTATTGGGTAATGAACGGCGGGTAAAAAAACCTAACCAGAGTCACCCGTAACACTTATACGGTGATCACTGGTGAAAGGGTTAACTAGGGGGCAATCAGGGGGTTAAAACCTTTATTAGGTAGTATATGGGGGTACCTGGCGCTATAAAAAGCTGGAGGTGCACCTAAATACTTATCTGGCTAACTAGCGTCACCTGTGACACTAATACAGCGATCAGAAAAAAGATCGCTTAGTGACACTGGCGACGGGGTGATCAAGGGGTTAAACCTTTATTAGGGGGGGTTGGGGGGGTACCCTAGACCTAAAGGGGCCTACCACAAACCGCCCTGACACTTATAACAGTCACAAATGACACCAATGCAGTAATCAGTAAAAAAAACAAAAAACCTGCTGTTGGTGTCACTGTGACGGGGCGGGGGGGGGGGGGGTGATTTGTGTGCCTGCGTGTTCTACTGTATGTGTAGTGTTGGTGCAGACTTACTTGATGTCTTCTCTCCTCGGTGCCCGAACGAAAAGAACGACACAAGGAGAGATGACATCACTTCCTCTGCTTCTGTTTACATTACAGAAGCAGAGGAAGCATTCCATTCGTCAGGAGCGATCGTGAGGGGGTGGCCATGATTCGCTGGCCTCACTCTCAGCACCGATCGCTCCTGTAACGAATCCGACCGCCGCAGGCACCGGGGGGGGGGGAGGCAGGGACGTACAGGTATGCCCTTATGCCTGCCTGTGCCATTCTGCCAACGTACATCGGGGGTCGGCAACTGGTTATAGAAATGAGTGCAATAATGAGAAAATGCAAGAATTGGTGCTGGTGCAAAAATGATTGTTTGGGTATCCACTGGAATTAGATAAGGGATACACAATATGCCAAGTCTGAGCATCAGAAAACAAAAACAAAGGGTGTCATAGTACTGGCTCATTATACATGTAAAAATCCACCTTATATGTGAAATATCTAATGGTAATCTCAATTGCTGTTGTGATTCCAGTTTGCTAGGTCAAGCCTTAGTTCATATTATCTAGTTGCCGAAAACCTGGGAAGCCATGTCCTGTAAAAAGAAGCCAGACTGCTTTATAGTACAGTAATAGAGAATTACCTTAAGACGGTTGTAAACCGCAGATGTTTAAAAAAAACGAACACATGTAAGGCAATCACATACTAGCACATTATGAAATACTCACCTTGAGACGAAGCCCTCCAGTCCTGGGCTGTCACTGCTGAGACGGCTAACATGATCCCCTGTTCTTTCTTCTGGGTTCACGCGTCTGGCTATGTGATTGGCCGGAGCATGCGCGCGGGAGCCCTCATTTCTGGCTCGAAGCGAGGTATACTGGACCTTCAGAGTGCATGCGCTGGTGGAGTAACTGGCTGCATCCAGGGTGAATATCTCCTAAACGGTGCACGCTTTGGAAATATTCATTTAACCTACAGGTAAGCCTTATTATAAGCTTACCTGTAGGTAAAAAGTTCCAAGTGGGGTTTACTACCACTTTTAACAAAAACAGGAAACAGGACTTATGCAGGTCTTATGCAGTGAGCTCAATCAACCCTTGTGTGGTTACTGAACCTGTTTGTTACATTATAGTGTCACTTAAACCCATACCATTACAGAATATCAATATATGGTGTATTACATGCTATGTATTACATACAATGGATATAAAAAGAGTACACACCCCTGTTTAAAATGTCATGTTTCTGTGCTGTCGAAAAATGAGACAAAGATAGTACATTTCAGAACTTTTTCCACTTTTTAAAGTGGTTGTAAACCCTTTACAACCACTTTTTGCTACAGGTAAGCCTATATTAGGGCTTACCTGTAGCTACCCTGGATATCTTCTAAACCTGCACAGTTTAGGAGATATCCCCTGTATCTGCATGTGCTGACGTCATTGGCACATGCGCACTGAAGTAATGGCAGTACGTGCCCTTGCTTCATTTAGACTGTGCCGTTACCGGCGGCTTCCGTGCGCATGCGTGGGAGTGACGTCATCACAGCATCGCGGAAGTAACTCCGAGAGCGATGTTGCTGGCCGGAGTGGTGAACGAGGACCGCTACGGGGGCTTCGACCTAAGGTAAGTAATACATAATGAGCTAGTATGCTATGCATACTAGCTCATTATGCTTTTGTCTTGAAGATTTTTTTTTGTTAGTTTTATTTTTGGGTTTACAGCCACTTTAATGTGACCTATAAACAGTAAAACTAATTTTAACAACAAACTGAAATCTTTTACTTGGAGGGAAGTACAAATAAACATACAATAATATGGTTGCATAAGTCTACACACACTAATACTTTGTGGAAGCACCATTAGATTTTATTAGATTGCGAGGGTATCTCCCGTGCACAGCCTTCTTCAGATCACCCCACTAATTTTCTAATGGATTCAGGTCTAGGCTCTGGCTGGGCCATTCCAAAACCTTAACCTACTTCTGGTGAAGCCATTCCTTTCTTGATTTGGATGTATGCTTTGGTTCGTTGTCATGCTGAAAGATGAAGTTCCTCTTCTTGTTCACTTTCTAGAAGAAGCCTGAAGGTTTGGTGCCAACATTGACTGGTATTTGGAAGGTTCATAATTCCCTCTACCTTGGCTAAGGCCCCTGTTCCAACAGAAGAAAAACAGCCCCAAAGCATGATGCTGCCACCACCATGCTTCACTGTGGGTATGGTGGTGTTCTGGTGATGTGCAGTGTTGATTTGGCACCCAACATATCTTTTAAAATTCTGGCCAAAAAAGGTCAACCTTGTTGTTTTGTTTTTTTTTTTCTTTTTCACCAGACAATAAAACATTTTTCCCACATGCTTTTGGGAGACTTCAGATGTGTTGCAACAAAATTCTGCCGGGCTTGTTTGTTTTTCTTCGTAAGAAAAGGCTTCCGCGTTGCCACTCTACCCCATAGCCCAGACATGTACCACACAGCCAGTACTTTTCCACATATTCCTGCAGCTCCTTTAATGTTGCTGTAGGCCTCTTGGCAGCCTCCCTGACCAGTTTTATTCTAGTCTTTTCATCAATTTTGGAGGGACGTCTAGTTGTTAATGTCACTGTTGTGCCATATTTTCTCCACTTGATGACTGTCTTCACTGTGTTCCATGGTCTAGCTCGATGGTCTCCAAACTGTGGCCTGAGGGCCAGATGCAGCCCTTTGCTAACCTTTATCTGGCCCTTGGGGCATTATTCCTCCCACTGACACCAGCAATGGGACACTATTCCTCCCACTGACACCAGCAATGGGACACTATTCCTCCCACTGACACCAGCAATGGGACACTATTCCTCCCACTGACACCAGCAATGGGACACTATTCCTCCCACTGACACCAGCAATGGGACACTATTCTTCCCACTGATACCACCAATGGAGCACTATTCCTTCGCCACAGATACCAATAATGTGTCACTATTACTCCTACTGACCACCAGCCCTGAGGCCATATTTATTTTCACTGGTGCTGGGCCCGGAACGTTTTCTACCCCCGATGGCCACAATCCGGCCCTCCTAAAGTAGACTGGCCCTTTGCTTGAAAAGTTTGGAGACCCCTGGTCTAGCTAATGCCTTGGAAATTAATTTGTACCCTTCTCCTGACTGATACCTTTTAACAGTGAGATCCCTCTGATGCTTTGGAAGCTCTCTGTGGACCATGGCTTTTGCTGTAGGATGCGACTAAGAAAATGTCAGGAAAGACCAACTGATACAGCTGAACTTTATTTGGGATTAATCAGAGGCACTTTAAATGATGGCAGATGTGTACTGACTGCTATTTAACATGAGTGTGAATGTGATTGCTCAATTCTGAACACAGCTACATCTCCAGTTATAAGAGGGTGTGCACACTTATGCAACCACATTATTTTAGTTTTTATCATAGAAACCTCACAATTTTCACAGGGGTGTGTAGACTTTTTATATCCACTGTACATACTCAGTCACTATGGGATTCGTTTTCTGTGTGCTGCAAAAAAGCTGATCCTGCTGTTCTCTGTATCCTGTCAATGTCCCCACTGCAGTTGTGTATTTTGCAGAGCAGTGTTGGCAGCTAGTGAGCACATACTCATTTATTTTTCATTGAGTTTCAGTGAGTTTCTATGCTGAGCATTTCCTCCCTATCACATCTGAGCAGCCCATGTGACTATAGAGTCACACATGTGGGTGTACACACAGTGGTAAATGACTGCCCACTCCCTCCCTCGTCCTTCATGCCCACTAACCGGCTAAACACAATGGGGGTGGGATATTACAGCTTGATTGATGGAGACTTCACCTTATTCTAAACAAACAAGATATTTGGGGGGCACACCCTAAAAGATGCATTAAAGATGGTGCAGCCATAAGACCATAAAACAGAAAAAAATATTGCAGCGCACACATGCAAAAAAGACATTTACCTTCTGCAAGGCTATTTAAAACACCTAAACATTTTCCAAAAATATGGGAAATATTGCTATATGGTGCTTAAGCCCACTTACTGCGACAAAGTACCCCATTGTTCCATGTCTTATCAGTGCGCGTTCCCTCCTATTTATTAGAGGCACTTGACTTTTCAAAGTATCTTCAGGATGATCAAGGCTCACAATTAATATGTCCGGAAAAAAACAGGCATATAAGCAATAGTGCATAACGTGCAAATAGGGGAAGTAGGAGGATTGAGCTTGCAGTACATTACATGAGCACTAGAGTTCTCCAGTGCCCAGTCTAAGGAGTCAGGTAGTCCAGGGAGGGTTCAGGCTTTAGAAGGAGAACATGCATTCCTATTGCTGTAGCAAGCTAGCACTGTTCCTCCCCTCTCTCAATCCCAATCCCACAAGTACACTGATCTCAGGATGACAAAGTATACCACATAGAAACACATGAAGTGGCAGGCTGAGAGGCATAATTCACCTGGCATAGCCATAGCATACTTAAGGTGCAATTGTAACCCACTTATTGATGGGAGGTGTTCATCCTACAGAACCCAAGACATTAATGTAACAGACCCATTCAGCAGTGTTCAACGATTAGAAGGTAGTGACTCCAGCCATGCAGTAGCATCCCTGGGGGATGTAAAGAACCTAGTAGTCTCCCCATCCTGAACCCGGAGACGTGCAGGAAAAAGTATGCTGTACCGAATGCCCTTGAGACGCATGGCTGCCTTCACCTGGTCAATAGAGCATCTAAGCTTTTGAGTTTCTACAGAATAGTCAGGGAAGATAAGTAGCTTGCTGTTTTGGTGTTTCAGTTCTCCCTTTACTCTGGCAGCCCTGAGCACTTCATCCCTGTCCCGGAAATTAAGAAACTTTAAGATAAAAGTGCGTGGTGGTGCTCCAGGGGGGGCCGGTTTAGGAGGGATCCGATGCGCCCGTTCAACGGCATAAAATGGCGAGAACTGGGCCGCAGGTAGAAGGGTCCGGAGCAACTCCTCAATAAATTCAGTCGGACACTGACCCTCAGCCCCCTCCGCCAGTCCTACAATACGGAGATTGTTCCTCCTATTGCGGTTTTCCGCATCTTCGGATTTACATTCCAGGGCTCTGATTTTAGTATGGAGGGGCGCGGAGATCAGCCCCATGACTCTCCACAGTGTCTTCCATGTGCCCCAGACGCTGCTCAGCATCAGACAGTCTGGTACGAATTTTGTCCATATCAAGCCTAATTAGCCCCACATCTATTTGCACCGCGTCCACCTTGGTGGTTAGGGTAGTGAGAGAAGTCTGACAATTGCCTATTGCAGCCAGCACATCAGCCAAGCCTGGCTGTGTGGAGGAGGATTGCTCTGGCTGCACTGTTTGAGTTGCCATATTAGTGAGTGCGTGCCTCTCGGTCCCCACGCGGTCTGCACAGGCCACCGCTGTTTCCTCCGTCACTGGGGGAATTTCAATTTCTTACCCCTTCCTTTTGCTGTCCGGGCCGAGCGGCGGTACATGTAGAGGGTTTCTGCTGGCGTTCCATCTCTTTTAGCCACTTATGAGAGGAAAACTGTCCCGGATCTCAGCGGAGCTCTCAAAGGTGCGTCCGCTCACAGCGCCATCTTTGCCACGCCCCCCCAAAGTACCCCATCTGAACCATGGGAGAAATACACTCATCTATATGGGAGAACTACAGGACTCCACCTATGACACAGGTGGACACTGAGAGGCAATGATTAGGGAGTGGGGTGCTCCTGCCCAAAAGGATTAGGTCAGAATCCATACAATAGACAAACAAGATATTTGGGGGGCACACCCTAAAAGATGCATTGAAGATGGTGCAGCCATAAGACCATACAACAGAACAAAATATTACAGCGCACACATGCAAACAAAAACATTTACCTCCTGCAAGGCTATTTAAAACGCCTAAACATTTCTTTTTCTTTTTTCTTTTCACCTTCTTCTAAGACACATGATGGAGGGGCGTGACACAACTTGTGACCGGCATAAATCCGCCCACATCGTGGTGTTGCCAAAAAATAAGATTTGATTTAAAATATATGACAATTTAAAACCGTACTAATCCTCATAATTTTTACTCCTGTATTCCATATTATTATTATTATTACTATTATAGTTTTATTTTATTTTTTTTGCACATGTGATCAGTTGCGGTGGAAGCTTCTCCTGCCACTGTTTCCCTTCAGACCAGCTTGGAAAGAGCTGGGACAGCTATATATTGATTAAGAAAGCAGTTACTTTTGTTAGTATCAGTTTAATGCAGTCCGTCGCTGGCTCTCTGCTCTGCCCCTCCAGCGCTCACATGAGCCTCGGGCTCTGCAGAGGAAGGAGGGGTCTGGCTCAGGCTTTCATTTATTGGTAATAAAAACACATGAGGTCAGATCAAGCTTGAGAAAGATTGACATCAGGAAGGCAGCAGGACAAGATGGTGTGTCATGCCGTATACTGAGGGCATGTGCAGAACAGTTAGGTGTTTTTTTTTTTTTGTTTTTTTTTGTTTTGTTTTTTACAAATAACTCAGTTATTTTATTGAGAAGAATGTACATTTACAGATCATGAACATTAATATCACATATGTAAAAATGGGAGAAAAATCGAAACGGTATATGTAAGAATTCCATACAGTACATCGTGCACCATATATAAGGGGCATTGACAATCAGATATCAGCACATGCATGTTCTTTAGTATAGTATAATAGTATAATGCTCATCAGAAGTAGCGCTCATTATTCACTATTCAGGAGAATCTTCAGTTATGTCATTACATGTGGCTGCATTTGCCAGCCATGAATCCCAAATGTTCCCATATTTGGCCGGGCAGCCTCTGTGAATGTAAAGCTTTTTCCTGACGCATCATGGCAGCACACACATTGGGTTGTGACTCCGCCTCCACAACCTGATAGGACTGGTTAGCTATAAGTTTTGAAGAGGAGTCCACCGCTGTATTCTCCTTTTTTTTTCCTCACCTAGATGGTTGGACCAGTAAAAGCTGGAAACCCCTTACTGCTTCGCCCCAGCTAGGTTCAGCCTCTCCTAGTTGGAAGCCCTGACTGTACAGTCTCTAAATTAGCTTTATACAGGGAACCCCACTCTGGTGGTCTCAGGGGTATAAAAAATTATTTATGCCTTACAAACCTTAAAGAGGTTTCGGTGACATCTGCAGCGGCCTCCAGGTATTTTTTTTTACTCATTCCTTTTTCTGTCACATAGCACTTCCCTTGCTTGTATACACATTTTAGCCTGTGTGTTTGTTTGTGATTCCGGGCGCACTGGGCACTGTAGTCCCTTGGTGTCTCCATTCCAAACATGACGCCAGCTCTAGGGCACACAGGATCTGACACAGGCGGCATCCGAGCGTGCCAGGTTCCAAGATGGCGCCGGACGCCGCAAATGGCCACTGCGCGGGCGTGAAGTTAGATCCACCACGATGGCGGTTTATTTAAAAACGGGAAATTCTGTCATTTTAACCCCTATGAAGGTAGAGCCTTATTCCTCACGGTTCTGCTTCCCCACAGTGCTGCCTTGTGACCATAGCTCTATCCCTGACACTGGTAAGTTTGTATTACTCTTCCACCTTTCCAGCACTGTATAACTGACTGTGACACCTCCTACTTAAGGACTTCTTCCTTTCAGGTACACTCTATCCCCTTCCATGGAGGCCACTGCTCCAGCAGACCATCCACGAGCTACAAGGTAAGGGGGCATACATTAGGTAAGTAGTGAAGAGGAGTAAAAGAGATCCTTGCCACTAATGCTATATCATTCTGATAGCTCTGGCAGATCATCCATATCAACGCACTCCAAACAAAGGGACCGCCCACCTTCGAAACACTCCCAGTCCCGAAGAAGTCGGTCAAAAACCTCATCCCATCACCACAGAGATGAGGCTTCATCCCGTCAACTTCGCGATGACCAATGCACCCATCCTGCGGCCAATGCCTGCTGGGTCTGCGGGGCAGTAGCACTATCTAATAAATTAGTCTGCCAAATCTGTTTTGACGAAGCAACCCGTGAAAAAGAATTGGATGCAAGGAAAGCATCCAACATAATAAAAGTCAGTGAAAGAATCTATCATGCAAGTGGCAGCCCACGAACCCATCAGACAGGCTTCAGTGGCCTCAACTTCTTATACGCTTTAAGATCTCTCCCCGTCAGTCTCTCATACTCTACAAGAAGAGTCCCCATAAGAGGACGAAATTCTAATGCCCACTTCGTTTGATTTTGCACTTATAGATGCTTTTGCAAAATCCGTAAAAGAGGCAATTGGTTAGGAGGAGGAGAAGGATGCCCCACGCAAGTTAAGAAAGTATTTTCCTAACCTGAAAAAAGGACCCTGAAACTTTTCCTTTTATTGAAGAGCTAGAGGAGTTAATATAGGATGAGTGGCAGAAACCAGATAAAAAAAACAACAGGCTAGCAAAACTCTACCCGTTAAGGGAGCCAATGCTGAACCCTCTAATCTCAGCTCCGGTAGTGGATTCCTCATTAATGCGCTTGGCGCGACATGTAACTCTCCCGATTGAGGATGCCGTGACCTTTAGGGATGTAATGGATCGAAAAATAGACCTTGATCTTAAGAAGTCCTATTCAGCTGCAGGAGGAGCATGCAGGCCAGGGATCACTCTGGCTGCGGTCGGCAGAGCGATTACCTGTTGGGCAGCCAACATTGAAAGATTGTTGTTGGAAGCAGCGGACCAGGAAAAAATCATATCTGCTATGCAAGAACTCAGCCTAGCAGGAGACTTCGTGGCTGAAGCAGCCGTTAATATAATAAGATCATCAGAAAGGGCGATGTTGGCATCAGTAATGTCAAGGAGAGCACTGTGGTTAAAACCATGGGTCGCAGATGTGACTTCTAAATCTACTTGGTGTAGAATTCCCTATGACGGCACCAACTTATTCGGTCCTAAACTTGATACAGCGATCTCGAAAGTTACAGGAGGAAAATCTGGCCTCATTCCTTCCGAAAGAAGACCCAAACAGGAAAGAAATCCACCGTTTAGACGCCATCTGCCGGAAAGATACCGAGAGGCAAGATCTTACAGACTGGGAAGGGAATTCAAGCGAAATTGGCGAAATTCCCAACCGTCCTTTGTGAGGGTGCAAAAACCGAGAGTCCCCAATTCAGGAGACCAGCAGAAGTCATTTTGATGGCACGCATGCCCAGCCCGCAATAGTAGGAGCGAGGTTGAGGCTATTTACTCAGGTATGGTCAAATCAAATAAAAGACTCCTGGACGATTTCCACCATCCAAGAGGGTCACAGATGGACATTCAAACACAAACCTCCCAAAGATCACTACAGACCGACCAGACCACCATCTTCTCTCCCAAAACGAAAGATCTTGGCCAGTTATATTCTGGAACTGTTACAAAAACAAGCAATTGTAGAGGTTCCTCGGGAACAGAGGGGCATAGGATTCTATTCTCCGCTCTTTCTAATGGCAAAGAAGACGGGAGATTTGAGGCCGGTACTAGATTTGAAAAACCTAAACGAAACAATTTCAGTTGAATCCTTCAAGATGGAGAGCCTCCAGTCCATATTACTCACAATAGGGACAAAGGACTGGATGCTCTCGGTTGATTTGTCCGACGCCTATCTGCATATTCCGGTGCATCAAACCTTCCAGAAATACCTACGCTTTGCAATAGGTCAGCAGCACTTTCAGTTCTAAAGCCTCCCGTTTGGGATATCTACGGCTCCCAGAACCTTTACAAAGGTCTTACTACCGGTCATAGCTCTCCTGAGACAAAAAGGACAAGAGTCTTGCTCTCAACGACATTATCCTTCTGGCCGACAGCCAGCAAATTCTCCTGCAACATCGAGCGATTCTAATTTCCACACTTCAACAGTTCGGCTGGATAATAAATTGGAAAAAGAGCAGCCTGGTCCCAGTGCAAAAAATGATCTTCTTAGGCGCCAAATTGGACAACAGCTCCAATACGGTCAGGCTACCGAAAGAGAAAATAGGACCATTGGTTCACAAAATAAAGAACCTCTTGGCGGCAGAACACCTTCCTGCCAGAATGTGTCTGAGCATCCTGGGCTCGATGTCTTCCACCTTCCTAATGGTCCAGTGGTCCCAGTGGAATTCAAGGATCTTTCAAAATTCATTCCTGTCACAATGGAACGGGTCTTCAATGAAGCAGCGAATAATCATCAGCCAGGCAGTAAAAAAATCTGCATGGTGGTGAACACGAGTCAGCAACCTGACACGCTGTCGACCCATAGTCACGACAGATGCCAGCCTCCAGGGATGGGGAGCACATTACCAACATCACGGAACGCAGGGACGTTGGTCTTTCTGCCCACAGGGCATAGTCTCAAACGTCCTGGAACTCAGAGCCGCCTGGCAGGCCTTTCTAACATTCGGTCCTTTCCTAGCAGGAAAGAGTGTTCTCTTGCGTATAGACAATACGGTAGCAGTGAACTACATCCACAGACAAGGAGGTACCAGGAGCAAAACGCTCATGAAAGAAGTTTGACCTATACTCGAGTGGGCTCAGGTTCACCTGGCGGACTTGAGGGCGATCTATGTTCCGGGTATACAAAATCAACTAGTGGACGACCTGAGCAGGATATTTGTGTCGAACGAGTGGTCTCTCAGTCCCCAAGCCTTTACTCTCATTACTCGCAGATGGGGAATTCCCGATTATAGATCTGGCGGCAACCCCAGAGAACAGCAAATGTCCCCAAATCTTGGCAAGGGCCGACTATCCGACAGCAGCAGGGATCGATTGCCTTCACCACCCATGGGAATTTCACCTAGGTTATATTTTTCCTCCGATTCCCCTAATAGCCAGATTTCTGGCCAGGCTGAGGAACTCAACATCCACGGTCATAGCAGTATTGCCATTCTGGCCAAGGAGGCCTTGGTTCTTGACCATATTACAGTTGAACACAGAAGAGCCGCTTCCGCTCCCAGCGAGCCTGGATTTGCTCTCGCAGGGTTGATTCCTACACCCGTCACCAGAACGTTTACACCTAACGGCATGGAGGTTGAAAGGGAAAGGCTGCTGGATCAAGGATGTTTACTTAGAGTAGTGACCACACTACAACAGGCCAGGAAAAGATCAACAAATGGCACGTACAACAGGATCTGGGAGAGATTCACCGCTTTTGCTCAACAGTCTTGGGATCCACTCTCTCCGTCAGTCTATCATATTCTAGAGTTCTTGCAACTAGGCCTGGAAAGGGGCCTAGGTTCAAGCACTCTCAAAGTGCAGGTCTCTGCCCTGTCCGCAATGATGGGAACCAGATGGGCATTAGACTCCCTCATAGTTCAGTTCTTAAAGGCATGCCTGAAGATAAGGCCACCCCGGAAGCCAGTCTTTCCAACCTGGGACTTATCCACCGTTTTAGAAGCTCTATCGAAAGAACCATTCTTTCCTCTTGAATCAATATTCTTATGGGATCTGACACTCAAACTATCATTTCTGATCGCAATAACGTCTGCCAAGAGAGTCTCAGAGCTGCAAGCTCTATTAATTAAAGAACCGCATCTAGTCCTTTATCCGAATAGAGTTGTCCTCAGACCCTCAGAACAGTTTATACCCAAGGTGGCATCTACCTTCCACTTTAACTCAGAAATCAATCTTCCAGTCTTCCTCTCTAATGAAGGGCATCCACACCCCTTGGACGTTAAGTCTGTCATTGTTTCCTACCTAGAAGCTACTAGACCGTTCAGGAAGGTCGAAAACCTGCTAGTCATTCCGCACGGTCCCAGAAATAGGCAGGCAGCCTCCTCAAGAACAATAGCGACTTGGCTAATTAAAATCATCAAAAGGACATACCTTATACAATCACTCCCAATACCGGATGGCCTAAAGGCCCACTCAACCAGGGCAGTGGCCACCTCCTGGGCAGCATACTGCAGAGTGTCAGCAGAAACTATTTGCAAGGCAGCAACTTGGTCTTCCGAAACCACGTATATGTAACACTACAGAATAGATCCGGCTCAATTAACTACGGTTGAGTTCGGGAGATCAATCATTCAAACTAACTCCTCTATACCTTGTACCTGAGTAAATATAATATTCCGAAAGCACCCACCCATGTAGCGAGTTATTTCCCAATGTGTGATGCGTCAGAAAAACGGAAAATTGTATACTTACCTTCCCGTAATTTTCCTTTCCTGATGCATCCCATGGCAGCACACAGAATCCCACCCTTCTAAGGTGATAGTTACTGAGAATACAGCGGTGGACTCCTCTTCAAAACTTATAGCTAACCAGTCCTATCAGGTTGTGTGTGTGCTGCCATGGGATGCGTCAGGAAAGGAAAATTCCGGAAGGTAAGTACTGTATTTATTGGCATATAACACTCACTTTTTCACCCTAAAAATTGGGTGCAAATAGCACGTGCGTGTTATACGCCAATACTTCAATTTTAGATGCCTCGGAGGGGACAAGGAGGGGGGCAGGACGAGCGCTGTCAGATTACATACAGGAGAATTTCATGTTTACTTGGCGGCCTCTGTAAAAGGAAGTCCCCTCTCCTGGGCCGCCCCACTCCCTGTCCCCTCTAGGCTGCAGATGGGCATCGATCAGGCCGCACTGATGGCAATTGTGAGGCTGCTGCACTGATGGCAATGGTGAGGCTGCTGCATTGATGGCAGTGGTGAGGCTGCTGCATTGATGTGGACTGATGAGGTTGCATTGATGGCACTTGTGAGGCTGCAGATGGGCATTGATGAGGCTGTATTGATGGCAATGGTGAGACTGCAGATGGGCACTGACCCTTATTTTGCTTCAAAGTTCCTTATTTACATTTTTTTTTTTTCATTAAACTTCCCTCTTAAAATTAATGTGCGTGTTATACACCTGTGCGTGTTATACGCCGATAAATACGGTATACAATTTTCCGTTTTTTTGTAGGGCAATACGTTAGCTGAGATCCACTCCTGTAATGTAGGTGGGTTGGTCCTCATACACTTTCTTGTATAAGTAGCCTGGCTATGAACAGGGACTCTTGCAAAAATATAATATGAAATTTATCTTTGTCGGGATCTGGGAATATTCCCAGTAGACATTGTTTAGGGCATAGTGTAAGGGGAGACCCCATCTCATCGTGTATGAACTTTACTATTTGTGACCAGTAGCCTTGCACTGCAGGGCAGGACCAAATAAGATGAAAAAAGGATCCAGAAAGGCTTTCACATCTGGGACACAGTGGATGATGGTCAGGCGAAGGGGAGTCATATAAGATCTGTGTAGTATATAAAGTTGCGTGAGCCGGTCTGAAAGCCTAGTGGAGACCTTTTTACATGTGTCCAATGCATCTTCCCATTCATCATCCTCTAGCCCCCCCACATCGCCAGCCCAACGGTCCTTCAATCTATAGGCCAGTTAGGTGTTTTTTACTAATCTTTTTAATTTGTCACTGCAACAGGAGGCAGTATCTTTTTTGTTTTAAATCTACTATTATTGTCCCAATACCTTAAAAAAAAAAAAAATCGGCGATATTGACACCTTGCGAGCCCCGTTGTGGGGCATCCCAGGCCCTTAGGTCTGGCATGGATTTTAAGGGGAACCCCCTATGCCAAAAAATCGGCGTGGGGTACCCCCCAAAATCCATACCAGACCTCGATCCAAACACGCAGCCCGGCCGGTCAGGAAAGGGGGTGGGGACGAGCGAGCGCCCCCCCCCCAACTGTACCAGGCCGCATGCCCTCAACATGGGGGGGATGTGTGCTTTGGGGGAGGGGGGCCCTGCGGGGCCCCCCCTCCCCCAAAGCACCTTGTCCCCATGTTGATGAGGACAAGGGCCTCTTCCCGACAACCCTGGCCATTGGTTGTCGGGGTCTGCGGGCGGGGGGCTTATCGGAATCCGGGAGCCCCCTATAATAAGAGGGCCCCCAGATCCCGGCCCCCCTACCCAATCACCTAGGGAAAAAGTACCATGTACCCCATACTCATTCACATAGGGTGGGGGGCCGGGATCTGGGGGCCCTCTTATTATAGGGGGCTCCCGGATTCCGATAAGCCCCCCGCCCGCAGACCCCGACAACCAACGGCCAGGGTTGTCGGGAAGAGGCCCTTGTCCTCATCAACATGGGGACAAGGTGCTTTGGGGTGGGGGGGCCCCGCAGGGCCCCCCTCCCCAAAGCACACCCCCCCCATGTTGAGGGCATGCGTACTGGTACGGTTCAGGAGGGGGGGGGGCGCTTGCTCGTCCCCACCCCCTTTCCTGACCGGCCGGGCTGCGTGCTCGGATCGGGGTCTGGTATGGATTTTGGGGGGACCCCACGCCGTTTTTTCAGCATAGGGGGTTCCCCTAAAATCCATGCCAGACCTAAGGGCCTAGGATGCCCGCACTCGCCGCAATAGGAAAATTTGTTTTTCCTATTGCAGCAAGCACGAGAAGCAGTATCCTGCCCTTGCTTCGTATCTGGTCCGTCGGACCAGCATACAGACGCATACAGATGAAGCATGTTTCAAATCTAGGTACGGCTGACTTTTGGAAAAAAAAAAGTCCGCCGGAGCCTACACACGGTCGGATTGTCCGGTGGACTCTGGTCCGCCGGACCAAGTATGCCGGAAAGTCCGACCGTGTGTACGCGGCATTAGATATACACAGTGAAGTGACTGGCCTCAGGTGATAAAAAGATGAATCAAATCCTCCTACATGAGTTGTACCTGTTTATCTGAAGTCTTCTCTTCTCTACATCCATTGAAAGAAGACTTTTAAAAGGTTGCCTGACTTGCCAGAAAAAGGGGGTGGAGAGCTAAAGTTGCACTCTGCAGATCGATGTGAAGAGAACTGACAGCTAATTGGAGGGAAGGGAAACACCCTTCTTCACACAGGAACAGAGCTGGGGATCCCTCCCCCTTTCACTGGTTTTCTCTTGCCATCAGGAAAACTTGTCAGAAGTGATTCATTACGATAGCAGAGGAACAAAGCAGCAGACAAAAATGACACTTGGTGTTAAGTACACACTATAGAGGGATATGCTTTGCTCATCTTTCATGTCTGAGGTTTACCACCACATTAAATGATTGCTGTCCAGTTGCTCTAACTCCTATGTTCATGAAGTGTTTTGAGAGGCTTGTATCATCATGCAGTGTTTTGAGAGGCTTGTATCACATCTTCGGGCAAGCATTCCTGTTGATCTGAATAAGTATCAGTTTGCCTATTGTGCAAACAGATCCGCAGATGATGCAATTTCTATTGCTTTGCATACTGCCTTGACACATGTTGAGCACTTAAGCACATATGTTAGGATGTTATACATTGATTTTAGCTCCGCATTAACACCGTAGTTTTGACAAAGTTGTGAAAAAGTTAAATGCTTTGGGCGTGTATCCACTGCTATGCTCATGGATTATGGATTTCCTAACAAACAGACGACAAATCGTGAGAATAATAGATCAGGTGTCTAATACGATTATTCTGAATACAAGGGTACCACAGAGATGTGTGTTGATTCCAGCCCTTTTTACATTATTTACGCATAACTGTACTCCCATACATGCATCAAATAATATAGGAAAGTTTGCTGACAACACCACGTTATTGGACTCCTACAAGATAATGGCGAGACATTTTATAGGCAGGAAATTCAGCATTTGGTTAAGTGGAGTACGGAAAATGATTTAATGCATAATGCTTCAAAAAGTAAAGAAATAGTGGCTTATAGGAGATCAAGAAAGATCAGTCATTGCCCAGTGTACATATAGGTGGTGGAAAGAATGGACACTATCAAATCTTTGGGAGTTGTCATGATCACAAAATACTTGTTTTCTAGTGATAAAAAGAGGCGCAGAGACTGTTTTTCCTTGTGGTATTAAAACTGGCTGGATTGCCCTTAAAGCTTCTGGTAAAATTCTATCATTGCACCATTGAGAGTATTCTTCTCCCCTGTTCTGTAGTGTGGTATGCCAGCTGCAGGGCGGAGGATAAGAAGTGCCTGTCTCATGTGGTGAAAACAGCAACGTTTATTTATAGGTACAGTGGAACGTCGGTTTGCGAGTAACGCGGTTAACGTGCGTTTCGCAAACACGAGCACTGTATTTCTAAAAATCCTAACTCGGTTTGCGAGTGCTGTCTTGCAAAACGAGCAGGATTCAGGCCAAAAGCGGTGTGCAGTACTGCTTTTGGCCTGAGGTGGGGGGCGCCGGAGCCGAGCAGTGCCGAAAGTCTCCGATCGGCTATGCACGGAAAGTCCCGAGGACAGTTCGGCTGACCTCGGAAAGGCTCGTGAACGGAGTCTTTCCGAGGTTTGCCGAGGTCCACTGAAGCGTGCTTGGGCCTTTTCGGCCGTTTCCGAGGCTCTCCGGCGCCCCCCGCCTCTGGCATCCCATTGAAGTCAATGCGGAACAAATTATTTTCGTTTTCATTGACTTCAATGAGAAAACTCGCTTTGATATACAAGTACTTTGAATTACGAGCATACTCCTGGAACGGAGTATGCTCGTAATCCGAGGTTCCACTGTATAGATCTTCCAAATTTTTGTACACACCTTATGCCAGCATATTAAAAAGTGAGCAAAAGCTGGCAGTCCAACCCATCTTGTTTGCAGTGTGTTTGTCCCAGTTCTGTAAGTGAAAAGATATATAGGACACTTAAAGTGATACTAAAGGTTCCTTTTGTTTTATTTTTGTTTTTTCTTTTAAATAACAAACATGTCATATTTACCTCCACTCTGCAGCTCATTTTGCATAGAGTGGCCCCAAACCTGCTCTTCTGGGGTCCCTTGGCGTCTCTCTTGGCTCCTCCCCGCATTAGATAAACCCCTGGGAGAAGCGCTCTCCGGGGGGGGGGGGGGGGGGTTACCTTGCGGGTGCGCTCCCGAGTCCAGCATTTAACGTCCATAGACGTCGAATGCAGCACTCGGCCCTGCCCCCCGGCTGCCGTGTCATTGGATTTGATTGACAGCAGCGGGAGCCAATGGCTGCGGTGCTATAAATCTATCCAATCAACAGCCGAGAGCCCCCTAGCCGAGAGACCAGGGTTTGAGGGTTCAGGTAAGTAAAGGGGGGGGCTGGGGGTCGGTCACTGCCAGGTGTTTCTTTCACCTTAACGCATAGGATGCATTAAGGTGAAAAAACACTTACCTTTACAGCCCCTTTAAATTGCACACTAATTGTTGAAGTAAAGTTTTATCCCTAGGGCTGTATTGTCAATAAACCCACCAGGTACAGGGTTTTAGGAATGTTTTATGTGAAATAAAAAAAAAAAAAATTTACATTTTGTGTTATTATTTAGGAACAGATATGTGGGCATGTGTTAGGGGTATGTATGTATGTATTGCCTTGTTTGAGAATGGTGTGTGTGTGTTTTTTTTTTTTTTTTTTTTCTTTATTGCTGTTTAATAGTACCCTGATAAATGTTGTATGTATACAATGATCATAAAATATTTTATATTATCCTGTGAGAAGCTGAGCCAGCTGCCAGTCCACGCATCTGAATGGAGTCCGACATTGCTGTCAGCATCTCTCCAGAGCCTGGACTGACTGAGTGACATCAGCCGACGATGGGCCTTAGCCCGCTGTCGGCTGAATACTGGGTCACAGGAGTGCCGTCCTGTGACCCACAGGAGAAGTAGGGCCAAAAGAGCTTTGACCCTACTTCTCCTCCTTTTAATGGGAACCAGATGTCAGAGTCTCTTGGGTTCTATTTGATGTCTCCTGTTCTGGCATATTTGGTCCCATATAATAATGCCTGAAAAGTGCCATTCTGTATGGATGGGCTTCATTCCTTTTAAAGAGAAATGAATTAATTTTTTGTTTTGTATTTTTTGTACATTTTGGTGTATTGGCAGCCCATTTATTTAACTTGTCTGCCTCAATGCAACACAGGTTAATATGCGCAAAAAAATGCATTAGTGCAAAATGCCAAGGTGTGAATGGACCCTAAAATATAAAATGTTTTGGTAGAGAAGTACTTGACTAATTTGAATATTGTTTTTTTTCTCATAGCTGGTTGTAAAACGCCTGGGATTTGATACCAGAATCACAGTTCTTGGACATGTACAACGAGGTGGAACTCCATCAGCATTTGATCGCGTCTTGGTAACTCATATTTACTTATTTATTAACATTAACAAAAATTCCAGGACCATACTTACTCTTGTCCCCTAGCACTGTTTTAGTTACCAACATGGCAGCTGTGCCAGTCACAACCCCCAATTGCTTAATAGTGCAAAGAGGAGGTTCATTTGGGCTTACAATTTCACCCTGAAAAAAGTAAAATAATCTTCACTTTAGTAAAGGCATACCTTTCCTTCCAAAGCTCTTTACAGTCCACTATCTAAGGATGTAATGGTTTTCACCAGTGTGTGCATGTTTGCAAAACATTTTTTTATTTTTGAAAAGTAATGTACAGGACACCTTAACCCCTCTTGCTCTCAGCAGTCCTTAGTTTTTTTACTAGTGTCCTTAGATGGATGACATCAATCTGATAGCAGGTTTCTGGCTTATGATTCAGATTATATTGGAAGATTGATGACTTTGGTTCTTGACATGAAGAAATTCTTTCTTCCCACTGCTGATTCTGGTTGCAAGTCAGACTGCATTAACCCTTAATGCTCGAACAGTGTATTGCAAGTTTAGTAGTGTCTATAGATGGGCAACTCCTATCCTAATATTGATCAGTGGCTCCAAGTTAATTACTACAGTAGGGAACAGACACAAAAAGATATACTCCACATCTTTCTGGATAACTGTTCTGTTTGTTCGGTATATTTTGAAGTTTTTTATAACCATGCTTATGTAGGTATCCATTCTTCTTTCTTCTTTCTTCTTTCTTACAATACAATTCAATGCAGGAGGGATCATAGGGCCCTGCTCGTTAGAGCTTACATTCTTACAATTGTAAGCAGTAAATCGTATATAATCATTCATAATAAAAGGCTTAAAGTGATTTGAAACCATCGCTTGGTAAAACAACCCATTTCTTTTAAAATGGAAATGAAAGGCAAAACCTTTATGTAAAGAAATAAAAAACATTAAACACATATTTTCCCCTTTTCTATAAGTGATCGCATTCCTTCTGTTCTCAGATGCATAAGGGCTGGGGGAGGAGAAAGGGCAGCACACTGATCTTCCCAGTGAAAGGCTGTACAGGAGGTGTGTGTTAGGACTAGTCTGATCTTTGGAGGAGGGAAGGATGAGTTCCCAGCATAGCTTGAGAACTGACCACAGTGTGTTCTCCTGCTTTAGTGTGGTCAGTTTTTAACAGGAAAGCAGAGCGACTGGAAAGATCACCAGGGATTTCACACACAGAAAGCACTATAAAGAGAACAGGATACTTTTTCTTAAAAAGTACATGGTACAGCAGGCACATATCATGAATATGAAAGGTTAGGTCTACATATTATTAAATAGACAATATACAGTACATCCAAATATATGGTAAAGTGTCCATCGCGGAACATATTAAAACTTGTGCATGATCAAGTAAGTTAAAAAAAAATATAGTAAACTATTTATTTGGTGGCCTTTTGGATAGTTTCCACGCTATTAAAGTCCTCCTAAAGCTTTGTTTTGTTTTTTTTAAATAACAAACATGTCATACTTACCTCCACTGTGCAGCTCGTTTTGCACAGAGTGGCCCCAAACAGCCTCTTCTGGGGTCCCTCGGCAGCTCTCACGGCTCCTCCCCACATTAGATAACCCCTAGGAGAAGCGCTCCCGAGTCATTCATTCGGCATCCATAGAAGCTGAATGTATGACTCAGCCCCGCCCCCTGGTGCCTGGGTCATTGGATTTGATTGACAGCAGCGGGAGCCAATGGCTGCGCTGCTATCAATCTATCCAGTCAAGGCCAGGACTCCGTGGAGAGAAGGACAGCGTGTCCCCGCCGAAGAAGATGAAGGGGGTTGTGTGAAAAGACACGAACCTTTACAACACCTTTAATCTCTTATAATTTGGAGATCATTACCTTTTGGTAAGGGAACTGGCACACTTGATTTCAAGGTGGATTGGGCCTGTTGCACGTGGATTATCACTTCTTTTCAAGATTTCAAAAGTGGACTTGAATAGATATCTTATATTTTTAAGCTTTCTTTTTTTATCATGCACAAGTTTCAATTATATGTTTGGTGATGGACACTTTACCATATATTTTTATGTATATTGTGTATGAAGTCCTCTATTATGAGTTATGATTATATATGAATTATTACTGTGTTACTGATATTTTGGTTTTGCGCACTTATAAAGTAGTTATATATTCCGGACACAAGGAAAATGTACAAATAAGTGCAGCATCACCATTTTGCACAAGTGCACAATTCTTTTTGGGTCTAATAATTGTAAGGAGTACATAGTGGGCTAGTTTCTTATCAATTGCAAGAATGTGAACCAAAACGTTATTAGTGTTGTGTGCAAAATAGGAGTGCACTATGCGATAGATAAGCAAAGCATTCAAAATGTAGTACAGTTTTAAAATTTCTTACATGTCAGTCTACAATGTGAAATTGCTTTTAAGGACTCAAGGGGATTGATTTACTAAAACTGGAGAGTGCAAAAGCTGGTGCAGCTGTGCATGGTAGCCAATCCGCTTGTTCAAATAAGCCTTTACAAAATAAAAAACCTGGAAGCTGATTGGTTTCTATGCAGAGCTGCATCAGATTTTGCACCAGTTTTAGTAAATCAACCCCAAGGTGTTCATAATTTTAAGCCACAGTTCTGCCCAGGGAGCACACCCAGAGGTAGAACACAAAACATTAACATTATTTACTAATCCTCTATTTTTTTTTTCTAAGGGAGGACACTTTTAAAAATAACCTTTTATGTTTTTAATATCATCTTTGCCTATGTTTGTGGTGTTTGCAGAGCAGTAAAATGGGTATGGAAGCAGTTATTGCGTTGATGGAAGCAACACCTGAAACTCCAGCCTGTGTCGTAAGCCTGTCTGGTAACCAGTCTGTGCGATTGCCATTGATGGAATGTGTTCAAGTGGTACGTATTATCATCTGTTTTCATAACTTTATAACCGTAATATAATATTGAAATTGCATTTTTATTTTTTTTTCACATAAAATAGATGATATCCATATTTCTGCAAATATATACAGCACTAATGAGATCAAATCCCCTTTCACAGGTGTTTTTTTTTAAACTAGCTGTATAATTTAACAAAATATGTATTCAAGGCAAACGACTACATACACATCTGAAAATGTTTACTTGCCAATAGGATTTGAAATTCTGTATGCAAAGTTTGTCAATTTACACAACCTGCTTAGAAGAGAAAAATGTCAGCATATACTATATGCATTTTAAATGTGTATTTAGCTGTGTGCCTGGAGTTTGCTTTAAAAGTCATTTGTGAACAGAGACTCAGTTTTGGGAAATGCCATTCAAATCTGAATATTTTATTTTTTTTATTTTTTTATACATAGCTGGAGCATGTTATCCCCATAAAAGTTGAGTTTTTTTGTTTGGAAGATGATAGTTTTGTACTTTTTTTTTTTTTTTTTTTTTTTTTACAGGGCAACTCCCACTATCAGCATACTTACGGCAACCCTCAGTAACTTGCAGCACTGCGCCAAGTGCTCTTCAATACTGTCACTCCGGTGATCCACAACTAAAAGACGGCGCAGTCCTTTTTTAAAGCTCATCCAACTAGCGTTGCATTATACTGTGTAACGGATGCTGATCGCTACTGGCTCAGCGTGTAGTTTTATTGTGAAAATGGCCTCAGCCTTGGCTCCTCCAAGGCCACAGCCATGACACGTTTTGCCCTGCCCACAGGGTTTAACCATAGGGGACCCCTACGATTAAGTCCGGGGGAGGGGAGAAAACCGTTTCAGGGTGCGTGGCCTGGGCTGTTTTCACATTTTACAACATACTGAGCTGGTAGTGTGCGGTGTCTGTTACACAATATGATCGTACTATTGGCATGCCTCCGTTTTCTTGTCCTCGGAGGATGGATGTCTTTTCTCTGCCCTGCTGTGAAAAGACTAGCCTATTTTTGCTAGCATTTATCTTCCCTTTTTTGTTATTCAATCAAGACCCTTTTTCCAGTTAAGCTAGAGCTGGTTTCTATGTTTGCAGCTATCCTGCGTGGCCTAGCCTTTGCTTGGCTTTTCTTGTGCCACAAATGGACCCCACTGGACTTAACATTGCCAGGAAAGCCATTACATGGGCTTCAGGCACTGGGTTCCTAAAGCAAAATCCAGGTTCAGAGCTATTGTCATTACACTTGCCCTGTCTCTTACGACTCACTCTGCATAGGCTGATCAGGCTGAGCACTGGCAGCTACCTCACGGTTCAGATCACTGGGAGCCTTTAAATTCTTACTTTCCACCTGTTTTTACTACAGAAAGAGGTTAATGCCGGGGGAATGAGCACTGATCTACTGTCCATTCCAGCTGCCTGCCTGCAGTAACTGTGGTCACCCCCAGGTTCCGAACATCACCTACCGCCAGCATTTGAGTTGTGCAAATAGCTGAGGCCTGGCCTCTTGCTATCAGCCTATGAAACCATACTGCCATGCTGTTACAACACGTCTAATTGTAGACATGGGGACAGTTTCACTCTCCCGACTGGCCCCAGCTTTCACTCTACTATTGGCTCTAGTGCTGCTTGCAGTACACCTACTGATGTGGATGATTTCTGCAGCCTGGAACCATGCCACCCTGTGCTCCTAGAGTCTGTAGCTCCATTGGGTGTGGCTGCCTCCTTGGTCCTTTCCAGGGAGGTCTTTACCTACATGACTTTATGGCCCAAATCGCAAATTTTCTTTCCCTTCAGTCCCTACTGGATGAGCTTATCTCCTAGCAGTCTGTTTCCTTCTATTACTCCTAGATTGAAAGAGTCTGCTTTGATTTTTTTGGCCTGTTTTACATGGGCTTCAGCTTGTATAGGAGCAGTGTGAACAGTAAACTTTTAGGAAACTTTCAGCAAGCCTTTGCAAAGCTTTTGGCAAGCTTCGAGCAGCTTACTCTGATCACTTAAAACTCCCTTCAGCTTCTGTTGGGAAAATGTTATACTCAGATCTTAACGGGAGTGCTGATTGTCACTTTAAACAAGCTGCTAGCAGGCTTTGTCAGGCTTTCAGCAAGTTTTAAGTAGCACTGAAGCCTACTAACAGCTTGTTTAAAGTGACAGCCAGTGCTCCGATTAAGATCTATGTTCAGCATTTACAACCTGGAACTGTACGGTACTTTTAAAGCTCTGTAAATGCTCTGTAAAATCTTGCTGTTTACACTGCTCTTATACAAGCTAAAGTCTGTGTGAAACAGGCTTTACCAATGCAGTGAGGAGCACTTTAGAACTGGAGGATTACACTACTTCTATTAGTGCTGTTCCCAGACTAGGGTTCTTTAGAGCTCCTTAGATCACCAAGACTTTCCTAATGCACCCTCTATTCCAAGTCTTCTCTATGAAAATTGATTGAAACCTCCTAAAGTTTGCATCCCTAAGCAACTATAAGCCTTGTATCTGTTTGGTCTAGGTTATAAAAGGGGTCTGCCCCCACTGTGGATCTCACAGTGTCCAACCTTAACAAAGTGACCACTGTTCCAGAGGGGGATGCATCTGTCCTCAAGAACACAAATGTCTGGCGCAAATTACTGTAATCTTGTACTACAGCTGTGATGGGCTGCTGGAGGTTTCCTATTACAGTGCCTTGAAAAAGTATTCATACCTCCTTGAAATTTTGTCATGTTGTAACCAAAAATGTAAATTTATTTTATGCGATAGACCAACACAAAGTGGCATGTAATTGTCAAGCGGAAGGAAAATGATAAATGGTTTACCACATTTTTTACAAATAAATATCTGAAAAGTGTGGCCTTGCATTTGTATTCAGCCCCTCGAGTCAATACTTTGTAGAGCCACCTTTCGCTGCAATTACAGCTGCAAGTCTTTTTGGGGATGTCTCTACCATCTTTGCACATCTCGAGAGTGAAATTTTTGCCCATTCTTCTTTGAAAAATAGCTCAAGTTCTGTAAGATTGGATGGAGAGCGTCTGTTAACAGCAATTTTCAAGTCTCTTACCACAGATTCTCAATTGGATTTAGGTCTGGACTGGGCCATTCTAACACATGAATATGCTTTGCTCTAAACCATTCCATTGTAGCACTGGCTGTATGTTTAGGTTTGTTGTACTGATGAAAGGTGAACCCCCACCTCAGTCTCAAGTCTTTTGCGGACTCTAAAGCCTCGCACACACGATCGGATTTTCCGACGGGAAATGTGTGATGACAGGCTGATGTCGGAAAATCCGACTGTGTGTATGCGCCATCGGACAATTGTTGGATTTTCCGCGGACAAATGTTGGATAGCAGGTTTTAAAATTTTCCGCGGACAAATGTCTGTTGTCAGATTTTCCGAGCGTATGTACACAAGTCCGTCAGACAAAAGTCCAAAGTACAAACACGCATGCTTGGAAGCAAGGACGAGCCAGAAGCGGTTGATCTTGTAAACTAGCATTTGTAATGGAGAATTAACATTCGTGACGTGGCAAATTATGAATTCTTGAAATGCAGCGCACATTCTCTTCTTTAATGGGATAATAATGAAGCTGCTATGCTGGTGATACTGATGGAGTTATTGCAAACACATTTTCAAAGGCTTTTTTTTTCTAGTGATATCAAGAATAATATTTTTGTTTTTCTTTTTTTTTTTTTGGCCAAGTTACCACAACACCGTTGTCCCTTAGTTTTTAAGATCAAAGATACAACTATGTTGGTGTCCCTTGTCAATTTTACATTGTATTTTTTTAAATGTAACTGCCTACTCCCAAACTGTCATTTGAAGTAAAACGCATAGCCAAGTATTATTCTCCACATTTTTTTTTATTGTGCATTAAAAAAGAAAACAAATAAAATTAGACATGCTGTCTGCCAATAGAACGTAACCAAATAGTGCATTCTATGCATCCAAAAATGTAGAAAATATATACCAAATCAAATCATTATTCAACCAAAAAAAATGTCAAAGTAATAACTCCTAGGCCAATAATAACATTATCTCCTTCAATTCCGCAACATGTCTGGTCGACGAATGGCCGCTCAGAAACAAACTGAAAAGCACGAATCAACACTTGCCAAACTTCTACTAGCACGAAATTAGCAGAAGAAGCCCAAAGAGTGGCGCTAAAGAGCTGAAAAACCACTTAGTACGTCAGTACGTTTGTGTTTGTTGGCCGACCAATCCTTGCTGTTTGTATGCAAGACAAGTTTGGGCCAACGCCCTTCAGACAAAAGTCATTTTGTTGGCCAAAAATCCGATCGTGTGTACGAGGCTTAACAGGTTTTCTTCTAAGATTGCCCTGTATTTGGCTCCATCCATCTTCCCATCAACTCTGACCAGCTTCCCTGTCCCTGCAGAAGAAAAGCATCCCCACATGATGCTGCCACCACCATGTTTCACGGTGCGTATTGTGTGCAGGGTGATGTGCAATGTTAGTTTTCTGCTATACCTAGCGTTTTGCTTTTAGGCCAAAAAGTTTAATTTTGGTCTCATCTGACCAGAGCACCTTCTTCCGCATGTTTGCTGTGTCCCCCACATGGCTTCTCACAGATTGCAAACGGGACTTCTTATGGCTTTTTTTCAACAATGTCTGTCTTCTTGCCACTCTTCCATAAAGGCCAGATTTGTGGAGTGCACGACTAATAGTTGTCCTGTTGACAGATTCTCTCACCTGAGCTGTGGATCTCTGCATCTCCTCCAGAGTTAGCATGGGCCTCTTGGCTGCTTCACTGATTAATGCTCACCTTGCCTGGCCTGTCTTTTTAGGTAGACTTTATCCCTGACCTGTCTGGTGTGTTCCTTGTCCTTCATGATACTGTTTGTTCACTAAGGTTCTCTAACAAACCTCTGAGGGCTTCACAGAACAGCTGTATTTATACTGGAATTTAATTACACACAGGTGGACTCTATTTACTAATTAGGTGACTTCTGAAGGCAATTGGTTCCTCTAGATTTTAGTTAGGGGTATCAGAGTAAAGGGGGCTGAATACAAATGCAGATATTTATTTGTAAAAAATTTTGAAAACTATTTATCATTTTCCTTCCACTTCACAATTGTGTGCTACTTTGTGTTGGTCTTTCACATAAATTACATTTATATTTTTGGTTGTAAAGTGACAAAATAGGGCACATTTCAAGGGTTATGAATACTTTTTCAAGGCACTGTATATTTCCTGAATGACTCCCGTCAGGTTACATGCATAGAGCACTTAGGTTTAAGTGTTGTACTGAGGAGCCTATACATCCAAGAGGCACTTACGTGGCATTTAAGCGACAGCGTCCTTCTGGATCTAATTATAAAATCCAATTCAGAGCACTCTATGTATACTAAAATCGTATACAGTACTATGCAAAAGCTTTAAGCAGATGTGAAGAAATGAAAAGTAAGAATGCTTTCAAAAATATATTTTCTTTTTTTTTTTATCAATTAACAAAACGCAAAGTGAGCAAACAGAAGAAAAATCAGTCAAATCAATATTTGGTATAACTACTAGGGTTGCACAGAAATTTCGGCCACTGAAACATATCGGACTAAAATGGCGCTTTCGGCAAAAAGCCGAAAGATCATTTTTGCCGATACTGGCGCCGAAAATTCAATCCTGGGACGGGTGATCTGTCTATCAAAGTTCCCTGTAATCAAACAGCGCTGTAATCAAACAGGCGGTGGCTCTCCTCTCCCTTCACTGGCTGCAATGGGGACACTGGCTGCACAAACTGGGGACACTGGCTGCACTACTGGGGACACTGGCTGCACTACTGGGGACACTGGCTGCACTACTGGGGACACTGGCTGCACTACTGGGGACACTGGCTGCACTACTGGGGACACTGGCTGCACTACTGGGGACACTGGCTGCACTACTGGGGACACTGGCTAAGCTGCAATGGGGACACTGGCTAAGCTGCAATGGGGACACTGGCTGCCCTACTGGGGACACTGGCTAACCTGCAATGGGGACACTGGCTGCACCACTGGGGACACTGGCTGCACCACTGGGGACACTGGCTGCACCACTGGGGACACTGGCTGCACTACTGGGGACACTGGCTAAGCTGCAATGGGGACACTGGCTGCACCACTGGGGACACTGGCTGCACCACTGGGGACACTGGCTGCACCTCTGGGGACACTGGCTGCACCTCTGGGGACACTGGCTGCACCACCGGGGACACTGGCTGCACCACCGAGGACACTGGCTGCACCACCGGGGACACTGGCTGCACCACCGGGGACACTGGCTGCACCACCGGGGACACTGGCTGCACCACCGGGGACACTGGCTGCACCACCGGGGACACTGTCTGGACCACCGGGGACACTGTCTGGACCACCGGGGATACTGGCTGCGCTGTACTGGGGACACTGGCTGCGCTGTACTGGGGACACTGGCTGCACTACTGGGGACACTGGCTGGCTGCATCTGACGGGCACTGGTGAGGCTGCATTGATCTCTTGTATCATGTCCACAGTCTCTGACTCTCTGACCATGTTCCCAGGCTCTGACCATCTCCTGTACCGTGTCTTCAGTCTCTGACCATCTCCTGTACCATGTCCTCAGTCTCTGACCATCTCCTGTACCATGTCCTCAGTCTCTGACCATCTCCTGTACCATGTCCTCAGTCTATGACCATCTCCTGTACCATGTCCTCAGTCTCTGACCATCTCCTGTACCATGTCCTCAGTCTCTGACCATCTCCTGTAGCATGTCTGCAGTCTCTGACCATCTCCTGTAGCATGTCTGCAGTCTCTGACCATCTCCTGTAGCATGTCTGCAGTCTCTGACCATCTCCTGTAGCATGTCTGCAGTCTCTGACCATCTCCTGTAGCATGTCTGCAGTCTCTGACCATCTCCTGTAGCATGTCCGCAGTCTCTGACCATCTCCTGTAGCATGTCCGCAGTCTCTGACCATCTCCTGTAGCATGTCCG
The DNA here is from genome assembly GCF_042186555.1 of Aquarana catesbeiana. NCBI lineage: Eukaryota > Metazoa > Chordata > Amphibia > Anura > Ranidae > Aquarana > Aquarana catesbeiana. The sequence goes on from NC_133329.1 coordinate 244,847,813, forward strand.
CAGTCTCTGACCATCTCCTGTAGCATGTCCGCAGTCTCTGACCATCTCCTGTACCATGTCCCCAGTCTCTGACCATTTCCTGTACCATGTTTTATCATGTTTGCTTTTCAGTTATGCAATTTTTTATACTTTACCGTTTACTGTGCTTTATTGTTAACCATTTTTTTGTCTTCAGGTACGCCATTCACGACTTTGAGTGGTTATACCAGAATGATGCCTGCAGGTTTAGGTATCATCTTGGTATCATTCTTTTCAGCCAGTGGTCGGCTTTCATGTAAAAGCAATCCTAGCGGCTAATTAGCCTCTAGACTGCTTTTACAAGCAGTGGGAGGGAATGCCCCCCACCGTCTTCCTTGTTTTTCTCTGGCTCTCCTGTCTCAACAGGGAACCTGAGAATGCAGCCGGTGATTCAGCCAGCTGACCATAGAGCTGATCAGAGACCAGAGTGGCTCCAAACATTTCTATGGCCTAAGAAACCGGAAGCTACGAGCATTTTATGACTTAGATTTCGCCGGATGTAAACAGCGCCATTGGGAAATTGGGGAAGCATTTTATCACACCGATCTTGGTGTGGTCAGATGCTCTGAGGGCAGAGGAGAGATCTAGGTTCTAATAGACCCCAATTTTTTCAAAAAAGAGTACCTGTCACTAACTATTGCTATCATAGGGGATATTTACATTCCCTGAGATAACAATAAAAATGATTTAAAAAAAAAAATGAAAGGAACAGTTTAAAAATAAGATAAAAAAGCAAAAAAAAATAAATTAAAAAAAAAAAAAAAAAAACCACCCCTGTCTCCCCCTGCTCTCACGCTAAGGCGAACGCAAGCATCGGTCTGGCGTCAAATGTAAACAGCAATTGCACCATGCATGTGAGGTATCACCGCGAAGGTCAGATCGAGGGCAGTAATTTTAGAAGTAGATCTCCTCTGTAAATCTAAAGTGGTAACCTGTAAAGGCTTTATTTAAAGGCTTTTAAAAATGTATTTATTTTGCTGCCACTGCACGTTTGTACGCAATTTTAAAGCATGTCATGTTTGGTATCCATGTACTTGGCCTAAGATCATCTTTTTTATTTCATCAAACATTTGGGCAATATAGTGTGTTTTAGTGCATTAAAATTTAAAAAAGTGTGTTTTTTCCCCAAAAAATGCGTTTGAAAAATCGCTGCGCAAATACTGTGTGAAAAAAAAAAATGAAACACCCACCATTTTAATCTGTAGGGCCTTTGCTTTAAAAATATATATAATGTTTGGGGGTTCAAAGTAATTTTCTTGCAAAAAAAAAAAATTTTTCATGTAAACAAAAAGTGTCAGAAAGGGGGCTATGTCTTCAAGTGGTTAGAAGAGTGGGTGATGTGTGACATAAGCTTCTAAATGTTGTGCATAAAATGCCAGGACAGTTCAACCCCCCCCCCCCAAATGACCCCATTTTGGAAAGTAGACACCCCAAGCTATTTGCTGAGAGGCATGTCGAGTCCATGGAATATTTTATATTGTGACACAAGTTGCTGGAAAGAGACAAATTTTTTTTTTTTTTTTGCACAAAGTTGTCACTAAATGACATATTGCTGAAACATGCCACGGGAATATGTGAAATTACACCCCAAAATACATTCTGTTGCTTCTCCTGAGTACGGGGATGCCACATGTGTGAGACTTTTTGGGAGCCTAGCCTCGTACGGGACCCCGAAAACCAAGCACCACCTTCAGGCTTTCTAAGGGCGTAAATTTTTGATTTCACTCTTCATTGCCTATCACAGTTTCGGAGGCCATGGAATGCCCAGATGGCACAAAACCCCCCAAAATGACCCCATTTTGGAAAGTAGACACCCCAAGCTATTTGCTGAGAGGTATAGTGAGTATTGCAGACCTCACTTTTTGTAACAAAGTTTTAAAAATTGAAAAAAGAAAAAAAATATTTTTTCTTGTCTTTCTTCATTTTCAAAAACAAATGAGAGCTGCAAAATACCCACCATGCCTCTCAGCAAATAACTTGGGGTGTCTACTTTCCAAAATGGGGTCATTTGGGGGGGTTTGTGCCACCTGGGCATTCCATGGCCTCCGAAACTGTGATAGGCAGTGAAGAGTAAAATCAAAAATTTACACCCTTAGAAATCCTGAAGGCGGTGATTGGTTTTCGGGACCCCGTACGCGGCTAGGCTCCTAAAAAGTCTCACACATGTGGTATCCCCATACTCAGGAGAAGCAGCTAAATGTATTTTGGGGTGCAATTCCACATATGCCCATGGCCTGTATGAGCAATATATCATTTAGTGACAACTTTGTGCAAAAAAAAAAAAAAAAATTGTCACTTTCCCGCAACTTGTGTCAAAATATAAAATATTCCATGAGCTCAACATGCCTCAAAGAAAATAGATTGGGGTGTCTACTTTCCAAAATGGGGTCATTTGGGGGGGTTTTATGTCATCTGGGCATTTTATGGCCTTCAAAACTGTGATAGGTAGGGAGGAGTAAAATCAAAAATTTACGCCCTTAGAAATCCTGAAGGCAGTGATTGGTTTTCAGGGCCCCGTACGCGGCTAGGCTTCCAAAAAGTCCCACACATGTGGTATCCCCGTACTCAGGAGAAGCAGCTGAATATATTTTGGGGTGCAATTCCACATATGCCCATGGCCTGTGTGAGCAATATATCGTTTAGTGACAACTTTTTGTAATTTTTTTTTTTGTCATTATTCAATCACTTGGGACAAAAAAAATTAATATTCAATGGGCTCAACATGCCTCTCAGCAATTTCCTTGGGGTGTCTACTTTCCAAAATGGGGTCATTTGTGGGGGTTTTGTACTGCCCTGCCATTTTAGCACCTAAGAAATGACATAGGCAGTCATAAATTAAAGGCTGTGTAAATTCCAGAAAATGTACCCTAGCTTGTAGACGCTATGACTTTTGCGCAAACCAATAAATATACACTTATTGACTTTTTTTTACCAAAGACATGTGGCCGAATACATTTTGGCCTAAATGTATGACTAAAATTGAGTTTATTGGATTTTTTTTATAACAAAAAGTAGAAAATATCATTTTTTTTCAAAATTTTCGGTCTTTTTCCGTTTATAGCACAAAAAATAAAAACGGCAGAGGTGATCAAATACCATCAAAAGAAAGCTCTATTTGTGGGAAGAAAAGGACGCAAATTTCCTTTGGGTACAGCATTGCATGACCGCGCAATTAGCAGTTAAAGCGACTCAATGCCAAATTGTAAAAAGTGCTCTGGTCAGGAAGGGGGTAAATCCTTCCGGGGCTGAAGTGGTTAAGTATTCCTAATTTCCATCATTTTTACACACCTGCCTAAAACTTTTTGCACATTAAGACATATATACAACTTCCAAAAATGCTACTTATTATTATTACCTGAAAAAATAAACTGTGTGCATTTCCATACATAAATCAATTAAAAAATACTGCAACATATAAAATGTTCAGTGCAGGAAAAAAAATGGTTTTAGTTGATATACTACACTATAGTACTCTTTTTGTGTATCCATTTGAGCCTGTTATACCGAAAACCAGAGCATTTGTTGAAGTGAAGTCAGAACTTTTGTTATCCCAGGTCAATATGTTCTGGTGATTGATCTAAAATGCACTGAGCAGAGTGTAGCACAATGTTAATCTGGAGAATCTCTGTCTCTGTCTCTGTCTCTGTCTCTGTCTCTGTCTCTGTCTCTCTCTCTCTCTCTCTCTCTCTCTCTCTCTATCTATCTATCTATCTATCTATATATAGATATATATATATATATATCTATATATCTATATATATATATATATATATAGATATATATATATATATATATAGATAGGATTGAATGAAAAAGCACTTTTTCGTTTAGAAGATGAAGAGAAACATTTGAAAAAGTTGTTTTGCCCTGGCTATTTTGTATCTCCTTCACCAACACAGTATATGGGATTTTAAGTGTTAAATGCACTCTGTGAGATTCAACTTCTTGCAAAATTTGAATAAAAGCTGAGATATGAACAGACAACAGAATCTGGATCGCTTACTATACAGTATCTTGTACTGCTCTTCGATTCCTCCTCCTGACGTGTATCATCATCATTACTTTTTCAAGGGATAGAGGGCAGGTTTTCACACAGAACTTAAAGTGATTGTAAAGGTTTGTGTGTCTTGTTTGTTATTTTACAAAAAAAAAAAAATGTCATACATACAAGGGTTTTGCACGGAGCAGCCGGGATCTTCCTTTTCTGGGGTGTCTCGGCGGCACTCCTGGCTCCTTCTCTTCATCGGGTGCCCCCACAGGGAAACGCTTTCCCTGGGGGCACTGGTGCGGACGAGTTCCCGAGTCTGTGTCCATTGACACAGACAGCAGGACTCTGCCCCTCCCCCGGCTCCCATGTCACTGGATTTGATTGACAGCAGCAGGAGCCAATGGCTCCTGCTGCTATCATTGTATCCAATGAGGACCCAAGAACACAGCTGGAGCTGCTAGGCTCGTGCTCCTGACCACGGCTGAGGCTGCTGGGCTCGTGCTTGCCCGACCTGATCTTTAGTGGCAGAAGCTCTAATCCCACACTGAGCTGTCAGCTGCGGCTTCGCTGTGTGGGCAGGTGCAGAGGACATGTCTGTCAGTGGAAGCCCCATAGTAACTCTATGGGTGACGTCTCTTCCTATTTGTTTCACAGCGTCGGACGTGTACTCAGCAGAGCTGCTGCTGCTGGAGATCGGGTCAGATCGCCTGCAGAAAAAGTATGGATACACGCGTTTTTTTTTCTTCACAGGGCTAGAGCGGTTAGTGTTAGAATGTTGATGGCTGTAGATGCAGGGATTTTAGTTTTTGCATGGACTTTCCCTGGGGGCACCGGTGCGGACGAGTTCCCGAGTCTGTGTCCATTGACACAGACAGCAGGACTCGGCCCCTCCCCCGGCTCCCATGTCACTGGATTTGATTGACAGCAGCAGGAGCCAATGGCTCCTGCTGCTATCAGTGTATCCAATGAGGACCCGAGAACACAGCTGGAGCTGCTGGGCTCATGCTCGCCCGACCTGATCTCCAGTGGCAGAAGCTCTAATCCCACGCTGAGCTGTCAGCTGCGGCTTCGCTGTGTGGGCAGGTGCTAGTGTTAGAATGTTGGTGGCTGTAGATGCAGGGATTTTAGTTTTTGCATGGACTTTAACTACTCAATAGTCATACCAAACCTTTATCCTTTCATTACCATTATACACCACAAGGTTCATAGCATACATCAAGCAATTTGGAACTCTCTTTATAATATTTATGCAATTCCTTATAGAAAATAAGCTTTATGTATATTAACCAGTGGCGGCTGGTGAAGTTTTAGGATGGGGGGGCGCCAGACCCCGCCCTTCCTTTTTGACCCCTCCCACTTGGTGAAAATGGGCGTGGTTTCTGCGAAATAGTGGGCGTGGCTCTAAGGTGGTGTGGTTAGCGTCTGAGATGAACGAGGAATGGAGGGAGAGGGACAGCAGGCCTAGATCCTACACAACAATAGAAATCTGTATTCTAGAAAGTTTAACAATCGGCAGATAAAGATACTCCAAACACCTGGTGTTAGCACTTCAATCACTTCAATCATCCCGGCACCATGGTTGTTATGGTGTCAGGATGATTGAAGCGCATCATTTCTATTATTACATTGTAATATAAAATTAAATCATTCAACTCGCCATAATGCAGAATCAGTGGGAGCCCCGAGTGTGTCACTAGCCACGTCGCCTACAACCAGATGCCATCAGGCGTCCCCAGCAGTCCGTCCTTACATCAGGTGCCCCCAGCGGAGTCCCTCCTTACATGCAGCCTGTGTCACATCAAATGCAGCCTCTGTCCCATAAAATGCAGCCTCTGTCCCCCCAAATGCAGCCTCTGCCCCCCCCAAATGCAGCCTCTGCCCCCCCCAAATGCAGCCTCTGCCCCCCCCCCCCAAATGCAGCCTCTGTCCCCCCCCCAAATGCAGCCTCTGTCCCCCCCCAATGCAGCCTGCCTGTGTCCCATTAAATGCAGCCTCTGTTCCCATTAAATGCAGCCTCTGTTCTCCCAAATGCAGCATGCCTGTGTCCCATTAAATGCAGCCTCTGTCCCCCCAAATGCAGCCTCTGTCCCCCCAAATGCAGCCTCTGTCCCCCCCAAATGCAGTATGCCTGTGTCCCCCCCCCAAATGAAGCCTCTGCCCCCCCAAAATGCAGCCTTTGTTCCCCCCAAATGCAGCATGCCTGTGTCCTATTAAATGCAGCCTCTGTCCCCCCAAATGCAGCATCTGCCCCCCCAAATGCAGCATGCCTGTGTCCCCCCCCCCCAAATGCAGCATGCCTGTGTCCCCCCCAAATGCAGGAAGCCTCTGTCCCCCCCAAATTCAGCCTCTGCCCCCCCCAAAAGCAGCCTCTGCCCCCCCAAAATGCAGCCTCTGTCCTCCCTCCCCAAAATGCAGCCTCTGCCCCCCCCCAAAATCCAGCCTCTGTCCCACCCCAAATACAGCCTCTGTCCCCCCCCCCAAATTTTTTTTTTTTTTATACTTTTTTTTTTTTTGCTGCCTGGAGGGGGGGGCGCCCCGGCGCCCCCTATGGACGGGCCGCCACTGATATGAACCCTTACGTTACCCTATTTTTTTTTTTTTATCCAGTATTCCTTCATTACCCTCAAGCATCACAAGATCCTTAATCATACATTGTTGCAATAAAATTTTTTTCATAGAATGCCATACTGCAAAAATATTTTTAACACCGTAATTGCAATCATCTACAATTTTGTATTGAAATGCATGAACAGATAAAGTAATATGAATAAAAAAAGGAGAAAAGAATTAATATGGGAACGCCTATGTTGAAACTCAAAACTAAACAATAAAACCATTTCAATCTTTGACCTTCAACCCCTTGGAAACCATAGTATGAAGTCTATAAATCCATTTAGTTTCCTCCCGAGTTATTTTATGTTTAAAGTTTCCCACTCTACAATCACTCTTGATTTTTTTTCCATGCCCTAAAATTGTAATCCTTCTGGATTCCCATTTTGAAATTTGGTGAAAGGAGCTGAAATATTATGGTTTTTGATAACCTTTTTAAAATTATTTACATGCTTACTAACTCTTTTAGCTAAGGTTCTTGTTGCACAGCCCACACACTGCAAGCCACAATGACATTGCAGCATGTGTACAACCCCTGAGGTATTATAGGACATTTAATTGACTAATAGAATATCCTCTGTCATTTGAGAAAAAAGATCCCCTAAACCTTTTATTAACTCCCTTCACCAGAAAGACTTCCTAGCCTTTGTGGAAAGCAAGGATGTGTATCTTTGCACCTTTATTTTGTGGCCCTAACATTTAGCCTCTTTTACTCTTTGGCTGTTAATCAAAATGCTGGCCATGCTGTGCTTGTAGGGCAACCCCCATTGTTGGATACCTACACTTCCTCCTGCTGAAGGAACGGACAGCATAAGCACTGGTGAACATCAAATTCTTGCCTGTCCAGACAGAAGTTCAGATGCTTCCTGAACCTTCAGAAATCAGTATTGGAACAACATTGTTGGAAATATCTGGATTTAGTTCTAGACAGGGCTCAGACAGGAGTTTCTCCGCTCAGGCACCCTGATGGTGCAGGAGACTTGAATGTCAGAGGAACGTTCCTCCATTCTTTGAGCTTCAGGTGGTTTGGCTTTTGGCTATCCCTGCAGCACTGGGCTGCCTGACTGGGGGGGGTCATCTGGCAGTGACATAGCATACGTCAACCATCAGAGATGGACTAGAAGTCTAGCCACAACCAGAGGGGTAGACTGAATCCAGTCCTTGGTGAACTGTGTTCCAGCCTTTTTCACATTTACATCCCAGACATGGAAGTTAGGCAGGCATACTTTCTCTGCTGGCAGTACCTGGATCCAGGGTAGTGGTCTCCACATCCAGAGGTGATCCAAGACCTGTGCCACAGGTTGGTGATGTCAGACTTGGACCTCCTGGCTTCCAGATTAAACAAATTTGCTTTGTCTTAGTCAATTCATTGATCGACTTTGGTAGAACCAGCAATTCAAATTTTTACACGAGGCCATATCACTATTAATAATCACTGGGTTTTCCCGCCTAGGATGGCTCCCGCCGGGAGAACACAATAGCTCAGTGGTAGGGATTCCCCCATCAACACTGACCCATAGTTGCAGGAATGAAAATTGGATCATCTCTAGCCTGCCTTAATCTGCTTTTCTTGACACTTAAAAAAGAAAAAAAAGAAACCCCCTTTGGACCCCGTTAGGAACATTCTCCTTTTTTACTTTCACCCATGAGGTGGTGTTTCTGTAGTCATCACCTCTGTGAGGTGAGTTTCTAAGCTGGTAGCCTTATCCTGGAACAAACCCTGCCTGGTCTACTTAAGGACGAAGTAGTGTTGAGGCCCAGAACTTCCTTCCTGTCAAAGGTAGGTTTGGCCCTAAACCTCAACCAGGACATTGTTCCTCTGTCACTCTATCCGACTTGATCTCATCTCCTCAAAAAGAGATTTCCCTCCATTGCCTGGATGTAGTTTGGGCTGTAAGAGTCTACTGCTTAGCCGTTGCTTCCTTCAGAAAAACTGAGTCTCTCATTGACCTGGATGGTCCCTGCAAGGGTGTACCAACTTGTTACACCTTCCCTCTATTAAGCCCCTTTCACACTGGTATGACACGACTTGGCCCTGCGACATGTGTCTGACTTCAATGAACGGGGATCCAACTTTGATCCCCGACAATGCAGGCACTTTGTGTCTGGCATGAATCTTTACACAAATGGAAATTTGTTCCTCTTGTGGGACTTTAAAGGGAGAACCTACTCTGGAGTAATAAAGAGTGTAAAAAATTTTTTTGTAATGAAGTTTTTATTGGGTGTAGATCTAACAAGTCTACGATGCACAAAGGTGGATGTACAGGGAAATACAGGATGCGTAATACAGACAAAATATGCAATACAATATATGAAATACACAATCACTGGACTCCGTTACATATGGTACACACATACGGGGAGTACCTGACGCGCTTCGATATATACTCTTCTTCAGGGGTGTCTGATTGTCTGATTGGAGAAAGTAGAAACAGAAGTATGTCATATAGTATTGCTTGAGGGCATATATAGATTACTGCATCCACTTAAAAACTTTTAAAGCAAAGGCTGGAGGGGACATATCGCCGCTAAACACTGAATATGTGCTCGCTCCTGGTCCAGATTGGGCAGTGCCGGCTCCACCTATTTGCCCCGCAGGATCTTGTTCATCCTGCACCAAACCACTACTTTCAGATTGGAGTTCCACCCCAGGACCTTTATTATACCCACTGGTGTCTTTGGCGCCCTCTGTTGGAGAATGCCCCCTGGTGGCTCTGCTGGGACCCGGCATATGACCTGCCCAATCTGGACCAGGAACAAGCACATATTCAGTGTTTAGCGACAATATGTCCCTTCCAGCCTTTGCTTTAACTGTTTTTAAGTGGATGCAGTAATCTATATATGCCCTCAAGCAATACTATATGACATACTTCTGTTTGTACTGTCTCCAATCAGACACCCCTGAAGAAGAGTATATCTCGAAACGTGCCAAGTACTCCCTTTATGTGTGTTCCATATGTACCAGCGTCCAATTATTGTGTATTTCATATTTTGTATTGCATATTTTGACTGTATAACGCATCCTGTATTCCCCTGTACATGCACCTTTGTGCATCGTAGACTTGTTAGATCTACACCCAGTAAAAACTCATTTTCATTACAAAAATTTTTTTTACACTCTTTATACTTCTTATTACTCCAGAGTAGGTTCTCCCTTTAAAGTCCCGCAAGAGGAACAAATTTCCATTTGCTCAGCTTATTGGGGATGTGGGTTAACCCTACTCTCTAGACCAAGTCGGCACCACCCCTATAAATTCCACAGTATGAATCTTTAGGGGGAACTCCACACCAAATTTGAAAAAAGAAAAACAGCATGGGTTCCCCCTCCAAGAGCATATGAGGCATTTCGGTCTGATATGGATTTTAGGGGAACCCCCACGGCGAAAAAAACAGCGTGGGGTCCCCCCGAAATCCATACCAGCCCCTTATCCGAGCACGCAACCCAGCAGGTCAGGAAAGTTTGTGGGGACGAGTAAGCGCCCCCCCCCCCCCCCAAACCGTACCAGGCCGCATACCCTCAACATGGGTTAGGTGCTTTGAGGCAGGGGGGCCCCCCTTACCCAAAAGCACCTTGTCCCCATGTTGATGAGGACAAGGGCCTCTTCTCGACAACCCTGGCCATTTGTTATCAGGGTCTGCGGGCGGGGAGCTATCAGGAACAATGAATCAGACCGAGACAGAAGTATAGTTAAATCACACTTGTTTAATAATAATAATAAGGTAAACAGAGTAAGCGTAGTCAAAACAAGCCAGAGTTCAGTAACCGGATCGGGTAGTCAGCCAAGCAGATGTCAGAGAGCCAGAGATAAATGTAGTAGTACAGCAAGCAAGATCAGGAGCCAGAAGGAACGTCAGCTGAGCAAGTCAACAGGAACGCAGAGGAAAATCTGTGATGTTGACAAAGGCGAAGGCAGAGATCAAGTGAGCTGGATGACTTTAACTAGGCAGGACTGACGAGCAGAATCAACAGCTGGGTAACTGTGGAGAGAGATGGGAGTTGGCAATTAGCCGACAGCTGAACGGCCAGCTCAGAGAAGGAAGGGATGAGCCCTGCCCTGACAGGAGCTTATCGGAATCTGGAAGCCCCCTTTAACAAGGGAACCCCCAGATCCCGACCCCCCCCCCATGTGAATGAGTATCAGGTACGTTGTACCCCGTACCCATTCACCTAAAAATGTGTGTCAAAAATAAAACATTTCACATGTTTTTAAAGTAATTTATTAAGGCAGCTCCGGCGTCTCTTCCGATCTCTTCTCCCCTCTCCGGCTCTACTGCCTCCTCTGCTGACGTCGTCTGCCTCTGCCGGTTCTTCTCTGCTGATGTCTTCTAGCCCTCTCCGGTTCTTCTCCCTCTGTCCACTGTCTTCTGCCTCTGCTGGGTCTTTTCCACTATCTTCTCGCTCTTTTGCCGGGTCTTCTCTGCTGTCTTCTCTCTCTGTTCTTCTGATGTTGACTCAACGCTCTCTTCCGCTCTATTGCTGGGTGCGAGGTGTGCCACTACTTATATTGGCATGGGGTGGGGTCGCCAGGTGACATCATCTAGAGGCCCCACCCCTTATGATGTCACCGCCCTGGGGCATGATGGGGCGGTGACGTCATAAGGGATGACCCTGCCCCATGCCATATAAGTAGCGCACTCAGCATTGGAGCGGGAGAGGGGGTCGAGTCAACATCGGAAGAAGAACAGGGAGAAGACAGCAGAGAAAGGCAAAAGAGCAAGAAGATGGTGGAGGAGACAGTGGACAGAGGCAGAAGAACCAGAGAGGGCTAGAAGACATCAGCGCAGAAGAGCCGGAGAGGGGAGAAGAGATAGGAAGAGACGCCAGAGCTGCCTTAAAAAATTACTTTAAAAACCTGTGTACTGTGTTTTATTTTTGACACTTTTTTTTTATGGTGAATGGGTAGGGGTACAATGTACCCGATACTCATTCACATAGGGTGGGGGGCCAAGATCTGGGGGCCCCCTTGTTAAAGGGGGCTTCCAGCTTCTGATAAGCCCCCAGCCCGCAGACCCCGACAACCAACAGCCAGGGTTGTCGGGAAGAGGCCCTTGTCCTCATCAACATGGGGACAAGGTGCTTTTGGGTGGGGGGGGGGGGTGCAGGGCCCCCCTGCCTCAAAGCACCTACCCCATGTTGATGGCATGTGGCCTGCTACAGTTCAGGAGGGGGGGGCGCTTGCTCGTCCCCACCCCCTTTCCTGACCTGCTGGGCTGCGTGCTCGGATAAGGGTCTGGGATAGACTCCACACTGTTGTCGGCGTGAGGGTTCCCCTTAAAAGCCATACCAGACCGGAGGACCTGGTATGCTCTTCGAGGGGGAAGCCATGCCGTTTTTTTTTTTTTTTTTTTTTTTTTTAATTTGGTGTGGAGTTCCCCTTCAAGATCATCAGAACACAAGTCGCATGCCAAAGTCAGATCAGTTAAGACAGCGATCTGACTTTGATCCAACTTCAGTGATATTCAATGGGCTGAAGTAGGATCAAAGTCTGACCAAAGTAGCGCAAGGACTACTTTGAAGTAGGCACGACTTGAAGTCGTACTAATATGAATGGTTGTCATAGGAAATTATGGGGAATGACTTGTCATGCAACTTTGCAGTCCCAAGTCGTAGGACAAGTCGTACAAGTGTGAAAGGGGCCTTACTCAGACACTTTTTCAAGCTTATGATCTCAAGGATTATGTTCTACTCTTTCCTGTCAATGCACACTCTATTGGGCCTATGAATGCTTCTTAGTATTTACTACACTATATGCTATATTAAGCTACTATTGTATATCCCAGATTTGCTGGGCTGTCCCGTATCTTTCTTCCCACATATTCTCTAAGTTTTTCCAAGTGGATGTTCAGACCTCATCTGATGCCAGCATTGAATGTGAATTTTTGCAGGCAACTCATTGAGCTGGAAGCAGTCCCCAAGTTTGTTTGGATTTTTGTAGTTCCTGTTAAATCTTTTTTCTATTGAGGAACACAGACCCCACCGCCGTGTTTATGACCATGCTTTCCGTACTGATTTGCTACAAAACTGATACATGCATTGCTGATAGTAGGAGGGGTTATCCTAGATTGCCTTATAGTGTTTTTTTTTTATCTTCCTGTAGGCAGTAGTATAACCTGAAGGTTAAGACTTCCTGTGTCCCTCGGTGAACTCCAAGAAAAAGATTTTACAATGAGTACAAAAATCCTATTTTTGCAAGCAGTGCCTAAGTTTGATTTGGTATCAGCCTTTTGCAGTCTCAGTACAGCATAGCTCAGATTGTAGGAGGGAATGGAACACAAGTAGCCACTCCTGTTGCAATGCAAAGAGGAGAGGACAGAATGATGGGAAGATGGGTTCATTAGTGTGCTGGGGTGGGACAGGGGTGGGGAGGAGATCTGTAAGTGTTACAGAACTGTAGTAGATGTGACAAAGCTGTGTAAATCTCAGAATTGGATGGAGAGAAACAGTCTTTGGTAGGTAAATCTTTATGGGCTTTTTTTTACTAAAGGCAAATTTGCTGTTTACTTTGCAAGCAAATTTTCTCTTATGCCTAATGTGAAAACTCGCCTTGAAAAGAATACCCCATCAGGTGCAAGGAAAATGAATTATTTAAAAAAAAAAATAAATAATATATATATATATGACTGGCGTGGCGGTGATCAGGGACACTGTGAGTGGACACCAGTGATTGGGCATAGTGACTGACAGCACTGACCTACAGTGATTATCAGAGCAGCCAGCAATTGTGCATGATCAGCTCCACAGCGGTACAATGTCACATTCGTAACACATTTATTCTGGTGACCGTATGTTAAAAAAATCCATTCATGATGCCATTGTTTACTATTTTGATGGCTGTGATTGGTCACAGCTATCACATTGTACAGAGCTGCTGTGATTGACTCTGTATAATGTGATTACTCTGTCCAATCACAGTAGTAAGTAATGGCATCATGAATAAAAGCAATTGTTTATTTAACTACTATTTTGTAAATAAACAGCGATGGAATGTGAATACTGTTATAAATGGACAGCACATTGAAATAAAGCCCAAAAAACTGTTTAAGTGAAGAAAAAAAAATTATATATATATATATATATATATATATATATATATATATATATATATATATATATATATATATATATATATATATATAATATAGTGTGTAGTGTTAGTGGACAAAGACATAGGAAGCAGACAAAATTTACCTCCACCATAACAGGTAAACATTATGAGATTGATATATCTTTTTTCTTGAGACTCTACCGATGTGTACCTTTTTAGAATGTACCTGTGGGAAACCGTATGTGGGTAGAACCACAAGACGTTTAAGGGACAGGCTGAAAGGGCACGTCTACAATATCAGGCGTGGATATAAACATCATAGTCTCTTGTCACACTTCAGAAAGTACCATGCCAGAAACCCTAAAGAGTTGAAATTTGCTGGTATTAATAAAGCAAAATTACAATGGAGAGGTTGTAACAAAAAAGGAGAGGTATCCTTAACTTTATTTACTGTTCATTTATTTTTGGCAATACACACGTTTTCTTAAGATTATTTATAAGTTTGGTATATTATTTTTATTGTTTACTACTGGACACGTGATCTCTGTGGTCACAGCGATCACATGTGGTCAGGGCCAATTACAGCGACATAGTACCCCGATCAGTAATTCGCTGTGTCCTTTACAGATCGCGCCACTGCACGCCTCCGGACACATCCTCCCAGAACAACTCCAAAAAGTGTCATGACCTATATCTTCTTTCCATTCTTATTTTCCTGCTTTCCATTTAGACATATCTTGAATTGCATTGTCCACACACTTTGGAGGTATAAAATCTGGGCTCTGTTTTACACCCACATGGACACTCCCAAGAGAGCTAGAATTAAATTAGATTAAAAAAATATCTTTTGTATGTCTAGGCACTGTGCACCATCCTATTAATAGGAGGCTGTATAATAGGAGTTTCTCATATGTGCAGGTAAGGGATATCATGTGGCCACATTATCACTTTAGTAGGCAAACAGTCTCTCCAGAGCAGGGGTATTCAACCACTTTGTGAAAGCTGGTTCAGTGATAACTGTAACATCCTTATGCAGGAACATTTACATAGTTCAGTGGCCATTAACGCCTATATGCAATATAACAACCCCACAACGTGACCAGGTTGATAGTCTTGACTCAAATTGATCTGATGCTCTGAGCCCAGACCAGCTGTTGTATCTTTTGCACACACTTCTTGCAAGGTACCAAATAGATACTGTATGAATCATAGCAATGTTTCTTTCTGATAGGTGTGCTTTTCAGGAAGGGATCTACTACTGTACAACACTACAGCATGTGCTCTTCAGGATGGGAGCTATCCCAACTGCCACATTACAACACTACAAAAACAAAAGGATTAATACATTATTGAGGTAGATTTAAATATGCGTCTAAATCTTTCCTCTGAAGCCTGATCCGCTTTTGGATTATGCTTCAGAGGCTACTGACAGTGGCGAGGAAGTGATGTGACGCCTCCACACCACCTGTTTTAACCTCATTTATGCTGGCAAACCCGCTGCAGCCCCATACATGGCTTGCAGTTGCGGGGCATTTGCAGCGCTTACCCATTTGCTTGAATGTGTAGCAACCATGGCATGTAAACATCCCCGTCCACTGCCTAGTGCAGCTTAAGGTGGGAGAAGTTGGCTGGAGGCAAAAACACAGTTCAAATGAGCATTGCTGCCCCCCAACTGCAAGTCTAAGACCCCATTCACACTATGAGATTTTCAGCAGATTTTTGTCTTCAGATTTACCAAAACCATATAATATGAGGTCAAACGTTAAGAGTTTAAATTTGTATGCAATCAGGCAGGCCCTTGCACTACATGGTTTTGGTAAATCTGAAGTAAAAAAATCTGCAGAAAATTTGATGCTGCATACACACGATCGGAATTTCGGCCCGCAAAAGACTGATGAGAGTTTTTCGTTGGAAAATGCGACCATGTGTATGCTCTATCGGACTTTTTCTGGCCTAATTCCAGCCAGCAAAAGATTGAGAGCATGCTCTCAATTTTTCGGTCAGGAAAAGTCCCTATCCGAAAATGCGATCGCCTGTGGCAATTCTGAAGCGCAAAATTCCTATGCATGCTCGGATACAATTCAACGCATGCTCGGAAGCATTGAACTTAATTTTCTCGGCTCGTCGTAGT
This sequence comes from Aquarana catesbeiana, assembly GCF_042186555.1. Taxonomy (NCBI): domain Eukaryota; kingdom Metazoa; phylum Chordata; class Amphibia; order Anura; family Ranidae; genus Aquarana; species Aquarana catesbeiana. The sequence continues at coordinate 244,863,606 of NC_133329.1, forward strand.
GTTGTACATCACCGCGTTCTTGACAGTCGTAAGTTCAGCAAACTTTTTTTGCGTGACCGTGTGTATGCAAGGCAAACTTGAGCGGAATCCCTTTTGGAAAAGCCATCATATCTTTTTCCGACGACAAATCTGATCGTGTGTATGCGGCATAATAGTGTGTATGGGGCTTAAATTAAGCCTTATTGTGACAGAAAAAACAAAACACAATAGTCAATATACCTAAATAAAAGAATATATATGTATTTTGGCACCTTTTAGCTTTTTGCCAGTATTTAATGAACCACTTTAGAACTTATTTTTTTAACCACTTCCCGACTGGCGCGCGCCGATGCACGTCGGCAGAATGGCACGGCTGGGCAAATGGGCATACCTGTAAGTCCCATTTGAATTCCCCGCCGTGCCATTGCGTGCGTGCGCGCGCCGGCCGGGAGCTCCGTGAGTCGGGTCGCCTCACGGAGAGGACGAACTGCCTAGTGACAGTCTCACAGATCTCTGCTCCCTGTCATCAGGAGCAAAGATCAGTGACGTGTCACAGCTAGCCCATGTCCGAGGGACACACCTCATCCCCGATCACCGCATGAGCAGCGAGAAACCGAGGACGTCATATGACGCCCGCCCAGGATGGAAGATCCCATCTGCGGACGTCATATGACTATGGCCCCGTATTAAATGGGTAAATTCTGATGTTTTAGTTATCTTTTCATTTTAACATTTTATGTATATGTTAAAGTAGCAAATTTACAGTGTTTTCTCGTATATTTTAGATCGTGTTGGGATCTAAAAAAATGACCATTTTGCACTCTTGTGGTTGAGTTAATATACAGTATTTACGTTGTACCAATTGTTGCACACAATTGGATGTCCAAAAAAGTGTACAATCCCACAGATCTATAAAAATATTGTAATAAAAGCCTGGAACTCGTTATACCACAAGCCGCATTAAACTACTTTACTTGCCATTGTACATTTATAAAATACACACAGAACTTACTTGAAAAGCTAATATGTTTTTACAGTATAAAATGTTTTTGTCTTTAATCTTTTATTTTACTTCATTTAAGACAAAGGATGTACAAAAAGCTATGGAGGAGCAGAAATTTGAGGAAGCAATCCAGTTAAGGGGAAGGTAAGCCACATACCTTTTTGTAATATAAGTGAATTTTTAAAAATGCAATAAATATATTAAAGGGTAACTCAATTTTCGTGGAGAAAAAAATTGTAAATAAAGAAAAAATAATATAGCGTATACAATTGCGACATAAGTCATGTTGTAATTAAATGTTATTAAAAATTACTTTTCCTTTTCAATCTGCAGCTGCTGTAATTTTCTGAAAATGCAATATGGCTACCTGGAGGCGTTCTGTACACAAAATGTGTACAGACAGAACGTCCCCCAGAAACATAATTTCCTGCTTGTGTGATTGGCTCTCCAATTTTCCCAGAAGCCTGCACTAAGGTGCAATCAGATTTCAGGCATCCCCTGCAACAAAAAATGTAATTTTTGGTGAGCTACTCCCAATAGGAACACGTCTAAAGGGATGCAGGCCCAGCAGCTCTCCTCATTAGTGCCCTGAAGCTGCTGCAGCTGATTGATGACCATGAAACTACTCCCATTAGATTAAATACATATACATATATTCAGTATATATATATCACGCGTTGGGGGGGGGGGCTTGGTTTTTTTTTTTTTTTTTTTTTCTCAACAAAAGTGGAGTTGCACTTTAAGTCAATGTAACTGATATAATACAGTTTAATGGTAATTATTATATGATTATTATGTTATTTCAAAGGGTTAAGCATCCAAAACGTCTAGGAAGGATATGGTAGGATAGACATGGTTAAGAATTGAGTGGGCGGCTTGTGTTGTCTTAAAGTGGTTCTAAAGCCTTAAGTTTTTTTTACCTTAAGCATTAAGGTAAAAAAACCTTCTGTGAAAAAACAAACAAATGAAAGGGGTGTATGGCGCTACCTAATAGCCAAGGGCCCACAGGTGTGTATGGGGAGAGTGAGAGGACTGCACAATAAGTGTAAGCCTCACCGGCTTACTTCTCCTGAAACCCCAAACTAGGATAAAAAAATCAATACCTCATGTATAGGTATCCCTGTGAGGTATATGTAAATGTAATAATAAAGGGCATACGCACTGTCAGACGTGTAAGTGAGCTGCAGTGCAAGTGCACCCCTAATGTGGAAGGTAAAAAACACGATCCAAAATTACCTAGTATCTGTGTATGTGCTGGCCTGAAAAATAAAACTAAAAGAGTGGCATGTATATCCTAGCGACTACATACCACAAGTGCATAACAGGTGATACACACAGTACAACAAATATAAATGTTGATTCTAAGTGATATTACATCCAGCTGTCAAAATGAAAAATAAAAAAAATAAGCAAGTAAATATAAACAAGTGAAAACACATCCAAAAGAAAAAATTGTTTGTATCAGATGGTCACAGGTGTGTTAACCACATTATAGGCATGTAGCACAGTCTGAAAGCTTTAAACCACACTTCAAAGGCATATATACACCCGTATGCATAATAAGGAAGCAGTCCTCATATAAATTAATAAAAAACTGTTGGTATAAGGTGTAAATCTGGTAATGCACAGGTATATGGCAGAAAACCTATAGGTGACTTGAGGCCCCACCCCCTCATCACTGGCTTTGATTGACAGCAGTGGCTCCTGATGTCTCAGTAGACCAGGAAGTGAGGGGAGAGAAGAACTGCAGACTTGCACAACGCTGGATCGAATGAAGGCTCAGGTAAGTAAAAAGAGGTGAGGGGAGATGCTGATGCCTAAACGTTTTTTACCTTAATGCAAGGAATGTATTAAGGTTGAAATATTTAGGCTTTATAACTACTTTAAGGATAAGAGTTACATCCAGTAATATCAAGGGTGGTTACACCTACCCTTTTGTAGATAAAGGTAGCTGCAGCGGCCCCTATCAGACTTGGATCATTTACTGCTGTCCCCGCGTCTCAATGTATAGCGCCTCTTTTCGCTTCTCAGCTTCCTCAACCTCACTCTTGGACCGCTGTCCCCAGCGTCCCACTTCTACATGTTGTGCACACAAAGCTTCTCTCCAGCAGATGCAGACATAATTGGGGGCAACCAATATCCCTTTATAGAAGAAGGTCATTCAAACCAGTAGTTGAAATAAATGTTTTGTTTCTTCCGTCTGCTATTAAAGAAACAATAAAATCACAGCAGATGCAACTTCATCTTTCTTATTTAAAAAAAAAAGGGTAATAGTGTTTGTAAGTGCTAAAATTACCTTTTTAGGCTGGGTTCTCATATATGCGAATTGGACCGGCACACATGTGACTGCGGTCCGTTTTTGAAAAGGGTCCTGTGTGATTTTGGGTCCGGTTAAGGTGCAAATTCAAGTAAAAATTATAGTAAATAATTCTACTACCACATTTTTATTCCACAGGGTCTTTGCTTTTAGAAAATAAATAACGGCTGGGGTATTTACCTAATCTTCAGGCCTTTAGGTGCATTGAAACATGTGCAGAAAATTAAACTCATGTTAGTAAAAGACGTAAAAGGCATCAACCTAAAGTTTCTATGGTTACTTTCCCTTAAAAGATATTACACTGTTTGGTTCAATACAGGGCACTTTCACCCCCTTCCTACCCAGGCCAATTTTCAACTTTCAGCGCTGCCACATTTTGAATGACAATCGCGCGGTCATGCAACACTTTACCCAAATGAATTTTTTTATCATTTTCTTCACACAAATATAGCTTTCTTTTGATGGTATTTTATTATCACTGATGTTTTTGTTTATTTTTTACTAAACAGAAAAAAGTCTGAAAATTTTGTAAAAAATAAAAAAGTGTTTCTTAGTTTCTGTCAGTAAATTTTGTAAATAAGTAATTTTTCTCCTTCACTGATGTGCGTTGATGGGCACTGAGAGGCTGCACTGATGGGCACTGGTTAGGTGGTACTGATGAGGAGGCACTAATATGCTGCACTGTTGGCCACTGAAAGGCTGCAATAACTGGCATCACTAGTGGTCACTGATTGATGTCACTCCTGGGGCTTTCCTCTAATCAGGGCACTGATGATCAGTGCCCTGATTACCTGCCCTGGTCTCCCCTGCGAGGAGATACCGCTAATCGGCACTCCTCGCCACACACTTCCGCATTTACGTGTGACCGGCTGTGATTGAACACAGCCGATCACATGGTTAAAGAGCCGTGTCATCTCTCTTTAAAGAGATCAGGGTGTCTGTAAAGATCAGGATCGTCGCGCTGCGCTTGAAAGCGGCTGTTCTAGGGCACCGTCGTATGACATCCTCCCAGAATGAGAGCCGCACCGCTCCTTCGTCATTTGACAGTGGGCGGGTGGCAAGTGGTTAATTGCTTCTCGTCCGGGGCTTTTTATAAAATGACGTTCGGGCAAGAAGCCTATTGTTCTAGGAGGATGTTATATGACATCCTCCCGAGAATGTGCCTCGCATGGCCCATCGCACGAGTGGTCACAGCGGACACAGCAGATGAATAGTCAATGTACTGGTCCGTTCCCAGTAACACGTGATCGCTGTGACCAATCACAGCAGATCGCATGACAGTTGTAAGCCATGAATGGCTTCCTTTCATGCCATTCATTGTATACAATTGTGTTGCTGGCTATGATTGGTCACAGTGATCGCATGGTACAGACAGGGTCAATCACAGCCCATTTGTACCATGTTAGTTGTGGCCAATCACCGCTAATCACAATAATATGTCTTCACTGTCACTGAGTAAAAAAAATAAAATAAAGTACTGCTATAAGCAAACAGTATGTTAAAAAAAAAAAAATATATATATATATATATATATATATATATATATATATATATATATATATATATATATATATATATATATATATATATATATATATAACATTTTTTTGTACATACTGTCACCAGTCAGTGTCCCTGGTCACCACCACACCTGTTATGCTGACGCTGTACTGCACTGGTGACCGTATGTTAATAAGAAAAAGTGATAAAAAATGTTTTTTCGCCTTTCAGGAGAGCTCCTTAGAGAGAGCGTATCCACCTCTTCACAGGAAAAGTGACAACGCCCCTTTAAATTCAGCTGCTTCCACCATGCCATCAGTTTTAGTGTTTCCTCCACCATGCTCTGCACTGCTGGGGAACCAGAGGGGCTGAGCTCTCTCCAAGGTGGGGATTACAGGCAGTACCTTCAGTTTTCATACTCGAGATTAATTATTGGTGGGCCTTCCCATTTGCTGTGTAATTCACGCTGAAGCGCAAGTCACACTATCACTCCCCCCGTGCACATGGGAGGGGGGGTTGCTCCGATGCCTCTGCCGGTTTATAGAAGTGATAGTCTGCCGGCTGTTGTCGGCCCCAGGTGCTCGGTAGGGGGTGGGGGGGCGGGAGTGCTCAGACAGAGCATGTATGCCAGATCTAGGCATGTAAGCGCCGAGTCCGGGTGGCAGGTGACGTCGTTCCGGTGGGCGAAGACTTCCAGCGGGGCATAGCAGCACGTGGTTCCTGCTGCTGGAACGTAGGGGGAAGGGGCAGGTCATCTGGCCGGGGCTTCTTTCCACTCCTCGAGCATGGGAATGCCAGAAGGAGCAACCGTTAAAAGGAGCACAGGCGGCGGCTGCTGCAGCACTCGTGATGGAGGAGGCAGAGTCTCCAGCATCGATGGTGGATGCAGGCGCCCAGGCTCCTGGCCAGGACCAGGTAGGAGAGGTGCCAAGGCGCCTCTTTGCTTTCTTCACTAGGGTGTTTTGTTGGTGTGTGGTTAAAGCTATGCAGCTGTCTGCTATGGGGGCACTTTCCTATTAGTTCAGCACGGATGGGAGACTCTGGGGCACTTTGGAGTTTGCTTTGGACACCGTTTCTATCCATCTCTGTTCGTATTTGGCCAGTATGTCGCCCTAATAGTGGGTTTATTCTGCCTTATCGAAAGCCACCGACAAGTCAGAAAACTACCCTAATAGTGGGTTTATTCTGCCATATCGAAAGCCACCGACAAGTCAGAAAACTACAGAAAGAAAATGGCCCTTATGCAAGAACTAAGGGACTCATGGGCCAAACCGCTTTGCAGATCTTGCATCGCAGGTCTAGTAATGCAAGAGTCCACACAAGAGTGTAAGGAGCTCTTTTCCTCAGTAAGAAAGGAATTGGCAGAGACCCTAGGGACAGTGCGTTCCCTTATGAAGCAGCAGGTCCAGAGTTCCAGCCAATAACAGAGCTCCCAGTCCAGTCTTCCTCCTCTCACTTCTAGACCAATTGGTGGTCAGAGGAACAGAAAGAGGAAGAGGGCGTCCCGTCCTGTCTCTCCCCCCCCCCCCAACACCTCAACAATCGACTCAGGAAGACGGAGAGGGAAGAGGAGACAAACGTCTTGGATCAAACTAACGCTAGAAGAAGAATAAGCCCAGCTGTCATTACATGACAAAATGTACCAGGGGCTAAAGGAGACTAAACATTTTTCCTGTCCCTAAAGTTCTGACCGATACAATTTAAGGAGTGGAAGGATCCAGATCAGCCCTTATTAATTCTGCCAGGAGGGCCCTCTGACTTAAGACCTAGTCAGGGGACTCAGCATCAATAGTGAATTTGTGCTGCATTCCCTTTACCGGAGATCTGATGTTTGGACCAAAATTAGAGACCATTCTCGATAGAACGACGGATAAGAAGAAGGCATTTCCACAGAAAAAGGTGGTGCAACAAAGGAAGAATTTTCGTCCTTTTCAGCAAGCCCATAAGGAAAAAGATCAGGCTCAAAAAAGACCCTGGAACCCCCAGAGGGGGAGAGATAGAGGAGGGGTGCTCTTTAGACCTCCTGAGCAAAACTCAAAAAAGTAATGACGACCACCTGCCGGTAGGCAGAAGTCTGCAAGCTTTCCTGCCAGGTTGGTAAAAGGCAACAAAGAGCCTGTTTGTTCTAAATCTAATCAGTCGAGGCTACCAGGTAGAATTTTCAGACACCCCCAAGTCGTTTTTACATTACAAACCTTCCGAGGGATCAGGAGAAAGCCCTGGCTATGACGTCTCTTTTAAGAGAACTGATCCAACAGCGGCTTTTACTCCCAGATTTTTCTGGTCAAAAAACCATCTGTGAAATTTCCTCTGATTCTGAATTTGAAGATTCTGAACTAATCTATAAAGTACAAGACCTTCTTAGCAGAAGGCGGAATGGTCATTAAACCAAGAGTTATTCCAGACGATCACGGAAAGTTGGGGTCTTCCTCAGGTGGTCCTCTTTGCAAACCAAATAAATGGAAAAACATCAGCCGCCTTCTCTCTCCAGAGACAGGATCAAGCACTCGGCGTGGACGCGTTCGCTCACAAATGGGACTTCCCCTGTCTTACGCTTTCCCCCTCGTTTCAATTAATACCAAGAGTGTTGGCAAAGTTCAGAACAGAGTCCACGGATCTGATCCTAATTGCTCCCTATTGGCCGAAGAGACCCTGGTTCTCAACCTTAATGAATCTCTCAGCAAAACCTCCCTGGAGATTACTGATCGGGGAGGACCTTCTGGGTCATGGTCAAATTCTTCATCCAGATCCAGCGTACCTCAATCTAACCGCCTGGTTTCGGAGGAAGAAATTCTAAGGAAAAGGGGACTATCCGAAAAGCTCATCAACATCCTTCTAGCAGGTAGGAAGAAGGTCACCAGTGCAATTTACTTCAATGTCTGGAAATGTTATTCCTGGTGTTCCAGCAAGAACTTTTAATTTCATTAGCACTATTTCAGTTTTAAAATTTCTCCAGTAAGGAATGGAGAAAGGTTTAGCAGCAAGTACTCTCAAGACGCAGGTAGCTGCATAGGGAACCCTTGATAGTCAGATTTTTTAAGGCTATGGCAAAAATTAGGCCTAGGCCTCTTATTAGTTTTCCCAAGTGGGATTTATCTTTGGTTCTTCAGGGACTCACCAAGTCACCTTTCGAGCCACTAGAAGATACATCTTTAAGATTTCAGACCCTAAAGAAAATACTGCTGGTTGCAATACCATCTGCACGTAGAATCACTGAAATACAGGCATTATCAATCAAGGAGCCCTTTACACTCTGGACGTTAGAAGGTGCCTCCTAAATTATTGGATGCAACGAAGAATCTTAGAAAGTCATCTTCTCTTTTTGTCCTAATGGAAGGAAGTCACAAAGGGGATTAAGCTTCCAAAAGTACCCTAGGAAGGTGGCTAAAACAGGCTATTAAAGAAGCTTACCTGACCTTACGGATGGAGCCCTCTGGAGGGAATATTGCCTCACTCTACACAGGCAGTGGCAGCTTCGTGGGCAGAGAGGGCCGGGGCATAACCAGAGCAGATATGCAAGGCTGCCACGTGGTCCAGTTTCTCGACCTTCATAAGGCACTATAGGTTGGATCTGCTGTCAGCCTCAGACCAGTCCTTCGGTAAGAATGTTTTACAGGCAGTGGTTCCACCCTGAAGTAAGTTCTTGGTTATCTCCCAGGTGATGTCCTGAAAGGCGAAGGGAGAAAACCTTAGACTTACCAGTGTCTGTATTTCTACGAGCCTTTCAGGACAGCAGCTACTTCCCTCCCTAGGTTATTGTGTATGGTTCATAGTCACTGGGCTCAGTATTTGTCTGCTTATGTCTTCCAGCATGTCCAAGGAATTCTCGGTAACAACTGATGGCATGATGGAAGCAGCTGAATTTAAAGGGGCGTTGTCACGCAGTGAAGAGGTGGTGCTACGCGCTCTCTAAGGTGCTGTCCTGAAAGGCTTGTAGAAATACCGTCATCGGTAAGACTAAGGTTTTTACTTCATTTTCCAAAAACATTGTGACAAAAAAATTACAGCTTCAAAAAAATGTGCCATGCCTCTTACTAAATACTCAGGGCTGTTTTTTACGCTGGGCAGTTGCCCGGGGGCCCCATCCAGGGGCGATCCTCAGCTCTGCAATCTGCTGCTTTAGTTGATTGACTGCACTGGTTGCTCACTTGCTAGAATCTCTCTCTCTCTCTCTCTCTCTCTCTCTCTCTCTCTCTCTCTGACTTAATACTATACACCAATTTGGGTTATTTTCACGAAAGAAATGTAGCAGAATACATTTCGGCCTACATTTATGAACAAAGATTATTTATTTGCAATTGTTTTTAACCTAAATGAAGAAAAACATTTTTTTTTTTTTAAATTATATGGGTACAGTGTTGCATGACCGCGCAATAGTCCTTTAATTGAAAGCTGAAAATTGGCCTGGGCAGGAAGGGGGTAAAAGTAGAAGTGGTTAAACAAATGAGCTCCTAAATTTACACTTACTAATTTTATCTTGTAGGAGCTTTGAAAATAACTGGAACATATACAAACTTCTTGCACACCAAAAACCACCAGAAGAGAAGGTAATCGTGGTTTTAAGGTTTCTGCTGTGCATTGTTTTTCTCTCCTCTCTACTCAGTCTTTGTCCATATCTACTAGAACAGTTTTTTGTTTTTTTTTGCGTCAGTCACTATCATGGATGCTGGCTGCCATTGCTGAGCTCTCCTGAAAATGCTAGTTGCTTGGTGATCACGCTGAATGTCTTCCTTCAATACCTAGAGTCCAGGACTCTACTCTCTTGACTTACCACTCCAAACTCTAGTGCTAGAGACAGCCAGGCAAATAATATTTTCAGAAAAGGGTCTGCAATGGCAGATTCCATGCAATGCAGTATTGTGTCAACTTCACTAACTTTTGCAGCTGGCTTGACTGCAGGGATTCTGGTTCTAGGTATTTCCTGCAGGTTATGTTATTTGTAATGACACTTTAGGGAACCTTACCTCTGCAGTCAGTCACTAGTGTACAGTTGGAAGAGGGCTTTTTCTATAACCCGGGATAGTTCTAGAGCCCAAGGCAATCTCTGTCCACGTGATTGCTGTTCCAGAACAATCTCTCTCATTCTTTATCAAATGATAGGCATTTCAAGACAGTTTTCTATCTGTAGTTGTCTAGAGCAGTTTCTCTCTGCATGACAGGCACACTAGTACAGTTAGGTGACTTTTATTTCCCTCTGTCATTTGTGTTTGTTTTTTTTTTCTTTTTTTGCTATGAGACCCAAATTATGGTATGTCTTCAAGAGTCAGATGGGAAGCTTTTTTTTCTAATTTGAAGATAGAGATTCTCACTGTTTTAGATGGAATATTCTTTAAAGGAAAATGAAAAAAATGAAAGAATCCTTTAAAAAAAAAATGGCAGTCCCACACCTGTTTTTGAAAGAGCTAACATAATTTTAGCACCTTTTACCAAATGCTTTTGTTATATAGTCATGTAAAAGATTGTACACACCCCATGGAAGTTGAACTTTCCCTGATGGCTTCATGTCGGCCTACCTCCAGGGTATGCCCCGCCCACCCCCTAAACCTGTAAGGACCTAATTCATAATTTTGACTCCTGCCTCCAGGATGGTGTTCCTTTCCTTCCCTCTGCACTGTTTGGATCGGATGCAGTCTCCTACCTCACTGGGTTAAAGATCTGGCAGTCCATCCAGTCAAAAGTGAGTTCTGGATGTAGCCCCTGAAATGCCTGCCAATGGCCACAGTGTATGATTTCTGCCCAGAAAGCTGAGATTCTAGCCTCACTTAACAACCTGAGGCTGACAGCCGAGTTTATGGTGGAGGCCTCAATTGATATAGTAAAGTCTTTTGCTCGAGTGATGTTTAACGCAAGATGAGCCTCATGGCCTTGTGTTGCAGACCCTTCTAGCAAACAAGGTTGGTGCAAGATCCCCTTTTTTGGGCCAGTCCTTGTTTGGGGATAAGCTTGACGTCACAATTACCAAAGCAACTGGAGGAAAATCTGGATTCATCCCCCAGGATAGAAGGCTGATCCGCCAAAAAAACCCTGCCTTTGGTGGACCATCTAGAACCACAGAAAAGAAGGCCAGAGCCTACAGGCCAGGGAGAGAATTCCGGAGGTCCTGGAATGCTGTCTCAGGGCAGAAGGTCAAAAGAGCTGCCTCTTCTGCTGGTCAGCAATTCCAGAAGTCATTTTGATGGTGCCCCTGTCCATACTTGCTGTGTAGTGGCCAGGGTTAGAAATTTTTGGTGAGTATGGGCAATAAGTATTCCAAACTGTTGGGTGTTAAGAACCATGAGGCAGAGATTTTCTGGGAATTCCACCAAAGACCGGGATCAAAATTTATGCTGACAGATCTTTCTATGGTCAGAAGACGTCTTGTTTACGTATGTGACCACCCTCTTACAACAGGAAGCGATAAAAGCAGTGCCTCATGACGAGCGGTTTTAGGGAGTTTATTCACCACTGTTCTTAGTTCAGAAAAACTTGGGTGGATGGAGACCAGTCATAGATCTGAGGTGGATGAATTACTTCATAGTAAAAGAGCATTTCCAAATGGAGTCTTTACAGACGATCCTAAAAGTAGTGAAGCCCAGGGATTGGCTCCTTTCAATAGACCTAAAGGATGTGTATTTCCACATACCTATCGCTCCTCACTTTCAGTTCGCAGTAGACAGCCTATACTACCAGTTTGTCTGCCTGCCCTTTGTGTTAACCACTTCACCCAGAGTCTTCTCCAAGGTGCTTCTAGCGTTGGTTGCTCAGTTCCATAAATGCGGGGTTTGCATCCACCATTATCTGGATAATATCCCAGAGATAGAGCAAGAGACTCCTGCGCTGCTCGCGGACTCCTAAACTAACAGGGGGGCACTGCTGCAACACCTAAAAACTGCTCCACACAGACAAAAACGCATATGAAATAGAGGGGGGTGGTGGTTGCGCTGTGATGGGGAAGGGGATGGGAAAAAAGGGGGGGGAATCTACACTAGAGTGTATCTGGCAAATATGCCAAGTGACCTGAAGGTAAAATATATAAAACAAAACACAGCACACTAGTGTATAATAAATGACTAAAAAAGTGACTAGTGCATATAATAAACGAATGGATAGAAAGCACTAAATAGTGTAGGTATAAAAGCAAAGTGGTAATGAATCACATAAAAATGAGCAATGCACATGATAAGAAGGGCAATCACACTGATGACATATAATGCATATCTCACTAGGTGCACAAAAGAGCTAGTGAGTAAATCTTAAACATAAATCAGAAACGCTTGACCAATAAAATACATCAATAAATAATGATAAATAGTGATGGCAAAAGGAAATATAATTCCAGAAAAATATAGAAACCGTGGATCTCCAAATGTATATATAAAAATATAATGATGGTGTTGAATATAGACGACAGTCCCACCACCAAGTGTAATAATGCTGGGTCACAATTCAAGTAGACATCCAAACAAATTGACAGGTGAAGGGAGGGGGGTGGTCTTTGATGGGGGCACCTCAGTGAACACAGGCCCCTTACCTTACAGCTGTAAGGTATACAGAATAAAAGACACTCAGTGGAATATGGAATCCAGAATGGTTGCGGCTGCCGGTATGGCTTGTGAATGCAGAGGTATCACATACGGAAAAAACATATAGACAGCATATAGTGTGATACCATATGACACTGGGGGGATGGACGAGCTGAAGGAGGAGGGGGGGTTGCACTCACTTTGTGGCAGATGAGCGCAAGCCTCAATCCACGAGTGCCGAACTCGTATAGTCCACACTGCTGGCCGTAGACCCCTCTAGCATCTCATATCTCCTGTGGCTCTCCACCCGTCATCCGTCATAAAGATAATGTGGTAGCAAGACAAGAAGACCGCATATAGCGTAATCCAGTACAGTAAACACACTTTATTTATGTTAAAAACAGTGGTACACTTACAAAAAACAGACAGCTGGGGGGTATAACTCCGCGAGCGCCGTGCTCGTAACATCAGCTGTTGTGTGGCAGCGTCCCGTGCTCCTCTGAAGAAGTCACGTGACATGACGACACGCGTTAGGAGCACGGGACGCTGCCACACAACAGCTGATGTTACGAGCACGGCGCTCGCGGAGTTTTACCCCCCAGCTGTTTGTTTTTTGTAAGTGTACCACTGTTTTTAACATAAATAAAGTGTGTTTACTGTACTGGATTACGCTATATGCGGTCTTCTTGTCTTGCTACCACATTATCTTTATGACGGATGACGGGTGGAGAGCCACAGGAGATATGAGATGCTAGAGGGGTCTACGGCCAGCAGTGTGGACTATACGAGTTCGGCACTCGTGGATTGAGGCTTGCGCTCATCTGCCACAAAGTGAGTGCAACCCCCCTTCCTCCTTCAGCTCGTCCATCCCCCCAGTGTCATATGGTATCACACTATATGCTGTCTATATGTTTTTTCCGTATGTGATACCTCTGCATTCACAAGCCATACCGGCAGCCGCAACCATTCTGGATTCCATATTCCACTGAGTGTCTTTTATGCTGTATACCTTACAGCTGTAAGGTAAGGGGCCTGTGTTCACTGAGGTGCCCCCATCAAAGACCACCCCCCTCCCTTCACCTGTCAATTTGTTTGGATGTCTACTTGAATTGTGACCCAGCATTATTACACTTGGTGGTGGGACTGTCGTCTATATTCAACACCATCATTATATTTTTATATATACATTTGGAGATCCACGGTTTCTATATTTTTCTGGAATTATATTTCCTTTTGCCATCCCTATTTATCATTATTTATTGATGTATTTTATTGGTCAAGCGTTTCTGATTTATGTTTAAGATTTACTCATTAGCTCTTTTGTGCACCTAGTGAGATATGCATTATATGTCATCAGTGTGATTGCCCTTCTTATCATGTGCATTGCTCATTTTTATGTGATTCATTACCACTTTGCTTTTATACCTACACTATTTAGTGCTTTCTATCCATTCGTTTATTATATGCACTAGTCACTTTTTTAGTCATTTATTATACACTAGTGTGCTGTGTTTTGTTTTATATATTTTACCTTCAGGTCACTTGGCATATTTGCCAGATACACTCTAGTGTAGATTCCCCCCCCTTTTTTCCCATCCCCTTCCCCATCACAGCGCAACCACCACCCCCCTCTATTTCATATGGATAATATCCCGTTACTGATCCAGGACAAAGGTCAGCTGGAATTACATTGCAGGCTGGTAATCACAAACTTACTGGAGTTTGGTTCGTTTATAAACTGGGAAAAGAGCCAGCTAGATCTATCTCAGTTTCTAGTTTACCTGGGTGTGGAGTTGGATACGTGCAAGAATATGGCATCTCTACCGGAGGCAAAGATTCCTGCTGTTCTAAGAAGTGTGAATGTGGCATGATCAGCCAGGCAACTTTTATCTAGAAGCTGCCTCCAGTTGCTGGGCACCATGACGTCCGTAATACCGATGGTGCAGTGGGTTCAGTGGTACCCTCGGTTTTCTCTACCAGTGGAACTCTCAAGAGTTATTCCAGATAATATTGATAATCCTGATGATGAGGCAGGGCCTTCTGTCATGGTCAGAGAGGCAAAATCTCCTATGGTCTCATTCTCACCTTCCGGTAACCTGGAAAGTGATTACTTCGGATGCCAGCAAGACAGGCTGGGGAGCCGTCTGCAAGGGTCATTGGGCGCAAGGCTGGTGAACCACCTGGTGGAGGAGGTAATCTCCAACAGGTTGGAACTGAGAGCAGCATATCGAGCCCTTCTTGCCTTCAGTCCTTTGATTTACAGGGGACTTGATGAACAACATCACAGCAGTGGCTTATGATAGGAAGCAAGGAGGCACTCAGAGCCGCTTCCTCTTGGGGTAGCCCATAATGATCTGGGCCCAGTAGAACCTCCTCCTTCTTTCAGCGGTCTATGTGCCAGGCCGTATCAACCTCCAGGCAGGCTATCTGTTCGTCCCCATCTGTGTCCCAGCAACCCGGAAGTGCTGAGTACCCACTACACCGCTGGAAAGACACAGGACCCAGGACAGAGGATACCCTCCACCGGCCCTTGACATCTCTACTACCCAGGAACATGCGGATCAACTGACACTATTGTTTACAATGCTGGACTTTATCTGCTGAAATGCCCCCATTATCCCATCGGAGCATTACTATCCGGTTCCTTGATGGTGGTTCGGAACAACCATTTAACAGCCTACCCAGACCCTCTGTAGTGGGGGGTCATGGGTTTTTGATAAGCAGCCAGTATCTCTATTGGTGGTGGATCTAACACCTTATTTTCAATCATCAAGATTGTTCACATTTCAATCAACACTTGGGTGACCTATCCCATTTATTGTATGGACTTTAACATAGTATTTTATAATTTGCACTATTGCACATGAAAAAGCACTTTTGTACATTTATTTAATGCATATGCTTAGTGATGTGTATTATATGCATGTTTCATATACCTTTCACAAGGTTTTGCACTGTATGATGGCTGGTTGTCATTCATAACATTTGTTTCATTAGCGCAGTTCCATTTTTTCATTGTTTATCTGTTCGTAGAGCCCATGGGCAACAACGAGTTGGCACTGGTGCCGAAGGCGTTTCAAGAACTAGTAGCTTGAGCCCTTGTACCAGAATTGGATCTTTTGTGTCTCAGAGCAACACAAGATTCCATCATCAGCGGGCAATGCAGGCAGATGCGATCAGTGCAAAGTGATCCTTTTGGACGGCCTACACCTTTCCCCCTATGCCTCTCATCTTGGCTTTCCTGAACAGGTTGGTGCAGGAGAATGTCAAGGTTTTGGTGGTAATTCCAGACTGGCCGAAGTGCGCAGGTGTTCATTGCTGCTGCGGCTGAACACGGGGACACCTCTGCCCTTGCCTGTGAGGCTGGACCTTCTATCCCAAAGTTCTGTCCTCCACCCGGCTCTGGAAAAGCTCAGATTGATGGCCTGGAAATTTAAAAGGCAGAGGTTTGTAAGTTTGGATGCGCCTCATAGGTTGTGGACACCCCCATGAAAGTTTGCAAGAACAGCACAAATAACATCTATAATGGTGTCTGGCTAAAGTTCCTGGAATTAAACAGCGTCAGGGGTTTTCCCCGCAAGAGCCTTGAGTTTGTCATGTCCTCCGATTTCTTGAGAAACGTCTTGATATGAGCCTGAGTGCAAGCACGCTCAAAGGCAATGTCTCAGCTATTTCGGACTTTACTGAAGTTTAGTGGGCCTCTGATGGACTGATAGTTTTACTACAGCCTTAAGAAATTGGACTAAGGCCTCCCAGACCTTCCACATTTTCCAAATGGGATCTGACGATAGTCCTTAATTTCCTGTTTGCTTCAAGATTCATTCCTACCTTTCACTTAGATGGACAGGAGATTAGCCTGTTGGACGTCGGGAGAATCCTGTCGGTCTGTATTGACGCTTCAGATCATAGGACTGTCTGTGATTCCTGGAGGGTCGCATAAGGGGGCCAGGGCCTCAAGTAGTCATCGCTTCCTGGATTGTAAAAATTGTCTCCTTTTGCTTATAAGGATAAGGGGTTGGCACTTTCAGAGAGAATTACAGCACACTCCATGAGAAGTGTCTCAACCTCTTGGGCATCCGTCCGTAGAGTTTCGGAGGGGACGTGGTCATCCATACACACCTTTCTTTTGTCTCATTATTGTATGGATCCATTAGCTTTGAAGACTGTTTATTTTGAAAAAACTGTAATCTCCTCAGCCAGAGGCGATAATAAATTGTTTTCACATCATCCCACCCTGATCATCTAATTCCTGACATGCAGCCATCAGGAGAAAAACAGAAAATGTGTTCTTCATACTTGCATACATAATCTTCCTTTCCTGATGAGCTCTATGTCAGCACAGTCTCACACCCAGGTGTGAATGCTCTAGCTACGGAAGTCCATCCTGGAGGAGGGGGTCAAATTTATGCATTAGGCCCTGACAGACTTAGGGAGGGTTGGGCATACCAGAGGTGGGCTGACACGAAGCTCCCTTTAGGAAAGGAAAAATACAGTAAATATGAAGAACAATTTTCCTCTTGGAGGTAATGAAAATCTAACTTTAAAATGTTTTTTTCCTGGAGCTCCACTTTAACATTTAAGAGAAGGCAAAGAAAAGAGGTAGGTGTGAAGACCAAACAGAAAAGCAGAGAGGTGTTGCAAAAATCCCGCACCAACACTGACCAGAAACCAGAATTGGCATTGCCTTTTTATATTGTACACGATATTTAATGTATAAATTTGTTGATTTTTTTTTTCCCTCAACCAATAAATGTCAACCAGAATTGGAAGAATAGCTTGATATTAGGATGATTGCAACAGCTAGGGCCATTTTCCCCATTATATTCTGTATTGCCTCCTGTATGGCAATTGTGAAGATCCATATAGTTGTGGTTTGAGTGTTTTTAATATTGTTTTGTGGGAATAAGCCTGCAGTCATGCTGTACTGTATTTCACAATGCTAATGTAACATGTTCAGGCATTGAGACCTAGATTTACAAATAAAATGTTCTTATGGATAATAAAAACAATACGTCCCTTGCTGTACTAAATTACTTACTGTTTATCACCAGACCCTTACACGCAAAAACAGTGGTGACTATGTCCCAGGTAATCATCGTGCCTGGAAATGTATGTCAGCTAAATATTTCAAAATATTTCTGTTTATACTGTACCTATGAGCACATTTTCCCTGGCTGCATACTTTCTTATCTGGTTTTATTTTTTTTTTTCACCGTAGAATACAAAGGACAATGTTCTGGAAGCCATAGAAATGTGGTGTAACACAAGCTGGGTATTTTTTTAATGTAAGATTAATTTCTGATGTTTTTGTTCTCCCTTCATAGAGTAACTTTAGTATGGCAATCTTAAATGTTGGTGCACCAGCTGCTGGCATGAATGCAGCTGTTCGGTCTGCTGTACGAATTGGAATTTCACAAGGTCACAAAGTCTTCATAGTGTATGATGGATTTGAAGGCCTTTCAAAAGGACAGGTGATTCCTTCATTCTTTTTGACCTATGAGCAGTGTTTGGCATACCAGTAGTTTTGTTTTATATAAGGGAGGCTAAAGCTGGCCATATATGGATCGAAATTCAGCCGATTCATCAGGGAGCGGCCGAATTTCGATCCATATATGTGCAGAGTGCCTCTGTGTATCACCTGAGGCAAGTCACTTTAGTGGGTATATGTAGGGTCTACAACCACTTTTATATATGTTCTAAACACCACTGTCTTTTTTTGTTTTTTTCTTTGTTATTCAAGATTCAGGAAGTCAGCTGGCATGATGTTGCTGGATGGTTAGGACGCGGTGGTTCAATGCTAGGGACAAAAAGGTGAGCCTCTATGCCAAAAATATAATTGTACACGGTATATTGTCATTATTGTTATTTTGCAGTATTAAAGAAGTTATGATGTAATGTTCTAATGTAGCTTCAATCAAGCTTCTGTATGATTTAGTATCAATAAAATACAACTGCTTCATTTCAAAAGTACTATTAACTTTTACTACCTCTTAACAGGACACTGCTTACGGTTTGCTTCTCCTATTAATAAATGTGTATGTAAAATAAAATGAAGGTGTTCTATACGTCAACCTTTGGCAGAAGATCCAGTTAGGCTTTGCAAGATTCAGATCAGTGAAGAACACGTTCTGGTGACTTCTCTGTGTTCTGCAGAGTTGCATGTTTAAAATTGTCATGAAAGGCAAAACATTTATGTATAGAGATGAAAAAACATTATAAACACCCTTTTTTGTTCCTTTTTATAAGTGATCAGATAATCTCTGTTCTCAGCTTCATAAGGGCTGGGGGAGTAGAAACATCAGTACACTGGTCTTCCCAGTGAATGGTTGTGCAGGAAGATGGGGAGGGGGGGGGGTTGCATGTCAGAAAGTCTGATCGTTGGAGGAGAGAAAGTTCAGTTCCCAACACAGCTAGATAATTGACTACATTTTTCTCCCATGCCTAGTGTTGTCAGTTTTGCCATTTTTGATAAGAAAGCAGAGGGGCTGGCAGGAAAACCAGGGCTTTTTTCACAAAGGAAGCAATACAAAGAGAACAGATTACTTTTTCATACAAGTACATGGTACGGCAGGCAAATACCAGGAAAATGAAATCTTGTGTTTACATATTCTTTCATCCCTTTAGAGCTGAGTTTCGCAACCCTTGCCTAAATCTGTGAAGCAAGTTGAATTCATGAGTAGTGTATGGCAATCCAAAAATGGAAATTAATTGTGGTGTTCGGTGTGTGTCATTATACATGCAAGGGCTCTTGCTCCTGTTGCACACCATTGCCACTGAGCTAAGATGTGCCATGCTTTATTAAATTAAAAAAAAAAAATTGTGAAACCTAAATGCCTTACAGATAAAAAATTACCAGATATCCCTAATTAAAGCTGTAAAGCGTATGAACAAAGAAGTCATGCAAAATGTTTCATCTTAAAATAGACATTGTTTTTATAGTAACAATTCTGTGTAATTCAAATCAGGCTAGGCAGCCTAGACATGTCACCCACATTAGTAGTATGGTATACAGTTACTTTATCTTGAGTAATAGTACACATGATTAAAACCTTTAGTGTCCATTGCTAAACCATAGTCTAGTCCACACTTAATAGTCCTCCATCCTATATGATTGATTATAAGTACACGTGGAAAGATCCACAGACACTAAGTTTATCAAGAAAAATATGGTTTCAGTGTTTATATAAATATGTTTCCACCTAATATAAAAAAGGTAATTGCCCAGGAGTCGAACATTGTTTTTAAAACCTGCATGTGGTTTTCTTCTTGAAAGTATGTTACAATTATTTTGTTGCTCTGTACTGTATATATCATCACTGAAAAAATAATTTAATAAATGGCTCTCTGTTTTACTTTTAAGAACTATTCCAAAGACTTGTCTACCCCAGATTGTAGAAAACATTAGAAAATATAACATCCAGTCTCTTTTGGTTATTGGAGGGTTTGAGGTAAGTGCAGCATTCCAAAATACTTCTGGATAGAAGTGTAATGAAGTCCTGAACTGTAAAAAAATGTTTTGTGTATTTTTTTCTAGTTGAACCACTCTGGAAAGCTAATCTAATATTTAAACATACAGAATGGCAGAAAGAAGTGGATGTTTTGCTGATTATAACCAAATAGAGTGCTTCATTGCAGTAAATTGTTTATTGCATCAAAAGGCAGTGTTTTTTTCCTAACAAGATTGCTGAATTTAAGAATTTCATACAGCACCTGGAAAGTTGACACAAAATGCTCGGGCCTTGTCTTCATCATTTTTGGAGTTTAGGATCAATATTTGTAGCAGACTAGCACAATATTCATAAAATGTGTTCTTTAATTTAGCTCTTTTTAAAAATCCCCTATAAAGTGTCATATCGTCTTTAAAACCAGCTACTTGTTAAGGTTCGTATATTCAAGCCATTTAAGGGCTTTACGCTCTGTTCTTTTTTTTTCAAATATAAAGTTTACGCTCTGTTCTTAATCCAGCCACATCTGAATAGTGCTCACAAAACCTACATTTTACTTCAGCGTAAGTGATCCTTTAAGAACCAAAGAGCAATATTTAACAGCAACCAATAAAGATAGTAAACCCTACATCCTACAGGTGGACTCCAAAGAGAGCTAAAGAAATATCTACAATCACCCAGTGTCTGCCATTCACAGAACTATATTCTTTTTAGCATATTATATTTACATTTCTAAATGCTATACAGTATGAGTATCAGTAAGGAAGGTGGGTAAATCAGTTAATAAAATCACCAGTAAAGTGAAAATATAAAACCATATCCAGTGCCTTTTAAAAAAGTATTCATACCCCTTGAAGTTTTCCACATTTTGTCATGTTACAACCAAAACCTAAATGTATTTTATTGGGATTTTATGTGATAGACCAACACAAAGTGGCACATAGTTGTGAAGTGGAAGAAAAATGATAAATGGTTTTTAAATTTTTTTACAAATAAATATCTGAAAAGTGTGGCGTGCATTTGTATTCAGCCCCTTTTACTCCGCTACCCCAAACTTAAATATAGTGGAACCAACTGCCTTCAGAAGTCACCTAATTCCACCTGTGTGTAATTTAATTTAATCAGTATAAATACAGCTGTTCTGTAAAGCCCTCAGAGGTTTGTTAGAGAACCTTAGTGAACAAATAGCATCATGAAGGTCGAGGAATACACCAGACAGGTCAGGGATAAAGTTGTGGAGAAGTTTAAAGCAAGGTAAGGTTATAAAAAACAATCCCAAGTTTTCTCACGCAGCACTGTTCAATCCATCATCCAAAAATGGAAAGTGTTGGCACAACTGCAAACCTACAAATACATGGCCGTCCACCTAAACTGACAAGCCGGGCAAGGAGAGCATTAATCAGAGAAGCAGCCAAGAGGCCCATGGTAACTCTGGAGGAGCTGCGGAAATCCACAGCTCAGGTGCAAGAATCTGTCCACAGGACAACTATTCATTGTGCACTCCACAAATCTGGCCTTTGTGAAAGAGTGGCAAGAAGACAGCCATTGTTGAAAGAAAGCCATAAGAAGTCCCGTTTGCAAGAAACCATGTGGGGGACACCTCAAAAACAACCCCCTGGACACCCTTACACTGGAGGAGGGAGTTTTATTCCCCCCCACCATCCTTCCTTTAGAGTAAGGGGAGGATGGGGAAGAGCCAAGGGGAACATTCACAATTACGGCGACCAGGAGTTCCTGAAGTCGGGCTGCACTTTCTGCCAGTTTCCCCAGACATTAGGTAGGCTTGCGTGGGGGCGGCAGCAATAAGAGGTTTTGTTTCTTTCCCCCCGCAGCACACCAAACACTCCGCTCCTGGCGTGTATGATCAGAATGCCGGGGCAGAAGTGCCTTTGGCAAGATGGCGCCGCCGCAGATAGTGGAGCAGCGGCCATTTTGGAGAAGGGAGTCATGCCAGTTATGGGCGGAAGTGACAGTGTCAAGTCAAGATGGCGCCGTCGCAGGAAGTAGCGAGGCGACCATCTTGGAAAAGGGCTGCAAGGCCGCAAATTGCGGCGGCCATGCCAGTTATGGGCAGATCGTCAGGGGTGTCCTGGGCCTCTGAGGTCATCTTATATGCGGTGACTGCAACGGGATTACATTGGCATGCTCCTTCCCTTCCAGGTGTTCCACATGGCGGAGGATCAAGGGCCCCTACCAGAGGCTGTGGAGCAAGACCCCATCTCTCAAAATGGTAAGATGGAGGGGAGGACGCAGGGGTATTTCCCAGGGGGTACAAGCACCCCTGAGCAGAGCTCCATGGGGGCAATCTGGTGCACCACCCCGAGGCTTAAGGGGCAGGAGCCGAAAATCCCTGCCCTATCCCCTCTCTCTCTCTCTCTCTCTCTCTCTCTCTCTCTCTCTCTCTCTCTCTCCCCCCTCTCTCTCTCCCCTCTCTCTCTCCGCCCCCTCACTCTCCCCTCTCTCTCTCCGCCCCCTCACTCCCCCCCCCACTCCCTCCCCCCTCTCTCCCCTCCCCATCTCTCTCTCTCCCTCCCTCCCCCTTTCTCTCCCCCCTCTCTCTCTCCTCCCCCTCTCTCTCCTCCCCCTCTCTCTCTCCCCTCCTTCCTCTCTCCCCCCTCCTCCTGCCCCCTCTCCCTCTCTCCCCCCCCTCTCTCTCTCTCTCTCTCTCTCTCTCTCTCTCTCTCTCCCCCTCCCTCTCTCTCTCCCTCCCTCTCTCTCCCCCCTCTCCCTCTCCTCTCTCTCTAGCCCTCCTCCTCCCCCTCTCCCTTCTCTCTCTCCCCTCTCTCTCTCTCCCCTCTCTCTCTCCCTCTCCCTCTCTCCCCCCTGCAGTCCAAAATTCAGGAAGCAGCAGATGGAGCTGATACGACAAGAGAAAACTAGAAAAGCTCTCCCCCAGCCACGGATGAGTTCCTCGGATTCAGATTCGGAGAAAGAAGGGAAACCTCTATATCAGAACAGCTCCGACTCAGAGGACAAAGCAGCCACAATGGAAACTCAGAGAATTTCCAAACATCTGTTTCCGGTGGAGGAGACAGAGGAGCTCTTAAAAGCAATTTACATAATGGAGGAAATTGAGGAAACCCAGCCCACTAGCTCGGTCCGGGACAGGCTGTACAGAGGGCTCAATGAAACAAAAAGAATATCTTTCCGGATCCACCAATCTATTAAAGACATCATAGATAAAGAATGGGAAAACCCAGAAAGCAAGCTGCTTTTCCCAAAAGCCCTGAAGAAAAGATTTCCTTTTGATAAACAGCAAAGCATTCTCAGGAAGTGCCCAAATTTGGACGCAACCTTGGCCAAGGTGTCAAAGAGATCAGACCTTTCATTTGACGACATGGATTAGCTAGAAGACCCGAACTGCGGAGAGCATATGGGGCAGGAGCAGCGGGGCTTCATCCCAGCTTCGCTAACACTTGCATGTCCAGAAATGTGTCTTTTTGGCTGGAACAAATCCGGGGTCACCTGGACAAGGTCCCTGGGGCGGACAAAGTTTTGGATTCCCTTCTACTAATAAAGAAAGGGGTGGCATACATGGCCGATGCTTCAGCGGAAGTGTTTAGAATCTCCGCACTCACCACGGGCTTGGTCAATGCTTGGTCAATGCGACCAGAAGGGCTTTATGGCTAAAGACCTGGGAGGGAGATTGCGCATCCAAAAAAAAATATGCAATATCCCCTTTGGCAATCTACTGTTCAAGCCTGAACTCAAAGTTGTAGAGATGTCAGCAGATAAAACCAAAAGTTTTCCCTTAAAAAAAAAAAATGAAACAAAAGAAGAAAAGGTTTTTGCATCGTCACAGGCGAGAAACACAAACAAAAAATGAGAAACCACAGACCCAACAAAGATGGGTCTTCAACAAAAACAAAGGGAAATCCTAACGCTTTGTTCCCTAGCTCTGCGTCTACCAACAAAACCCAGTGACGCTAGCAGCGTGGTGGGGGTGAAACTATTACACTTCCTACCTCAATGGCGGGCGTTCTGCTCAAACCATTTTATCCTACAGATAATCGCGTAGGAATACAAAATAGAATTTACAGTGAGACCCCCGACTAAGCCCCGAGCCACGACTGTTCTAGCTTCCTCACAGCAAAGCATACCTATGAAGGAAGCGTTCATGGAATTACTGAAGGAAAAGGTGATAACGGAGATATATCCCTTCCATCACACATCGGGTTTCTACTCCCGGGTCTTCCTAAGGGCAAAACCCTTGGGCAGACACCGCTTAATCCTGAATCTAAAATACCTGAACAAGTTGATTCTCTACAGGCAGTTTAAGATGGAAACAATCTTCTCGGTGAGGTCTCTACTCCCAGAGTCAGCCTACCTAGTAACCCTCGACCTAAAGGACACTTATCTCCATGTCCCTATCCATCCCAGTCACCAGAAGTATTTGAGATTCGCAATCCAGGACGGTGGGAAAACTCGACATTTTCAGTATCAACCCCTACCGTTCGGCATTTCGTCAGCTTTGCGAATATTCACCAAATGTCAGAAGTCCATGCAAGAGCTCAGACTAAGGGGGGTCCAGATAGTGCTGTATCTGGATGACTTCCTGATCTACGGTCAGACACAAGAGGAAGTTCTCACAAGCCTACAAACGACCGAACACTTCCTAACCCATCTGGGATGGAAAATCAATTTAGAAAAGTTGAACAGAACACCCCCTCAGAAAGCTACGTTCCTGGGCTACATAATTGACATGACTATGCAGAAGATTATCCTTCAAGGAAACAAATGGCAAAGATAATCACCGCGGCAGAACAAATAAAAACCTCAATGCAAGGAACAAGAAGGGGTATAATGTCCCTTTTGGGGCTTATGTCTGCCTCAATCCTGGCAATACAATGGGTTCAGTTACACATGAGATCCCTACAGTGCCACCTCTTAAGCAATTGGGATGGAAAAGTAGAGTCACTGGAAGAAGTGATCCCCATTGCCAAAGCCATAGTGAGGTCATTGGCTTGGTGGGTAGAGAAGGACACCCTGGCGAACGGCAGGCTATGGCTTCCGCTGGTTCAATTCCATGTTACTACAGACGCAAGTGCGTCTGGATGGGGGGGCTCATATAAGGCAACAGGATAGACAAGGGACCTGGGAACCAGTAATGACAGAAGCCTCCTCCAATTTAAAAGAACTGATGGCAGTACTAAAAGCACTACTTGCCTTCCTGGAGTTAGTAGAGGGGGAGCATGTCCAGATATTATCGGACATCACCACGGTGGCATATATCAACCGCCAAGGGGGCACCAGTTCGAGACCCCCTCATGAGGACGGTGCACGACCTTTTCTCAGAAGTTCACTTGTTATCCCTGACAGCAGTACACATCAAAGGGACAAACAACACTAGCGGATCTTCTGAGCCGAAGACAGCTGGACCCAGCAGAATGGGAATTGAATCTCCAAAATTTTTTCAACACTTACCTCGAAGTGGGGTCTTCTGGAGGTCAACCTTTTTGCCACGGAAAATACAAGAAGCTGCCATGTTTTTTTTCCCTAAAAAGAGAGCAAGACTTACTAGAGGTGGACTCCTTAGGTTTCCCATTGGAGGTTCAACCTACGCTACGCCTTTCCCCGGTACAACTTCTTTCCAGAACGATAAGAAAGATCCGAATGGGTGAAACACATTACAGCGAGTGGTCCCTAGGCGGGGACTCGTTGCTGCTGTTTTGTACAATAAACTAAGCAATTGGTGATATCATTGGTGTGCAGCTGTTTGTCTCTCCATTGTTGAAGAGAATTCCACATCATTGCCGCTCTTACAGTAAAGAACCCTCTACGCAGTTTAAGGTTAAGCCCTTTTTCTGGGGAGTGGCCACGTGTCTTATTAAACTCCCTTTCGCGGAAACGTTTTATCCCTACTGTGGGGTCACCAGTAGGGGTGCTGAAATTAATCGTTGCATCGATGCATCGCGATTCGGGTGTCCCCGATGCGGCATCGATGCATAAAACCCCGAAAATCGATGTTTGGTGACGTCATTAGTAGCCCCGCCCCTCCCGGGAAAGCGCTCGAGAAAATTTGAAAAACCGTCTTTATTTTAATAATTATATTACAAAGGATGGTGTGCACTGTGCCCCCGCTGTATGTGCTTTTTTAAAAAACAATTTAACTTCATACCGAACTTCGCCGGTATACGATCATGTGACTCCCGCCCCGCCCCTCTCCGCTCTTTTCTTCGCTCTCCGCTTCCGTCTCCTGAGTCCTGACGTCAGCGGGGATTTCTCAGTCCCGCCCGCCTCTCTTCTGATACGATAACTATAGTCAGCGGGCGGGACTGAGAATTCCCCGCTGACGTCAGGACTCAGGAGACACGTGAGCGGAGAGCGGAGAGGGAAGAGGAGAGCGGAGAGGGGCGGGACGGCCGGGAGTCACATGATCGTATACCGGCGAAATTTGGTATGATGTGACAACGTTTTTTAAAAGCACATACAGCGGGGGCACACCATCCTTTGTAATATAATTATTAAAAGAAAGTAATTGGGGGGGGGGGTCAGTGATGGCTGCGTTTGGCGGGCACAGGTGGCTGCATTTGGGCACAGGTGGCTGCATTTGGGCATAGGTGGCTGCGTTTGGTGGGCACAGGTGGCTGCGTTTTGGCACAGGTGGCTGAGTTTGGCGGGTACAAGTGGCTGCGTTTTGGCACAGGTGGCTGAGTTTGGCGGGCACAAGTGGCTGAGTTTGGGCACAGGTGGCTGCTTTTTGGCACAGGTGGCTGCTTTTTGGCACAGGTGGCTGCGTTTTGGCACAGGTGGCTGCGTTTTGGCACAGGTGGCTGAGTTTGGCGGGTACAAGTGGCTGCGTTTTGGCACAGGTGGCTGAGTTTGGCGGGCACAAGTGGCTGCGTTTGGGCACAGTGGCTGCGTTTGGGCACAGGTGGCTGCATTTGATGGGCACAGGTGGCTGCGTTTGACGGGCACAAGTGGCTGTGTTTGACGGGCACAAGTGGCTGCGTTTGACGGGCACAGATGGCTGCGTTTGACGGGGGAGGTTCAGTATTTTTCAGTTTGTTTGCACCCCCCAAAAAAATTTTGAGCACCAGCCGCCACTGGTCAGCACAGAGACAGTACAGGGAACTTCACAGGGCTGTTTGTCATCTGTGGATTCTTTCCCTTTTGACCTCCCAGCAGCCGTGTGTGTGAATCTCTGTACCCTGTAGTGCACCGGATTACTGCACTTTTTAGGGAGTGAGGTTATTTTTAATTCAAAGCGGAGTTCCAGTCAATTTTTTGTTTATTAGAAGTCAGCAGCTACAAAAAAAGTGCATGTTCTGACTTTTAATAAAAAGACACTCACCTGTCCCACAATCCAGCGACGTGGCCACCCAAACCCTCCCTTCTCTCCCCCGCCTGTCCACAGCGCTGGCAATACTACTGTGGGCATCCGGCTGTGACAGCTTGCAGCTTCACAGCCGGGTGCGCATGTCTCACTGTGCTGTCCTGCATAGCCGGGCAATCTTTTGGGAACTGTGATGTGTCCCAGAAGATTGCAGGGTGGAAGGGCCACCTAGGCGGCCCAAGCGGAAGTGGGAGCTCGTCGGTAATCGTGATGCATCGTGATGCATCGCGGAATCGAATCGAATCGAATCGTTGACCAGATAATCGTAATCGAATCGAATCGTGAGACCAGTGAAGATGCGCAGCCCTAGTCACCAGTATGGTATTTGTAAATTGAAATCATATCCCCTCTCCAGAGAGAATATGTTCAGTGCTCGTAACCTTTCTTTATAACGAATATCCTTCAGTCCCTTTCTTAGCTTTGTGATACTATATAAAAAGGATTGCGCTACTTATAAAAAAGAAAAAAAGTGAGCTGCCAGCACTAGCAATAAGACTAATTGCGTGTTTGGATATAAGAGAAAAGAGTGTGGCGCTAAAATCATATAGTGTGCCCCCAGTACACACCTTAGGTAAGAAGGTGAACACAATTTAACTATTGTGCCAAAAAGTGCAAAACAAACTCCTCAAAAGGATAGTGCTCAAGGCCAGCTGCATTTCTACTCCTAATT
This sequence comes from Aquarana catesbeiana, assembly GCF_042186555.1. NCBI lineage: Eukaryota > Metazoa > Chordata > Amphibia > Anura > Ranidae > Aquarana > Aquarana catesbeiana. Next base: position 244,891,358 of record NC_133329.1, read on the forward strand.
GAAGGAAAGCGAGAATTCTGTCAATGGCATACCTCCTAGGATGCCATCTCTTGGACTCACACCAGGAGACATATGCCTTCCAGATTCTATAACAGATGAGCTTGGAGGCCGGCTTCCTGGCATTAACCAGAGTGGGCAGGACTGGACCTGAGATCCCACGCTTTTTTTAGGACGTGGGTCTCAATAGCCAAACCGTCAAATTCAGATTTTGTAAGGAAGAAAGGAATATTGGCCCCTATGAAAGCAGATCTGGCCATAGCGGAAGAACCCATGGCCTTCCAACTGCCATTCACACGATCTCTGCATACCAGGATCTTCTGGGCCAAGCCGGGACTACTAGAATTACCAGCTTCCTTTCCCGCTTGATCCTATGAAGGAACCGCGCAAGAAGCGGAACTGGAGGGAACACATAGATCAGAGAAAACTGATCCCAAGGATTTATCAAGGCATCTGAGCCTAGTGCTAGCAGATCACTTGTTCTTGACACAAAGTTGTCTAGCTTCTTGTTGAACCTGGAAGCTAGCAGATCTATATCCGGGGTACCCCATCTCTGGCATATGGCCTGAAATATGGTGGGGTGTAGAGACCATTCTCCTAGGTACAGCTGCTGACGGCTTAGAAAATCCACCTGCCAATTTTTCCACCCCTGGAATAAGACTGCAGATAGGCAAGGAAATATGCCTCTCTGTCTAACAAACAAATGGTTCACCTCCCTCTGGGCATCCAGACTCCTGGCGCCCCCTTGGTGACTGATATAGGTCACTGCTGTAGCATTGTCGGATTGTATCTGGACAGGACCACCTTGACATGTATGTCCAGGGCCTGAGGGCCAAACGTACTGCCGGAACCTCCAGAATATTGACGGACAGGAACCTTTTGGTTTGGACCACCTCCCTTGGACCGGAAGCTCTTCTAGGACTGTACCCCAGCCTATGATACTGGTATCCGTAGTTACCACTTTCCTGGTGACTGGAATAAAGGATTTTCCTGTAGACTTTTGGCTAGTAATCACCAACTGAGGCTTACGTACTTCTAACATCAGGCGCATCAAAAAATCCAAGGCTTAGATTTTCTTGATCCAAGCAGACAGCATTCTGTTCTTTAATGGCGTTGAGTGAAACTAGGCGAAAGGAACAGCCTTGAATGAGGCTACCATCTTCCCCAACAACCTCATACAAAGGCAAATGGAAGGTCTTTCCCCTACTTGCCTACTTAAGCCAAAAACTGTTATTTATTTTATGGTCTTGGCCTTTGATCCGGGTAAAGACACCCTGCTTTGGGTTGTGCCTATAACTATACCCAAAAAACTCCAGCCTCCAAAGGGGCTGCAAGACGATTTCTCTAAGTTGCGGACCCAGCTTAGGTGCTCTTAAGCTCTTAAGTCTTTACTGTATTGAGCACATTGAGTCTCCTAGGGCTGAGAATGTACCTTAGACTGGGATCCTAACCCAGGAGTTCCAGATACTTGACCATGCTGGATGCACCTAGGTCCAGCCATGCAACAGACTGATACCTCGGCAGCAGACTGCCTTGGCATGCCATTACTGCTATACCCTGGCCTCTTAGACCTGCTAGAGGCGGGCGCTAGCATTCTTTAAAACTCGAGCATGGTGGCTAACCCAAGGGCAAGCCTACTAACTGGAGGAGGTGCTGTGAAACGCAGACTTCCTCTGTAGTGTCATGCAAATAAACACATATGCAAATGGCTCTTCATATGTGTATGTGGCAAGAGTAAACGCCCTATGCCTCAATAGCAGAGTGCGTTCTCGGAGCATGAATTTCTTACAATATGTTTAAGGCAAAAACATAAAAAGGTGTGCGCTGTGTACACGCATACCTATATCATGTGCTGTGGAACGAGCATCTCGCAAGCAAGCATGCGTCTCTGAATGTGTAATTTACACATCATGTATCCAGACACACGTATAAATGAACATGCCTCGTTATGCAACCATGCAAATCTAGGTGATCATGCAACTTAGGTGATCATGCGTTTTTATGCGATTCAGCATTTTTTTTATGCGATCAAATATTTTGTAAAAAGCAAGCTTCACCGTGTTACCAAGTACCCTTAGGTAATCAAGGACTCTTGTGAGATCAAACATTCTTGTGCGATCCCACATTTTTATGCAACCAAGCATTTTATGCAATTTAGGCCTTTCTTGTGAAAACAAGACTTTCTGCGTGACCAAGCATCCTTGAGTAAACAAGGACTCTTGTGAGATCAAGCACTCTTGTGTGTTTATGAAAACAGGCATTTATGCGATTTTAGGCATTTATGCGCAAACAGGCACCTAAATAATCAAACTATGCAAGTCCACTACAAACAGAAAACACATATCTCTATATGAATAACATGTTCTGCCACATGCATCCTGTACAATCCAACTCATGTATTTATGCAAACATGTGGACTGATAATCAAAAAAGGACGTTATCCTCCGCTGACGTGCATTCCCACAGTTGCTTGTGTGTTAGCAACAATGTGCACAGAACTGTGCATCTCAGTAGTTGTATGGTGATCTTCCATCATGAGACTGTTGATCCTTTTGAATGAGGATTTAGAGCAGGGGAAGGGAAACTACCCCAATTTCTGCTCTCTTGTGAAGATACTGCGATTAAAGCAGCTAACTTCTTCTGTAAACCACACACTGCAACACAAACAAATTTCCTCAAAAGACCTATTCAGGGCTGCAATGTAGGAAGAGGCTGTAAGCTTGACAGGGGCAATGGCTCATCCTGTGCGGCTGCCTCCAGTCTCTCAGGGGGGAATGTTATACTACAGGCATGTCTAGAGCCCCCAGACCCAGACGGTGACTTCTTGGTACTCTTTTTACCTGCCCCTGAAACCCTTTTATGGGGAGACATAGTCCTAAGCTGACAAAAAGCAGAGGTACTATACAATTGCATACACTGTTGTGCCTAGTCTTACAATAATAATAATGTTTGCTAGCCTGCACAACCTGATGCTGAGTAGCTGTCTAGGAATACCTGTATCCGATCCACATGAGATGCTTACGTGCCCACAGCTCTGTATCCTGCTGCTTACAGACCCCTGGCGACCTGAGTTTTTTTTTTTTTTTTTTTTAAAAACCTCTTCATGCCTGCGCATTTATTTGCCATGCACGGCGCTGGCAACCACGCCCCCCCTCCTTCCCCGCCATTTCTGCCGTAAAAACACACCCCCTTAGGACCAACATGTCGGTGGAGGGGGAGAAGGAGATGACCGTGGGACCCCAAGACTTCGTGGGATCCCCCTTTTTATTTATATGGCAGAGCCTGCAGCGGAGGAGGTGAGTGGCTGACAGAGCGGCTCCACTGAGCTTGTATTTCCTGGAGAGCATGCAAGTAACACCAGGTATGCCTCTTACTCCCTCTAGTGGTGTAAAACAGGTAAGACATGCAAACTACTCAAAGAAGAAAATCCTTATGGTATTCACCTAAGATTGTCTTCACTTACCTTATCCCCGCTGCAGGATACTTCTGAGAACAGCCAGACCCAACCTTCACCCATCACGGCGGGTAGTGTTGTGCCAACCTTCAGGATTCTGGGTTCCTACTTACAGGAGCCTCTTCCCTGGACCCGTAGAAGATTCTGCCAGGAAAAACTTTGCGCATATTTAAATACGTGCCCAAAGTGCTGGATCCCAGAGCCCAGTCTTCAAAGAGAGACATTACAGGCAAAACCTCATTTCTTCTCCCACGAGGCCCGGGTACCATCCATCTTAGGCGTTTTTTATTGGCCCAAGATTTTTATTGGCTCCTAATCCCCCGCAGGGACCATCAGACAGAGCTTTCTTCTTGGCACATCTTGCATCATGACCAAACACCTTAGACACTGGCGAAAAAACTGAGGTGCTCTCCATATGGGAGGGGTTATATAGGGGAGGAACTCTCCTTACAATTAGGGTTGCCAGTGTCCAACACCTGAAGGTGGCTATCTAACCCATGATGTAATGAATAGAGCTCTGTGTCCCGTGATGTATGAACAAGAAAACTACACAGTCTATAAATACTTTGGTATGGCAACCATGTATAGCAACCAATTATAGATTGTAGTAACTGAAACAGCATGTAGTATTTAATGCTAAAAAATTGGTACATACATCACTCAAGATGCTTGTATAAAATGTGATCACAAAAACGAATAAAACAGGCGCAGTGTATGATGCCTAGCAAGCTATATACCCGAAGTGTTTCGTCCAATAGGACTTAAACTGGGGTAAGACATTTAGGAACTGGCAAGCCTTAGATGAATGCGCGATTCCTTCCGCCCAGTCTCTCTGGATAATTAAAATCCCCGATTATGATGAAATGTGATTGAAGGTCGGTCCCCCCCCCTCCTCCCTCAGGTTAGGGGGCCTATAGCATACCCCAGTTGAAGTCCTATATGTACCAATTTTTTAGCATTAAATACTACATGCTGTTTTGATCTTGGGGAAGCCTTCCTTTTTTTTCTTTTATGGTCCTTATTTTTTCCTGACGGGAGGAGAACTATATATACCAGGAATATCGTGATTCAGTTCCTGCTTCCTGGATCGTCACCCGGTCCGATCGCTGCAGGTGTATGACCACAGCATTCCAACCATAGGAGTTGGTGGTTTGGGATCCTGACCTCTGTCTATGCCTGTTTGACCCACCGCCGCTAGCGTGTGTCCACATCTTAGGTAAGAGTACCCACCCCTCCCCTGAGTGTTGGAAGCACAACCCCGGGTGCTGTGTGTGAATATCATCTTGCATGTTATAGAGACTTCTCTACATCCGGGATTCATGCCTTCGTTGGGTCGTGTTTGATTCACCATGCTGTTTGCCTTGTGATGGACTTCAGCACTGTTTTATCGAATTTAAAGTCCATATACCTGTTTCTGATATAATATTACATCTATAATTGGTTGCTATACATGGTTGCCATATGAAAGTATTTATACACTGTGTAGTTATATCAAACATTAATAGATTATATGGTGTCATCTGACCTATTTGACATCTGTGATCCCATTGGGTTGATTTTTGGTGAACACCCATTCTTAAGAATTACTTGTAAACCTTTTGAGGAGTTTGTTTTGCACGTTTTAGCACAATCATTAATTGTGTTCACCTTCTTACCTTAGGTGCGTACCGGGGGCACATTACATGATTTTAGCGCTACACTTTTTTCTCTTATACCTTTATTAGCTTTGTTGTCCTTCTCTGTACTCCAGTACATCCTTCCTGAGGACTGGTTCCCAGAACTGGACAGCATACTCCAGGTGAGGCCGGACCAGAGTCTTGTAGAGTGGAAGAATTATCGCTTTATCTCTTGCGTCAATCCCCTTTTTAATGCTTGCCAATATTCTGTTTGATTTGTTAGCAGCAGCTTGGCATTGCATGCCATTGCTGAGCTCATCATCTACTAGGACCCCCAGGTCCTTTTCCTTCCTTGATTCCCCCAGAAGTTCTGCCCCCAGTGAGTAGATTGCATTCATATTTTTGCCACCCAAATACATTATTTTACATTTTTCCACATTAAACCTCATTTGCCATGTAGGTGCCCACCTCGTTAATTTGTTCAGATCTTCTTGCAAGGTTTTCCCATCCAAGTTATTGCCCTGCTTAGCTTAGTATCGTCCGCAAATACAGAGATTGAACTGTTTTACCCCATCCTCCAGGTCGTTTATGAACAAATTAAATAGGATAGGTCTCAGCACAGAACCCTGGGGGACCCCACTTTCCACCCCTGACCATTCCAAGTATTCCCCATTTATCACCACCCTCTGAACTCACCTTTGTAGCCAGTTTTCAATCCATGTACTCATCCTATGGTCCATGCCAACGTACCTTACTTTGTACAGTAAACGTTTATGCGGAACTGTGTCAAATGCTTTTGCAAAATCCAGATACAACATGTCTACGGGCCTTCCTTTATCTAGATGGCAGCTCAACTCCTCATAGAAGGTTAATAGATTGATTTGGCATGAATCCATGCTGATTACTGCTAATGATACCGTTTTCATTACTAAAATCTTGTATATAGTCCATTATCATCCCCTCCCAAGAGCTTGCATACTAATGATGTTAGGCTGTAATTCCCAGTAATGTATTTTGGCCCTTTTTTAAATATTGGTGCTACACTGGCTTTTCTCCAATCAGCTGGTACCATTCCAGTCAGTAGACTGTCAGTAAAATTTAGGAACAATGGTCTGGCAATTACTTGACTGAGTTCCCCAAGGACCCTCAGGTGCAAGCCATCTGGTCCCAGTGACTTATTAATGTTACGTTTTTCAAGTCTTTTTTTAATTCTGTCCTCTGTTAGCCATGAGGGTGCTCCCTGAGATGTGTCATGAGGATAAACATTGCAGTTTTGGTTACTGAAGCCCCCCCCCCGATTCCCTTCGTGAAGACTGAGGAGAAGAATAAAATCAATACCTTCGCCATCTCCCCATCCTTTGTAACCAGATTTCCCTCCTCATTCTTTAGGGGGGCAATGTGGTCAGTCCTCCCCTTTTTACTTTTTATATACTTAAAGAATGTCTTGGGATTTGTTTTGCTCTCCTTCGCTATGTGTCTTTCGTGTTCTATTTTAGCCGCCCTAATTGCATACATCTCTTGTTGCATTCTTTGTAAAGTGTGAATGCTGACGATGATCCGTCAGCCTTGTATTTTTTTGAAGGCCTTCTCCTTTGTTTTTTTATGCATTTTTACATTGGAGTATAGCCATCTAGGACTTTTGTTCGCTCTTTTAAATATATTTCCCAATGGGATGCACTGGCTAATGCCCTTATTTAATATGCTCTTAAAGCAAACCCATCTCTCCTCCGTGTACTTTGTTCCTACGATTTTATCCCAATTTATATCTTCTAGCAAGGTTTGTAGTTTAGGGAAGTTGGCTCTTTTGAAATTCAGTGTCTTTGTATTCCCCTTTGTTTCCTATTTGTGTGATTTATACTGAAGCTAATTGACCTGTGATCGCTGTTTCCTAAATTGCCCCTTATTTCCACACCCGTGATTAGGTCTGTATTGTTGATAATCAGTAGATCTAGTGACGCTTTGGTTCTAGTTGGTGCGTCTATCATTTGACCCATGAAATTGTCCTGCAAGACATTTAGGAACTGGCGAGCCTTAGACGAATGCGCGGTTCCTTCTGCCCAGTCTATGTCTGGATAATTAAAATCCCCCATTATGATGACACTTCCCATCCTTGCTGCTAATCCAAATTGTGATAGAAGGTCTGTCTCCCCCTCCTCCTTCAGGTTAGGGGGCCTATAGCATACTCCCAGTATTATTTTCCCCTTAGTTTCATCCCTTTGGAGCTCTACTCATAAGGATTCCACCTCCTCCCTAGCTCCCTTAGTGATGTCATGTCTCACATTAATTTGTACATTATTCTTGATATACAGGTATACCCCTCCCCCTTTTTTACCCTCTATCCCTGCGATTAAAGTCAACCTACCACTGATGTCCCCAATACTACCCTCTGGAATATGTTCCACGCTGACTATCTCTACCTCTGGACACCCCCGCCCTCTCTGTCTTTCTGAGAATTGAGTCCGCTACCACCAGAATCTGTCTTTCCTTTCCCTTCCCTTCTTCCTCCCCCCTACTCTCACTGGAGGAGTTCTTCCCCTGGCAGCTAGTTTCACCAATGCCACTCAGTGGAGCGTACTTATTGGGATGTTTCGGCCCAGGATCGGCCTTCCTAACTGTGCCTGCACCTCTTTGTCTGCACCCGGCCCTGCTGGCCCCTACCCGCACCTGCCGGGTACGTTCTCGGCTCTCCTTTTAGTATGGAGGGTCTTCTCGGTGCTGACAGTTGCTTCCCTAGATTCAAAACCTGGGCTTCCAGGCAAACAATGTGCTTACATTTTGCACAACAGTATTCGCCCTCGATCAGATGGTCAAGGAACGCATACATGCCTCAAGATGTACACCGAGTTGCATCCCCACATCTGCCAGGCATCGTACCCACTAACTTAATGGGGATTGGGGATTATACCCTGTCCAAATTAACTAACAACTAGCTTCCTGACACCAATACTCAACAATACACAGGCACTCGCAACCCACGTGCACTCAAAATACTCAGGTACTAATGATCCACACACACTACTCAGATAAACACAATACACAGGTACTCCCACAACACAGGTACTCACATACACTGTCAGTCAGGTTTTGTGGTTTGTGTGTCTGTCACTCTGCATAACCTCCCCTTGTAATCTGACACTAGCATTCAGTCACCTTCCGTGCAGCTGCTTCACTGATCAGCCTCACACTCTCCCCTAAGTCTGCACTTCACTTACCTGCTGCCTCTCCCTATCAGCCTTCCACCTCCCGGTCCCACTGGATGTCCTCTCGCCTTCTCTGTCCGCATCTGTGGGGTGATTGCTGTCCTCAGTACACCCGCTTCGGCACCACAATGTCCCTCTCTGCCACCGCTGTAGGTCCCCGGGTCATCCGCTGCCGCTCTCGGTCGTAGGGGGGTCCGGTCGTGGGAGGTCCGTCTGCCACTCTGCCGCTTTCGGGGGTGGGGGGTCCGGTCCTCTGCTCGCTGCTCACACACTACTTCTCACTCCATGCTGTCCCAGCACTGACTTCCACGCCAAAAAACTCTGCAACAGCACCACCGTCTTAATGATTGCTAAAAGTTGGAGTTTCACAGAGTGAATGTGGATATATTAACGTGCGCTAGGGGCAGCCCCAGCACAGTTCTTTGTCAGTGTCCAGTCACCTGAAGGTAGCTTGCATGTATCCCATGGTCTGTGACTACAAGCCTTGCGTCTTGTACTCCAAGTTATTAGATTTTACAGGCAAGTCAAAATCCCCTCCTTTTTTTTTTCTCCTCCGCTTTGGTGACGTTACTTACCTATAATGAAGTATGTCCCACATCAGGTAGGCAGCTGAATATGTAGAATTTTTTCCTGCAAGGTGCTCAGTCTACTTCCTATCATTGAACTTCTCTCATTGGAAGAGGAGGAAGTGGATCCACATCAGGTCATCTTCACAGCAGGCATGCCTGAAGTCCTCAAGCTTTTAATCCTTGCAGCGCCAGACATTTAGCACCAGAAAATGGACCAGACACCCTGCACAGAAGATTTTTACAGGATTCAGCTGCCTGCATGACATAGAACCTACTTCATTACAGGAATGTGATGTCACTACAGCTGTAGATCATAATCCAAAATGTCACTAATAGCGCTTAGAGGACCACTGGTAATATGGGGAGGTAACACATATACATAAGTAAAGGTCAGGTGACACCAAATGGATAGTTAATGAAAACAGCAATAAGTTTATTAAATGCAACAGTTCATTAAAACCAAGGTGAGGGTGAACTCAGAAGCCACAGTACAAGAAAATGCACAACTCGCTGGATGTCTCTATTCTATGTGCTGCTGGCTCAGCCTCGAGGGCTCGGCTGTGTTCCAGAAGTGTGGACAGCTAGGCTCACACTGAGTAGTTGTGTCCCAGTGGAGGGGAGACAGGACCTCGCTGATGGATGACTGGTGGTGTAGAAAGCGAACGATCCAATGGATCCGGGGCAGCCGTACAGCCATGCTGCCAGTGTCCTGAGGCCCGGGTGTGACGTCACTCGGAGACATGTTGGCCAGAGCGAGGCTTGGGCAGAGGATGGAACACAAGCGTGACCTAGAGTGGAGATGGGAGCTGTCGTCATGACATGTTTTTGGCGTGGCCCTTTGTCAAGTCACGTCTTAACATTAGCATTTTTTGTGTTATTCTACTATAGCTGTAGAGAGCATTTTTTTCTTTAAAGCTAAACCTTAGCTTTAAAGTAGAATTTCTGCCTTTACATTAACTATGTTTAAAAATGCCCCTCCCCCTTCTTACTACCTGTGCTTTCTAACCTGTGTAAAAGGTTGCTTGCTCTCTGGTCCGGTCATGCATTCCCATAGCTCAGTCTCCTCTGTGTCAGCAGCTGCTGCAGGGGAAAGGAAGGAGCACCGACAACGGCTGGGACATTGGGACCTGTAGGTGACATCACTGCTGTTAAAATTTCCAGCTGTTGTCGAGTGCTCAACTCTCCCCTCTAGACGCTCACTGACACAGGGGCTCACGTGACCAGACCATAGCAGGCTGAAAATAGGTAAGTATGTATTTTTTTAACACAGGTTCGACCACATAGGTAGCAGGAGTTAGGATGGGATGTTTTTAATCATAGTGTTATGCAGGAATTCTACTTTATTTTACAGAATTGATTTAAAAATGCCAAAATTAATAAAACATCACTAATTAGTATTTTTTTTAGGTAAACAACACTTTGACATGTCAATGAGCTACAGTAAAGATCGCATTGAAAGGATGATGCCCAAGTCAAGAAGCTGATGTTAATAATTTCTTCTGTCAGGAAGACTATATGGATTGTGAATGTATATTAAATCTTGTATACAATAATAAAATAGAGCAAAAAGTCGGGAAGTATTCTTCTCATTTACCGATGTGAAAAATTATAACCTTATAATGACCTTTACTTTAAATTTTTGACCTTTTTACTTGTTTTTCAGTCGCTTTAAAGCGGAGATTCACACAAAAATTGAACCTCCACTTTTCGGACCCTCCCCCCCTCTGGTGTCACATTTGGCACCTTTCAGGGGGGAGGGGGGTGCAGATACCTGTCTAAGACAGGTATTTGCACCCACTTCTGGCATAGACTCCCACGGGAGTCTATGCCTCTTTTTGTCCCCCCACGCTGTCTGCTGGGACACACACGGGTCCCAGGAGATAGCGGGGACCAGTTAGGACGCGCAGCGCGACTCGCGTATGCACAGTAGGGAATCGGGAAGTGAAGCCGCAATGCTTCACTTCCTGATTCCCTCACAGAGAATGACAGCTGCCGAGGGACGGTTCGGCCTCGGGTGCCAACACCGCTGGATTCGGGGACAGGTGAGTGTCCTGATCTTAAAAGTCAGCAGCTGCAGTATTTGTAGCTGCTGACTTTAAAAAAAAAAAAAAAATTACGGGACTCCCTCTTTAAATACAGATTTACAATTTTTTTTTATCAACTAGAAAAAGTAAAAATCTAAAAATTCAATTTCAGTGATCCTATTTGTGTCTTTTTTTTTTCTATTTGGCAGGCTTATGAAGGAGTGTTGCAGCTTGTTGAGGCTCGGGAACAATATGAGGAACTTTGTATAATTATGTGCGTCATTCCTGCAACTATCAGCAACAATGTTCCTGGCACTGACTTTAGTATTGGCTCGGATACAGCTGTCAATGCTGCCATGGAGGTGATATATTTTGATGTATTTCTTTAGGGATTTTTATTAAACATTATAAAAAGCTAAAAGTCCAGAGGTTCTGCCTTTATTAATAGTGAAATCTAAGTTAGATGTGTGCACACTAGGGTTTTTGTGGTGCAAGCTTTCTTGTTGAGGCTATGTTGTTTTTCATACCATAAACATTGTAAATGCTGTACGTTTTTATCTTAGGCTGGCTTATTTAACTGCTTGAGTCTTAAAATGGTGCTGGAATAGTGGTCATTTATTTCAACCTCATTTTGTAATGGTAACTGGTCCGGGCCTGAAGCAGTAGATCACTGCTGTAATTGATTATTACAGCCTTGAGCATTTTGATGTTTGCGCAATGAATGCAAATGCCATCGGATGATCTGGATGACACCTTAATTCGTTTTACAGGCATCAAATGCTCACATAAAGGAAACACAATGTCATTCGAATTTCTAGCAATCGCAAGACTGTAAATAGGTCTCCATTGTGCTAATTTATACCCTCATCAACCCGGCTTTAATCTTATCTTAGGGGGAATAAAAGGTTTACATCCATTTTTAACAATGTGTTTAGTGCAGTGTAGAGTTAAAAGAGGAATGAAGCTCTCCTATAGTAAAATGGAACTAATTTTTTTGAGCTTTGCCATTCTGCTACATTTTATAAAAGTCACACTAATGTGCTATAACAATACTTATGTCCTAAGAAGAAGGAAGGTGCAGGTTTCAGGATTTCAATTAAGTAAATAGATGCTCATTTAGTATGTACTACAGTGGCAGGCACCACCATTATGTGTGTACCGGAAAGAACCTGTCAAGACCTGCTGTCAGTTTGATATCCAGTGCCCTGATGTATGTACAGGAGCATATGTATCATTCATGATAATAAGTATTTGCAAAATTATTCCTGAACAAAAAGTTCCTTGACTGGGCTTCAGGACCACAATGAGGTTTAAGCTAAGAAGCGATGAGCTAATACCGTATATGTGTATGTGCAGAGGTGTGTGTGTGTATGAGGTGGTATCAAAAAGTTTTGAGACTAGTTTTGTAACATGCCAACAGATGGCAGGACAAGGCTGCACGCACAGTCACAGGGAGCACTGACCTTCATAAGTCAATGTGCCAAGGACATTGTCTTGTGTACATCTGTGCAATTGGTACTAATCTGACCACGTGCGTTACCATGTCTTTCTTTCATTTTGATACCACCTTGTGTGTGTTTGTATGTATGTGTGTATATACATATATATAATGTCCATCTGTTGCAAATAAAACATTTGAGTATACTGAAAAACCAAACTCTCTAAATATGTCCGTTGTGGCTTTGTTAGTTTATTTGAATTCAATATACTTTTTGTTTTAAATTTGAATAGAGCTGTGACCGTATTAAACAATCTGCTTCTGGAACAAAGAGACGTGTGTTCATCGTAGAAACTATGGGTGGATACTGTGGCTACCTTGCTACAGTGACAGGAATAGCTGTCGGTGCTGATGCTGCTTATGTTTATGAAGACCGGTTTAACATCCATGATCTTAAGGTGAGATGTATTGGTTTGGGACAACTACCATTTATTTGGCTGTGACCCATATATAAAAACTTGGATCATCACTCAAAGCACTGCTAAACTTCCCCCTGCAGTCCAAAGCACAGATCAGGTGCCAACGTTCAAACAAGCTCATCTAGGCTAGCTAACAGATCGGAAGACAGAAGATAGAAATGCCCCACATCAGAACCCAGCCACTATATAGAGGGGTAAAGCTACGGCTTAGTCTGTACTCCTGGCTGTGCTCCTCTGACATGTTTTGACCTGCCTATGTGGCTTAATCACAGAGATCTATGATTAAGGCCCATAGGCAGGACAAAACATGTCAGAGGAGCATAGCCAGGAATAGTTAAGAAGTGTGCAGCGTTTCTGTCTTCCGAACTACTATTTGGCTGTTATTTTTTTGTTTTTTGAAAAATGAGTAATGAGTAAAATTTCAAAATTCCCACTCCTGCTGGTCCAGCCCCCCTAAAGCCTGAAGGACAATAAACCAGCCCTTTGTTTAGAAAGTTTAGAGACCCCTGTTCTGAAGTACCAAGTGATACTGCAGTACATGCTTGGGTAACTGTGTGTTAGCAATGTGCTATATATTATATATTTCCTTTTCATGCCCTGTTTTCGATTTGCATACAAAGCTTATTTATTCCTAATATGAGTTCTCCATCATTTTTAGTCAAATGTGGACCACTTGACTGAGAAAATGAAGACTGATATTCAAAGAGGACTTGTGCTGAGGTATATGTACATTTTTTTTTAACTTTAATTTAGTAGCATAGTCATTGTGTGGAAGTAGGTTAACCTGTAAGTATGGATGTGGTTTGAAGGAGAAAACAGAAGCACCCAAAAGGTGTAGAGCGTATACAAACTTTGCAAGAACAGTGCACTGAGACAGGACCTTAGTGCTGCAAGGCACCTGTCCTAACCAAGAAGCCACCATGCAGCCTTGTTCATTTGTTTTACAGCTTTTCAAATCTTAATTATTTAAATCTGGTACATTGGTTTGTTTAAAGTACTATAGATCACTGTATTCAAACTCTTGTTTTTATATACCGTATTTATCGGCGTATAACACGTACAGGCATATAACATGCACCTTCACTTTAACAAGGAAGTTTCTAGAAAGCCTCTGCTGCCTCTAAATTGCCCATCAATGCACCCTGCTCAGTGCCCATCTGCAGCCTCTAAATTGCCCATCAATGCACCCTGCTCAGTGCCCATCTGCAGCCACTAAATTGCCCAACAATGCAGCCTGCTCAGTGCCCATCTGCAGCCTCTAACGTGCACATCATTGCACCCTGCTCAGTGACCATCTGCAGCCATTAAATTGCCCATCAATGTACCCTGCTCAGTGCCCATCTGCAGCCTCTAAATTGTACATCAATGCACCCTGCTCAGTGCCCATCTGCAGCCTCTAAATTGCACATCAGTGCACTCTGCTCAGTGCCCAACAATGCAGCCTCTAAATTGCACATCAATGCACCCTACTCAGTGCCCATCTGCAGCCACTAAATTGCCCAGCAGTGCTGCCTGCTCAGTGCCCATCTGCAGCCACTAAATTGCCCAGCAGTGCTGTCTGCTCAGTGCCCATCTGCAGCCTTTAAATTGCACATCAATGCACCCTGTTCAGTGCCCATCTGCAGCTACTAAATTGCCCAACAATGCAGCCTGTTCAGTGCCCATCTGCAGCCTCGCCTTTCCCATCATTTCAGCCTTGCCAGTGTTGGATTACACAGAGCTGTGATCTCCTGTGTACTCGGCGCTCAGTCACTCACAGCCACGCGGGGCCAGGAGGCGTGGCTGTGCGTGATTGAGCGCCGGGATACACAGGAGAACGCGGCTGTGTGTAATCCAGCGGCACTCACTACTCCTCTTCCCTCAGAGACATCAGGGATTGGCTTATAACACGCACACACGATTTCCCCCCGATTTTCAAATAGTTTACCAGGGAATGTTTTCTTTTATATTTCTCAATTTGTTAAATGAAACAATGCTGAGGGTTTAACAACTTGCTGACCAGCCGCCGCAGTTGTACATGAGTAAAGGGTCCGGGGGTCAGGGTCACTCTGCAGTCCGAGCTGCTGTCCGTGTGGTAAGAAGCTGGCTTGACATAGCATAAGGGTCCTGCACCTCCTCGTTCCACCATCTCTAGGTGTGCTCATGGGCTCAAGGAGATAATCTTTGTCTTCTTTTTTAGAGAGTCTGGGGAGGGATACAGGTCTCACTCTCTTGCTTTTAATACTGCTCTTAATACAGCTTTATTACATAATTGAGGCATGTTGGTAATAGGAGGACCTACCATTTTTATGCCAGTGTAAAAGTCCTCCCTGACTTCTTATGTTGGTAAATGGACTCAAAGAAAAGGATTTTTAAAGTGAATACAAATAACCTAATTTTTAGTGTAATTACTATTATGTGTGACCGCCTTCCCTTAGTTTGTTTAGTGAAATATTTGTATGGTTGGAAAATGCATTCCATATGTGGCCTGTCTCGGATAAGGTTACACATTTAAGTAGAACCTAAGGGTATCAGACTTCATCATTGGATCTAGTGTAGTGGTCAAGTAATGCTAAACACTCTTATTTTTCACATTTGTCTTGACACCCCCTGTTTTTTTATAAACCACGCTTGTGTGTTCATCCAATAAAGGGTATTGCATTTCTAGAAAGAATGTCCATGTTTAACTTGGGACAGCTGCTTGTTTATGACACATTTGCATGTGTGCGCATTTATTGGGCAGACCAAGAGTAGGGATGATGGCAAAGTGGTCACTTGAGAATTTGTTGACATTCCTAGCAAATTTGCCATATGTGTGCACTATTGTGATGAGGTTTGAGATGTGAAGTCTAGCTATCTAAACAGTCTGACATTGATACATTTGGTGTATTATATAAATGTGTTTTTCAACTATTTGCAGCTGCAAGGAGAAGCGGGGTGTGTGTGTTTTTAGATCATGTTTGCTTGTTTTATTAAATCATTTGGATTGGTGGTGCAGCTTATATTTTGATTTGTATAGGCTTAGCATATATAAATAGACTTTGTGTGTATAGAACTTTTGTGGTCGATTTGCCTGCAAAGACACATTTCGAAGCCTGTGAGTACAGTGCCTTTATTTTCAAAGTTTTTAATAAGCTTGATGGTACAGGAAGCAAAAAAGAGGGGAAATTAAACACAGAACACTTTCAATATAATATACAGTACATTTATCTTAAAAACAGTAGAAAGGGAAAAAAGAATTGCACCCCTTCAAATACCTTTCAGTTTGGGTAATGTGTTTTCCACTTATTTTAAATGCAGTTGTGTTAGATAAATAGCCCAAATTCTTTTTTTTTTTTTTTTTGAGACTTGTATGATTGCTATCATGCACATTAAACTTGCACTGCTTGTACTTATATTTTTCTGTTGATATTGGTATTTCCATTTTTTTTTTTTCTTTTTTTTTTTGCTCAAGGTATTGAATTAACTCCTTTTTCATTATATTTCTCTATTTATTTATTTTTTTATATATATATTCTTAAACTAAAATAAAAATGACAGAGGAAGGATGAATATGTATTACAAAAGTAGAACATTGTTTCTATTTTAGGAATGAAAAATGTCACGACTACTACACCACAGAATTTCTGCATAATCTTTATTCATCTGAAGGAAAGGGTATTTTTGACTGTCGAACCAATGTGCTTGGGCACCTACAGCAGGTATGTTTTAAAAAAACAAAACAAAAAAAAAACCTGGTGGCTTCAAAAATTTCCACTTCTTTATGGATGCATGTAAGGCCCCTTTCACACGGGGCTGTCCGTTTTTACTACTCCGCTTACTCAGCGGGGATCGCTCCGTTGATCCCCACTGAGCCAGCGGATGACAAGTCCGGACCTGTCAGTCCGCTCTCCCCTATAGAGGGATCAGATGATTATGGACCACCTGTCCATTTTCATCCGATCCGCCAGACGGATGGAAAATAGGACATCCATCCGTCGGGAAGGAAAAGATGTCAGCGGACATGTCACTGCTGACATCCGATGCTCCATAGAGCTGTATGGAGCGACCGTTCAGATCCGCCTGAAAACTGACAGGCGGATCTGAACGGTCCGCATGTGTGAAAGGGGCCTTACAGTACATCTGATGGCATATAATACTACAGGTAGAAAATGTATATGTTTTATATACATTTTTATGTATTGACTCCATTTAATTGGCTGCTTTATGAAAGTGCAAGCTACAGTAAGACCCCTTTCACACTGAGGCAGTTCTCAGGCGTTTTAGCGCTAGAAATGTAAAAAGCACTCCACAAACGCCCCTGCCTATTGAAATGAATGGGCAGCACTTCTGAAGCGCTCTGAAAACACCGCAAAATGGGTGTTTTTTTTTTTTCGGGTCACTTTATCACGTGACCTTAAAATAAACGCCCCAGTACCGCCCGAAAGCGCCCGCTAAAGCACCGCAAAATCGACCGGCTCTTTAGCGCTGTTTTAGCGGCGCTTCAGTGTGAAAGGCGTCTTAAAATACTACATTTACTGATCCTTTGAAATGCTATAACTCAGTGTATTGTGTTCGCATTGACCACTATGAAAAGTTTTTGCAGATCAGTCCTATGTTACCCTATGGGTCAGTTCAAATGTATGCACTGCATTTTGAAAAATGAAGCAAGTTTGTTTTCTGTGCATTTTCATTCGCTGTGAAGCCTATAGAAATCTATGGCATTGCCAACCAACTCATAATAATGCATAAAAAATGCACAGTATTGGATAAAGAAAACATGTTTTAACAAGCTACAATGGATGTTAAAAATGCATCAAACAATGGGTGCACATAGATGTAAACCTGACCTAAAGCATTTACCACGTGATGCACTTATAATATTATTACTTTTTATAACAATAGTCTGCAAAATTTTCAGTAGAAAACCTAATAACAGTAATTTTTATCTTGGCTAACACAAATGGCTTTTTTCTAATTGTCCATTAAAGGACATCATTTGAAGTATTTTGGTACATTTAGTTATGTTGCTGCTTTCACTAGAGGACTCTAGCGAAATCTGTACGGGTAACTCACTATAACCCCTCACTCTCCTAGGATTCCATGTTATTTGCTAGTGTCCTAGGAGAACAGACCTCTGTTCTCTGCTTTTAAGACCTTTTTTACTTCAAGCAAGATTCTTTAGTTTCTACAGAGCCATTCGGGCTTATTTTACAGCTGTAATATGCCAACTGGGCACTGGACTCTGTTAAGCACTCTCCTAGACATCCTTGGTGTAATGTGTGAGTTAGCTGCAGAGTGATTTATAAGTCCAGGGCTGAAGTTCACCCATCTGGTGGAGCTCTATCCCTGAAGCCTTCTTGGAGAGGGTAAAGTTTAGGTGGATGAGGCATGTCTCCTGAATCCTGTCAAACCGCCCCTAGAGTGTCCCAGTTGTAGGGGCTGCAGGTCTTAATACCAGCGCTGGGTAAGTCAGGGCTTTTAACCTTTTACTCTGGGAGCCTGGTGTTTACTTGTGTCCTCAATTATGTTTTGTCCAGCAATACTCTGTGAAGGAGAGGTTCCTAAAAAGTGGACTATCCATTAAGCAGAGCAGTCCATTTCTTGTCTTAACAGTGCTCAAACTGTCCCTGTTGAGGTCATCCCCATGTTTAAAGGCCCAGTGAATAAAAGGCTAGAACCCTTTCTAATGCCTCACTCCTCATCACAGATCCCGCATTGCAACCTGCTATGGCTAATAGCTCCCTTTTACCCCAGAACAAAACAAAAAAAACTTCAGCGAAACTACTGCAGAGGCTAAGAAAAGTTCCATTTTATTTCTGTCAGGCTTCTAAGACAAAGCCTGGAACCTAGTTCTGCCATAAGTCCTAGACCCCCAATTTCCTCCAAGTCCCTCCTCACAATGAAGAAGCGCCCCGTTTGTCAGTTGTGGGGATCTGTTGGTTTTTGCAGTCATTTTTTCAGTGGATACAGCCCAGTTCAAGGTTTTCCTTGGATTGGAAAGTTTTATCGATGGAAGCCAGCTGGAGAGAAGTCCTAGATGCCCTTTAGATAAAAGTGACTTGGTGGTCTGAGGAAGCTTGTATTCTGAAGCACAGGGTCATTCGACCAGGTTTCAGTCGAACAATGCCACTGCGGTTAGATTACACCTGTAATCGAGGCGAAAACAGAAGTCTTGCAGCTTAAAAAGAAGCAGATCTGGTTCTGCCTTGAGCAGAGCTCCATGTTTCAGCCCTGTCCATCGTTCACATCCCAGGTGTAGAAAACTGGCAGGTGCATTTCCTCAGTCATCAAAGTCCAGACTCTGGAGAAAGGCCTCTCCACCCAGAGATGTTTCAAAACCTCTGTCAGAGGTAGAGGACACTGGACTTGGTTCACAGATAGGGATCCTCTAGCCTTAACACTAGATGCTCTGGTAGCTCTGTGGGATCAGTTCAACCTGATCTATGCCTTTCATATTTCAAATGCTTTTTATTGAATTTTTTTCTTTTTAAGTTAAGAACATACAACTAACAGATCCTGGCTGTTACTCCTGGAGTATCATTAATACATTACTAAGCAAAAAGACAAAAACAAGCTATATGTCGCATGTTGTTTCTGCATTTAACATATCACCAGAAGTGCAAATTTGTTTCAGTATAATATGTCGTCCTATTCTTCATTCAATTTCAAAGAAGTTGAAGCCGAACCACAGAGGTCTTAAATGTAAGTAATAGAATATCAGATTTTAAAAACTTAACAGCCTTCTATACATGTCAAAGCACTTAGATTGTTGGGAGATGCAGGATCACAGTAATTTTTCAGTACAATTAGAAACATTGAAAAAATAAAGCTATGCTGTCAGTGCCGGTTCACACAGGGGTGACTTGTCAGGCGACCTAGCCGCCTGACAAGTCGCCTCCCGTTCTGTACAATGGAACCGTTCTAATAGGAGCGACGCAAGTCGCTCCGACTTAGAAAAAGGTTCCTGTACTACTTTGGGGGCGACTTGAGGCGACTTGCATAGACTTCTATACAGAAGTCGTTTTGCAAGTCGCCGTGGAAGTCGTGTGCAGGTTGCCTCGGTGAGGCGACCTGCAAGTCGTGCCGCCCCTGTGTGAACCGGGGCTCACTGACTCCAAAAGATTTGAATGTTTCTTTTATTGAAACGACCTCTGCTTAATAAGTGCAATAGGTGCCGATCTAGGTACTGATAGCCAAGGATCCCATAGTTTATTGAATTATTGTGGGTATCCACCTTTCTCTGTCAATGCTTACTCCACCAGTTCAGTTAGTGTTTCCTGGGGTTTTCAGCATCGGATATCTGTTTCTCAGATTTGCAAGGTGACCACCTGGTCTTCTGTGCACACATTTGTTTTGCCAGCTGGATGTTCAGGCCTCAGCTGATGCCAACCTCAGTCGTAGGGTTCTTCAAGTGCCTCTGAAGGCTCTTGGAGCCACCTCTGTGGATTTTGTGGGCTGTTAGTTTCACTTTGTGTGTTTGCTCACCCCTCAGTTGAGCTGCGTTTGGATATCCCAATGTACCTGAACACTTCATCTTGTGTTCCTTAATGTTTAAGAAAAATGATTTTTGGTTCATCGTAAAATCCTTTTTCTTGGAGTATTTTAAGGCACACAAGTTCCTTCCTTCTGTTCTTATGATCCACTCCTACTATTGCTTGGAATGGAAACATGCTGGAAGTGGGAAAGCTGTACTGGATTGTCCCTACAGATTTGTTTTCCAATGTCTAATTTCCTGAGGGCAGCCACATAATCGAATGTAATGGAATACTTCCGCTTGTGTTCCCCAATGTAATCAAATTCCAATTTTTAAACTGTGTATTCTTTTAAGTGTTTAGTTATATAGCTTTGAAAAATATTACGACTGTAATTTTCTTTTTTGCATGCTTTGATTTATGGTTTATAATGATACTTTAAGTAAAAATATTTTATATAATATTAGTAAGAATATAATGTTAATAGTGGTGTTTACCTTTTATTGCTTAGGGTGGTTCCCCTACTCCTTTTGATCGCAATTATGGAACAAAACTAGGAGTCAAGGCTGTACTATGGATTTCTGAAAAACTGAGAGAGTCTTATCGCAGGGGTAAGGGGAACTCCAGGATCAAAGCAGTCACTATGGATATTTTTGTTTTTACCAGAAAGTTGCTATGCTTATAACCCCCCAAATATTGTGACCCATATTCTTTTTCTATTTCGATCATTTTTATTGCCACAGAAAATTTTTCACAGAAAAAAATGAAGTAGTAGTATATACATGTAATAATAGTGATTAACATGTATAAATAAGTGGCCCATATCGTGAACTTGGTATGGAGGTATTCACTTTTAGGTCATTACAGAATACTAGGGGGCAATTTTTATCTCCTGGAGGTAAAGTGATTTAACCTTCACATATGGAAAGGCTTCTTCACAGTAAGAATTTTAAAAATGTGAAAAAGACTCCCTCAAAAACTGGTTCTGGCCAGCATAGAAATATGCACAAAATATAACTGGATACTAATATTTAGAGGTAGTAATGTCATGCATAGTTGATCCAGGGAATATCCAATTGCCTCATGGGGTATGAGGAATTAATTTTCTTTCCCCCAATTGGAGCAAATTAAATTCTGATACCTCTGGATCAACTGTGGGTAGGTTTCTATTTGTGGTGTTTTTTATTTTATTTGTTGAACTAGATAGACTGGTGTCTTTTTTTCAATGGTGTTTCATTGCTACATAGCTTTTCCAGTGCAGTTAGTTTCGTATCATCTCTCAGTGGGTGTGGTATTGTGCTTACTAAGTGCCTTAATTGATTGTAGTTCCATTCATTCATCTTCCATCCGTTCCTTTCCTCTAATTCTACTCGTGTTCTTATTTTGCCATTTCTAATGATATCTTTTAATTGTGGATTACATATACCTTGAGTTCCAAATATTTCCTTCCCGGGGGTGAAGAAATTCGATCCTGTGAGTGCTAATAGTGGTGAATTGTATTTCCATTCATTCTTTAAGTGGATGGTGTCCCAAATTTTTAATACATTTTTTGTTATTTCATGTGTGTCTGTGTCCAGTGTTCTATATTTCCGTGGAATCCAAATAATCTTATGCAACGTGACTCCGCTTATTATGTTTTCCATTTCAACCCATTTTTTTTTCATTTTTCTCATTTGTCCACTCTAACATTCGTGTTAATACTATGGCTTTATAGTACCTGCTTATATCTGGAGCGGCCAGACCTCCGTGCTCCTTTTTCCTTGTAATCAGCGTGTATTTGATTCTTGGTTTTTTATTAAGCCATATGTATTTTAACAGCATTGTTTTAATTATTTTAAAAAAACTCTGGGGGATCTTAACTGGTAACATCTGTGTTCTGTAATTTATTTTAGGTAATATCATCATTTTAAACATATTTATTCTTCCAATCCATGAAAGTGGCTGTATTCTTAACTTTTTCATTTCTTCTTGACCTCATTGATCAGTGGGATAAAGTTTGCCTGGTAGATCTTTTCAGCTCTAGGAGTTATTTTGATTCCAAGGTAGTTTAGTTCTTTTACCCAAGTAAATGGGAATTCTTTTTGTAAAAACTGAACTTCCTTTTTCTCTAATCCTATATTTAATATTTTCGTTTTTATTGGGTTAATTTTGAAGTTTGACAATTCTCCATATTTTTTTATTTCTTTCAGTATGTTAGGGAGTGACACTCTTGGGTTAGATACGTACATCAAGATGTCGTCCGCATAGGCTGCGATCTTATGCTCTTTTCCTCCTAATCTTGCTCCTTCCACCTCTTTGTTATTGCGGAGTGTTGCTAGTAGTGGTTCTAAAGCTAATACGTATAATAGTGGAGACAATGGGCAGCCTTGCCGTGTTCCGTTCTGCATCTTAATTCTTGGAGAGAGTCTACCGTTTACTTTTACGACTGCCGTCGGGCCATTATACAAATTTGTTATCCACTTCATCATTTTTGTCCCGATGCCCAAGTGCCGCAATGTATCCATCATGAAACCCCAGTCTACCCTGTCAAATGCTTTTTCTGCATCTAATGACAGGAATAGAACTGGGGTCTCATTCTGCACCTTCTTGTGCAACATCAGTATTGATTTTAGGCTGTTGTCCCGGCCCTCTCTCCCCGGGACAAAACCTGTCTGGTCCGGGTTAATCCACTGTGGGATTAATTTTTTCATCCTGGTGGCAAGGATCTTGGAGTACAGCTTCGTGTCGGCGTTCAGTAGGGCTATTGGCCTGTAGCTTGAACAGTTAACTTTGTCTTTCCCGTCTTTTGGTAGTATTGTAATATGAGCTAGCAATGATTCGCTTCTTATTTCTTCTTCTTCCCCTATGGAATTCAAATATTCTACTAATTTTGGAATTAGCTGTTCTTCAAATTTTTTATAATATTTGACCGTAAACCCGTCTGGTCCTGGGCTTTTTCCTGCGGGCGTTTCCTTTAATGCCAGTTTTATCTCTTCTTGCGTGATATTTTTTTCCAGTTCTTCTAATTGGTCTATTTTTATTTTTGTAAATTTGCTTTTATTAGATATTCTTGTACCTTCTTTGTTCTTGTATTCGCTTCTTTCCAACTTTCCTGTCCTTTTATTGCATATAGGGAACTGAAGTATTTTTGAAATGTTATCGCTATATCCGTGGTTTTATTTACCACTTCTCCTTTTTCGTTTTTATTCTTCTCAATATAATTCAGAGACTTCTTTTTTTTTACCAAATTTGCAAATATTTTCCTGATTTGTTACCCCATTTGAATTTTTCTTGAACTACTCTATTATACTCCTTCCTTTCTTCTTGTTCCATCCAGTCTTTTAATTGCTCTCTCTTTTGAGATAATAGGCTGAAGATTTTATTATTTATTTGATTTTTATGTTTTCGTTCCAGTTCGTAGATTTCCTTAATCAATTGCTGCATATTTTTTTTCCTTTCTTGTTTTTTTTTTGCCCTATGGCAATTAATTTGCCCCTAATAACGGATTTATGTGCCTCCCATATTGTTGCTTTCGGGACCCCTGGTGTATCGTTTTCCTCGAAGTATCTTTTAATTTCTTCTGTGATGCTTTTTTCGGTCTCGGGGTCTTCTAATAGATTTTAATTGATTCTCCATGGCCCCCTTTCATGGACTTCTCCTTTTATTTTCATTTTCAACATTATTGGGCTATGATCTGAAGCGGTTATTATACCTATTTTTGTTTTTTCTATTTCTTCCAGATTTCTATGTTCGACCATGATGTAGTCCAGTCTGGAGTAACTTTTGTGTACTGTTGAGTAATATGTGTAGTCCTTTGTACTGGGGTGCTGGATTCTCCACGGGTCTATTAGTTGCTGTTCTTATAGTATTCTTCTTAATTTCTTTAGTTGTTTTACTTCTTTGTCCCTTACTATTGAGGTACTGTCTATTTTATTGTCCATGCTGAAGTTGAAGTCTCCGGCTAATATTAATTTTCCTTGTTTGAATTCCATTAGTACTTTTATTATATCAATCAAATATTTTTTAGGGTTCTTGTTAGGGCAGTAGACATTGGCCAATGTATATTTTACCCCCTGTATAGTTCCTGTAATAAAAAGATATCGACCCTCCGGATCTATTTTTCTTTGATCTATTAGGAAACGTACATTTTTCCCTATACCGATGGCTACTCCTTTGGCCCTTCTTATTGGCAAGTCTCCTTGATACCATGTTGGTATGTTTCTTGAATATATTTTGGTATTCGAGTTTTGAGAGATATGCGTCTCCTGTAGGAAAATTATTTCTGCTTTACTTTTTTCTAGTTCTCGGAGAATGATGTTTCTGTTCCCCGGGGAATTTAGACCTCGGACATTAAAGGAGGATATTTTTATACTGTTTACGTTTTCCATTCTTATTTCTTTTTTTTTTCTTTTTTCTTTCCTTCCCCGCCCGTCCTCCGCCCCCCCCCCCCGGTCCTCTTAGAAGATCGGGTGGAGGGGACACCCGGCCGACACTCGGGGCCTCCTCATCTCTTATCTCAGAATAGGTGCGCCTATGTAACCACTCATATGGATCAGCCCTCCCCCCCCCCCCCCCCTCCTTCCCTCCCTTTTCCCTCCTCCCTCCCTCCCCCTCCCTTTTTTCTGATATGGGTTTTTTACCCCCATATTCTCTAGAGCTGAGAGCATTTTCCTTTGATTTGTGGGGCACACTCTGCCCCCTCTGCTCTATTTAATTTGAGGCGGAGCTCTGCGGGACACCCTATTCCCCCCCTCTCCTAAACACTAATAGGGCGACTTCCTGTCCACTTCATGGGTCCCTGTCTCCCTCTCCCTGCTTTTTTATTATATTTTGCCAATCCTTTCACTTTCCCCTTTTTTTTCTTTTCTTTTTTTTTTTTTTTCTTCTCCTTCCTTTCCTTCCCACCAACCCCAGCTCCCCCCCTTTCCACTCTAAGGCCCCCTGTATCCTTGTGTGGTATTTTCTCAGTTATTAGTTTCCTCGTGCTTCCACATCCTGATGTCTGTTCCTTGAATTTAATTGCCATTGCATGTCATCTCCTGCCGTTATTCGCTCCTGTCTATTTGCATATTTTTCCAGTTCTGGGGGAGGGATTTCTAATTTATTACAAAAGTCCGGAATCTCCTCCACAAATCTTAGCCTCGCACTTCTTCCGTTTTTCTTTGCTATTAAACATGCTGGGAAACCCCAGTTGTATTGAAATTCTTGCTCCCGAAGGATTCCTAGTAATGGTTTTAGTGTCCGTCGTCTTTTCAACGTTTCTTGAGACAAATCTTGGAATATTTGTAATTTAGCTTCTGCAAACTCTATTTGTGTTTTCTTCTTTAGGTTTATCCAGATCTGTTTTTTTTCTTCCCATTTTTCAAGGCGAACTATTACATCTCTAGGTGTTTCCCTTGAGAACCGTTGAGGTTTTTTCACTCGGAAAACACTTTCTATTCCTATTATGTTGGTTACATCCTTTCCTAAGATTTGATTGAAAAGTATATTCATTTTTTCTATTAGGTTTTCTGCTTGTTCTGTTTCCGGTAGCCCACGTATTCTCAGGTTTTTCCTTTTATTTCTGTTTTCTTGATCTTCTATTTTATATGATTGTTCCTGTTGTTCCCGTTTTAATTTCCTTATTTCCTCTTCCAGGTCCTTTATGTTCTTTTGGTGTAGGTCTACTTTGATCTCTACTTCTTCCACTCTATTTAACATATATCCCATGTCTTTATGTAGTGTTGCCATCTCTGCTTTTAGGGAATTCTCTAGTGCCGCAAACATTTTTTCCATGTCCTTTTTTGTTGGCAACTGTGGCCCTTGTTGTCCTTCCTCTTTTCCTCTTTCTTCCTCTCCCATTTCTGGCTCCGTTCTGGATTCTGAGAGGTGGCTGGTTTCTGTTTGTACTTTATACTGGCCTTTTTTATCCTTATTGTCCTTCTCTTTTATATCCGTTTGTCTGCCCTTTGAACCCACTTGTTTCTCTCCTTCTCCGATTCCTTGTTGTATATACCTGTTCATCGGGCCCGGACTTGGGCCTAGGCTGGTCCTAGGTGATTTCGGTATTGCTCCCGCACTTCTAGTTGTTTTCCCCTTCATTTTTATTTCTATGGCTGGATTTATGAGATCTTCAAGGCTACCTTCCAGAATACCCCTTGATTGGATTCTCTTAATGATGGTAAAAATCTCCCAGCCTTCCTAAGTTGGCTTACTTGTGCTCCGATCTCACACCCACCATCCTCCCCACAGTCCAATAATAGAAATATTTAATGAGAAATGAGTAGTCCCCGCTTTCCAGAGATATGTCGCTACTTTAAATACATCAAGCATCGGTGTTAATCAAGTGTTTAAGCCATGATATTTAGGTGCTTTAGGAAAAAAAAAAAAAAAAGAAAAAAAACACCCCTGCAGCAGCAAGCAGGTGGGGGCTGAGAAACAGTTCTTCTGTTGGCTTGTCTTTCTTTCTCCTTCTTCTTCTCTTCTCCCCTGTTCCCCCCCTGTCCTTATTATTTTCCTTGGCTCACTTGATTCTGCTTTTTCAACTCTCTTACCCTCGTTTACTTACATTTACAATCATTTACTTTCACTTTTCATTTTATTTCATTTTGTATCAGTGTGATCTTTCCCTTTCCCTTTCTTTTTACTCCACTGCTTTCCCTTTGTCTGTTCTCTTCAAAACAATTGCAAAAATAGTATTAGGATGCACACATTATAAGACATAAGCAAAATGCTAAAAACACTTAGAATAATATACATCTCCATCCACCAGTTGTATATTAAGCCAAATGGTCCTGCCCAGGGCTACTATTATAAATTGTGGGGTCCTGTACAGCCTACTTGACACGAAAATCATTATTAGTGGACACAAACACAACATACCTTACAAAATTATGGGCGGGGCAGGAAGGTACAGTACGGGAGGAGCTGAAAGGCACATTACAGGGGGGGAGGCAGGAAGGCACAGTATGGGGGACAGGAGGGCACAGTGGTTAGGAGAGCACAGTACAAGGGGGAGCAGGAAGGTACAGTATAGGCGCAGTAATGTAGAATACAGATATGGTCTACTTAAGCAGAGCTGTGCAGGGAAGCTGCTGTCACAGATCCTACCTATTCTGTCAGGCTT
Source organism: Aquarana catesbeiana (assembly GCF_042186555.1). Lineage (NCBI taxonomy): Eukaryota > Metazoa > Chordata > Amphibia > Anura > Ranidae > Aquarana > Aquarana catesbeiana. The sequence continues at coordinate 244,918,652 of NC_133329.1, forward strand.
TCACTGGGCTAAATCTACAACTGGAATGACATCTCTCCCTCTACTCTCCCCTCCAGAGTTTCTCACTCTGTTCCAGCTCTTTGCAGAGGTTAAGGAAGAACCCTGAGGCAGAGTATCTTTTTACTGCTGCTGTTTGTGTGGGATGTATACTGCGTCAATCACATGGGATGAATAGGAAAGGAGGGTCAGCAGGGATTGGCGCAGTACACCACCTGCCCACACAAGCAGTAGTAAGGTGCTCTGCTTCAGGGTTCTTCCTTAGCCAATGAAAAAAAATGGGGAGGGGCTGGGAATTATGGGGTAGGAGAGGAGGAGGGGGGAGTGGGTAAGAGATGATGGATGGATAGAAAAGAACTGGAGTGAAACTGGGGGATCCTGGTCTGTATAGGGATAAAAAAAGGAGGATTTGTGCTGGCATGAGGGACGGGGGAGGAGAGAAAAATAAATGAGTCAGGGGGACTGGAGAGGGATGGTCAGGGATGGGGACTACTGTTGGCTATTGAGGTATAGCCACAATATAATCAAAGCGACTGGCTGACAGATGGGGGGGAGAGGGAGTGATCTCCATTGAATAGTAAAGAAACAGTGTTGGGGTGTGTGCAGGGTGAGGGATTCTGGCCATTTACAGTGTTTGTGTATCCTGGTACACACACCTGTGTGAAGGTGAAGTACCTCCAAAGAAGAAGCAGATAGATGAGGAGGGAGGGAAAGTAAACTGGAGGGACTATTGTTGGGAAAGTGTCAGGAAAAATTTCCAGCAGGCTGGGCAAGAGGCTGTAAATATGCAGGGCTGCTAGATATCAGCAAACCTGTTGGCTGAGAGAAGGGAGTGAGGGATGACAAGGGCCTGAGAGGCAGTGTGACAGGCAGAGATAGATCTGTGTGAGAATGAAAAGGAGCAGGATGGGATAGTGAGTGAGGCGGGGAGGGAGAGAACAATTCAGACAGCTGGACATGAGGCAGATAACGGAAGTGTAGGAAAAGATCAGACCAAAGCGAGGAAAACTGTTGGCAGAAAACTGCGGGGGAGGAAACTTCAAGGACCCCTCATGCACCTAGGGCCCCTGGGCAGTTCTCAGGTGCTTAGTCCTGTCAATTCCCTGTTTTCCCCCCTACAGCGCTGCCTGCTTTTGTCTCCCTCCAGACACTGCAGGGGGATCATATGTGGCCCAGACAGGGAGGCGGATCAGTGCAGTGTGGCAATTACTAAAACGATAACCTGTATGTCTCTCCCTCCAGCAGCTGAAAGACAGTTGGAGGGAGAGAAACCGGCTTTTAGCTGCTGGAGGGAGAGACATACAGATCATCGTTTCAGTAATTGCCACACCAATCCGCCTCCCAATACAATACAATAAATTCACAAGTACATTAAAAAAATCATTAACGTATATATCGGAGGTGAACTGCAGCTATATCAAACAACTAAATAAGTACAGCGCTAATGTTGCAAAAAGCAAGTTTGCATAAATAAATTATATAAATGTGACTTAAACATAAATATATCAAATAAACAGAGATTCATATGTGGTGAAATGTGAATCAAACAAAGAAAAAGTGAAATTTCTAAAAAAAAATGCTGGTATGGTGAAAAGTGTGCTAGTATGGTGACTATACCATAAGTAAAATGAGAGATAGAAATGTTGAACAAAAACACATCAAATAAACAAGGATTAACACATAGTGAATGTGAGTCCAAACTCAGAAATAATGAGAGTAATTTCTGAAAAATGTGCTAGTATAATAATGTGCTAGTATAATAACTGCATTATAAACAAAGTCCAAAAAGCAAAAATGGTGAATTATAAAGTCCAAAGAAATCCAATTAGATGTGCAGTCCCGTTAGACATATGGGGGATTCCATTCACCGGTATGAACTGTGAAGGGAAAAACAGAAGTACCACCACCGTAAACAGGGGGAAGCTTACCAGATCTTATTGACTTGGCGGGGTTTACACCACCCAAGCCTGCAGAGCTTATTAGGTTGAACACTTCTGTTGGAAACAACTGGTCCTAGATCTGTATCAATCAATCGACCTTGGACTGTCACTGAATAGTGACTTGAAGGCTCCAATCATCGTGAGGAGGATGGAAGGTAAATGCCAGGAGGGATGTATCATGCAATGAAAAAATGAGCTAACATAGTGTAATACCGTATAAGGCAACTTGTTAAAAATAGAATAAAACACTCACATTTGGAAGAGTAGAAAAAGAGCATGTATATAACAAAGAGCGATGCAAGCAGGAGGTCCACCCAACGAGTTTCAACTCCACGGTCGTCTGGGGTGTGGACCAACAGCATCGCTTATAAAGTGAAAATGACCCCAGAACCTGCTAAACGCCGGAAATGGCTCCACATGACATCACTTCCGGTTCCTGTGTCACGATCCCGGAAGGAAATGGATACCTAGATATTTCAGGTCAACATTATGTGCGTGTCTCCATAGTATGTGACATAGAATAAAAAGGTGGATAAAGTACAGTGCCCAGCCCTGCAAATACAAGATACCCTCATGTCGAACCAACACTTCCTCGTAATGAAAACGAGGCTTGGTTTGGTGATGTCTGTCATACAATATGACCAAGCCTCATTATGAGAACGAGGTTTGGAGTTAAGAATATGTGTAATGGCCGTCGAATAGGCTAGACAAGCATCGCTATGAAAACGAGGCTTGGTTAGATGGTGTCCGTTTAATATGGGAAACCAATCCTCTTCATGAAAACGAGGCCTGGTATAGTAACCTCCATTTGACTCGGTGAGATAAGCATGGTAGCATAGTAACCGAGCCTCGCCGTGTACACAGAGGGGCCGATCACATGCCATCCCGAGCCAATCAGCAGAGAGTAAATCACAATAACAGAAAAAATGTCCACCCGCCCCACAAAATGAAGAAAGTGCACATAATTAAGTTATTGATACTAAAGCCAACTTAGAGGATCAAGGTGTTCTATTGGATGTAAGTCCAACAGCAGCTGCACCAAGGTCTGGGGTCAACGGTCACAAATCAAATCAATACCGATAACTAAATATATAGACAAAAATGACCCTACTCCGAGAATTGAATGACAAACTTAAAACTAACATTGTTGACAACAATAGAAGGTGGGTTAGAAAATAGCCCATATACACAAATAAAATGATAAAATAAATTTATATGTTGAAAAATTCATAAAAAGGGGGGGCTTCCAGGTGATCTCAAAGAAAAAGTAGGCAGTTAAGCTCTATTTAAAAAAGAGTTAATGTCCCACTCTACTTCATTCCCTGTGGATGGTGGATCTGTAATTCATAGATCCAGAAGGTTTCCAGTCTGGATACCCCTCTCGTCCTAGCTCCACCCCTCCATGGGGCAATATATCTGTCAATAATAAGAAATTGAGTCCCTGTAGGGTCACGTTCATGGTGTTTTCGGTAGTGGCGAGCAACTGTATGTTTAGTACTACCAAGTTTTATTAGATTGATATGTTCAGTAACTCTAGCCATAAATGTTCGTATAGTTCTACCGACATATTGCTTCCCGCAAGGGCAAGTCAGTAAATATACCACATGGGTTGTGGCACAAGTACAAAAATACTTGATGGTATAAGATCGACCGGTTACCTTAGAGCTAAATTCCTTGGTTGCTCTACGACCACAGGAGTTGTGATGGCAGACCAAACACTTTTTGCAGGCGTAATAACCTATCCAATTGTGGAAAAATGTTGGCCTAACTGGGGGATTAATGATAGAAGGTGCAATCTTGCTTTTAAGTGAGGGTGCACCCCAGTAAATGATCTTGGGTCTCTCAGGTAGAATAGGACCAAGTATTTTGTCATTCCTCAAAATTCCCCAGTGCCGTTCAAAAATGTCTTTAATCTGTTTGTATTGGGTTGAGAACCCAGTAAGGAATGACCATTTAAAGTTATCATCTTCTCGCTGTGGTTTCTCTGCCAGCAATGAAACACTATCAGTATTCAGAACTATAGAAAGATCTCTATCTATGTCGGCCTGATCATACCCTTTGTCCGGGAATCTCTCCCTCAAGATGTTGGCTTGGGACTTGAAGGTGGCAGTGTCAGTGCAGTTTCTGCGAAGCCGCAGAAACTGACTTTTAGGAACTGAGCTCAGCCACGATTTGTGGTGGCAACTGTCTGTAGGTATAAACCCATTCCTATCAGTAGGTTTGAAGTGGGTACTCAGTATGAAATGTTGTTCTGATCTTTCGATCGCAAGATCCAAAAAGTTGATTTTGGAAGAACTGGATTGGTAAGTTAAAATAATACCTCGGTCATTATCATTAAGTCAGAAAGAATTCTTCCAATGATTCTGAGGTGCCAGCCCATAGGAGGAGGACATTGTCAATGTACCTGGCCCACAAAACCAAATGTGGGTGGGCCAGGGTATAGACGACATCCTCCTCCCACTTGGCCATAAAAAGGTTGGCCAGACTGGGAGCAAATTTCGCTCCCATCGCCACACCCTTGAGCTATATATAAAAACGGCCATCAAACCAAAAATAATTATGGTGGGGTGGCAAAATCTAATAACTCCAAAATAAAATCAACCTGGGGGTGGCGAGAGTGACGTTTCTTTTAAAAAATTCCTGTGCAGCCTGATGGGGAATGCCTGATTCCTGATGGGGAATGCAGGTGTACAAGGAAGCAACGTCAGCTGTAGCCATAATGAGGTCACCTTCAAATTTAGATTGGGATAGAAGATTAATCACATCCTTGGTGCCCTTAAGATAGGACAGTGTTTTTCTAACTAGTGGTTGCATAGTCGTATTTTCCAATTCGGGAGGTAATGGAATCTATCCCGATAATGATGGGACGTCCAGGGGGATGGAGGGGGTCTTTATGGATCTTGGGCAAATAATAAATGATAGGGATTCGTGGGGCCAACGGAACAAGAAATGATTGTTCTTTGATTTAAAATCAGAGTCAAACCCTTTGCAGATAAGATTGGTCAATTCCTTTTTGTATGTGGATGTAGGGTCACTACGTAGTTCAATATAGGTGGAGTGGTCACTTAGAATATTATACATTTCCCCCATGTAGTCGGCTTTGTTTAAAAGAACTATACCCCCACCTTTGTCGGCGGGACGAATAACCAAATCCTTGTTATCACAAAAGGATTTGAGACCTGACTCTGGTAAGGGGTTAAAAGTCAGTTTAGGTGGTAATTTAGCTAGATCTTTGAGTACAAGGTCTTTAAACATGTTTAAAGCCGGGTCGGGGGGTTAAAAAGAGAAGGGCTAGATAACCCTGAATGGACAGTCCCTGACTTAACTGCCCTTGCAGCGTTCCTAGTAGGGTTGGACGTGATATAACGTTGTATGTTGAATTTTCTAATATATTTGCGAACATCCACAAAAGTATCAAACTTATTTAACTTCCGTGGAGGGGCGAATTTAAGGCCCTTATCTAAAACAATTTTTTCTTCCTGTGTTAATACTGCACTACTTAAATTAGGAATGCCTTGACAGCTTATGTTCGCCTTCTTTTTTTGCTTCTGGGTCCTCCTCCCTCCTCTGGACCCTCTTTTGGTCCAGGGCCTCTTTTTCTGCCCTGGGGGTCCTCGTGAAAACACTGATTATAACGAGGGTGAGACTTAGGTTGTTGGTAACCATAAGGGGTCTGATTGTGCTAAGCCCTAGGGAATGGATACACTCCTTCACTATGTTGATCATGAAGTGGAGCGTATCGATTGTAAGTGGATATAGGTGGATGACTATAGTGGGATGGTGTAGGATAATCTGTGTATTGATTATACGACCCCCTATGATATGAAGTGTCCCTGTCCTAATAATCATAGTTATCCAGATGGGGATTATTTCCTCTGCGTCCTCCCTCTCTATTGGAATTATGTCCCCTCCCCCTTTGTGTGTTCCTGGGGGTGTGGGCATTTTGAGGTCGACCCCTCTGGGGTTGGGAAGTCTCACCAGATGGTTGGCTTCTACTCATAGAAGGATTGGGTTGAGATGGAAGTTAAGTTGAGGGTGATAAGGCTATGGTGCCACCATTATTCGTTTCCATGGCTGGATCCGATATAGATGGTTTTTGCCAACTAAACACATTGCCTGACCTATAGTCTCCTATATCCTGTGTATATTTCTTATGTTTCTTTGTTTTCTGGTCCCTATCTTCTTTAATAAGATGAGCCTGAAGGTTCGAAGATAAGAAATAGTACTCCACTGAGTTTTTATACCTAAGGAGTCCATCTTTTAATTCCTTAATCTCGCCATCTAATTTAGAGAGGTGGTTCTGTTTCCTAGTAATGAGGAAGCTTATGAGCTTAGTACCAGCTTCATTAAAATAACTATACCAGGACTCAAGGTGCGTCTCTCCCTGTTGTGGGTAAATATCCCACCGGAGACTTTGAGGGACCATGTTTTCTGTCACATACTGCTCAAGAAACACAAGGTCCCATTGAAGATGAAGTTCCAACACCATGATGTTTTTGAGCCTTAAAAATAAGCCTCCGACTCTTTGTTATATACATGCTTTTTTTCTACTCTTCCAAATGTGAGTGTTTTATTCTATTTTTAATAAATTGCCTTTTTTATACAGTATTACACTATGTTAGCTCATCTTTTCATTGCATGATACATCCCTCCTGACATTTACCTTCCACCCTCCTCACGATGATTAGAGCCTTCAAGTCACTATTCAGTGACAGTCCAAGGTCGATTTATTGATACAGATCTAGGACCAGTTGTTTCCTACAGATGTGTTCAACCTAATAAGCTCTGCAGGCTTGGGTGGTGTAAGCCCCGCCAAGTCAATAAGATCTGGTAAGCCACCCCTGTTTACGGTGGTGGTACTTCTGTTTTTCCCTTCACAGTTCATACCGGTGATTGGAATCCCCCATATGTCTAACGGGACTGCACATCTAATTGGATTTCTTTGGACTTTATAATTCACCATTTTTGCTTTTTGGACTTTGTTTATAGTGCAGTTATTATACTAGCACTTTATTATACTAGCACATTTTTCAGAAATTACTCACTTTTTCTGAGTTTGGACTCACATTCACTATGTGTTAATCCTTGTTTATCTGATGTGTTTTTGTTCAACATTTCTATCTCTCATTTTACTTATGGTATAGTCACCATACTAGCACATTTTTCACCATACCAGCATTTTTTTAGAAATTTCACTTTTTCTTTGTTTGATTCACATTTCACCACATATGAATCTCTGTTCATTTGATATATTTATGTTTAAGTCACATTTATATCATTTATTTATGCAAATTTGCTCTTTGCAACCTTAGCGCTGCACTTATTCACAGTTTTTGCTTTTTGTCTACAAGCTGTGCTGGCTGCTAGGTTGCAGGTTCACAGCGCAGTATTCCTTTCACTTTATTATATCAAACAAATAAGACCGTAAGGCTGCTTTCATACTCAACAGTTTTTGAAGTGCTTTTGCATTAACAAAAGCGCAAGAAAAGCTGAAGAAAAATGCATCCCTTTAAATTCTACCGTGTTTATCTGAAAAGAAGACCGGGTCTTATATTAATTTTGGCTACAAAAAATAAATTTTTTTTATTTGTCCCATGTCTTCTCTCCCCCTCTCCCTCCCTCTCAGCTCAGGAGTCAGCATCTCTGTAATCCCTAAAATAAACCCTAGGTAACCGATTGCCGCCCGCGTAACGTCCTATGACTTTGCGGACTTTGAGTGGTGATATCTGAATGATTCCTGCAGCTACAGACATCATTCAGATATAGTCTAGAGTCGGCGATTCCCTTCACCATAAGAACAATCATAGCGGCTGTTCACCCACTTGATCGTTCTTGCAGGCAGCGGAAGGGGACGTCTTCCACCGCCCTCTGGTTCTTCTCCTGGCTCACCCCTGCCATCGGCGAACCGGTGAAAGAACCAACTGGCCCCGGATGCTGACCATAGAGATATCCGGCGGGACAGATGGTCCACGGAGTCTCTGTGATCATTCGGAGGCCAGGCGTGGTGTTATGACGTCGCGCCCAGCCTCTGCATTTGAAGAAAATGCTGCCACCTCGGCGGGGAAGCCGAGATCATTTTCTTTTTTTTAATTTCAGGCTTCCCAGCCTAGAAGTGAGATCTCGCTGTGTAGAGTTCCAGTCAAGCACTATTCCTATTACAAGGGATGTTTACATTCCTTGTAATAGGAATAAAAGTGATCAAAAAAAAAAGTGTCAAAATAGAAAAGTAAAATTAACAATTAAAAAAAAAAAATGTAAGCGCCCCTGTCCCCGCGTGCTCGCTCACAGAAGAGAACACATACATAAGTGGCGTTCCAACCACACATGTGAGGAATCACCGCAAACGTTAGAGCTAGAGGAATAATTCTAGCACTAGACCTCCTCTGTAACTCAAAACATGTAACCTGTACAGAAAAATTGAAAGCGTCGCATATAGGGATTTTTAAGTACCGAAGCTTGGCGCCATTCCACGAGCGTGTGCAATTTTGAAGCTTGGCATGTTGGGTATCTATTTACTTGGTGTAACATCATCTTTCACATTATAGAAAAAAATCAAGCTAACGTTACTGTTTTTTGTTTTTTTTTTAATGCATGAAACTTTTTTTCCAAAAAAAAAACGCGTTTTAAAAATTGCTGCGCAAATACTGTGCTAGATATAAAGTTGCAACGACTGCCATCTTATTCTCTAGGGTCTCTGCTAAAAATATATATATATATATATATATTTGGGGGTTCTGTGTAATTTCCGTGCAAAAAAAAATGATGATTTTTACATGTAGGAGAGAAATGTCAGAATTGGGTGGAAAGTCCTTGTAAAATCATCTAATCCGCTCTGTAAATGGATTATATAATGTCCAGTGTGTGTCTTTATGTAACATTGTAGAAAACTCCTTATTTACAGTGCCGCTGGGCACATGACCTGCTGGAGCTCTTCTTCCCTGCTCCGAGCATTACTGAGACAAATGCCAAGATCCCCGTTGACGTCAGCCGGGAGGAGAGCTCCCGGGGCACACATGAGCGTCCAGTGGTGCTGTAAATAAGGTATTTTCTACAATATTGTTACATAAAGATGCACGCTGGACATTACAGTACCTGACCGCGAGATGTTGTTTCCAGCGTGATCCCATCGCGCCGGTTCTCGGCGACAGGGTACTGTGCATGTCGTGCTGGCTCGCTGATGGGGAAAGGAAAACTTTTTTTTCCTTTCGCGATGAGCGACAGGCAGTGCTGACAGCTGTCTGGTATGAATCATGAGGGGGAACGCCGCGCCAAATTTTAAATGTAAAAAACGGCATGGGTTCCCCCCAGGGGCATACCAGGCCCTTAGGTCTGGTACGGATAAGGGGAACCCCCTACGCCGAAAAATCATCGTGGGGGTCCCCCCCAAATCCATACCAGACCCTTATCCGAGCATGCAGCCCACCTGCTCAGGAAAGGGTTGGGGACAAGCGAGCGCCCCCCCCTCCTGAGCCGTACCAGTCCGCATGCCCTCAACATGGGGGGTGGGCGCTTTGGGGGAGGGGGGGGCCCCTCACCCCAAAGCACCTTGTCCCCATGTTGATGAGGACAAGGGCCTCTTTCCGACAACCTTGGTTGTCGGGGTCTGTGGGCGGGGGGCTTATCGGAATCCGGGAGCCCCCTTCAATAAGGGGGCCCCCAGATCCCAGCCCCCCACCCTATGTGAATGAGTATGAGGTACATGGTACCCCTACCCATTCACCTAGGGAAAAAAGTGTCAATAAAAAAAAAAACCACACACTACACAGGTTTTAAAAGTAATTTATTAGACTTCGGGGGTCTTCTTCCGACTTCGGGGGTCTTCTGCTAACTTCGGGGGTCTCTCAGGCCTCTTCTCCCTCTCTCCAGTGTCGTCTCCGCGCTCTGTTGTTCTTCTCCGGTTCCTTCTTCCTTCTGCCGGGCTCCTCCACTATCTTCTGCTCTTTTGCCACTCTTTTTCTAGCGGAGGAGCCCAGGCTTCTGCGCTGTCTTGTCCCCTCTTCTCTTTCAGAGATGTTGACACGATGCTCTCTCCTGCTGGAATGCTGTGTGTGAGCTGCGCAGCCATTTATATAGGCGATGGCCCCGCCCCCTTGTGACGTCACAGTCCCAGCATGTACAGAGCTTTCTTTTGGTGGTATTTGATCACCTCTGCAGTTTTCATTTTTTGCACTATAAACAAAAAAAAAAGCTACAATTTTGAAAAAATATATATATATATATATATTTTTTAACTTTCTGCTATAAAACAAAAAAAAATGTAAAATAACAATTTATTCATCAGTTTAGGACAATGTGTATTCTGCTACATATTTTTGGTAAAAAAATCCCAATAAGCATAAATTGATTTGGTTTGCACAAAAGTTATTGCGTCTACAAAATAGGGGATAGATTTATGACATTTTTATTTATTTTTTTTTTTTTTTACTAGTAATGGCAGCGATCAGTGCTTTTTAGCGGGATTGCGGCGGACAGATCGGACACCTTTTTCACACTTTTTTGGGAACCAGTGACATTATTACAGTAATCAGTGCTAAAAATACGCACTGTTATTGTACTAATGAACCTGGCAAGGAAGGGGTTAACATAAGGGGCGATCAGGGGGTTAACTGTGTGTTCTAACTGTATGGGGGAAGGGCTCACTGGGACAACACACAGATCCGTCTTCCTGCATAGCAGAAAGACAGGATCTGTGTATCCTCCCCTGTCAGAATGGAGATTTGCCTTGTTTACACAGGCAGATCCCTGTATGTCACTGCGGGGAACGATCACGGGTGGACTCGATGTCCGCTAGACCCAGCTGATTGGCTCCCCTGCTGGCCAATGGGGAGCGCGTGCGCACCCACAAAATCGAGTTCCCAAGCCGATGTACACCTACAGCGATTTGCGGGATCTTGCCACCTTGCCGCAGTATAACGACGGCAGCTGGTCGGCAATCGGTTAACTAACAGGTTAGGTCAACAATCACAATTCAGAATTTCAATTACAAAGCTTGGTACAGATTTAGCATTATGAAGTTAAATTTAGTGCACGGCAAACGTGTCATTTTTCCAGCCTAACATGACGTCATATATCACCAACAATTGGTCATCCAAACTACTTAGATTTTCATGCTTCTAACATGCCTCACCTTTGTCCGCTACCTCTCAGCTCATCCCATTTACTCCCAACTCTCAGCATTCTCCTGAGTATTGACAAAATGAAGCATGAATTGTTTACTTGATCTCCTCAGCTTCACTTTTGTTCACAATACATGTTCTTGATAGCTAAGAGCAGAAATTCACGCTTCCATGTGCCAAGGAATGCCCAGATTCTCTGCAGCAGCCATTTTGTAAAAAGTTTGTAAAACTGTCAGCCACAACACAACAAAATCTCCCTATCTTCCTCCCTATTTTAATTATTTTTATCTTTTCAAGGTCGAGTATTTGCTAATTCCCCAGATTCTGCTTCTGTAATTGGTCTCAAGAAGAAAGTTGTAGCCTTCACATCTGTATGCGAACTAAAAAAAGTTACCGACTTTGAGTAAGTATATAGTGATTTAAAATATTTCTCCTTCTTTATTCACCAATACCTAGTATGATTCAATATATAGAACAGTATATTAGTTTCACGACCAAGCCGAGCAAAAACTGTAATTAGAAAAGTTTAAAGAAACATTTTTGATTTAAGTTTTTAAGTTCTCATTGGTATTGCATTAGGACTTTTTAATGAGGTCCCCAAACCTACATTTCTTGAGTTTTGCCACTAGTATTGTCAGCTAATATTTTTTTAAAACCGAACTCCTGGCAGATATAAATACACAATTTATTGCAGTTATGCATTTATAAGGGAAGTCATTAATTGTACTTTTGAATGTAACTATCATAAGTACCTGGTTTTATCTTGAAATCACCTCCTGTAATCACTCATAGTGGGAGTGAGAGGGGCAGTGCAGAAGAATACAGTTGTCTACAATCTCTTTGTAATCTGTAGCCTTTACTGGTAATGCTTAAACCCAATCATTTGGAGGGAAGTTTACTTCTTTCTGGATGAAATAAATTGAAAGCTGGTGTCTATAGGTTTACTAGGCTTTACAAAAAAACTATTCGAACACAATCGTGTAAAGTTTCTGCTTTTAATTAATCGATGTGTACAGAGTAACGTTCACTTTATTTTTATCTTCCAGACACAGAATGCCAAAGGAACAGTGGTGGCTGAAGTTGCGCCTGCTGCTGAAGATGCTGGCTAACTACCAAATCAGCTTAACAGAATATGTTTCAGGAAAGATTGAACATGTTACACGGAGGACTCTAAGCATAGAAAAAGGCTTTTAATGCACCAAGGATTTGTATTTTTGTTCACCTAAGCAAATATAGACATTTTAAAAATTCATCGTAAAATAACACAAGTATTTCTATAACATTGAACTACAATAATTTGATAAATGATGAAGAAAGTGTTCCAGGGTGCAGTGTTCTATATACATCATCCATATACTTAACAAATTGTTTCCTTAGCAAACGATAGAAGTTCTCTGGCCTTTTAGCTGCTAATTGCAATGCTTCTATAAAAAGAGTTTCTTCAGACCTCTGTAACCTTGTGCAAATATTTAGTGAAATGGATCAACCATTTGACCAATAACAAACTAATTTTATATCTTGAAAAAAGTATGATTTGAGGTTACAGATATTTTTAGTTTAGGAAGGTATTGATTTGTTTTACTGGAAATAAAAGGAATAGCTATAAATGGATGCACATTAGTGCAGTGTAAGCAATCAAGGAAACGGCCATGTTGGGTAGTTAAAGGTAACCCCTCACCATAATGCCATATTAATTTGTCTTAATTTTTTTATAACATATTTCAGTTTACAATACTTGTGTTTAACCACATAAGAACATTTTACAGTAAAAGAAAACTGTATTTTTGGCTGTTTAGAGATAACACACTCCTTTTTTTTTAGTTGTGCGTTGCTTTTGACTTGGTCCCAATAAGAGTATTGAAACCTGCCATTTAATATGATCTCTGATGTTTGTTATATCAGCTTTCAAAGTATTAAAGAAGGTAATTTCACTGTGCTATTTCTTGAAAATTAAAGATGTATAGTATAAGCCAGTGTTTCTCAACCTTTTTTCAGTCCAGGCACCCTTTAAAATTTTTCACACTCTTGAGAAACCTCATTCTAAAAAAAAGCTAAACCAATAAGTTTACATAACGCAACAGCATCCACACACGTAGGACGCCCAACATTATAGTTGATTTTTTCTTCCAAAGCAAATACATCTTTGCACACTGGTACTGACTAGTAATGCTAATGTTTCTCTTCTCCCCCAGTTATTCTCGCTTACTCAGCTAATGTGACCCCAGTACTGATGGAGGGAGGTACAGGAGGGGCAAACAAAGATGCTTTGCAGGTTAAGTGATAGAAGCACAGAAGGTTTTCATAGATCAGTACAGTCCACTTAAAAAAAAAAAACTCTATCTAAAAAGGGATTGTTCAAAAATTGGAGTTATTTTTTGCAAACAGTGGGGCAACATTTAAGTAACAATTTTTGGTGGTTGGAACATTTATTTACATTTGTACCTGCCTAATACTGTGGTCCACATGGCCACATTATTCATTCGCAGTTTCCATGTTCTGCAGGCTTCATTGGGGGAAAAAAAATTTATATTTTTTTACCTGCAAAAAAATGTGCATTTAATTTTTTTTAAAGGTGAACTTATCCTTTAAATAAGAATGCAGAAGGACTGGCAGGGGTCACCAGGTATTTTACACATATCTTTTAACACATGTACATGGTACAACAGACACAAATCAGGAATTTGAAATGTTGTAACATTATCTTTAAGGTGTATTTTTGCAGAGGGTTTCATGTATTTCAGGTTAATAAAGAGTAAATATTGCTGACAAAATATCTAGGACTAGTTTTTTAAAAGTGGTGGGTATTTGGAAAATATTGTGTGATTTTTCATATTATAGATATATACGTGTGTATATATATATATATATATATATATATATATATATATATATATATATATATATATATATATATATATATATATATATATATACAATTTTTTTCTCTTCTTTTTATAATATGTATATGCCTATTAAAGTATACCACTTCCCTATCAGATTGGTATTCATAATTAAACTTCTAAAGTACTAGAAATCTAAATAATTCTGGTGCCAAATTTGTAATATTTCTTTTTCCTACCCCTAGTACACACTAAACCTAGTACTGCGAAATAAAGATTTTTGCATAGCAATAAGGCATTGGCACTCACCCCCTTCTTTAAACCCTTCTTGACTTTCCTTCAGATTCGTAGTTCCAGAGTAATACAGAGAGGTTTTTTTTGCCATGAAAAGGGTGCTCTGTCTGGATTGCTGAGTAATTTTTTTAAATTGTTTTGACAATTAGAATTGCATACTCTGCAGTAATTATAGTCAGTGTGGAGGGGGCAGTAGTGTGCAGGCTAGGCGGAGTTAATGTAAGAACCAAGTGTTATACCAACTTGTGTGTTAAGGCCCGTACACACGCTTTGATTTTCGGACGTCAATTGTGTTACGACGACCGATCATCCGCAAATAAATTTTACTGCTAGTACAGTGCTTTCGACAGCCGATTTCACTTTTTCGTCAGACAAAAGTTGGATGTGCAGACTATAAAAATTTTTTGGATGTGAACTCAACGTCTGATTTTCGTTTCATTAGTATGGTTTTCGTACGGAAAAAATCGTAAGAGAATTTCTATGCATGCTCAAAAATTAAAGCATACATACAAAACTATTAAACATGTTACGTCACTTCTGACGTATTCTGTCAAACGAAAATTCTCATATTGTTAGTAACCTCTTCGCTTTCGACATGAGACTAGCATCCCACAAAAATCAGACTATCTGTCATCTGAAAATCAAAGCGTGTGTACGAGACTTTAGAAAGTCGTACTCCAACAACACACTTTTAGATGGGAAAGCCATTGCATTGTAGTAGTGCGTTGTAAATATTCAGGGTTAATCAGAAAATGAACAGCTAGTTTACTGGCACAAATCATGCTTTTAATAGCATTGTTGATATTTCCATTGTGCACTCCTACTAGCTGTCTTTGCCCATATCAGAAGATAACTTGATTAAACTTATGGCACAATTATAAATCTTGATTTTTCTTAAGGAAATCTATGTTTGCCATCACCTTGACACTCCATTTCAGCCTTTAGGTTAGGACTACATGGACATCAATGCTGCTAAAGAGATGGCTGTGAAGAAGATTTACTTGTCACTGTAGCCTTGGGCTTGCAAGCACTATAGTAGTAATGGAAGGTCTTGCTGTTGTATGACAGGACTACTTGAAATCCAGTGATGTCTGTCCCCAAACTTGCACATCTGTCATCACAATCAACATTCTCAATTAATAAATGACCTAATAGCGTTTTTGTAAAGTTACATGCTTCGTGAGTGTTTGAAGAAATTGAGTGCTTGAAGAAATAGACTAGTTGTTGAAATTATGGTATTTCATATTCACCTGAGTTTGCTGATGTTATTATCAGTGTAATGTAAAAAAAATACGGTGTATGAATATTTGATGAATAAAATGTATATGAAAGGGTTATGTATGTAATATATCATTTTAAACATACATGTACTCTGACTCAGATACAGGCCTCCATGATTATTACTATGGTGTACATGGCTGAGCAATGAACTCAATAAAATCCCATGACCTCTAAAACCATTCCTGGTTATTGGCTTTAAAAAAAAAAAAAAAAAGTGTGTACCACTTGTATGGTACATACAATGCATTATTGCAGACATCATAAACAAACTAAGGCGATAAAGCTGGATTTAGTTCTTTGCATATGTGGCAACATGTCTTAAAACCCATGTTATTGCAGCACTCTGTATATGTACAGTGGGTATAGAAAATAATAACCCCCTTTAAAATAATTACATTTTGTTGCTTTGCAGCCTGAAATGAAGACAGACACAGTTTTTGTTTTATCCAGCAGTATTTACTAGAGCAACGTATAACATCCAAGAGAAATATAGATCACCAGACTGTCAGAAAAAAATGACATTTAAAAACAGAATCAATGAGTTGGGAAAAAGGATAACCCCCTTTATTAGTATTTTGTTAACCCACTTTTTGCTTTAATTACAGCCTTTAGTCTGTTGGGATATGTCTCTTCTAACTTTGCACATCTAGACTTTGCAATATTTGCCCACTCTTCTTTGCAGAGCTGCTCAAGTTCTGTCAAATTTGATGGTGACCATTTGTGGACTGCAGTCTGCAAGTCATTCCACAGATTTTCAATGCGGTTGAGGTCTGGACTCTGACTAAGCCATGCAAGGGCATTCACCTTTTTGCCCTTCAACCACTGTCTGGTCATTTTTTTTTTTGTGTGCTTTGGGTCATTGTCATGTTGGAAGGTAAACCATGTTCCCATTGACAACTTTCTGGCAGAGGGCAGCAGATTTTCCTCAAGAATTTGATGGCGTTTTGCCCCATCCATTTTTCTTCTATACTGTGCTCCACTCCCTGCTGCAGAGAAACACCCCCATAACAGGATATTACCACCTCCATGCTTTACTGTAGAAATGGTGTTATTTGGGTGGTGAGCTGTATTGGATTTTCGCCAAACATATCGTTTGGTGTTGAAGCCAAATAATTCAACTTTAGTCTCATCTGACCATAACACCTTTTTCCACGTGGCCTCAGAATCTTCAAGGTGCATTTAAGGTGGTCAGATGAGATTAAAATTGAATTTGGCCTTAACATCAAACAATATGTCTGGCAGAAATCCAGTTGGCTCATGATAGTAATGCCTGTTATTGGAGTCCCAAAAAAGGAACTTGCTAATTTAGTGGCACAAAATTACAACACATCTAGTACAGGGAGGAGAAGGGTTGATGGTTACAGTGTTGTGCTGTAAAAAAAATTGCCTAAAAACTGGGCTTCAGCCTGGGGTGGGATCAACCGTACAAACAGACATAAAGATGTAAAAATGGTCAGTTGCGCTCCTATTATCCTCATATTCCCATAAAAGTGAAGGGTAAAAATATACTTCTAATAATATCACTAAATTCCCATAAAAGTGGTAAAAGTAAAAGGTAAAAATACACTTCCAATAATATCACTAAATATTCATTAATAAATTAAATTAAACTAAACTAATCCCACCATTATGCATAAATGTGCTCATAAAAAAACGCACAGTGATAAACCTTACTCAAATGTGTATGCGCTTTAAAACAGCTATAAGCTCCTTATAATAAATATATCAAGTGAAATCTAATTAAATATAACAAGTAAAATCTAATTATATATATCGTGCTTCCATGAGATTTCTACAAAAATATATATAAATACAAATGTGCAAAATTATATATACAAAAATCCTCCTTATCCTAAAAATCCTTCATGTGAAATGTTCAAGTGTTATGTAATCAAACAAAACCGTGTCAATTAACTCGTGACAATGTTGAAACTAAAATTGAAATTAAAGTGAAAAAAGTGTCAAATAAAATGTTACTTTTTACTTCTTGCGCTTCTTCAGTGTTAATCACTGCTCTACTCAGATTCCGGACATATGGAAAGAAAATGAAAAATCCATTGCGCAGAGATTCACACATTCTTTGGATACTATAATTCAGATAGGGTTGTTACACTCACAGACTCTTTCTGGATGGGATCTCTTTTTGTATTGATCAGGCTGCAAACAAGAGCTCAGCGGCACGGCTCTAACTACACCGCCGCCAACTCACACACTGCAGATGCTGGACGTCACAGGCTCCTCCTACATGTTACGTCACTGCCACGTGACTTTTTCAAGGATGCCCGTCCTTTCCATCTGCCGTGTACTTATAGCATGTGTGTACTTGTTGCTATAGCAATCATCATTTCAATGACGCGATCTCCCTTGCTCACTCATGATCATTCACATGTTATTCTATGGTTAATTATTGTGTTACCTACATTTAAAATCTTTAATAAAAAATTCTTTAATAAAAAATTCTGATAAGAAGCCATAGAATCCTAATATTTTTAAGATGTAGCTTCCTAACTAAAACAATACATACTAACATTTACAAACATTTTACCTCTCCAATTATATATTCATTGTAATGTCTAATACTCCCCCTGCTGCTTTTAACATGGAACTTCACCTTTTAATAAAATATCTTGTAAAATCTTGACATTTATCAAATCACATATCTTATCCATATATAAACTTTTAACTATAGTGTATCCCCTTCCCGGAAGAATTTATTGTTTAAAATATACTTCCAGATTGATTTCGAAATTATTTCAAAAAAATATATATAAAAAATATATAAAAATCTGAAAACTAAAATACTTTTTTTTAAAAATCTGATATAAAACAATTTAAATCAAAATCTATGTTTAAGCCTAGCGGCGTGAGTGTACGCATATTAAAAATCCATCTTGATTCCTGTTTGCTTAGTTCTTTCACCTTATTACTCCCTCTCCAGTGTGCATTATATTTTTCAATGGCCCAAAATTTTAACAATGCTGGATTTTTTTGATGGTGTGTGGAGAAATGCCTTGAAACACTATGTTTAGGGAATCCTTTTATAATATTTTGAATATGTTCCCTAATTCTCTTCCATAGTGGTCTTTTCGTTCTTCCAATATATTGTAATGAGCACGGGCACTTCAACACATACACAACCCCTTCACTTCTACATGTCAAAAAGTCTTTGATCTCATACTGAATATTAGTACTTGTGGCTTTGAAGTTCACGCATTTTTGTCCATTCAACTTGAAGTTTATGCATGCGTAACACCGTTTACATGGATAGAAACCTTTTCTTTGGAAGAAAGACAATTTTTGTGATGTTTTTGGGGGGTCAAGAACGTTTTTTGCAATTATGTCTCTCAGCTTTGGTGCCCTTCTATATACAAATTTTGGTTTGTCCGGTAATATTTTTCTCAAGTGATGATCCGCTAATAAGAGTGACCAATGCTTTTTAAAAATCTTTTCTATTTTGCGGTGTTGTATGTTGAAATCCATAATCATAGGGACATCTTGTGACAATATAGGGGGTTCTTTCATTTTGTTCTGGATTAATTCATCTCTATTAATATTTGCAACCTCCCTTATTTTTTCTTCTATAAATGTCCTATTATATCCTTTCTGGACAAACTTTTCACCAACATTTCCTGCTTGTTCAAGAAAAGTGCTTTTTTCAGTGCAATTCCTCCTTAGACGGGTAAATTGTCCTTTCGGTATATTTATAAGCCAGGGGTCAAAATGACAGCTGTCCACTGGAATAAAACTATTTCTTTCTACAGGTTTAAAAAATGTTTTTGTTGTGATTCCATTGTTGGTTAATTCTATCTCCAAATCCAGGAATTGTACAGATTGAGTGTTGACTTCATAATTCAATTCTATGTTTCTTTCATTATTGTTTAATTCTTCCAAGAAACTTCGGAGTGGTTCCTCTTCACCCATCCATAACATAATGCAATCATCTATAAATCGTCTGTACATTATTAGTTGTGTGGGGGTGTTGCTATATATCGCTTGCTCCTCCCATTCAGACATGAATATATTTGCAACGCTTGGGGCATACTTGGCTCCCATCCCTATTCCATTTAATTGCCTGTAGTATTCCGAGTTGAACCAGAAATAGTTATGTTGCAATCCAAATGCTAAACATCTTAATATAAATTTCTTTTGCTTTGATACTAAGTTAGTGTATTTATTCATGGCCCATTTTGTTGCTGATATGGCATTCTCATGTCCTATATTGGTATATAAGGATGACACATCCGCTGTAACCAGTATATATTTCTGTCCAGGTTGGATTTCAATCTTATTAAGTTCTTGTATCAGATGTTTAGTATCTTTCAAATAGGCTGGTGTTTTTGGTACTAATGGTTGCAAGTAATAGTCCACATATTCCCCGAGTTTGGAATTAATGGATTGGATCCCATTAATAATAGGACGTCCGGGAGGTTTTGCTTGATCCTTATGTATTTTGGGTAATGTATATATTACTGGAACCCTACATGTCTCCGGTACAAGGTATTTTTCCTCCTTCTTGGTTAAGATATCTCTCATACTGCCTTTTTTGATTAGTTCCTGTAGTTCCCTTTTATACTCTCTTGTGGGATTTCCTCTTAGTTTTATGTATGTGTTGCTGTCATTGAGCTGTCCTTGAAGTTCCTCGTTGTAATATTCTTTGGACAAGATTACAATTGCCCCTCCTTTGTCCGCCAGTCTTATTACTATTCTTTTGTTTTCTTCCAGTTCTTTTATTCCATTTTTAATCGCTGTTGGGTCACTCATTTTTCTTATTTTCATCTTTTCAATTTCCTGTGTAATCATTTTATTAAAAACATCAATGTGTTGATTATTATGCACTTGAGGGTTAAAAAGAGATTTGTTTCTTAATTGGCTATATAAAACTTTTCCTGAGGTTTCTGTTACGTCCCTGGTATTCCTATCAGTAGCCACTGTTTTATTTAACATATACTTTTTGATGTTTAATTTTCTCGTATATTTTTGTATATCCACATATAAATTGAATTTATTAAGATTCTGTTTTGGTGCGTACTTCAGGCCTTTGTCTAGCAGTTTTATTTCATTTTGTGATAATTCAACTCCACTTAAGTTGTATATTCCTTCCCCTAATGCTCCCTTTTCCTTTTTGACCTTGTGTCCTCCTCTGCATCCCCTTTTGCGTTTGGACTTCTTGGGTCTGTCGGTCTTAGTTGTCTTGGGGGGGTTGTATTTCTGCGACGTTCTAAAAAAGGAGTGGGTGGGTTGCTATCCCTGTAGTCTCTTAATGGTTCATAACGATTATACGTATGGATTGGGCTATATCTAGGTGCATATTGGTATTGTTCATGCTGTTCTCGATTCCTTTCATAGTTTTGTTGATACTGGGGGTGTGTTCTGGCTTCTTGTCTGTCTTGATGGTTCTGGTGATAATAATCTGAACTGGATTCCCCAGATCTCCCTTGATGGTATTGTCTTTGGTATCCATAGTTGGATGAGTTGTTGTATTCATTATGATATTGATCTTTATATTGGTCATACTCCCTATTTCTGGAGTGATCATAATTATTATTGGAATGTTTCCGTGGTTTTTTTCCACCATTATTTTTCCAGAATGGTTTTCTTGGAGATTTAGTCCATGGTTTTGATTGATAATTCTTATTCTGCCACCATGGCCTCGGTGTTCTGGGTCCATTATACTCTTGTTGTTTGGGTGGTTGTTCCATGTAATTCCTAGATTGTCTGTCTTGTTCATTCTCATAATGTCTTATTGGGGATCTCTGTCTTTGCTCTTTTGTAGGGGTTAACATCCATACCTCCCTTTCTGGGGAGGATGTAACAGATCCATTACTTCCTTCCTTCAGATTTAATTGCCACTTGTAGCTTTGTTCTAATTGGTAATCATTAATATCCCTAAGATATTTTCTTCTCTTTCTTTGTTTGATATCTATATCCTTCTTTTCTAATACTTTATTTACTTGGTTTGTGAGTGTAATAAAAGCTGGTGTATCTTTATAGGCTTCCAATGCATTTTTATATTCTACGATTTGCTGATTGATCAATGCAACTTTCCTTTGCTTTCTCTTCAATAAAAAATGTAATAAATCCATTCCCTTATCATTGAAAAATTTGTACCATTCACTGATCCCTTCTTCATCAGTGAGTCCATCATTAATGGGAATGTCCCATCTCAGTCGCCTAGGTATGATATTATCCTTAATATATTGTTCATGTGTGGCAACATCCCACCGCAGGCTGACCTTCTTTTCCTATAGATGTCCAAATTTTCTAAAAATACTATCTAAATCTCCTGTGTCTTTACTGGGATTTTTCAATGATAAGGGAATGGCTTTATTACATTTTTTATTGAAGAGAAAGCAAAGGAAAGTCGCATTGATCAATCAGCAAATTGCAGAATATAAAAATGCATTGGAAGCCTATAAAGATACACCAGCTTTTATTACACTCATAAACCAACTAAATAAAGTATTAGAAAAGAAGGATATAGATATCAAACAAAGAAAGAGAAGAAAATATCTTAGGGATATTAATGATTACCAATTAGAACAAAGCTACAAGTGGCAATTAAATCTGAAGGAAGGAAGTAATGGATCTGTTACATCCTCCCCAGAAAGGGAGGTATGGATGTTAACCCCTACAAAAGAGCAAAGACAGAGATCCCCAATAAGACATTATGAGAATGAACAAGAAAGACAATCTAGGAATTACATGGAACAACCACCCAAACAACAAGAGTATAATGGACCCAGAACACCGAGGCCATGGTATCAGAATAATGCCCCGTACACACGGTCGGATTTTCCGATGGACAATGTCCGATCGGAGCGTGTTGTCGGAAATTCCGACCGTGTGTGGGCGCCATCGGACATTTTCCATCGGATTTTCCAACACACAAAGTTGGACAGCAGGAGATAAAATTTTCCGACAACAAAATCCGATCGCGTCAATTCCGACCGTGTGTGGCCTGTTCCGACGCACAAAGTGCCACGCATGCTCAGAAGAAATTCCGACACGGGACAGCTCGTTCTGGTAAACTTAGCGTTCGCAATGGATACAGCACTTTCGTCACGCTGCAATGTAAAAAATGGTTTAATACAGCGCACTCTCTTCTTCTTTATAATGTGACAAGAATTAAGTAGTTTTGCTGCTTATATTCACACACACTTCTCACAAACTTTTATTTGTGTTTTTTTAGTGGGATTCCCTCAATATATTGTTATTAGTTGTCACATCTGACAGTTTTATATTTTTTATGTTTTTTTTATTTTGTTTTTAAGCCTTTTTTTTTCTTTAATGTTTGGATTTTTTCCAAGGCTGATCTTTGTTCAATGTTATTTTTATTTTTACTCCAGAATATTTTTGTGTGTGTTTTGTGTGTCAAGTTACCCCAACACCATTGATATCTTTTATTATTTAATCTCAAGGAGATTGTTTGTTGTTGGCGTCCCTTGTTCATTTCACATTGTATATTTGAAATGTACCTGAATCAAACAAACTGTCATTTTTGAAGTAAAACACATAGGAGAGTATAATTCAAAACAAAAATCCTTTATTAAGGGATCAGAACCAAACAAAGAGGGAGGCAACACTGGATCAACAGGAGAAATTAGCGAAGCCTGGGACCCCCACGGCAGACATCAATTCTTCAACATCAAAATTGGTGGCCTGAGGAGTCCATATGTAAGGGAGTGCAGTCTGGTCCGGGATTCGCAGAGATCCGGATAGCAGCAGATGACATCTGTGTCCCCAGGCTGTGGTACCACAAGAGGCTGCATTTTTTGGCCGACCAGACTGGACCCAGGGCAATCACTGTCTGGTCTTCCTTTCACACTTCCTTCCGGGCTGTGGCTGTGCAGTTGGAGATGTGGCAGGAGGAGGAGTAGGACCTGGAGGAGGAGGACTGGGGGGACCTGGAGGAGGACTGGCAGGACCTGGAGGAGGACTGGGAGGACCTGGAGGAGAGGGAGGAGGAGGAGGACCATCCCAAAGCTGTGTGTGAGGTGTAATTTGGCCCCTCATACCTTTCTCCAGAGCCTCTGATATGAGGGCCTCACACATGGCTTTTTGGCCCTCCTCCATCCTCTGCATTTTATATGCTATGAAGGCAGCAATGTTCTCCTGCCTGGTGTGTGGTGCTCCCAGGACCTCTGTAGCCCTCCAAAAGAATCTGATAGCCGCCTCCTCTAGGGCACTCGTCCTACTGCCACTTTCTCTTTTCAGGGGGGGGTGGAGGGACCTGCAGATCAGCCAGCCGGCTCGGCCACCTCCTGGCTGAGACTTCCCTGTGTATGAAAAAGGGACATAGTTGTAATGTTTTGCATCATCAATCACAATCCTAAATTAGTACTCCAAACTAACATCTAGTTAACATCATTGATTGGACAAGCAGAAATATTTAGAGGAATGCTATACCTGGCTCAATCTGGGCTCCTCCACATGCGGCCTGGAAGGCCCAGGTTGGGCGTCAGAAGCCTCAACCAGGGGGGAAGGAAGCGTGGAAGGAAGACTGGAGAGTGATGACCTGGGTTCAGTCTGGCCTGCCAGAAAGTGCAGCCTGTCGTAGTACAACATCCTGGGGACATAGATGTCACCTGCTGCTCCGGATCTCTGTGAATCCAGGACTTTCTTGCGCTCCCTCAGATATGTGCTCCTCAGGCCACCAATGAAAATCTTTAAATAAGTGATGTCTGCCGTGGGGATCACCTGCTTCACAATTTCACACAATTGCTCCAGTGCTGCCTTCCTCTTTGCTTGGTTCTTGAAATGGGGGTGGGTAATCTCCCACAGACAGGGCAGCTCACTTAGCATATCAATGAATAGTGACATGAAGTCAGTATCTCTCATTAAGATATCCATGTTCACTGCAAGACACAACACAAGACAAAGCCTAATGTCATACAAAACTCTCCTAATCTTGTTACAATATAGGCCTCAATCTAGAAGCAGTATAAGCACAAGTTTGTCTCTTACCTTCGTTCTTACGATCGGCGCGTCCAATGCTCCTTCCTCTCACAGATCGTGCGTGTTACGCTTTATACACACTGCGCATGCGTGTAACTCCGCCCGCCCCTGACGTTCTT
Organism: Aquarana catesbeiana; assembly: GCF_042186555.1. Taxonomy (NCBI): domain Eukaryota; kingdom Metazoa; phylum Chordata; class Amphibia; order Anura; family Ranidae; genus Aquarana; species Aquarana catesbeiana. Next base: position 244,943,194 of record NC_133329.1, read on the forward strand.
TCTAGTGTATTCCCCGCCCCTTTTCGTTCGGCGCAGTGGGTGAAGAGCATGATGGCAGAGTTACAGCAGGTGCATGCTAATTATAGCAACGAGGAGGAGGAGGAGGAAAGGCCGGATCCAGGCACGTCCCGATCCAGAAGGAGACGTTTTAAGGCCACAAATATGTCGTTTGGGGAGATGTTGGAGATGGTACACATCATGAGGAAGTCCGACTATGACGGAAAATATGGGCCTTACCCCAACATCCGAAAGGCAAAAATCATTGGTAAAGTGGTCAGGAGTCTAGAGCGGAATTTCGGGGTACGAAGGTCTAAAGATCAGCTCAGGAAGCGGTGGTCGGACCTGAAGTTGAGAGAGCCAGAGCAGTACCGAAAGATCCGGAGAGTGCTGCAAAAAAGTAAGTAGTTGTGCTGTGTTCCTATTCTTTCTGTCTTTATTACGTTCGTTCTGCTCCATATGCTTTTATTAATTGTAACGTTTAAAAGGGCAACTTTAATGTTCATGGGCCCATTATTCGTTCGTATCAAACATTTTTATTTCGGCCTCTAGAACACCATTGTTTAGGCCATATGCATTTTCACACATTTTTTGGGGCCTACTTGGATGCCAAAGATTTGTTTGTGTAGATGGGTTTGTTACTAGAATGAAATGACAACTAGATTGTGTGTAAAGAGAGGACACTGAGCAGCTGTTTTCACATTTGGACACTGGAGCACTAGTGTGGGACCCCAGAACACCATTTTTATTAGGGGGGCACACAGGTGCTCCAGTGTATACTATAGGGGGGGCTACATCTGTGAAGCTTGTACCAAACATGTAAAGTATTGCAGCTTGACAAAGGGCAATAAAAAAAATATACATCTTGGAACTCGGCTAAAATAGACAATTGTACCCCACTTCCAAGCAATGTTTCCTATTTCTAGTTCTGCCATCAAATATCTGTGTGCTAATTATACCATTTTTGTTTTACATAGGGGAGAAAAGACTCGGAGGACAGCCCTCATCCGAGGAGACCACAGACCCCCCACCTATGGAAGAAGGTGAAATACCCCCAAACGAAGAAGAAGAGCAGGAGGAAGAAGAAGACGTGGTGGAGATTGGCACCACAACAGGTGAGTGTCTGCGACCACAGGCTCAGGTAAAAGAGATGGATGGTGGCAGATTTTTGAGACCTTTTTTTGTTCTTTATCTCTTTTTAGGTGATCGTGATGTGAGGGATCCTGAACGCTTTACTTCAGAAAGTGCCCAGATACTTATCGGGGAGATCATGGGGTGTAATCTCCAATTGCAAAACATCCAGAACCAAATCAGTGATGTTATTAAAAAAAATAATAACATCATTGATGTTTTGGGGCGAATTTAAACCCCACAAAATCACCTGTTTTATTAATGTGGTCCAATCTTCCAAAAATGTTTAGAAAAGCCAAATTTGGAGGATGCACACAGTGTGCCAACATGTGCTATCTGCCATCACGGGAGATCAATGGACGCGTTTTGGGGGTGCAACACCTTCCTCAATTATAAAGTCGCATTGAGGAAAGGCTTTCTCCCCCAAAACACGTCCCTTGATCCCCCCTGATGGCAGATAGCACATGTTGCCATTCGTAAATTGGTGTGCATCTTCCAAATTTGGCTTTTCCAGGGGTGATTTCCCCCCATCTGAACGCTAGATCAAACCCAGTTCCTAAATACTGATGTCTGATCTAGCCTTCAGGTTTTACCTAATGTGAACTTTGTAAGTTCAAGTTTTTTGGCTTTCTTGTTGGTTTTACACAGGCCTGTTTTATCTGAAATGGATATTTAGATTTTTCATAATGCTACTGCAAACATTGTTCTACAACAAACATGTTGGTTTGTTTTAAAAACCTTTGGTAAATGCGCATGTGATTGTGCAGGTATAAAAAAGTGCCTTACTCAAGAATGTGTGGATTATTGTCTCAACACTTTTGGGGTGATGTAATTGTTGTTTTATGCACAAATGGGGGTTATTTCCTAAGGGCAAATCCTCTTTGCACTACAAGTGCAGGTTCAGTGCAGTTGCAAGTGCACTTGTAGTGAAATGTGTTTTTGCATTTAGGAAGTACCAGCCAACACCGTTTTTTATAAGGTTACCCAATCACGACATTTTCTGCACTCAATACATTTCTGTCAGGGTCAGCTAAAACAAACACAAGCAGTAAATGTCCACCAAGAATTTCTTTTGGTTGTTTTTTATTTGAAAAAGGTGTCACAGATTGTCTGGCATATTGATAGCCCCCCTACCCGCAAAGAACTCCAGGTATCGTAACCGGACATCACGGGCATTCAGGGAGGGCAAGCCAGGACGGCCGCTTTCAAGTGCCGTCATTGTTGATGTATTTGGGATTCCGGCCTCAGGCCCAACTGAGCCAGCATAGTTGGCTGAATGTTTTTGTAGAAAATTATGGAGAACACAGCAGGCAAGTATTATATGGTTCAGTTTATACTCCGCCATATGAATGGGTGCCATAAATAATCGGAACCGGCTGGCCAGGATTCCAAATGTGTTCTCCACCACTCTTCGGGCTCTGGCCAGCCGGTAATTAAAAACCCTCTGTTCCGGGGTGAGGGTCCTCATCGGGAATGGCCGCATCAGGTGGTCCCCCAGCGCAAATGCTTCATCAGCAACGAACACAAATGGGAGACCTTCAACATTGTCCTCTGGAGGTGGCAAGTCCAAGCTGCCATTCTGGAGACGCCTGTAGAACTCCGTCTGGGCGATGACTCCACCATCGGACATCCGGCCATTCTTCCCCACGTCCACATACAAGAAGTCGTAATTAGCCGACACCACCGCCAACATCACTATACTATTAAACCCCTTGTAATTATAATAGTACGACCCCGAGTTGGGTGGTGGGACGATGTGGACGTGTTTCCCATCAATTGCCCCTCCGCAGTTAGGAAAGTCCCACCGCTGGGCAAAGTGGGAGGCCACAGTCTGCCATTCCTGTGGCGTGGAAGGAAACTGTTGAGGAAAAAACAATAAACATTACTATTTTTTCACAGAAACCTGGCAAGCAGATTAGACACAAACATTATGGGTCAACCTCCAGATAGCATTTATTAAGGGGAATTTAACAACAACAAAGTATAAGGTACACCTATCATATTCCCCCCCCCCCCCCCATGGGCCATTTCTAACATTATAGGGGGGGGGAACTCTTGGACAGGTAACCCTCTTCACTTCATTGAGAGATGAATGCCTAAATACAGGGTATTACTTGGAACAGCCCCTCCTTAGTTACACTATTGGCAGCCCACTGGACAGGTAAGAAGTGTCATAATACAAAGATATAAATACACACTGTACACATTTGAGCACATTTGGACATTCTGCTATTACCTATCAAGATCATAATAGGATACAAGAACTTTAAACAGTACCATTGGAAAGTATACAGGCAGGCCCTTGCACTACATGCTTTGGGGAATTAATCCATAAATCTGAGCACTAAAGAGATGGGTATAGTGTGTATGGGTTTGGCAAAGTCAGCAGATAGATGATTGAAGATAGAGAATTGGGATCAGCTGACTTAGCAGTTGGGGGAGGGAGGGTTACAAAAAATTTGGGGACACCACAAAAAAAAGCCTCTGCCACTCTGCCTGAATTTAAATTAAAAATAACATTTCAAAACATTTTAGGGGGTGTTTGGGGTAAAGCACTACTATGGAGCTGATAAAATACATTGTTAAGTGACTACATGAGGTGAATATAGGGCAGGAGACACCATGCTGGGGAGGTTATTGAAGGGCAAATATGTATGAAGGACCTAAAATAATAATTACATAAAAATCCAGCATGCATGAGGACAAAGGGGACATTCACAGCATATTACAATCATGGTAATTATGGAATGAGGGAAGAAATACAATATATTATCAAACATTCAATACAATAAAATGTGATATAAAAGGATAAAAATCTTACCTTCATATACTCCTTCGGCAGGACCTGTATGATGGCAGAACAGGTCTCTGGGATGATGATACCCAGAGCCTGGGGGGAGATGCCTGTCGAGAACTTCAAGTCCTGAAGGCTTCTCCCTGTGGCCAAATACCGCAAGGTAGCGACCAACCTCTGCTCCGGAGTGATGGCTTGCCTCATGCAGGTATCCTGCCTGCTAATATAGGGGGTCAGCGAAGCCAACAAACGGTGAAATACGGGGTCCGTCATCCGGAGAAAGTTCCTGAAATCATCAGGATTATTCTCACGGATCTCACGGAGCAAAGGCATATGACAGAACTGGTCACGCTGAAGCAACTAATTCTTGGTCAATGAACTCCTCCCCACCCTGTTCATGGACTGGACTTGTGTCAAGGTCAGGACCCCAACACCAAGCCCCCGCACAGCATGAACTCTACGAGGAGTACGCATACGAAAACGGTCGGCTGCTCAGAACGAAGTAACAGAACGCACTGAAGAACAGCAAGGCCTGTGAAGAGCGACCTGAAAAACAGCAACGAGCGGACAAGAACGCACAGAAAACTCCAATACGAACTGACTGCACGCACTGAAGAGCAGATACAAACCCACAAGCACAAACTGAACGGCAGAAAACGATCTGAAAGCCACGAGTCTGAAAAAGCGCGAATCGTCTCTCACCAAACTTTTACTAACACGAGATTAGCAAAAGGAGCCCAAAGGGTGCCGCGCTTGGTTCTGAACTGGCCTTTTCTAGTCTCGTCGTACGTGCTTGACGTCGCCGCGTTCTTGGCGATCGGAAATTCCGACAACTTTGTGCGACCGTGTGTAGGCAAAACAAGTTTGAGCCAACATCCGTCGGAAAAAATCCGAGGATTTTGTTGTCGGAATGTCCGAACAAAGTCCGACCGTGTGTACGGGGCATAAGAATTATCAATCAAAACCATGGAATAAATCTCCAAGAAAACCATTCTGGAAAAATAATGGTGGAAAAAAACCATGGAAACATTCCAATAATAATTATGATCACTCCAGAAATAGGGAGTATGACCAATATAAAGATCAATATCATAATGAATACAACAGCTCATCCAACTATGGATACCAAAGACAATACCATCAAGGGAGATCCGGGGAATCCAGTTCAGATTATTATCACCAGAACCATCAAGACAGACAAGAAGCCAGAACACACCCCCAGTATCAACAAAACTATGAAAGGAATCGAGAACAGCATGAACAATACCAATATGCACCTAGATATAGCCCAATCCATACGTATAATCGTTATGAACCATTAAGAGACTACAGGGATAGCAACCCACCCACTCCTTTTTTAGAACGTCGCAGAAATACAACCCCCCCAAGACAACTAAGACCGACAGACCCAAGAAGTCCAAACGCAAAAGGGGATGCAGAGGAGGACACAAGGTCAAAAAGGAAAAGGGAGCATTAGGGGAAGGAATATACAACTTAAGTGGAGTTGAATTATCACAAAATGAAATAAAACTGCTAGACAAAGGCCTGAAGTACGCACCAAAACAGAATCTTAATAAATTCAATTTATATGTGGATATACAAAAATATACGAGAAAATTAAACATCAAAAAGTATATGTTAAATAAAACAGTGGCTACCGATAGGAATACCAGGGACGTAATAGAAACCTCAGGAAAAGTTTTATATAGCCAATTAAGAAACAAATCTCTTTTTAACCCTCAAGTGCATAATAATCAACACATTGATGTTTTTAATAAAATGATTACACAGGAAATTGAAAAGATGAAAATAAGAAAAATGAGTGACCCAACAGCGATTAAAAATGGAATAAAAGAACTGGAAGAAAACAAAAGAATAGTAATAAGACCGGCGGACAAAGGAGGGGCAATTGTAATCTTGTCCAAAGAATATTACAACGAGGAACTTCAAGGACAGCTCAATGACAGCAACACATACATAAAACTAAGAGAAAATCCCACAAGAGAGTATAAAAGGGAACTACAGGAACTAATCAAAAAAGGCAGTATGAGAGATATCTTAACCAAGAAGGAGAAAAAATACCTTGTACCGGAGTCATGTAAGGTTCCAGTAATATATACAGTACCCAAAATACATAAGGATCAAGCAAAACCTCCCGGACGTCCTATTATTAATGGGATCCAATCCATTAATTCCAGACTCGGGGAAAATGAAAGAACCCCCTATATTGTCACAAGATGTCCCTATGATTATGGATTTCAACATACAACACTGCAAAATAGAAAAGATTTTTAAAAAGCACTGGCCACTCTTATTAGCGGATCATCAATTGAGAAAAATATTACCGGACAAACCAAAATTTGTATATAGAAGGGCACCAAAGCTGAGAGACATAATTGCAAAAAACATTCTTGACCCCCCAAAAACATCACAAAAATTGTCTTTCTTCCAAAGAAAAGGTTTCTATCCATGTAAACGGTGTTACGCATGCATAAACACCAAGTTGAATGGACAAAAATATGTGAACTTCAAAGCCACAAGTACTAATATTCAGTATGAGATCAAAGACTTTTTGACATGTAGAAGTGAAGGGGTTGTGTATGTGTTGGAGTGCCCGTGCTCATTACAATATATTGGAAGAACGAAAAGACCACTATGGAAGAGAATTAGGGAACATATTCAAAATATGATAAAAGGATTCCCTAAACATAGTGTTTCAAGGCATTTCTCCACACACCATCAAAAAAATCCAGCATTGTTAAAATTTTGGGCCATTGAAAAATATAATGCACACTGGAGAGGGAGTAATAAGGTGAAAGAACTAAGCAAACAGGAATCAAGATGGATTTTTAATATGCGTACACTCACGCCGCTAGGCTTAAACATAGATTTTGATTTAAATTGTTTTATATCAGATTTTTAAAAAAAAAGTATTTTAGATTTTTATATATTTTTTATATATATTTTTTTGAAATAATTTCAAAATCAACGAGGAACTTCAAGGACAGCTCAATGACAGCAACACATACATAAAACTAAGAGGAAATCCCACAAGAGAGTATAAAAGGGAACTACAGGAACTAATCAAAAAAGGCAGTATGAGAGAGATCTTAACCAAGAAGGAGGAAAAATACCTTGTACCGGAGACATGTAGGGTTCCAGTAATATATACAGTACCCAAAATACCAAAATACATAAGGATCAAGCAAAACCTCCCGGACGTCCTATTAGTCTGTGAGTGTAACAACCCTATCTGAATTATAGTATCCAATGAATGTGTGAATCTCTGCGCAATGGATTTTTAATTTTCTCTCCATATGTCCGGAATCTGAGTGGAGCAGTGATTAACACTGAAGAATAAGTGCAAGAAGTAAAAAGTAACATTTTATTTGACACTTTTTTCACTTTAATTTCAATTTTAGTTTCAACATTGTCACGAATTAATTGACACGGTTTTGTTTGATTACATAACACTTGATGAATTGTCCACATTTCACATGAAGGATTTTTAGGATAAGGAGGATTTTTGTATATATAATTTTGCACATTTGTATTTATATATATTTTTGTAGAAATCTCATGGAAGCACGATATATATAATTAGATTTTACTTGTTATATTTAATTAGATTTCACTTGATATATTTATTATAAGGAGCTTATAGCTGTTTAAAAGCGCATACACATTTGAGTAAGGTTTATCACTGTGCGTTTTTTTATGAGCACATTTATGCATAATGGTGGGATTAGTTTAGTTTAATTTAATTTATTAATGAATATTTAGTGATATTATTGGAAGTGTATTTTTACCTTTTACTTTTACCACTTTTATGGGAATTTAGTTATATTATTAGAAGTATATTTTTACCCTTCACTTTTATGGGAATATGAGGATAATATGAGCGCAACTGACCATTTTTACTATTTATTGATCTTATTACTCATTTAGTTGCAGCCATATTATTTGGTCATCTCATATTGACCATTTGGTTCTCATAATAGTAAAATTGCAACCACGTCAGCGCTTGAGTTCTTTTATATACTAGACATGAAGATGTGCCTTTATTGCACAACATGGCCATGGATCAGAACACGTCAAAGTGCTACGTGCACTTGGTCCCCTGGGGAATTCAATATTTAATTGTTGTGACACCTCTTTTAAGGGTAGACTTTTGTCAAAAGTAAAAAATCAGATCAATACAGGCAACCCAGCATATCTACCTGGACATCTGCTTCTTTACAGTACAGGACACAGGCTTCTTTAAATCAATACAACTGGGTTACATGCAGCTAGAAAAAAAGGCTAAAGGGACATGTCCCCCTCACACACCCAGCTAGCCTCAGTTTTTAGCTAGTGTTCATAGGTGATGGACCTCTTCTCCCTACTGATAGAAACTTACTTTTCTTACATGGAGATTTTCTCTTACACTCTCACTCTTCACATGATTTCTGGCTGCAAGATGCGTTATAGGTCCAGGGCCAATGTCTGCCTGGGGATGAGCCCAATCTCTAAAGCTCTGCAAGGGTATGCCCACTGTTGTGGGTAAAGCCAGGATTGATTAAATCCCTTTTGTTCCTGCTGAAATTGGTGATTACTGGTTGGAAGTACTTTAAACATGCAACCAGGGTGCCCATTGATTACCCCTATAGGGAGTGCAGGGACCACTGTCCACTTATATGGTGACATGGTCAGACATTCAAGGTTGGATGGGGTTAATGACTTTGGTGCCAGTGTTAAGCAACTTGAGGGGGCACCTCAGTGGCGCTGTACTGCACCTGCACAGTCTGAAGTACTTTCTGCACATGCGCCACCTCATTCTGAAAGAGGTTACTGCGGGTGTGCACACTTCCTCTTCCTCTTTGGATTCAGGATGCTGACGAAGTATTGTCTCCTGGTTCTCAATTCTGTGGGCACAATAAAATGATTTTCTAGTGTAATATGTAATATATATATACATTTTTTTTGATTGCCCTGTATGATCCCTCTGTACCTTTTGTGTTTTTGCACATTCTGTTATTGAAAACTTCAATAAAACAGGATTGAATGCAAAAGTGCTTTACTCTTGCTGATCATGGGTTACAGGGACCTACCTACATGTGCTTTCAGCTAGGCATCCCACCCCCTGCAAAAAACAGTAAAAATCTCCTGCGCTCGGGTGTCTAGTCTCTCAGTGCATGGTGCGACCAACTTTATAAAGTAATGCCTGCTGTCTTGCAGCCCTCCTCAGAACAATGGGTATTCATAAGCTAAAAAAGAAATAAAAGGAGGGCGCACTGACCTAGTGCATTACCAATGGTAAAGCTTTATTTTAAAGCATAAAAAACAGCAAAGTTTATACTCACAAATGAGCATTTACATGAGGCTTTGACAATTAACAGGATCGTGTTTCTGAACACCAGCAAGCCAGGATCTGATGTCGAGGGGATCAAACGATAACCCAAGATGGCTGACGCGTTTCAAGGGCGTACCCTTTTCCTCAGAGCCTAAGCGGGCAATGGCTCTTCTCTCCTAATCACCTCTAAATATGTCTGCGTGCCCTAATCACCCAAATGAATCCCACCAACCCACATGGACTGGCTCCCCCTAGCTCCGCCTGATTGGTCGATTACATCACCATTTTCTCTTCTGATAGGGCAACATACCAAACCATACTTCCATCCTAAATTGGGGGATATAGTTTATAATATATAAATAATAAAAACTGTAAATGATCAAACAATGTCACCCCCCAGATAGAGGTGATCAGGCGCATCTTACCTTATCCAGCCCCCACACAAATATCAAGCTGTGGAAAAATATGGGGAAAATGTGATGGAAAGTGACCAGAAGGAACCACGAGCCGCTGCCGACAGTGGGTGGAACGCAAGCCGCTCGGATAACCAGGAAGTGTGGGTGTATTTGCGTTCCACCCACAACTTCCGGTTACCCACAGCGTCACTTCCGTTTCCACGCTCGCCACTGAACTGCGTGCGCAGCCAGGAAGTGCGGGTGTGTTTGCACTCCACCCGCTACTTCTGGCCGCTGATGAGGTGACTTTCGCCCAGCACATCAGCGGTGTTGTGCGCGCGCATAGCAACATGCGCGCTCACCCACACTCACTGCCTGCTCAGAACCTCCCCCTCCAGTGACCCAATGCTAACCTGCACTCAGAGGGGGGCATGTTGTTATAAGACTATTAGGCTCGCAGACACACACAGAAGATGTGGGCAATGCACAGTGGATAAAGCCCACAGTCTGCTCCACAGAAGCAGCCATCCATAAATTAATTAAAATTAATTAATAAAAACATTTTAAAAAGTTAAGGTTGAAACTTATTAAAAACTTTTTATAAAAAAGAGATTTGCTAAAGCCAAGTGTAAATATTCAAGGCAACCCTCATACATTTCGTAGCGACATTTCCAATGAAAGACCCCATAGTCATACTTGGAAATAATACATAGTATAGCCGATATTTGAATCATATGAAAGAGGGTATACATGCAAATACATGCATGTATATAACAATCTAGAGTAATAAAATCGATTAACAATAAAAAATGCATATGCGCTCTGAGGAATGCTTCTATGGATACAAACACCAACCCACTGTGCATTGGATGGAACTAAACCAAATAGACCCATGGAAATTACAGATCACATAATGCACCAAATGGGCAATACTGGGACCTCCATGCGTTTACTAAACATGGTTAGATTAATTATACCCCATTTAAGGTGGATATATATGTGTGAGCGAGTAGTGTGGTGAGAGGAGTAGCAGCATGGTGTAAGAGGAACTGTTTGTTCTCCCTCCACCCCCCCTACAATGCAAAACTTGCGCTTGATGGAGTCCGGACATCTCTGATGCGGTGCGGTGCGGTGCAGTGTCTGGCATCTTCTTGAGTTGTACAGAGAAGGCTCTGAGTCTCTCACTCTCCCCGAGTCAACCCAAACCAACCCGGATCCTCCGAGAGCAGCTGACGTCACACACTGCAAGCCACTCGCTGTTTTGCAAGATATCCTGTGTGTAGAGGACGCTGGATGCTGGCTGCTCGATAAAAAGACCATCCACCGGAGGGCTTCCTAAAGGAGGACAGTGAGAATCTATATCATTTTCGGTATATGGTACGGGAGCTGGGGGAGTGAGTGGGAGAGAGGAAAGTTCCTTGTAAAGCAGATAAGAAGGTCACGTGAGTAAAGAGGAGCTGTATGGATTAAAGGTCATCTGCTGCCTAACACCATCCCAGTGGCTGGTAAACTGTGAATGGACATAGTGAATAGATATAGTTTCTTTATTTTTTTTTTAGGTGCTGACTTAGTATAGGTTAGTACGGGAGAAAGAGAGAAAAAAGATGCCCTGTGGATAAGCTTTATTGACGGATGGGTCTGCAAGTTGCATAGAATCGCATAAAGGTGCACATGATAGGACTGTGTGTATATAATCCTCAGGCCATTAATTAAAGAGCTTTAATAGGGGTACCTTGTGTGGGTAAGCGCGCAGCATAGTGACAGTGTGTACTTTAGAGTTGGAAAAATCGCAAAACTATAACTGCATCTTGATTCCATAAATTATCTACATACTATACTGTATATTGCATACTACTCTACATATACATACTACACTATATTGCTGTATTGGCTTAGGGCCAACTCGCTATCCCTGCTGCGTAAGGAGAAAAGTAAGACAACAATAAAAGGATGCAGCACTTGCGCTTCTCGAAGGACAAAAATCCTCAGCAAACGGTAGCCACTGCAGCGTCCGCAAAACTGGAGCAATTTGCACATACCCCGGTTCAGATGCCACCTAAGAAGGGGTCACAGTCTAAATCACAACAAGGGGGTTTAGCGGATAGAAAAAGCTTGGGCCAGGGCCAGTTAGCAATCACAGCAAAGCAAGCTCGGTCATTAAAATCACAAAGAAATAAAAGCTTGGGGATGAGTGAACAAAATGTAAATGTAAATATGGATGTACCAGATGTGCCGGGCTTACCTGCAGAGAAGGAGCCAACTTTGATGGACATATTTTTGGCAATGAGTGCATGCAACGGTTCACTTAAGGATCTCTGCGAGCAATGACGGGAGTAAAAGAGGATTTGTCCTTAGTCAGACAGGACCTGCAAAAAACAGTGGAGAGAACAACAGCCTTGGAAGGAAGAGTAAGCCAGTTGGAAGATGAAACCTTCCCATTAATAAAAGAAATGAAAAGCATGAAAGAACAGTTAGCCAAGCACGCTTTCAAAATGGAGGAGATGGAGAATAGGAGCCGAAGGGACAATGTGAGGCTGGTGGGCCTCCCTGAAAAGAGTGAGGGCCCCGACCCTATAGAGTTCCTTGAAAAATGGCTGGCTGAACCCTTTGGAAAGGAATCATTTTCAACAATTTTCTCGATCGTTAGAGTGCACAGAGTGCCCTTTAGGCCCCCCACAGCAGGTGGATTTCCTAGACCATTGGTGTTAAGGTTTCTTAATTATAAGGACAAAGTGTCATTGTTGCGGAAAACAAGGGAGGCGGGAAATATTTTTTTTAAAGGCGCTAGAATTTCATTTTACTCTGACTTCTCGCCGGATCTTCAGAGACGTAGAACAGAGTTTATACAGTCTAAGCATATATTACAAAAATTTAAGTTGTCTTATGCCTTCTGTACCCAGCAAGATTGCGGGTAAATGCACTGGGGGGAACCCAGTTTTTTGATTCCCCAGCTGGGGTGGAGAAGTGGTTGGAAGAAAACAAGGAGAAACTTTAGATACTCTGAATAGTGGGGGAAGGATGTAACTAGTATAGGCTGTATTGGTTGATGTTTTTTTTTTTTTTTGGGGGGGGGTAGTTATGCACAGTTATGGTTGTATGTGGCGGGATGGGTGAGAATGAATATGGGAGTAAAAATGTGAAGCAGGTGGTGTGGGGAAAGGTCACCGATAAGCCCCTTGGGGGTTACCTAATTAGGGGTTGGGGGGAGGGGATTCTGGGAGGAGGGGGGAGGAATTATTGGATTAGCTCAAGAATTAACACTGGTGGTGTGTGGATCAAAAGTTGTCACATTAAGTACGAATATGATAGGAAATTGGGTGCAAATTAATTCACAGAATTTTAGTTACAGGATAGTGAGGTTGGAAATCCACATGAAATTGTTATCTGTGCTGATATTCACGTAAAATGGTTATGTTGGTGAAGATGTTTAAATTTATTAGTAGTATCAGAAAAGAGACTGGGTTATTGGGACCACAGTTTAATATAATGATTATTAGAGGGAAGTTAAAGTATGAATTAAATTTGAACTTAGTTTTAAATGGTTATTTTTTACAGCTTTGTATTTACCTTCTGGGTTGTTGATGCAAGCTAAAGTAATTACTATAGGCTCCTGGAATGTCAGGGGGCTGGGGACATCGGTTAAAAAAATGGCAGTATTCTCCATGCTGGAGAAATACAGAGTAGAGCTGGTCTGTCTGCAGGAAACCCACCTAACTAAGCATACAGCTCAGCAACTTCAGACTAAGAAATATCAATACCATTCAGTCTACTCTTCCTATAGTAGGGGAGTGAGCGTTATGGTTAAAGCTGGAGTGAATTTTTCCTGCAGACAGTCCAGACGAATCAGACCGATATATCTTTTTGCATTGTGCAATCGACAATAGTAGGTATGTAGTGGCAAATATCTACATTCCTCCACCATTTGGACTGGATGTTATGCTCAGACTAAATTAATTCTTGTTAGATAAAGAAGGAGTGCTGATTATAATAGTAGGAGATTTTAATGAGATACTAGATAGAGAGTTGGATAGGTTTCCTATACGGACCTTTTCTGAACCTATGGGGAAGAGCCATTTGAGCCAATTCCTGGATGAAATGGGGCTACTGGACTTGTGGAGAGCGCGGAATCCAGGAGCCTTGCAATATTCTTGCTACTCAGCCACGCATTCCACGCTCTCCAGGATTGATATGGCCCTGGGAAACGACAGAGCGCTACAGATTATGAAAAAGATTATATACTGGCCAAGAGGAATATCGGACCACTCCCCAATAGTGATTACACTGAATTTAGGAGGGAAAAGCCCCAGAAAGAGTGGAAAATAAATCCATACTGGTTTGAGTCAATTTAAAAAACGGACGGGGTCCTTCCCAAAGTAAGAGAATTTGTAGAAATCAATAAAGGTTTGACGTCGGCTGGGATTTTATGGGACACCTTAAAGGCTTTTCTTAGGGGTGTTTTAATACAAGTGGCCAAATACAATAAAAATGAGAGGGCCTGGGAGGAAAAAATCCGAAGGGAGGTGCTTGAAGCTGAAAATAGCTACATGATAGATCCAACCCCCAGGAGGGAAACAACATGGCTAGAAAAACAACAAGAGTATAAGCTGGCAATCTTGCAGAAGGAGGAGACTAGGCTACTCCTCCAGCAGCAATCCTCTTTTTTAGAGGGCGAAAGTGTAGGAAAAATGCTGGCGCAGTTTGTGAAGTCCAACTCCCCTTCATCTACCATTCTCTCTATTAGGTGCTCGAGTGGAGAAATAATATCGAATACAACAAAGATAGTGCATATATTTAGGGATTATTATAAAGACCTTTACACCGCCCAGAAAAGAAGAGTAGAGGGCGTGATGGAGGATTTCCTAGGGAACCTGGAAATCCCGGCCATCCCGCAGGAGGAAAGGTATGAGCTAGAAACCGCAATAACACTTGCAGAACTCCAGCAGGCAGTAAGTAGTATGGCAAACCAAAAATCCCCTGGTCCAGATGGGCTCCCGATTGAGGTGTATAAATATTATGGGGATATATTAATCCCAGAGTTGCTAAAGACATTGGAGGGGGAGGCCAAGGAGGGGCATTTGCCCACTTCAATGCTAGAGGCAACTATTATAGTGCTGCAGAAAGAGGGAAAGGACCCCCTAGATGTAGCTGCATATAGGCCAATTTCCCTCTTGTGCTCCAACGCCAAAATCTTGGCCAAGGTTCTGGTTAAATAGTATTATGTCTAAACTGATTCATCCAGACCATAGCTAATAGATCTACAAGTACAAATATAAGAAGGGCTTTTTTAAATTTACAATCCTCATTGCTGAATGAGGGATCAAGAGCGGTATTGTCACTAGATGTGACTAAAGCATTCGACAGCGTGGAATGGGGATATATCTGGCGGGTGTTGGGGAAATTTGGTTTTGGTCCCTCTTTTATCGGATGGATCAAAATGCTCTACGACAAGCCAAGTGCAAGATTAAAAATTAATAACGAACTCTCAGACAGGTTTGTACTTGTTTGACAAGACAGGGGGGTCCATTGTCTTCTTTGCTTTTTGCATTGGCGATGGAACCCTTGGCTACCTCTATAAGAATGAGCTTGGGGATAACAGGCTTTCAGAGGGAGACAGGTGAAGAAAGGATCGCGCTTTATGCGAATTATATTCTGCTTTTCTTGGGAGACACGAGCCAGTCCTTGACTAGAGCAATAAGTGTTGTAGAAAAATTTGGTATATTTACAGGGCTGGAGATAAACTGGGAGAAATCAGAGCTTTTACCAATTGACCCTATTAGTGACTCAGTAATTCCAGGTCTGCCGCAGCTGGCAGTAGTGGATACTTTGAAATACCTAGGAATTGCTATGACGAAAGGCCCTACTCATTATATAAGCAAAAACCTTGTTCCACTTCTGTCTAAATTTAAACAAAAAATTTGTATTTGGAAGCGGCTTCCTTTGTCAGTGGCTGGAAGGTGCAGTTTAATTAAAATGATCTGGATGCCACAATTGTTGTATATCTTGCACAACTCTCCAGTATGGATATGTAAGAGCTGGTTCAATAAAATCAAGAGCCTTTTTGGGGAGCTTATATGGAAAGGGGGACAGGCTAGGATCAGTCTTAGTACACTTCAGCTTCCGATGGGGGAAGGAGGTTTTTCACTTCCCCAACCGGAGCGCTATTTTATATCATCTCAACTGCAGCAGTTACTGGGGTGTGGTGTCCAGTACGGAGGTACCCCCAATGGAAAAATATTATTAACTGGGGCTCTACATAATACTATAATTGAAGCGCTTGAGGCAGAATCATTTCAATATAAGTACCCAACAATTAAAATGTTAATTAAAATTTGGAAAACAGTGAAAAAGCAGATGAGATACAACAGGTTCACTATATATACTCCCATTTGGAACAACAGTTACTTGCAGGAAATTCTTAAGATAGGAAATGCCAGAGAGTGGGAAAAACAAGGCATCAAAAGGCTAAGACAACTTTATATGGGTAATACTCTTAAAAAATTTCCGGAGTTGAAACGAGAATATAATCTACCGCAGAGTATGTTCTACACTTACAGCTGGGACATGCCCTTGAAGTCCAATTTAGGTGTCACCCCCTAGAATGGAAAGAAACACCCCTTTTTCAAAGTATATTGCAGGTGGGCCCTACTAAGGGTCTAACTTCTGTAATATATGGGTAAAGAAGTCAACAAAGGGGGGAAACTCCACTCTGTAAAAGCAAGATGGGAAGAAGACATTGGGGCAATTACTCAGGAGCAGTGGAGGAGAATCCTAGAGTTGAGTCCATCGGTGTCTGTATCCCCCCCTCAGAAGATCTCACATATGATGATGTTAAATAGAGCCTATTATACACCTAAGCGGCTCTTTAGGTTTGGTTGCAGATCTGATGATAGTTGTCCCAGATGTAGGGGGCCTGGGGATCCCATACATATGATATGGAGATGCCCCAAGCTGTTCCGGTACTGGGAGGGGGTGATTAACAACATGAGAGATATATTTGGAATTACATTAGAGAGGGAGGCTATAGTATGTATACTGGGGTATCGGTGGGAGTGGGGGGAGAAGAAGAACACCACAGTAGCAATTCAAAGATGTCTGTTCCAAGCCAGGAAAATGATTACATCTAGATGGCAATCAAAGATACCCCCCACTGTAATGGACTGGATTTGCACAATAAATGAAACCCTTTGCAGAGAAAGAGCAGTGTATATAAAGAGAGGTAATTCTAAGGAATTTGAGGAGATGTGGAGGCTGTGGTTGGAAAAAATGAGACCTATTGAATAAAGAGGAAAGAGTATAGGTAAAATGCAAGATATATGGAATAGTTAACCGCTAGGGAAAGGATGTACCAGACTAAAATTTGGAAGGTTGTGTTAGCTAACCCCAAACAAGATAAATCACAGGTTAAAATAAGATTAATTTGATAAACCTGTTTTAAGAACGTAGATCCATGTATAGTGGTCTGGGAGGGGGGATGCGGGTAAAGACTGGAGGAATTAAGGGGTTTACATTAAATTTGCAATATTGGGAAAGGGGATGCAAGGGAGGCTTGGGGAGACCCAACCCATATGGCTTCTGTTTTGTTTGTTCTTGTTTATCTACGGGTATTTGTCCTCTTTTTATACTTTTGCCTTGGAATAATTATTTCCATATGGTGTCGCTGTGATAATGTTTAACTGACTTTTTTTCAATTACTGTATGGAAAAAAAAAAAGAAAAGGAAAACTTTTTTTTAAAAAGGGAAAGAAAAATTGAATAAAGAATAAAGGTTAAAAAAAATATAAATAAATAAAGAAAAAGTATTTACCACAATGATGTGAAACCAAGAAGGATACAGTAAATGAACGTTAAGCTGAATATGCCTCGTGACAGGGTTTGCTGAAGTGGTAAAAAAAAAAAAAAGTGGATATATAGATATGTTTTCCATACTACGGAGACCTTAGCCCGCTTATATCTGGTCGCTTTTACTTAAAAATGAATTGCATAGGCTAAAAGTATATATAATGTTACAAAAAGTGCATAATCTAAACCTCTATTGGGTAACTCCCTATCGGGCTACCCTATCTGAAATTGTCCATTACACATATATCATTATATAATACAGTCAGGTCCATAAATATTGGGACATCGACACAATTCTAATCTTTTTGGCTCTATATACCACCACAATGGATTTGAAATGAAACGAACAAGATGTGCTTTAACTGCAGACTTTCAGCTTTAATTTGAGGGTATTTACATCCAAATCAGGTGAACTGTGTAGGAATTACAACAGTTTGTATATGTGCCTCCCACTTTTTAAGGGACCAAAAGTAATGGGACAATTGGCTGCTCAGCTGTTCCATGGCCAGGTGCACACAACACTGCTGATGTGCTGGGCGGAAGTCACCTCATCGGCGGCCGGAAGTAACGCAAACACACACGCACTTTCTGGCCGTGCCCTCTGCGCACGCAGTTCAATCAGTGGCGTGAGCGGAAACTGAAGTGTCACCGTGGGTAACCGGAAGTTGTGGGTGGAACACAAATACACCCACACTTCCTGGTTATCCGAGCGGCGTGCGTTCCACCCATTGTTGGCAGCGACTCGTGGTTCCTTTTGGTCACTTTCCATCACATTTCCCCCATATTTTTCCACAGCTTAATATTTGTGTGGGGGCTGTGTGGATAAGGTAAGATGTGCCTGATCACCTCTATCTGGGGGTTGACATTGTTCGATCATTTACAGTTTTTATCATTTATATATTATAAGCTATATCCCCCAATTTAGGATGGGGGGTATGGTATGGTATGTTGCCCTATCAGAAGAGAAAATACATACATACATAGAGGTGATTAGGAGAGAAGAGCCATTGCCCGCTTAGGCTCTGAGGAAAAGGGTACACCCTTGAAACGCGTCAGCCATCTTGGGTTATCATTTGATCCCCTCAACAGCAGGTCCTGGCTTGCTGGTGTTCAGAAACGCGATCCTTTTCTTTCCATCCCACCCCCTGCACCATTGCTGCAGAGGTCATGAGCATTCAATCAGGGATATTTTATGCACAAGTATGGCTGGCCATAATAGAAATAGAAGGGGTCAGCGGGGCTCAATAGCTCAGGCTCAGCCTTTAGCTCTATTGGGGGTTGTAGTACATTGGTTTAGGGCCCTGGTACCCTCTCAGCTGATGGTTGCCCCCATTCTGAATTGGCCTTCCTCGGGGTCATTCGGCTGGCCCATCTTCAACATACTTCCTGTCTTGAGAACAATTTTCTGCCACGATCTTAGAGTTCATGGACAGAATTTCTGGCCTTGTTGAGGCCCTAAACTGCACAAGTCATGGACATACCCCTTATACCTCCCCTTTTGGCTTGAGTCTTCTGAATTTACCCTTAAAGGGGTTGTAAACCCGCACTTTTTTTCACCTTAATACATCCTATGCATTGAGGTGAAACAGTGATCACCCCCCCCCCCCCGTTTTACTTACCTGAGCCCCTTCATTCCCTCGGCGGAGATGCGCTCTCCCTCTCTGCATGGGGTACCAGCTCTTGATTGGATAGATTGATAGCACAGCCATTGGCTCCCGTAGCTGTCAATCAAATCCAAAGATGCGGGGGGGGCCGAGTCCTGCATTCGTGTCTACGGACGCAAATGCTGGACTCGGGAGCGCGCCTGCACAGTAACCCCCTGGGAGAGCTCTTCTCCTAGGGGGTTATCCGATGCGAGGAGGAGCCGCCGAGGGACCCCAGAAGATGAGAATCAGGGCCACTCTGCAAAACAAGCTGCACAGTAGAGGTAAGTATGACATGTTTGTTATTTTAAAAAAATAAAACAATCACTTTAAGTCAGATGCAGTAGCAGAGGAGGAAGCATCTGCTCAGGAAGTATCATTGCCTGATTAGGATGACACGCCTGCTACTGCAATCTCTTTTCAAACTACAAGGAGACTATTACTGAAGCTGTACAATCTTGTTTAGCATTGGAGCAGGTTGACTGTTTTGCCCTAAGGCATGGGTTCTCAACCTGTGGCCCTCCAGCTGTTGCCAAACTACAAGTCCCACAAGGCATTGCAAGGCTGACAGTTACAAGCATGACTCCCAAAGGCAGAGGGATGATGGGACTTGTAGTTCTGCAACAGCTGGAGGGGCCACAGGTTGAGCACCCATGCCCTAAGGCAATGATGGCAAACCTTGGCACCCCAGATGTTTTGGAACTACATTTCCCATGATGCTCAACTACACTGCAGAGTGCATTAGCATAATGGGAAATGTAGTTCCAAAACATCTGGGGTTCCAAGGTTCACCATCACTGCCCTAAGGTCTCTAGTATGGGATTGCTAAAATTTTCTACACCAGCTGAGACCTTTCTGGTTTCCACACTGGTTGAGCCTGTCCTATATGATGGCTGGTCTACCCGAAGTAAAAAAAAATGTCTTCTACAAAATGTTTTACCCAACAGTATCCCATTGTGGAAAGTTTCCTTCAGAAATGGGCAATTGTATGGGAGATCTGACCATTTCCTACTTTAACAAGTTACAAAGATTGATAGATTAAAGGCTAGAGGCCCTTCTTAAGTCTATCTATCCCCTGGCAGTTCCTGCCATGCAACCCGCTGTTGTGTTGTTGTTCAGACTGTTGGGGTTTGGATTAAGCATATGGCTCAGAGTCCTATCTATATCTATACAGTTCCCTCTGTTCATAGTCGGCTGGAACTTTTGCTTTTGGCCTTGCACTACTTCTTGAATGGCTTGGTGGAAACATGTTCTTAGGATGAGCCTTCTTTTGATACACAGAATCCTCTGGCTTAAAGCCTAACTCCAAGTTTAATGTAGCTTTAAATAGTTCATTTGGGCCCAGCTGGCAAAAAAACAAACTATTTACTGCACTATCCAATGTGTTTGCTGGGCACGCTGTATTAACTGTATGTAGCCACAGCTACATACAGTATACTGCGCTGTGTTCTGGTAGTGAGATGAGAACTTCCTATCATAGTCCTAGAACAAAATAGTTGGACTGAGCATTGCTCAGCCATTCATGGGAAGCTTTTGTATTTAATGAATAAATACAAAGCTTCCTCTGGCTGAAGTGGAGATTGTGACATCACCCACCTGTCTGAGCCAATCAGGGAAGCTTTGTATTCATTCATAGAATACAAAGCTCCCTGTGAATGGTTGAGCAGCACTCACTCCAACAATGTTTTGTTCCAGGAGTGGGATGGGAAGTTTTTGTCCCACTGCTGGAACGCAGCGCTGTATACTGTACATAGCTGAGACTACATACAGTTTACGTAGCCCACCTTTTGTGTAGTAAATTGTTTTGGGCTTCCTTGGCCCAAACAAACTATTTAAAGGGACATTAAGTATGTAGTTAGGCTTTAAATGCTGGTCAGCAACACATCATCAGTGGAACTTTTTTGGTACCTCAGTCATGAACCATAAAAAAAAAGGCAATAAATATATCCCATTAAAGCTTTACACTATTCTTGCATCACAAAGAAACCTGTTTAAAACTACATATTTAGGCTGGTTGTTAAGTTGCATGTCCACAGTTTTTCAAAATATTCCTTAAAGGCATAGAACAACTTTTAATTTATCCTAGTCTGTTTTAAAATCTTTTCATATATTGCATGTTTATATTTCACAATGATTAGCATAATTTTGGGATTTCTCCTCAACGTGTTTAATGAACAATGTTAACTTCCTCAGGAGGATATTATCAGTGGGTACAGATCTATAACCGGTAAACCGGTTATAATACACACACACATATTATACACATTTAATCATAGAGCTATACATACAAGCAGGAAAGTTCATTACTATATCGTAATCAAAGATTAGACTATTTTTTTTCTGCCATTCCATCAGCAAAATAAAGGTAAACATCCCAAAACCAGTGCAGGTTTAAAACTGATGATTTCGTTTAGGCCTGGATATGATGTGGTTCAAAGTGTGTGAATCCACATGGCCTCTTTCTGCAAAAGAAGTTTGTCCCAATCTCCACCGTGGCACTCTGTGTATTGTATGCATTGCCAAGAAGCTCATCTCTATCTCACTGTATTAATAACATAAATGTCTGCCAGTTGGGGAGCCCAAATCTTCAATTTAGACTGCATACACGTGATTGTATATGCTGCTCCAAAATTCCCCTTTTGCCTTGCCAATATAAAAAAATCTCACACTCAGGCGCCTTAGTGCTAGAAATAGCCTCTAAGTGCCTGAAAACTGCCTCCCATTCATTCCAGTGTGTCTTTTCACACTGGGGCGGGAAGCTTGCGGGACTTTTCGAAAAGTCCTGCGAGCAGCATCCTTGGGGTGGGTTAGGTGCGCTGTATTTAGCGCTCCCAAAATGCCCTGCCCATTGGAATGAATGGGTAGCAATTTCAAAGCGCCGCAAAACAGGACTTTTTGCCCTTTTTTTTCCACAGCCGGCGCTTTCAGTGTGAAAGCAGCCTTAAACTTACCAAGTACAATAAAATCATTCTAACTTTTAACAATTAACAAAATGTCTGGGAAGAAACACTTGGCTGTGGGATAACACCACATGGCATTGTATGTTCATAAATTGACAGTATGGACAAGTGCCGTATCGATTAGTGCCCTTTACCATAAGGGAGTCTGTTCTATGTTCACCTCTATATTGACTCTCTACTACGTAATCTTTTATGAAGGTAGCCCGCCTATAAACTTTTTCCGGGCTTCCTTTTACAAAATTGTTTACTTTTCGGTCTGCAGTTAAAATATATCAGTACTTGCCAATGGTGCCTCAAATCATTTCATTATTGTTTGGCAGACCCCCTGATTAACTAAACTGTGTCAGCACCCTTTTTTGGCATGCAATTCCACCAAAATAATATACAAAAAAGGGGGTTGTGACCAATCCACACTATTTTAGTAAGAGAGCACCAACATGCCTCCATCCCAATATATGCAAAAAAATTTCGGGGGACAGAAACGGGACTTTGTATGAGGCATGTGGGTGGGTGTGTTGTGCTAATTGGTAAGTATAATGGTATATATAATAAGATACATATAATCTCCACACATAATGATATAAAATGATCGTGATATAAAAGTTTTAATGGCATAGATATTTTGGCCAGATACAATCATAAAAGACCACATTGGAGACCATAGTAGAGCATGTAGGCAACAGTATATAAACAGTATATAAACAAGCAGAGTTCATAAATTGGTTGTACAGTGGCAAAAACAAATATACTAGTACAATAGATAAGTGCATCAATAGATCTAAACTCAACGCGTTTCTTGGCTTGAAACCAATCATCAGGAGTCCGATGCAGTTTAACTGTATCAAAAACAATAAAGTATCTATTAATGTATAAGCGGATATTGGTGGAAAAGATATACTGAAAAATGTGATTTTCTGTATACTCACAAGGTATTCACAAGGTATGCATATTGATGATGATCTATGTATTACAATGCACTGTTGGTCTGGGTCCATAGAGTCTCGCCCGGGGTTGAGACAGAGAGCACACCCCAATAAATCGTCATCCACGGCGGCCAGAATGACCCAAGCACCCATGAAATCGGCAGGCAGGGACGTCTGGCGAGGCCAAGGAGTGTAGATGAACTGGAGAAAAAAAATTGATGATGGTGAGGAGGGAGTGTGAGCTGATGGATGAGTGGTAATAGGAATGGAGGAGGTGGAAGTGGAAGCAGTGTGGCAAAGCCGTGGGTGTGTGGAGGGGAACTGAAACAGGGCCAGTGTAAGAGTGATTGGAGAGATAGAGTGTATATACAGCAAGAAACCATTGCTGTGATGGATGAACCAAAGTGACAAATGTGAGGAAATTACCTATGTGGCGGGTGTCCAGGCGAGCCAGACGTCTAACCAGCATGACGGGATCGTGGAGTGCCCTGGTCAGAGACAGCCTTATAGTGCCGCGGACATGAGGCGCGCTCCCGCCAACGTCGTGCGCGGGCGTGATGACGCGGTGAGGGGAGGGAGGGGAGGGCCAATCAGTGCTGCCACCCACCATCCCCCACAGCGCCTGAGCCCGGAGATGGAGAACCACTAAGCGTCCCGCGTGCGGCGAATTAGACGCCGCAGGCGGGATGTAGGGAGCATGACGCCGATGCGCCGAGGCCAGGGCCCGCCCCCGTAATAGACAAGAGGGTGATGGGTCCTAGGCTGGGCGCGTCGCAACCCCGGGAAATGGACAGGACGGATCCCAGGACAACAGGAGTGCAAAGAACAAATGGATAACAAAGGGGTAGACATATAAAAGGAGAAAAGAAGCTAGGGCAACTCAAAAATGAGTGCAGAAGCAATGGCAAAAACAGGCATTTCTTTGCCTTGAATAAAATCAATATAGCAAAGAAAACAATAACATGTTCAATAACATATTCAATCCTTGCACAGGATTCATTCTCTGTGCAAGGAAGTGTAGGATATAGAGAGCTTTAGCCCTGAATTGAATCAGTGTTTGTTTGGCTAAAGAAAAGCAAAAAAAATAAATAAAAATGGCAAAGAATGAAAGTAGAAAAAGTAAAACAGCTTTAGCCCTGAATTGAATCAGTTATTTGTCTAGCTAAAGAAATAAACAAAAATAAATAAAAACTTTAGCCCTGAATTGAATCAGTGATTATCTGACTAAAGGGGAACAAAAATAAATAAAGTAGGCAAAAGATAACAAAAAATGTAACAAGAAAATATGTAACAAAAAAATGTGAAGAATAGATAAAAAAGCAAGAACAAAAAAGCAAGCTAAAAGAAGAAGAAAGATGGTTGCAAAAAGTAAACATATATGTATCAATGATTGATAAAGCTGTGTGACAGGAAACAAACCAGGACGGAAATTGTGTTGTACTGAGTTGAAGCAGTATGTAGTAAAGAAAAAAGGGGGATTGACAAAGGATAAAAGATAAATAATAAAACTGATGTTTTTTACAATTTGAGATCAGTAAGCGAATACAGTTAAAAAGAATAAAGATGTATGAGCAAAAGATTGTATGTTCGACTCTTGTGTTGCAATCGGTCAATGAACAAGAGGGGGGCCATAGGTCTCAGTAAGATGGTTTGAAATATGGAAGTTAGAAGAAGAGGAAGAGAGAAAGAGGAAAAGGGACAGAAAGTAGCATTGTATATGGTAGGTAGTGGGATGGGGAATAGGGCAAAATTACAAAACATGATTGGCGGGTAAATTTGAGTGGGTGTGTGTGGACATGAATAGGTGGAATAATTTGGTCACAGAAAGCGGGTGTCTACCACCCTGATTAATGTACAAAAAAGGGGGTTGTGACCAATCCACACTATTTTAGTAAGAGAGCACCAACATGCCTCCATCCCAATATATGCAAAAAAATTGGGGGGACAGAAACGGGACTTTGTATGAGGCATGTGGGTGGGTGTGTTGGGCTAATTGGTAAGTATAATGGTATATATAATAAGATACATATAATCTCCACACATAATGATATAAAATGATCGTGATATAAAAGTTTTAATGGCATAGATATTTTGGCCAGATACAATCATAAAAGACCACATTGGAGACCATAGTAGAGCATGTAGGCAACAGTATATAAACAGTATATAAACAAGCAGAGTTCATAAATTGGTTGTACAGTGGCAAAAACAAATATACTAGTACAATAGATAAGTGCATCAATAGATCTAAACTCAACGCGTTTCTTGGCTTGAAACCAATCATCAGGAGTCCGATGCAGTTTAACTGTATCAAAAACAATAAAGTATCTATTAATGTATAAGCGGATATTGGTGGAAAAGATATACTGAAAAAATGTGATTTTCTGTATACTCACAAGGTATGCATATTGATGATGATCTATGTATTACAATGCACTGTTGGTCTGGGTCCATAGAGTCTCGCCCTGGGTTGAGACAGAGAGCACACCCCAATAAATCGTCATCCACGGCGGCCAGAATGACCCAAGCACCCACGAAATCGGCAGGCAGGGACGTCTGACGAGGCCAAGGAGTGTAGATGAACTGGAGAAAAAAAAATTGATGATGGTGAGGAGGGAGTGTGAGCTGATGGATGAGTGGTAATAGGAATGGAGGAGGTGGAAGTGGAAGCAGTGTGGCAAAGCCGTGGGTGTGTGGAGGGGAACTGAAACAGGGCCAGTGTAAGAGTGATTGGAGAGATAGAGTGTATATACAGCAAGAAACCATTGCTGTGATGGATGAACCAAAGTGACAAATGTGAGGAAATTACCTATGTGGCGGGTGTCCAGGCGAGCCAGACGTCTAACCAGCATGACGGGATCCTGGAGTGCCCTGGTCAGAGACAGCCTTATAGTGCCGCGGACATGAGGCGCGCTCCCGCCAACGTCGTGCGCGGGCGTGATGACGCGGTGAGGGGAGGGCCAATCAGTGCTGCCACCCACCATCCCCCACAGCGCCTGAGCCCGGAGATGGAGAACCACTAAGCGTCCCGCGTGCGGCGACATAGACGCCGCAGGCGGGATGTAGGGAGCATGACGCCGATGCGCCGAGGCCAGGGCCCGCCCCCGTAATAGACAAGAGGGTGATGGGTCCTAGGCTGGGAGCGTCGCAACCCCGGGAAATGGACAGGACGGATCCCAGGACAACAGGAGTGCAAAGAACAAATGGATAACAAAGGGGTAGACATATAAAAGGAGAAAAGAAGCTAGGGCAACTCAAAAATGAGTGCAGAAGCAATGGCAAAAACAGGCATTTCTTTGCCTTGAATAAAATCAATATTGCAAAGAAAACAATAACATGTTCAATAACATATTCAATCCTTGCACAGGATTCATTCTCTGTGCAAGGAAGTGTAGGATATAGAGAGCTTTAGCCCTGAATTGAATCAGTGTTTGTTTGGCTAAAGAAAAGCAAAAAAAATAAATAAAAATGGCAAAGAATGAAAGTAGAAAAAGTAAAACAGCTTTAGCCCTGAATTGAATCAGTTATTTGTCTAGCTAAAGAAATAAACAAAAATAAATAAAAACTTTAGCCCTGAATTGAATCAGTGATTATCTGACTAAAGGGGAACAAAAATAAATAAAGTAGGCAAAAGATAACAAAAAATGTAACAAGAAAATATGTAACAAAAAAATGTGAAGAATAGATAAAAAAGCAAGAACAAAAAAGCAAGATAAAAGAAGAAGAAAGATGGTTGCAAAAAGTAAACATATATGTATCAATGATTGATTCTCCTAGATTGTAAGCTCTAATGAGCAGGGCCCTCTGATTCCTCCTGTATTGAATTGTATTGTACTTGTACTGTCTGCCCTAATGTTGTAAAGCGCTGCGTAAACTGTCGGCGCTATATAAATCCTGTATAATAATAATAATAATAATAATAAATGATTGATAAAGCTGTGTGACAGGAAACAAACCAGGACGGAAATTGTGTTGTACTGTGTTGAAGCAGTATGTAGTAAAGAAAAAAGGGGGATTGACAAAGGATAAAAGATAAATAATAAAACTGATGTTTTTTACAATTTGAGATCAGTAAGCGAATACAGTTAAAAAGAATAAAGATGTATGAGCAAAAGATTGTATGTTCGACTCTTGTGTTGCAATCGGTCAATGAACAAGAGGGGGGCCATAGGTCTCAGTAAGATGGTTTGAAATATGGAAGATAGAAGAAGAGGAAGAGAGAAAGAGGAAAAGGGACAGAAAGTAGCATTGTATATGGTAGGTAGTGGGATGGGGAATAGGGCAAAATTACAAAACATGATTGGCGGGTAAATTTGAGTGGGTGTGTGTGGACATGAATAGGTGGAATAATTTGGTCACAGAAAGCGGGTGTCTACCACCCTGATTAATGTACAAAAAAGGGGGTTGTGACCAATCCACACTATTTTAGTAAAAGAGCACCAACATGCCTCCATCCCAATATATGCAAAAAAATTGGGGGGACAGAAACGGGACTTTGTATGAGGCATGTGGGTGGGTGTGTTGGGCTTTCCTCACATTTGTCACTTTGGTTCATCCATCACAGCAATGGTTTCTTGCTGTATATACACTCTATCTCTCCAATCACTCTTACACTGGCCCTGTTTCAGTTCCCCTCCACACACCCACGGCTTTGCCACACTGCTTCCACTTCCACCTCCTCCATTCCTATTACCACTCATCCATCAGCTCACACTCCCTCCTCACCATCATCAATTTTTTTTCTCCAGTTCATCTACACTCCTTGGCCTCGCCATACGTCCCTGCCTGCCGATTTCGTGGGTGCTTGGGTCATTCTGGCCGCCGTGGATGACGATTTATTGGGGTGTGCTCTCTGTCTCAACCCCGGGCGAGACTCTATGGACCCAGACCAACAGTGCATTGTAATACATAGATCATCATCAATATGCATACCTTGTGAATACCTTGTGAGTATACAGAAAATCACATTTTTCAGTATATCTTTTCCACCAATATCACTGCTTCCACTTCCACCTCCTCCATTCCTATTACCACTCATCCATCAGCTCACACTCCCTCCTCACCATCATCAATTTTTTTTCTCCAGTTCATCTACACTCCTTGGCCTCGCCAGACGTCCCTGCCTGCCGATTTCGTGGGTGCTTGGGTCATTCTGGCCGCCGTGGATGACGATTTATTGGGGTGTGCTCTCTGTCTCAACCCCCGGCGAGACTCTATGGACCCAGACCAACAGTGCATTGTAATACACAGATCATCATCAATATGCATACCTTGTGAATACCTTGTGAGTATACAGAAAATCACATTTTTCAGTATATCTTTTCCACCAATATCCGCTTATACATTAATAGATACTTTATTGTTTTTGATACAGTTAAACTGCATCAGACTCCTGATGATTGGTTTCAAGCCAAGAAACGCGTTGAGTTTAGATCTATTGATGCGCTTATCTATTGTACTAGTATATTTGTTTTTGCCACTGTACAACCAATTTATGAACTCTGCTTGTTTATATACTGTTTATATACTGTTGCCTACATGCTCTACTATGGTCTCCAATGTGGTCTTTTATGATTGTATCTGGCCAAAATATCTATGCCATTAAAACTTTTATATCACGATCATTTTATATCATTATGTGTGGAGATTATATGTATCTTATTATATATACCATTATACTTACCAATTAGCCCAACACACCCACCCACATGCCTCATACAAAGTCCCGTTTCTGTCCCCCCAATTTTTTTGCACCAAAATAATATGTTCTGTATTTTTTTTTTTTATCCGCTTTGTTTGAACAGGATTTGCAGTAGTCTGGCTTTTGGGGCCACTGCTTCCTGCTTAAAATCTTCCTCTCTTGATCGGTTTTGTTTGATCCTTAGATATTGACTGTATGGAATAGATTTTTGGAGTGCCATTGGATGTAAACTCGTAGAATGTTAAGATGGTGTTTCCAGCAGTAGCTTTGCGATAGAGCCCTCTAACTAAAGTTCCATCCTCATTCACATATACAGTATATGTACAGTAGATCTCAGAAGAAAACCCATTCCTGGCTATATGACATTGTAAACCTCAAATTGTAGGCATAATCCTTCAGCGCTGGTAGGAATGTTTCCAACTCTTGCCTGGTTTCATCCCATCCCCCGTCATAATATCTTTGTACCTTTGCCAGGTTAGAGTACGGCACAAGTACATAAACCAGACTTCTTCAGAAAGAATGTATTGTTCTCACACACCCAGGTGCAGATGGGTGTAGGAGCGGTGTACAGCACGTGCCCATCGCCATGCCCTGGAGTCATTAATTCCAAATACATTATAATGCAGAATAAATTCCCACTTTTCTAGAATAAATGTGTTATTGTCCCACTAGTTCTGGTTTCTTTGGCTTAAGAACATCTTCACAACATCTATACCTTTGCAACGGGAGATGCTACAGTAGAGAACCTACATCCGCTGTAACTAGCCAAATGCTGGTCAGCTGAAATCCCTTGCAAGAAACACCTTGAGAGATTACCCTTCGAAGGTGAAAGCCTGATTGGTCCCTCCTTGGATTAGTATATTAGGGTAGATCAGAGGGGGTGAGAGTATTCTCCACAAGAAAAAGGCTTGCACTTTTACTAGCAGGTCTTTTAATCCTAACATTAGGACATGCTCCTTTCTTCTTTCTCAGTGTTCTAATGTGATGTCTAAAACAGGAAAATATTTTGCAACAGGACGTTGTGTTCCAAACCAGGTAAGACTGGAGCCAAGGCCTCATCACAGTAAATGGGCTACTTCTCTAAGTGGGGGCAGTCTTCTAGCCTTCAGAGCGTTTCTTACAGGGCTACAGACTGGAGGTTCACACTCTACCTCCTTCATGCTCTCCAACTTGTCTCTTTTTCCATCGCAGCAGGCAGATGTCCTTTCTGCTCTCCAACAGCTTTTTACTCAAGGAGTCATTACCCCAGACAGAGATCTATGGGCGGTCGGGCGTAAATGGACAAGCAGAGACTGCCCTCCGATCCACCTAGATGGAGGGGGACAGATCCCCTTCCATTTTCAGCAGACCATATTGGAGGTAGGTGGGTGTAAACGGACACAAGTCCTCTTAAACCTGCCAGTCCATAGGGGTAAATGGAGCGTCTGATCATGTCTGCCTGAAAAACTGACAGGCAGACCTGATCAGACCCTACGTGGGAAAGGGGCCTTACACTCACCAGCCTCTTTATTAGGTACACCTGTTCAATTGCTTGGTAACACAAATTGCTAATTAGACAATCACATGGCAGCAGCTCAATGCATTTAGGCATCTAGATGTTGTGAAGATGACTTGCTGAAGTTCAGACCAAGCTTCAGAATAGGGAAGAAAGGGGATTTAAGTGACTTTGAAAGTGGCATGGTTGTTGGTGCCAGACAGGCTGGTCTGAGTAATTCAAAAACTGGCAATCTGCTGGGATTTTCACACACAACCATCTCTAGGGTTTACAAAGAATGGTCCGAAAAAGAGAAAATATCCAGTGAGTGGCAGTTGTGTGGACAAAAATGCCTTGATATCAGAGGAGAATGGGCAGGCTGGTGTGAGATGATAGAAAGGCAACAGAAACTCAAATAACCACTTGTTACAATCAAGGAATGCAGAATAACCTTGAAGCAAATTGGCTACAGCAGCAAAAGTCCACACCTGGTGCCAGTCCTGTCAGCTAAGAACAGGAAACAGAGGCTACAATTGCACAGGTTCACCAAAATTGGACAATAGAAGATTGGAAAAACTTTACCTGATCTCATGAGTCTCAATTTCAGCTGCAACATTCAGATGGTAGGGTCAGAATTTAGAGTAAACAACATAAAGCATGGATCCATCCTGCCTTGTATCAGCGGTTCAGGCTGGTGGTGGTGTGGGAGATATTTTCTTGCCACATTTTGGGCCCCTTAGCACCAATGGTGCAGGGGTCTCCAAACTTTGTAAACAAAGGGCCAGTTTATTGTCCTTTAGGGGGGGGCGGACTGTAGCTAGTGGGAGCGAAAATTTTCCTGGCATCAGCGCAACTAAACATCTCCACATTTGGTATTGGCGGGAGGACTAGTGCCCCATAATTAGTATTATTGGGAGGAATTGGTGTGTCAGAAATAGTGCCCAATTGTTGGTGTCAGTAGTCAGAATAGTGTCTCATATCAGTGGGAGGAATAGTGCCCCAAGGGCCTGATAAAGGCAAGCAAAGGGCCGCAGTTTGGAGACCGCTGCAAATGGAGTATCGTTTAAATGCCACAGCCTACCTGAGTATTGTTGCTGACCATGTCCATCCCTTTATAACTACAGTGTACCCATATTCTGATGGCTACTTCCAGCAGGATAATGTTCCATGTCACAAAGCTCAAATCATTTCAAACTGGTTTCTTGAACATGACAATAAATTCACTGTACTCCAATGGCCTCCACAGTCACCAGATCTCAATCCAATAGAGCACCTTTGGGATGTGGTGGAACGGGAGATTCGCGTCATGGATGTGCAACCGACAAATCTGCAGCAACTGCGTGATGCTATCAAGTCAGTATGGACCAAAATCTCTCAGGAATGTTTCCAACACCTTGTTGAATCTATGCCACGAAGCATGAAGGCAAAAGGGGATCCAACCCGGTACTAGCAAGATGTACCTAATAAAGTGGCAGGTGAGTGTAGGCCGGCCATACACAGTTCAAATCTTGGAGGGTTCAGCAGGAACCAGTTGAGATTTAAACTGTTAATTAATAGGCTGAATGTACCAAGTTGATCGATCAACTTGGGTACAACAAGCCTGCCAGATTCCCTTGCAATTATCGATAGCAACTGCTATAGCCACTAGCAATAATTACTCTGCAGGAGAGATTCCCCTGTCAGCACTTTCTGTGTTGATGGGGGAATCGTGCCATGTTCATTCCTGCAACCCGTGGTGTATGGCCTGCCCTAAACATATTGCAGCAAAAGGAGTGAGACCTCCTTTTGTATCCTTTATATGTCTTCTCAGTGAAAAATGCCACCACTCAACAGATATACAGTATTATTCCCAGCACCTCAGAAGTCACATAAGCATATGAAAATGGTAACTGGTGTAAAATGAACAACACCTTCACCAGAGTCAAAGATGGACACTCACTGAATAGCAGGACCTCTCTGCATTAAAAGAGATCAACATGCAAAGAGAACTCGGACATATGTCAGAAAGCCAGATCATTTTGTTCTTCCTGAATAGTAGGCATCAACCTCACTCCCATCACAACCATAAGTAATAAAACACAAAAGAGCTTCAAGAGTGCAGCAATGCTTTCATATTAAAAATATAATCTCAATCCACTGCAGATCTTCCGCCAAGATCTTTGCTTACATACCTACAAATTAAACATTATACCCAGACCCTTACTAACAAATTAACATTTTCCAAAGTAACCTAATTTGAAAGCATAAGCCTAGAAGGTCCCACGCACCAACACATTATACAGGTGTATCTCTCAAAATTAGAATATCATCAAAAAGTTAATTTATTTCAGCAATTTAAAAAGTGAAACTCATATTTTATATAGATGCGTTACACACAGAGAGATATATTTCAAGCATTTCTTTCTTTTAATTTTGATGATTATGGTTTACAGCTAGTGAAAACCCAAAATTCTGTATCTCAGAAAATTAGGTTATTACATAAGACCGATTAAACAAGGATTTTTAATACAGAAATGTTTGTCTACTGAAAAGTATGTCCATGTACAGTATAGTATGCACCCAATACTTGGTCGGGGCTCCTTTTGCATGAATTACTCCATTAATGTGGCGTGGCATGGAGGCGATCAGCCTGTGGCACTGCTGAGGTGTTATGGAAGCCTAGGTTGCTTTGATAGCAGCCTTCAGCTTGTCTGCATTGTTGGGTCTGGTGTCTCTGCTTCCTCTTGACAATACCCCACAGATTCTCTATGGGGTTTAGACCAAGCAAGTTTGCTGGCCAATCAAGCAAAGTTGATACCATGATCATTAAACCAGATATTGGTACTTTTGGCAGTGTGGGCAGGTGCCAAGTTCTGCTGGAAAATTAAATCAGCATCTCAATAAAGCTGATCAGCAGAGGGAAGCATGAAATGCTCTAGAATTTCCTGGTAGAGGGCTGCGCTGACTTTGGACTTGATAAAACACAGTGGACCAACACCAGCAGATGACATGGCTCCCCAAATCATCACTGACTGTGGAAACTTCCCACTGGACCTCATGCAACTTGGATTCTGTGCTTCTCCACTCTTCTCTTCCTCAAGACTCTGGGACTTTGATTCCCAAATGAAGTGTAAATTTTTCCACAGTCCATGATGATTTGGGGAGCCATGTGGTGTTGGTCCATTGTGTTTTATCCGGCCCAAAGTCAGTAAGCCAACATTTAATTATTAAAAATCCTTTTTTGTATTGGTCTTATGTAATATTTACATTTTCTGAGATACTGAATTTTGGGTTTTCACTAGCTGTAAGCCATAATCATCAAAATTAAAAGAAAGACATGCTTGAAATATATCACTCTTTTTGAATTGAATTACTGAAATAAATTAACTTTTTGATGATATTCTAATTTTATTAAAAAAATGCACCTGTATTAGATATCTACAACCCCTGGCAAAAAGTATGGAATCACCACTCTTGGAAAATGCTCATTCAATTGTTTAATTGTGTAGAAATAAACTAAACACAAACATTCTAACCTTCTGGCTTTAAGAAAAACACTTAAAAAAAAAGAAAACTAGTCAATTGCAGCTGTTTTTGTACTAGAGTTCGTAGATGCTTTTCTGGCCTGTAGTAGTGTTTGAATGACATTATGCGAACATCCTAACTCGCCCAACCTTTTCCGTTCAACTTCCAAACCCTCAAGTCTAGGATCTCCGGGTGCGGGTGACAGAACTTGCCTTGAGACAGAAGGTTGTCTAAGCGTGGAAGGTGAAGAGGTTTCCACAAGGCCATCTTGATTAGCAACGTGAACCACGGTCTCTTGGGCCAGTATGGAATCACTGCCAAAATTGTGATCGCTTCTGTGGTTAGACGTTGGAGAAACCTCAGTATCAGTGGAGTTGGTGGGTATGCTTATGCCATCTGAAAGTTCCATGGCTGGGTTAGGGCATCCACCCCTGCTGATTTCGGAGATGGGAACCTCGAAAAGAAAAGCGGTGTCTTCGCATTGAGTGGGGAGGCAAATAGGTCTATTTGGGGAGTGCCCCATTGTTGGCATATCCAGGAGAAGACCCTCGGATTCAGAAACCACTCGTTGTTGTGGCTGAAAGATCTTGAAAGCTGATCGGCTAACTGGTTCTCTGGCCCTGGGATATATGAGGCCCGTAGGTTGACTAAATTCCTCTCGGCCCATGTCAGAATGGGTGTCACTTCGTTCAGAAGGGACCTGCTGTGCGTTCCTCCTTGATTCTGAACATAAGCTACTGCCGCTTTGTTGTCCATCTGGGGGAGGATGGATTTTCCCCTGAGGAAGGTGGTCAGAGACAGGATTGCTAACCAAGCCGCCCTTAGCTCGAAGGTGTTTGATACTACCTCTGTCGCATTGAATTGCCATCTGCCCTGTACCAACTGGTCTTGGTAATGTGCCTCCCATCCTAACTGACTTGCGTCTGTCGTCAGAACAGTCCATGGGATGGGGCCAAGAGGACAGTGAAGCAGAAGGTTGGATGGTCTTGTC
Source organism: Aquarana catesbeiana (assembly GCF_042186555.1). NCBI lineage: Eukaryota > Metazoa > Chordata > Amphibia > Anura > Ranidae > Aquarana > Aquarana catesbeiana. Next base: position 244,977,877 of record NC_133329.1, read on the forward strand.
CACCACCAAAGGCTGGATTTCATTGTAGGTGTAATCAATATCCTCTGATCTAGGCGATCTTTCTTCCACTGAGATAAGAAGCCCACCTGGAAAGTCCGTAGATGCCATCTGGCCCATTTCACCATAGGTATGCATGAAGAGAGGGAACCTAGCAGGCTCAGACAGTCTGATGCTGCCATAGAATGGCTCGCTAGCGCCCTTTTCACTTTCCCTATCAATGAAGGGATTTTTTCTGCCGGGAGTGAAACTGCTCTTCCTGGAGTGTTGAAGAATGCCCCTAGGTAAATTATCTCCTGTGTGGGCGTAAGTTGACTTTTGGTGTAGTTGATTAGCCAACCAAACTTTATCAGTGTGTCTAGGACCAACTGTACATGTATCACCAAGGTCTGCCTGTGCTGAGATAGAACTAGAATATCGTCCAAATAGTGTAGTACTCGAATCCCCTTCTCTCGAAGAGGAGCCAAGATCGCTTCTAGCACTTTGGTGAAAGTTCTGGGCGCTGTTGAAATCCCGAAGGGAAGGCATTGGAATTGAAGATGTAAGTCGCCTATTCTGAACCGAAGAAAAGGTTGAAACTGAGGGCGGATAGGTATGTGCAGATACGCATCCTGAAGGTCTATGGACGCCATCCAATCTCCTGGCTGAACAGATAGAATGACCGTGTTTAAGGACTCCATCTTGAAATGTTCCACCCGGATATACCTGTTCAGCCTCTTCAGGTCTAGCACCGGCCTCCAACCCCCCGATTTTTTGGGGACCAAGAAGACCGGGGAATAAAAGCCTAAGCACTTCTCCAAGTCTGGAACTGGTACTACTGCCTGCTGGAGAACAAGCATTTTGACATATTGAAGAAGGGCCTCCTTCTTCTCTCTGGAGGTTGGAATCTTGGTGGCCTGAAAGGAATAGAGGGGAGGCTGCCTTTTGAATCCACAGAAATGACCTTGACAGACCGTGGATACCGCCCACTGGTCTACACAACCTTCCACCCAAACCTGGGCAAACTCCTTTAGATGGGCTCCTACCGGACCGGTTTGGGTGGAGAGGGCGTCAAAAGGACTTCTGGCCCTCAACCGTGGATGTAGAGGCTTTTGGTTTAGCCAACCTCAGAAAGGTAGCTTGTGAACCTTTCGAGCCCCTTCTGTACTCCCTTCCCGGACGGTAGGATCTGGAGTCCTTCCCTCTTAACTGGCCTGCTGGGCGATTTGCAAATCTCTTCCTCCTGCTTCTGTCCTGGGGAATTAGCCCACTTTTCCCCCCTGTGACTCTTGTAATTGCCGTATCCATTTTTTCACCAAACAGGGCTTTCCCATCGTATGGAATACGACACCATGATTGCTTAGACGTTGGGTCGGCCGACCATGGTTTTAGCCACAACGCTCTTCTGGCCGTTATGGAATACAGCATGGCCCTGGAAGAACATTTTAGGGCGTCAATAGCCGCTTCTGCTATGAAATCTGAAGCCAGCTTTAATTCATCCAGTGCCTTAATGATTTCTTCTGAACCTACCCCTTGTCTGAGGGCCGTTTCCACGTTGTCTGACCATACTCTGGTGGCCCTTGAGATCGAAGTCAGAGCTACCGCTGGCTTGCATGCTCCTCCAGCCGCCTGATATGTTTTTTTCAGGTCTGAGTCAATCCTTCGGTCAAGGACATCTTTAAAGGAGACTGCGTCTTCTAGTGGTAAGGTCGAATTTCTAGCCAACCTCATAACTGAGGCGTCCACAGTCGGTACAGCATCAAAAAATTGCGCATCTGCTTCTGCCAGTGGATATAACTTAAGAAAACGATTATATGCCATAGGTCTTCTGTCTACCTTCTGCCATTCATCTGTTACCACCTCCTTGATTTCTTCCATCAAGGGAAAAGTTGATACCTTCTTTTTCAGATGTGGGAAATATTTCTTTGTTTTAGAAGGTGGCTCCGGATTTTCCTCCCACTGGATTGCATCCTTGACTGCGGTTATGAAAGGCTCAACTAGAGTGAAGTCAAAAGCTGAAATATCCACCCCTTCCGCCTCGTCTTCAGAATCCACCTCTGCGTCCGAATGAGGAGTGGACGCGCTTACTGCTGCTTCAGGCAAGGGTGGGTTAATTTGGTCTTGGGAGAGGGCCAACTCCCTGACTGAATCCTTGATCAAGCTCTTAATTGATTCCAGAGACTGCTGCTTATCTTTTTCTATATCCCCTGTAGCCTCTAGTAGACACTTCTCGCATACCAATTTTTCCGGCAGCGCTTCTCTTCCACATACCCAAGAGGTCTTCTCTTTTGAACACACCGGTCTGTGGGATTCGTGTCTGCTAGGGGTATGTCGGGGTGACCTCTGGCCACTGCGGGAGGCATGAGCTGAGGATGAGTGAGAATGTCCTGAGCTCCTATGACCTTTGGATCTCCTATCTGAGGAGCTACAGTGAGATGATCTGCGGGATGATCCCCGGTGCGGGCTGTAGAAACAAAAAATATGTTCTAACTTGCCCGGAGTGCTCTTTTTTTTTTTCCTTTAAAACTTACCTGATTGTTGCAGCCCTTACCTAGTGGTATGATGAGGATCTTTTTGTTGCGGTATCACATTACTAGGGGCAGCTGGGCAAGAAAAAAAAAAGGATAGATTTTTTTCTGCTTTCCTTTTTAACTATATACATATATATATATATATATATATATATATATATATATATATATACATACACATACATACACATAGATACACATATCTACACAATACATATACATAATCACAAACAAATGTATCCATTTGCAAGCCCCTAAATACCTTGGCCAGGCTCCATTGCAAAAAAAATAGGGAAGACACTTAAGGGAGATGTCTTCACCTTGATAGCTGGCCCTGTAATGATTCCCAGGCTCTCCATTTATGCTGAGAGAGCTTTGGGAGTACTAAGATGGCCGCCGCCGGCTTCAGTTCGCTACTGCGCATGCACCGTACTGTCACATGACGTCACGCTGTGACTCCGCCCCCCCGCCGAGTAAAACAGAGCAGATCGGTGCGCGCGAAGTACTGCACACTGCTACAGGAGGAGGGGGGGACATAATCCATGGAGGGACGCTGCAAGGCAAGTAACAGCCTGCTCACGTACGGATAAGAAACATATCATCAGGGAAGAGCATAGAGGAGAGGCTAAGCTCCTGTTAATCTTCCAATATGGCCCAAAAAAGATCCACAGAAAAAAACGGCCTCCCATATTTATCTGGCGCCTTTAGCAGCCTAAGCGATGGGACTCCATACTGCAGGAGAGCATGAACCTGCAACGTTTACACCATAAAGCAGTGAGGTAAGGCTGATAATAATCCTGCTGGCATGAGGACAAAGTAAAGAATACTGACTGAGTGGAGGAACTCTTATTTTATAGAGTTAAAATGGTCCTGTGGGTTGGTAGGGGGCAGAGCAACCAACCATGGGTATGCTGCCATGGGAGGCACCAGGAAAACTGAAATACATCAAAGGTAATATCATTTGCTGCTCAATGATTGCAGTATTCTTGTCTGCATCTCCCCAAGGCAATACTTAAAATCTGGCCTGTTAGTGGGTCCTGAGGACAGGAGTTGAGAACCACTGTATGATGGAATCACCATGTACTTTGCAGTTCTAAAACAAACATCTGCACCAGATCTGCTTAGTCTGCAGTTAAAAAAGAGTGCTTGCACGCCTTGGTAAACTGTTACACCAACCTGATTGACATGAATCATGGCTCCAACACGAGAGATGTCAGTTGAAACAAAGGTGAGGTTTATAAAACTTCTTCAAAAGGTAAATCATCACAGAATGTTGAAAAAGATGCTGGTTGTTCACAGTCAGCTGTGTTTAAAATCTGGACCAAGTACAAATCAAATCAGCGCCTAGATAGAAAACATGCCTTGAGTCTAGGTTCACATCTATGCGGCTGCGCTTGATGCGTTTTTCAGGCACGTTTTGTGTTTTTAAACCTGCATTTTTTTATGCATTTTTGCATGCAGTTTTCATGCATTTTGCGTTTTACATTTTTTTTCTCTCTTTAAATACACTGTAAACACACTGCATATAGCTGGTTGCTAAGGAGGGAGCCGGGAAGCCAGCCGCTGCGTCCTTAACAACTGATGAATCATCAGCTGTAAGTGGGCTTCCCCGCTGAAAGCTGACGGCAAAAAAAATTGCGAAAAAAACGACATGAGGTTTCCCCCAGGTCTATACCAGGCCCTTCGGGTCTAGTATGGATTCAGGGGGAGCCCCCCACGCCAAATTTTTTTAAAAAATTGTGTGGGGCCCCCCAAAATCCATGTAGCCTGGTAGGTCAAGAAAGGGAGGGGACGAGCGAGCGCCCCCCTCCTGAACCATAACAGGCCGCATGCCCTCAACGTGAAGAAGAAGATGGCGGCTGCAAGGGAGAAGACAGCTCCACAGGAGAAGACAGCACAAGAAGAAGATGGCACCGGGAGTAGATGGCTCCGGGCTTCTTATTTAATAAAGGACTTGTCAAAAACCAGCTCTTGTAGTTTAACAATTCTCTGCTTTTTTTAGGTGAATGGGTAGGGGTACAATGTACCCGATACCTATTCACATAGGGGTCGGGATCTGGGGGCCCCTTTGTGAACAGGGGCCCGCAGACCCCGACAACCACCGGCCAGGGTTTCCAGGAAGAGGCCCTTGTCCTCATCAACATGGGGCAAAGTTCTTTGGGGTGGGAGGTGCAGAGCCCCCCTGCGCCAAAGCACTCACCCCGCCATGTTGAGGGCATGCGGCCTGGTATGGTTCAGGATGGGAGGGATGCTCGCTCGTCCCCTCCCTTTCCTGACCTACCAGGCGGCATGCTCGGATAAGGGTCTGGTATGGATTTTGAGAGGGACCCCCGCGGAATTTTTTTGCTGGTAATTTTTTTTTTACATTCAGCTTTCAGTGGAGATGCCCGCTGACAGCTGATGACTCATCGGTTGTTAAGGATGCAGCGGCCAGCTTCCCACAAAACATTAAAAATTGCATCACAAACACAACACTTTCTGGTGCGGTTACGTTGAAGTCTATTACCCGCAAATCACGGGGAAAAAGTCCCCGACCCTTTCCAAAATGCATCGGCCGCAAAACGCATAGTTGTGAATAGGAAATCATGTTAAATGGACTGTAGTGCGTTTCTGAAAACTGCAAAATGCACTAAAAAACACATAGGTTTGAACCTAAGGTGAAAACAGAAAATGCACAACAAAACAAATGAGGAACAAATTAGTCAGAAACTGGTGTCGATGTCTGTGACCGAACTGTAAAACATCGCCTAGAGGAAATGGGATTTACGCACAGAAATGTTAAACGAAAACCATCATTAACACCTAAACAGAAAAAAACAAGGTTACAGTGGGCTTAAGAAAAGCAATCATGGACTGTAGATGACTGGATGAAAGTGATATTCAGTGATGAATCACAAATCTGCATTGAGCAGGGTGATGATGCTGGAACTTTTGTTTGGTGCCCTTCCAATGAAATGTATGAAGACAACTGCCTGCAGAAAACATGCAAAATTCTACAGTCATTGATGATATGGGGTTGCATATCAGAGAGATGACAGTCATTAAATCTTCAATAAATGCACAAATTTATATTGAGATTTTGGTCACTTTTCTTATTCCATCAATTGAAAGGATGTTTGGTGATGATGACATAATTTTTCAGGATGATAATGCATCTTGCCATAGGGCAAAAGCTGTGAAAACTTTCCCTCAAGAAAGACATATAATGTCAATGGAAATATTAAATAATAATATATAATAAATAATAAAATTTAAATAAAAATATAATGCCTGCAAATAGTCTGGACCTAGATCTAATTGAAAATCTATAGTGGAAATGAAAGAAAATGGTCCATGACAAAGTTCCGACCTGCAAAGCTGATCTGGCAACTGCAATAAGAGAAATGTAAAAAGAAATTCAATCCGAATGGCCGCACTCCAACAATAATTTCTTTATTGGTTAAAAACCATACAGCAAAAGATGGAATCAACATGTTTCACACCTTAACTACTGGTGCTTACTCATAGCTGACTCTATAGGCAAAAGACAAAGATTTATATTCACAATTCACATGCCAATACAAATTAACAGAGTGAACGAGGTGGGCTCAATTGAATAATTGAAAAATCGGTGAATTAAATGAACATCACATTTGCCAAAACCCATGTCTCACGCAATGTTACCATTTTGATGCAATTTTAAATAATAGAGACCAAATCGCTACTAAAGTGTGTACATTTTATGGTTTTTATATAGTTGCTGATGACATGTCTATACCTCTAAAAACATGGATAGGAAGTAAAAACATCAAAAGACAAAAAGCTTTTTGTTAGCGTTGATTCCATCTTGTTCTGTATGGTTTTTAACCAATAAAGAAATTATCGTCGGCCATCTGGATTTAATTTCTTTTGACATGCTATTTTGCATACTGAGCCAGCACCCGTATCTGAGGAGGAGGAGATTTTTATGGCCCAGACACCTGGAGCAGGTCCTTTTCTCTTGTTTGCAATAAGAGAAAGCTGGAGCCAGATTGATGAAGAATGCTGTTTGTTGATAGTTAAATCCGTGCCTCAGAGAGTTCAGGCTGTTATAATTGCCAGAGGTTGTGAGGGCATGGCATGGTGTAGGGAGTGAAGAACAGGAGCTCAGCTTGCCTAACATCTGATCTATATATCCTGGAGCTAAAACTGCCAACTATTCACCCACCACTGGGTCCCCTGCTACCCCCTGCCCACGGAGATCATGTCGCCGCTGAAGAAAGCAGTGGATTCGGCCGCAAAGCTGGCTAAATACAGTCACACAGACAAGAAGGCTGGGGAGGAAAATGTCGCCGTCTCCTCTTCCCCTACAGACCCAGTTGCAGAAGATACTGCGCGAGTGCTGGAAGCTATTTCAGACTGCAAAAGTACTCTGACGAGTAAGATTGAGGAGGTGAAAATTGATGTTTCATTAATCCGTCAAGATCTGCAAAAACTTAGAGACCGGGTCACGGAAACGGAAGCTCGCATCAGCCATGTGGAGGATGAGATGCCGCCACTACAAGTTCGTACCGAACGATTACAATATCAGCTCAACATGGTTTTAGCCAAGCAAGATGATATGGAAAATCGTCTTAGGAGATGTAACCTGTGATTTGTAGGTCTGCCTGAGGGTTCGGAGGGCTCTGACCCCCCCTCGTTCCTAGAGAACCTACTTGTTAACACCTTTGGGAGGGCTGAATTCTCCACATCCTTTGTGGTTGAAAGGGCGCACAGGCTGGCTGCCAACCCCTCCCCAAGGTGCACTGCCTCAGTCATTCATTGCTAAAATGCTCAATTTTTGCGACCGTGATGCTGTCCTGCATCTTACCAGACTGAAAGGCAACATCCCCTTTAAAAACAGCGAGATTAAGGTATTCCCGGACTTCTCGGCGGAGGTCCAGAAAAAGAGAGCTCACTTCACGGAAGCTAAACGCCAACTGAGGATAAGTCACTACTCCTATGCTATGCTCTTCCCGGCCAGACTGCGTGTCGTTGGAGAGGATAGGGCGCATTTCTTTGACACACCGAAGGCCGTCCTCGCCTGGTTGGAAGACAAGGTGGTACCGGGCCGGGAGCCTACTTAATACTCCGGCTCACGAGCATCACATAGTGGGTCATGCCCTACCACACTCCCATGATCTACAAGGCACCTGAAATGACCCCTCCTGAAGGTACTGTGTCTCTGTTTTGTTTTATATATTTTTTTTTTCTCTTTTCTTTTTCCACTCGCCCACAAATCCTTTCGCTTTGCTACGGAGGGAACTCCTCACCCAGGCCGGATTGATTCTCACCCCTCTGACTGAAAACTTTTTATGTTGCCCCCAACGCCCCCTATCCATCTTTTTCCCTCCTTGTGGGTGGGCATGGAAGATAGTCCCGACCTCTAGATCCTTGAGGCAAGTTAACACCCGCCATGACACCTGGAACAAGGACTCAGAACACTACATCCTTTTATTTCCCTCGTATACATCATCCTAGAGACCCTAGACCAGGAGTCTCACTCCTGCTGCTGCTGCTCGCTCTACAGCAAATAACCGCCCCCTTAGTTGCAGGAGTCTCCGCGGATCCCGTTATTTTCTATACCAAATGTAACGTTTGCTGCAAAACACAAGTAAGGTTTCCCTGGCCTGTCTGGTTCCAGCAAGCTGCACTTGTTATATATTTTGTGCATTGCCTACCCGGACACGCTAGTGTGTTGGTTCAGTTATACTCAAAGTGTTATTGTTGGTTTAATGTCCGGTTTATGTACTATGTGCTGAAGAGTTTTGGACGCTGGTGCTTAATTGAAGATACAGTCGATTTACATTACAGTGAGTTCTTGCGTGCTAATAAACTGTCGGAAAAGTACTGGCTCATGTTGCTTTGTCCTGTCCTGTTTGCCCTGGGTTCTGTGGGCGGTGGCGCAGGCCCTCCCAACTCTGGGGCGGCTCGGGGCACCGCGGCGCGGACCCTGGGTGTCTGGTACATAGGTGTCTACTATTTTCGATCATGCATAAAGTGAAATGTATTACCGTATATACTCTTGTATAAGTCGAACTTTTCAGCCCCTTTTTTGGGGCTGAAAGTGCCCCCTTCGACTTATACACGAGTCACCGCCGTCTGCCTACATGATCAGCGTGTCATGCAGGCAGACGGCGGCCAGTGTGTGATACAATCTACTCGGCAGCGGCTCTCACAGTTCAAAAGCCGCGCCTCCTTGTCTGTGATAGGCAGTCAGTGTACAGCCTATCACGGACATTCTCTCATCCTCGTCCGTGGTATGAGGATGAGAGAATGTCCGTGATTGGCTGACCGCTGACTGCTGGGAAATTGAGTTTTTTGGACGAGGAGGCGGCGCGGCTTTTGAACAGTGAATGGCCACCGAATACTACATGCTGATCGGTGCAGAGCGGCGCACGGAGGATGCACAGGACACAGGTAGGATACACACAGACACACAGACACATGCACACAGGTACATATACACATGACAGATACACAGGACACAGGTACATGCACATATACACAGGACACAGGTACATGACACAGGTACATATACACATGACACATATGCACAGGACACATGACACATGACACATATGCACAGGACACATGACACATATGCACAGGACACAGGGAGGTATACAGCTGCAAATGGGCATTGTTGACCCTCTTTTTCCACTTACAGTAGCTGCTGCATTTCTCACCCTCGTCTTATACTCGGGTCAATACGTTTTTCCCATTTTTTTGTGGTAAATTAGGGTCTCGACTTATACTCGGAATGACTTATACTCGAGTATATACGGTACATGGAATGTACGTGGCCTCAGAGCAAAGCCTAAACGAAACGCAGTTTTGTCATATCTTAAGGCACAACGTGCAGAACTTATAGTGCTGGTGGAAACTCATCTTACAGGCCAACTCCAGATGGCACTTAAGAAACTGTGGTTGGGATGGCTATACCAAGCCCCCCACTCTGCAAACTCTAGGGGTGTTGCCATATTGGTGGCCAAAACAGTGCAATTTGTACTATTGACACTCAGGTCTGACCCTCAGGGCAGATTTTTATTTTTACATGCTAAAATAAACGGCCTAGAGCTCTTGATCTTAGCAATTTACATACCCCCCCTTCCAATTTAATGTTTTAACCGAAGGGTTGGCATTTATATCCCAATTCCCTACTGTTCCCGCGATTTGGTTAGGAGATTTTAACAATGTTGTGAATAGGAACCTAGACCGACTGTCACTGACACCCCATGATAATCCCCCCACCCATACACCAGGTTTGGTAAACTCCTCACTGATCTCGCCCTAATAGACACATGGAGACACCGATACCCTCAAGATAGGGCATTCTCAAGCTTCTCAACAACACATAACTCTGTCACGAATAGACCTTATACTAATATCCCGCACCCTTCTTCCTATGTTAAGAGAGGTGGGGTTTAACCCACGCGTTCTATCTGACCATGCCAGATATTGGATTATACTTCAATTCGATTCCCCCCCAACGACATACAACTGGAAACTTAACCCCTTTTGGCTGACGCCCGTCCCCGAATTGGGGGAGGCTTGCACTGAGTGGGATTTCTTTTTCCAGACTAACAGAGACACCAGGCCATTTGATGTGATATGGGATTCTTTTAAATCCCATGCCCGTATGGTCCTGTCTCAACGTATATCCAGATACCGGAAAACCTTATCTCATGTGATCAGACAAGCGGAACAGTCTCTTGCAGATAGAGAGAAAAATTTCACTGACAATCCTTCACCATCTACAGCAGACCAGTTGAAATTACAGGCAAGAGTTGTAAATAATCTACATTTTGAGAAAGCTGAGAGGAAAATATATTATAGTAAACAGAAACAATACGAATGTGGAGAACGGGCGGGTCGTCTCCTGGCCTACCTAGCCCATCTGGATCATAGACCTCCTATGGTGGATTCCCTCCGTACTGCTGACGGTGCACTACTGACCGACCCTGATGAGGTGGCCGGAGAGTTTCGCTCCTTTTTTCATGTCCTTATACTCCTCTGCTACTAATAATCCCAGGGTGGAGATAATGTCACTTTTGGCGGGCATAGAATTACCCAGTCTTACACAATCCCAATCTGAGTTGCTGGAGGCTCCTATCACCGAAGACGAAGTAACAAAGGCAATGTCCCTGCTTAACCCATCTAAAGCGCGAGGCTCCGACGGTCTGCCCCTTGAATTTTACACAACTTATAACGAGACCCTAATCCCTAGACTCCATGAGCTATTTTCCTATATATTTGAGTCCGGCTCTTTACCCTCCTCCATGAGCGAGGCCTATATTGTACTGATACCCAAACCTGGCAAAAATCTAGAACTCCCTGAGTCGCATCGCCCAATATCTCTCCTCCAATTAGATATTAAGATCCTGGCCAAGATCCTGGCGCTACGCCTGAATAATGTGATCCTTACACTAATTCATCCGGACCAGACTGGGTTTATGCCAGCTAAAAATACGGCATACAACTTACGTAGGCTCCACATGAACATACAGGCTGAACATGACAAGCTGGGCTCTAGAGTTGTAGTGTCTCTTGACGCCGCAAAGGCGTTCGACTCAGTCGAGTGGGAATACCTCTGGGAATGCCTTGCAAGATTTGGATTTGGACCCAGTTTTATCAAATGGATTTGGCTTCTATATCAGAGCCCATGCGCCAGGATCTTGGTCAATGGAAAAGTCTCTGACCCTTTCCCTCTTTCAAGGGGCACGTGACAAGGATATCCTCTATCCCGTCTATTATATGCCCTTGCAGTAGAACCCCTTGCCTCCTCCCTTAGAACACATCCAGGTATCAATGGTCTGCAGCGTGGGGACTTGATGGAAAAAATCAGTTTATACGCAGACGATATGTTGTTATATTTAGAAGATGCAGGCCCATCCCTACAACTAGCCCTTGAGGTTATTCAAAACTTTGTTAGATTTTCGGGCCTGAAGATTAACTGGGACAAATCCCAGATCCTCCCTATTGACGTAAGTGTCCCTACAGAACCACAGACCTCCTCCCCACTCCTTAGAGTTAGTTCCATGACATACCACGGGATTGTGATCACCCGCTCACCAGAGGACTACGTTAGACTTAACATAGTACCCCTGATAGCGACGTTAAAATCTAAAACGCAGACATGGGCCAAACTACCCCTTGGGGTGATGGGCCGGGTGAACCTAATCAAGATGGTTCTCCCCAAATTTTTATATGTTTTATGGCATGCCCCGGCTTTCTTATCTCTCAGGATCTTTAAATCTATTGAAGCCCTCCTCAACTCTTTTGTCTGGGGGTCAATTTGGCATAAGTTGTCCTGGCAAACACTGAAAAACCCTACTGAGTTGGGGGGTGTGGCACTGCCTGACTTTAATCTTTACTACCTGGCGGCATAATTATCCCACTTTTTTCATCTAGACAAACATGACAAAGATCGGTACTTGACTTTGATATGCTCCCCTCACAATCACAAGCTTACTCACCCTTTCCAGATTTTGTTTAGAGGTATTGCAAGTACATGTGGGTTGGGAAACCATAAAGGATTATTACACCATCACTGTAGAATATGGGAGGTGGCGAGGCGTAGACTGAAGATGCCACCCACACATTACCACACACCCCTATGGGACAATCCTTATCTAGGAGAATTATTAACTGTGCCAAATCATGTAATGTGGCTTAACCAGGGGCTAAGGTATTTGTCGGATGTTTATTGTGATACCATTCTAAAATCGTTTCAACAACTTAAGGTGGAATTCAGCCTCCCCAACTCCATGCACTTTCGCCACCTCCAGCTCGGACATGCCCTCAGAGCTCAATTTGGTGAAACTTCCCCTAACATAGAACCCCTATATGTCCTGCATATTATAACGGGAAAAGACTCTCACAAACTTATTTCAGGGCTCTACAACTCACTGCTCCGTCCCACAGCGACAACCCTTGCACGTAAATTGAAAGATCGTTGGTCCGGGGATGTGGGGGGGGTTGGAGGATGATGAGTGGGAGGACGCATTGGATACCTGCAAAAAAGTCTCCACTACGTTATCGGACCGTCTTACACAACTTTACATTATACATATATCATATCTGACCGCTCTCCGCCTGGCCAAATACAAACCTGATCAAAACCCACAATGTCCCAGAGGCGACAATCCATCTACTACCTTCTTCCGCCTTCTCTGGTCATGTCCAGCAATACAAGACTACTGGTCCCAAATAGTGAAATTCATCCACGATGAGATGGGATCCCCTCTGACGCTATGTCCTAAACAATGTTTACTGTGGGTGTTCACAGATCCTGACTCAGATAAATTTCATAAAATATTTCTCCAGGAGACACTGTTCATCGCTAGGTTACTGGTAGCGAGAAAGTGGCTACAAGTTGCACCACCGACACTCCAAGAGTGGATCTCTGCAATAATTAATGTTTTACTGTACAAAAAGGAGATCTATGCCCACAGGGGATGCCCAGCTAAATATGGCAAAATCTGGGACATTTGGTTAGGAAACGCAGCCACGTGTAATATGTTATCTAAATGATGTCTCTGGAGACATGTATATTCCTAACTGCAGACCCGGTGTCTGGGCCTTTAATATTCCTGTGGTTCATGAATACCGTATCTATCGGCGTATAACACACACTTTTTTCCCCTTAAAATCAGGGGAAAATCGCGGGTGCGTGTTATACGCCGATCCCCTGAGATCCCCCGCTAACTGAGCAGAGCGATCGCCGACCGCGATTTGAAAATGGCGGCGCCGAAATACACAGAGCCGGTCCTCAGCTCTTCTCGGCCACTTTCGGCTTCACTCGAGCGCCGCCCGAACCTAGCCAAGTGTACTCGGCTAGGTTTGGCTAGCTCCGCTCAAGTCACGCCCATCCCGGGCGGGACTACGAGTGGAGCCGAAAGTGGCCGAAAGTGAACGAGAGCCGCCGAGAAGAGCCGAGGACTGGCTCTGTGTATTTCGGCGCCGGTGGCGCCATTTTCAAACTGCAGTGACATGATATGTCACTGCAGTTTAACTGCAGCCTGGGCAAGGCTGCAAAAGGACACAGACAAAGCTGCAGATCAGCACTGGCAAAGCTGCAAGGCTGCAAATGGACACTGATAAGGCTGCAAATGACACCAAGGCTGCTGACTGCAAGGCTGCAAATGACTGCAAGGCTGCAAATGACACCAAGGCTGGTGACTGCAAGGCTGCAAATGACTGCAAGGCTGCAAATGACACTGGACAAGCATGCAGATGGACGCTGTGCAAGGCTGCATTGATGGGCATTTAAATGTAAGTTTTTTTCCTTAAAATATTTTTTTCCTTAAAATTCCCTCCTAAACTTGGGGTGCGTGTTATACGCCGGCGCGTGTTATACGCCGATAAATAAGGTAATTAAGCCTATGTATTGTAACACTATATGTACATGACCTATTGAACATGTCACATATCTGGACTCTCTTGTTGTTATTGAATTTAATGCAACGGTAATACTAGTGTATATAATCTGTATGCCTTTACTCTTCAAATAAAACACCAAGTTATTTGTAAAAAAAAAAGTCAGAGGTTGTGCAACAAAGTACTAGTGATGTACTGTAGTGTTTTTTTCATGATTACATATTTTCCTCAGAATTGAGTGATTCCATATTTTTTTTTCCTCTGCTTGATCTGCAAAAACAGTTGCAATTGACTACAGCTTTCTATATTTTTTATAGTGTTTCTTAAAGCCAGAAGTTTGGAATGTTAAATGAAAATAGTTTTGAGGCATGATTGTGATAAAAATTGAATATGGTCTATGGCACCACAAGTGATGAGCCTCCATCCCTAAATATATGGATACAAAAACGAGAACATGGTCACAGGACTTTAAATGAGGCTAAACACTTATAAAAAGAATAGTATACATGATTACAAATTTATTGCATAATAGTAAAATTCATATTAACAATTTGATAGACATAATAAAATAACAACAAAAAAAGATATATTGAGCTGATCCATAATAAGTAGTCATAATAAACATAGTAAACTCATAAAAGTTGTTAATGTTTGTATACATTATGTTTGATAGAGATACATGATTTTGGCAGATGGAACTGCATGAGTGCGAAAGTCATAATGATCCACAAATTTCTTGACATCCAATAACTCTACACGTTTTGTGTATTAATTTACACTTCCTCAGGAGTAGATGCAAAAAATTATCTGAAAGGTAATAAGAACATGCCCGAATAGTATCGTATATAGAAAAATGATGATAATAGATAGCTCCCAATATAGGGAAGAAAAAGGAAAAATTATGGGGCAATGAGCCTTAGTACTTACAGGTCAGCTCCAAAGAGGAGGGAGAGAGAAAAAGCCTAGCAGTTCTGTGGGTGGTGGTGGTGGGGTACCAGGGAATCTATACTCCGGGGGCTGTGACGTATTGACCCACACAGGCTTCAAGGACAAATGGAGGGCGGACCAAGGTTTCATAATAAGGAGAGTGCACCGCTAAGATAGTGGACCCTAGGACTGACTGCTGCAGATAGTACCCAGGGAAGTTCAGGAAGCAGGTCTACTGGATCACTAACACAGATCCCTGTGGAAGCTAGAGCATAGAATCCCCAGGGCGCAGAGTCTAAGAGCCAGCAGGTGTTCACCAGAGCCACTAGTGGTGAGGATGGACTCCGCTGCAGTCTGGCTCCAGGTCGCGGCCCCTAGGGTCTCACAGCTCATGCTCACGGTAGACTAAAGGAGAAGGAAGCAGCAGGCTGGAACAACAAGGATAGAAAAGGAATAGGGCAGAGGTCAGGGCGACTAACAGACAGAAACAACAGAGTACACGCCAAAAGGTCAGGGTCACGAGCAGACAGGAATAGTCGGGAACACGCCAAGGTCGGTAACAGAGACAAACGAAGAGCACACGGCAAGCAGGAAACAGGTAGCCAAACACACAATGAATACACAATGGTTGATCAGCACCGCTGGCTTGCAGCGCACAGGTTAATATAGGGTTCCCTGATAGGACCTGGGGTGGAGCCATGCTTAGAGGAGAGGTTATAAAAACAGCCAGGTGAGAGTGGCTGGCTTCTTAGTCTAAACACATGAGATGAGGTAAGCTGACAGAGAAGATTACTGCATAACTATGACAAGGAGACTGAGATGGCCACTCCAGAACCTTCACTTTATTCTGCTGTAGCCAATGACAGGTCGACTTGGCCTTGTGTTTTGGATCATTGTCATGTTGAAATGTCCAAGTACGTCCTATGCGCAGCTTCCTGGCTGATGAATGCAAATGTTCCTCCAGTATTTTTTGATAACATACTGCATTCATCTTGCCATCAATTTTGGCTAAATTTCCTGTGCTTTATTAGCTCACACATCCCCAAACCATAAGTGACCCACCTCCGTGTTTTACAGTAGGACTGGTGTTCCTTTCTTTTTTTCAAATATAAGTTTATTCAGGCATAAGAAAGGGCATTGCCCCAGAGTAACATCATGAGCAAAAATAACATTCAAGGACGCACCCTCTCACAACATCATAACTGAGAACACAACAAACATATACATTCTGCCGAGTTATGTATTCAGTATTGCCACAGTTCTTATATATATCTGGACATCCCTTTCCTTCTGCCATTTTCCTTGTTCAGAACATTAGATAAAAGAGATTGGTAAGACTATAAAGAGAAAAGGAGAGGGGTGAGGGAAGGAGGGGTGCAGAGAATGGAAGAGGAGAGAGGGGGGGGGATACACGGAGACGGCGAATGCACTTGACTTGGGGCATATGTGTCAGTTTAGAAAGTCAGGTGTCTTCAGTCACCCGCCAGGAGACTCTGTCCCTCGTTGCCAGTTCGACCAGATTTTGGTGTATATCTCATTTTGATGTTGGGCCGTGAGGATGAGATCCTCCATTTTCCTGATGTCTTCTACTTTTCTGAGCCACATGCCCACGGTTGGGGGTATGGTATACTTCCACAGTAGTGGGATACATAACTTTGCTGCATTTAATAGATGACGGATCAAAGATTTTTTGTATGCTTTGCCTGATATGTCAGTCGCATGTAATAAGAAGAAGCCAGGATCAGCCAGGATAGGGCGTTCTGTGAATTTTTGTATCGTCTGATGTATAGTCTTCCAGAACTGCCCCAGCATGGGGCAGCTCCAGAAGATGTGGAGAATCGTACCCCGGTCCCCTCGGCATCTCCAGCAGAGCCCCGAGGAGGATGGGACGAACTTTTGTAGTTTTATAGGTGTATTGTACCATCTAGTGAGTAGTTTAAAATTAGTTTCTTGCATCTTTGTTCAGTACAAATAAAAATCAAAAAAAAAAAAAAAATCAGCCTTGAAAAAAATACAAACCAAAAAAAACTAATCTGCCTTAAAACCAAAAAAAAGAAAAAAAAACAACACCAAAATAATGTTGTCAGATGTGACAAATCAAAATATATTGAGGGAATCCCGATAAACAGTAAAGAAATAAGTTTGTGAGAAGTCTGTGTGAATATGAGCAGCAAAAATACTTAATTCTTGTCACATTATAAAGAAGAAGAGAGTGCGCTGTATTAAACCATTTTTAACATTGCAGCGTGACGAAAGTGCTGTATCAATTGCGAACGCTAATTTTACCAGACCGAGCTGTTCCGTGTCGGAATTTCTTCTGAGCATGCGTGGCCCTTTGTGCGTCGGAACAGGCCACACACGGTCGGAATTGATGCGATCGGATTTTGTTGTCGGAAAATTTTATAGCCTGCTCTCAAACTTTGTGTGTCGGAAAATCCGATGGAAAATGTCCGATGGAGCCCACACACGGTCGGAATATCCGACAACATGCTCCGATTGGACATTTTCCATCGGAAAATCCGACCGTGTGTACGGGGCACTACAGTATATGAAAGTATTAAAATGAGAACGGCTATAACACCTGGATGAGGAAATAAGATTTAAACATAATATGTATCAACAGTCTCCTGTTAAACAAGAGTACACCTAATGCAACCTACAGATAACATTCAGTGACCGAGCCTGATCATGGTAACATTTGTAATTAAGAAACCCCCATTTGATTTAAAAAGAAAAAAGAAAAAGTGAAAAAAAAAAAAAAAGATCCAACTTAGGACCGCATCCCCAGTATCCAATGTGTGCTCCCTCAAGGGGGAGAGGGCATCTGGTAGCATCCTAAAATATTAATCTCCCACGTCCTCAGGCAACTCACTTCGCCACAGGGCAAAAGCAACGCATTGCAGGAGTGAATATCATGTCTCAGCTTGTCCCATATGGTGAATTATCAGCCCAGCACCTACACTCCAAGGCCCCTCCCTCCACCCCACATCACCCGGGGAGGAGTGATTGATGGACCTGTTCTACAGAAGAATTGCACCCCTTAAGCTATGCAAGCCAGCCTAATAAACTCATATTATCAATAGAGGCCAGCGCCAGCTCCCCCTCCCCTCCTTCCGACACCTCATCCATTACCTACACCCATATCAGCCGGGTCAGCCAAGGAGGAAGGGGAAGAGAGCCAGCAGCATCACTGCAACACACACACCATCCGCAGAAATATACAATATCGGGATAGAGTCTGTCAAGTATGCCAATGCGTTTACATACTCGTAGTTTAGTCCGGTCTTAGCATTGGGAGGCACATGAATGAACAACCACTCAGCGGGCTTGCGAATGTGCGGTATGAGACCCCAAGCATGGGAGAAAGTCCCTGAAATCCTCTATTCTGTATCACTTATATCTCCCACAAGTCCGGCATGCTTGCTCATCTCCGAGCGCACTTTCTGCAAGGTTCCGAGGGCAATGGTCCAGCAATACAGTAGGCTCCGGCCACCTCCGCCAGTCTCTCATATCAGAGGACAGGCAGAGGCGTATCTAGTGAAAATGGTGCCTATGGCAAGAACTGAAACTGCGCCCCTGTCACAACATTTGAAACCTATCTTTCAGATAACCTTTAGGCCCCTTTCACACTGGGGCGGTAGGGGGCGTCGGCGGTAAAACAGCGCTATTTTTAGCGCTGTTTTACAGTGGTATTCGGCCGCTAGCGGTGCGGTTTTAACCCCCCCCGCTGGCAGCCAAAAAAGGGTTAAAACCACCCGTACAGCGCGGCTATAGCCGCGGTATTGCCACGGTATAGCCGCGCTCTCCCATTGATTTGAATGGGCAGGAGCGGTTTAGGAGCGGTGAATACACCGCTCCTTCACCGCTCCAAAGATGCGGCTCGCAGGAGATTTTTTCTTCTCCTGCCAGCGCACCGCTTCAGTGTGAAAGCCCTCGGGCTTTCACACTGAACAAACAGCAGAGGAGGGGCGGTTTGCAGGCGGTATTTTTAGCGCAATAACACCTGCAAACCGCCCCAGTGTGAAAGGGGTCTAACACAGTAACATTAGCACCCATAAATGCAGTAACATCAGCACCCATAAATACAGTAACATTAGCACCCATAAATACAGTAACATCAGCACCCATAAATGCGGCCTAACCAGCACCCAAAAATACAGTAACATCAGCACCCATAAATGCGGCCGAACTAGCACCCAAAAATACAGTAACATCAGCACCCATAAATGCGACCTAACCAGCACCCATAAATACAGTAACATCAGCACCCATAAATACAGTAACATAAGCACCCAAAAATACAGTAACATCAGCACCCAAAAATACAGTAACATCAGCACCCATAAATACAGTAACATCAGCACCCATAAATGCGGCCTAACCAGCACCCAAAAATACAGTAACATTAGCACCCATAAATACAGTAACATTAGCACCCATAAATACAGTAACATCAGCACCCAAAAATACAGTAACATTAGCACCCATAAATGCGGCCTCACCAGCACCCATAAATACAGTAACATCAGTACCCAAAAATACAGTAACATCAGCACCCATAAATACAGTAACATAAGCACCCAAAAATACAGTAACATCAGCACCCAAAAATACAGTAACATCAGCACCCATAAATACAGTAACATCAGCACCCATAAATGCGGCCTAACCAGCACCCAAAAATACAGTAACATTAGCACCCATAAATACAGTAACATCAGCACCCAAAAATACAGTAACATTAGCACCCATAAATGCGGCCTCACCAGCACCCATAAATACAGTAACATCAGCACCCAAAAATACAGTAACATAAGCACCCAAAAATACAGTAACATCAGCACCCATAAATACAGTAACATAAGCACCCAAAAATACAGTAACATCAGCACCCAAAAATACAGTAACATCAGCACCCATAAATACAGTAACATCAGCACCCATAAATGCGGCCTAACCAGCACCCAAAAATACAGTAACATTAGCACCCAAAAATACAGTAACATAAGCACTCAAAAATACAGTAACATAAGCACCCAAAAATACAGTAACATCAGCACCCATAAATACAGTAACATAAGCACCCAAAAATACAGTAACATCAGCACCCAAAAATACAGTAACATCAGCACCCAAAAATACAGTAACATCAGCATGATGATCAATATCGTGGTGACAAGTGCTGTACAGTACTAGTACCTGCTGCTGCTGCCTGGGGTGGGGTTCCAATTGTTTTTATACTCTCTGATGTCTCTTTCTTCTGGTCTCCAGCCTCCATATTCGGGTGTCAGCACGTCACACAGACCCGGCCCGAGAGACCCACCAGAAGAGAAGCTGAAGCAGCTGCGCAGAGGAGGGTAGGCGGAGCATTAGGCTCCGCCTCCCCCAGCTACTGTATCTTAGCGTAGAGTCCCGGGCAATCGCTCTGTGGCCAGACCAACTCATCTGCGTCATGGGGGGCGCCTCACCTGTCACTGGCTTCACTGTCCTGATTTCCTCATTTGCTGTGCCAGCGCCGCGCTCCAGCAGGCCGATCGTGCCGCCGGGGACAAGATTAGTGCGGGAGGCGGCTGCTAGAAGACGGGTGGGACTTTATATTTTGTGCAGGGGGGCGGCTTTTTTGCCGCTCCCCCCCCGTATGGCGCCCATGGCACTTGCCATGGCTGCCATACCCTAGATACGCCTTTGAGGACAGGTATCCCAGGGAGTGAAGAACTCGCACACCCGGGCAATACGGTTCCAGCCGTCAGGCAGTCAGTGGAAGTAAGAGCGCCATCAGCGCACTAACATAGGGGAGCAGTCAATAGGACAACAGTTCTAGGGGTAAAAGGAACCCACCGTGATCAGGCTGCAAAATGGACTTGTAACAGATAGATAGGTCATGACTCATGTGTACCCTCGTTGGAGGGCGCAGTGGGTCTTCTCCTGGAACGCTGCTGGCGGGGAGGTTGATTCCGCTGAGTGGAGGATCCTGGGCGACCCGGGGGACGCGGGACAAGAACCAACGAATTTGGAACTGAAATCGGCTTTGCCCCAAGAAAGGTAAAGAAGGCCGGTAGATCCGATGGGGCACGCAGAGTAAAAGAAGCAGTGGCACTCCGAAAGGTTACTGCCAAGGGGTATCCCCAGCGATATGTGCAGCCTTGTCTCCTGGCCAATTCCAGAGCTGGTCTCAGCATTGCTCTTCTTTGCAGTGTGGCTCTGGATAGGTCCGGGAGAATCTTGATCTCGGCGCCATCGAATGTCATGTCTCCCTGTTCCCAGGCCTTGTGGAGGATAAGTTCCTTCTGGGTATAGCGGTGGACCCTACGAGCCCATCCCGGGGTCTGTCCGGATCCGACGATCTAGGGCCAAGTGTCCTATGTACGCGGTCCAATTCCAGGGATGGCGGCGGAGCGCCCAAAACCCTCTGAAAGATAGCCACCACCGTCGCCTCTAAATCTTCAGCTCCTGTAGCCTCAGGGAGACCCTGCAGTCGCAAATTATTGCGGCGGCTGCGGTCCTCCAAATCTTCCAGATGGAGTTGCAAATCTACAGCCGTGGCTTCCTGGGTTTCCCGCGACCGCGCCAGTGCAGAGATCCGCTATGTGAGGGCAGAGATCGAGCCTTCTCCGGCATCTACTCGGTCCGAGATCTTCTGTAATTCTGCCCTGATCTCTTGGACGTCTCGAGTATGAGCCTCCTCCACTCGTTGTATGAGAGCCTCAATGTCCGACTTGGACTGAAGGACCTCAAAGTCCGCTTTAGTAGGAAGGGCCTGCAGAATGGAGATCATCAGGCATGTCGCTCATCTGCCGCGAGGAGCCTGTCATGTCTGTATGGAAGATAGCAGGAGGATCCGAGTAACAGTCCGAGGCAGTAGAAGGAGTTGAGGCAGGTAAGGACAGTGTGTCCGATTTGGCCGTGTAAGGTACACGTGGCACTGTAACAATGGCGCCCGGTGAACCCCTCTGTGAGTCCCGAAAATAGCTCCGTATACTGCTCCGTGGGGTTGATGTCGGGGTGTCGCTGACCGATGCTCTTGTCCTGTATTTCTTGGAGGTTGGCATGACTCATTGACATATGAATTAGCCGTCAGTTATGTGGGTAGGACAGGGGGAGGCCAGGAGCTCTCTGGAAACATTTCTTCACCCGTCCATTGTTAAGCCACGCCCCCCCCTGGTGTACCTTTCATCATAGGCCTTGTTGACTCCTCTCCAAATGTAGCGTTTATGGTTGTGGCCAAAAAGCTAAAATTTGGTCTTTTCACTCCAATTTACTTTTTCGCCAGAAGGTTTGAGGCTTGTCTCTGTGCTGTTTGATGTAATGTAAGCGGGATATTTTGTGGCATTTGCATAGTTTAGCGGGGGTCTGCTCTGCCACCACCGACTCCCGCACCACCTGATATCTCCGCCGGTGGCCGCCTTGCAGAGACAGACACAGGCGGTCAGCCCCTGCGCAGGTAATCTCCTCTCACCCTCTTGTTTCCCTGCGTGCAGAGTGACACTCTGCTCTTTCCCCTGCCTCCCTTTTGGCAGAGGTGAAGAGACAATCATCAGGAAGCAGCAGAAGAGAACTGTGGGATAGGAAGTCCCAGCACAAAGCAGCCTGACTGACTTTTAAGGTGACAGGACCGCAAATCCCGGGCTGCACTGCAGAGCCAAGAGAATTGTGGGAGAGACTATAAAAGTACAGGGCGGATTAGGCCCAGGTCTCTTGGCTCCCTGGATCCCCTCATGTGGAGGCCATGCTGCCACTGTGATAAGGGGATGCGGCCTACCACGCAGAATACCACATTCCAACCAGGATGAGAGGGGCCTAGCTCTGTTTGCTGTTCGTCTGACATCCATCCAGCATTACTCCGGTCGCCTGCCAACCTGTGTACTGAGCTTCACATTGGGAGCTCGATACAGCAGATCCGCTGCATGAGTGTCGCTACATGAGCTACTGTCCGGCAGGCATCATATCGGCTTGGTCATTGGTTAGAGGGCAGTCGCCCACCCTTACAAATCCTTTCTCACAGTTTCACTGGGACACTTTGCATAGACATCTCTACCTCAGGAATACTTTGCTGAACCTACTTTGAACACTGTGCAGAGACACTTTTAGCTTTCCTCATTTCAAGAAACCTATTGCTTGCTACTACACCTTATTGGATAAAAATTAATGAGCTCCTCCATGCCGGTAAATACAATCAGATCTGCAACGGGGACATTACTGTCATTGCTATAAGGGCCCTTTTACCACTCCCTTTAAGTCAGACCTCTCATTATAGTTAACCACTTCAGCCCCGGAAGGATTTACCCCCTTCCTGACCAGAGCACTTTTTACAATTTGGCACTGCATCGCTTTAATTGCTAATTGCGCAGTCATGCAATGCTGTACCAAAACAAAATGTGTGTCCTTTTCTTCCTACAAATAGAGCTTTCTTTTGATGGTATTTGATCACCTCTGCGGTTTTTATTTTTTGCGCTATAAACGGAAAAAGACCGAAAATTTTGAAAAAAAATGATATTTTCTACTTTTTGTTATAAAAAAAATCCAATAAACTCAATTTGAGTCATACATTTAGGCCAAAATGTATTCGGCCACATGTCTTTGGTAAAAAAAATGTCAATAAGCGTATATTTATTGGTTTGCACAAAAGTTATAGCGTCTACAAACTAGGGTACATTTTCTGTAATTTACACAGCTTTTAGTTTATGACTGCCTATCTCAATTTTTGAGGTGCTAAAATGGCAGGGCAGTACAACCCCCCCCCCCAAATGACCCCATTTTGGAAAGTAGACACCCCAAGGAAATTGCTAAGAGGCATGTTGAGCCCACTGAATATTACATTTTTTGACCCAAGTGATTGAATAATGATAAAAAAAAAAATTACAAAAAGTTGTCAGTAAATGATATATTGCTCAAACATGCCATGGGCATATGCGGAATTACACCCCAAAATACATTCTGCTGCTTCTCCTGAGTACGGGGACTGAGTAGTGTGGGACTTTTTGGGAGCCTAGCTGCATACGGGCCCCGAAAACCAAGCATCGCCTTCAGGATTTCTAAGGGCGTAAATTTTTGATTTCACTCCTCACTACCTATCACAGTTTTGAAGGCCATAAAATGCCAAGATGGCACAAAACCCACTCCAAATGACCCCATTTTGGAAAGTAGACACCCCAAGCTATTTGCTGAGTGGCATGTTGAGTCCATGGAATATTTTATATTTTGCCACAAGTTGCAGGAAAATGACAAACTTTTTTTTTTGCACAAAGTTGTCACTAAATGATATATTGCTCAAACATGCCATAAGCATATGTGGAATTACACCCCAAAATACATTCTGTTGCTTCTCCTGAGTACGGGGATACCACATGTGTGGGACTTTTTGAGAGCCTAGCCACGTACGGGGCCCCGAAAACCAAGCACCGCCTTCAGGATTTCTAAGGGCATAAATTTTTGATTTCACTCCTCACTACCTATCACAGTTTTGAAGGCCATAAAATGCCCAGATGGCACAACCCCCCCCCAAATGACCCCATTTTGGAAAGTAGACACCCCAAGCTATTTGCTGAGAGGCATGTTGAGTCCATGGAATATTTTATATTTTGACACAAGTTGCGGGAAAGTGACAAACTTTTTTTTTTTTTTGCACAAAGTTGTCACTAAATGATATATTGCTCAAACATGCCATGGGAATATGTGAAATTACACCCCAAAATACATTCTGTTGCTTCTCCTGAGTTCGGGGATACCACATGTGTGAGACTTTTTGGGAGCCTAGCCGCGTACGGGACCCAAAAAACCAAGCACCGCCTTCAGGCTCATAAGGGTGTAAATTTTTGATTTCACTGCCTATTACAGTTTCGGAGGCCATGGAATGCCCAGATGGCACAACCCCCCCCCCCCCCAAATGAACCCATTTTGGAAAGTAGACACCCCAAGCTATTTGCTGAGAGGCATGGTGTGTATTTTGCAGCTCTCATTTGTTTTTGAAAATGAAGAAAGACAAGAAAAATGTTTTCTTTTTTTCTTTTTTTCTTTTTTCAATTTTCAAATCTTTGTGACACAAAGTGAGGTCTGCAAAATACTCACCATACCTCTCAGCAAATAGTAGCTTGGGGTATCTACTTTCCAAAATGGGGTCATTTGGGGGGGGGGGGGTTGTGCCATCTGGGCATTCCATGGCCTCCGAAACTGTCATAGGCAGTGAAATCAAAAATTTACACCCTTATGAGCCTGAAGGCGGTGCTTGGTTTTTTGGGTCCCGTACGCGGCTAGGCTCCCAAAAAGTCTCACACATGTGGTATCCCCGAACTCAGGAGAAGCAACAGAATGTATTTTGGGGTGTAATTTCACATATTCCCATGGCATGTTTGAGCAATATATCATTTAGTGACAACTTTGTGCAAAAAAAAAAAAGTGTATTTTTCCCGCAACTTGTGTCACAATATAAAATATTCCATGTACTCGACATGCCTCTCAGCAAATAGCTTGGGGTGTCTACTTTCCAAAATGGGGTCATTTGGGGGGGTTTGAACTGTCCTGGCATTTTATGCACAACATTTAGAAGCTTATGTCACCCACTCTTCTAACCACTTGAAGACAAAGCCCTTTCTGACACTTTTTGTTTACATGAAAAAATTATTTTTTTTGCAAGAAAATTACTTTGAACCCCAAACATTATATATTTTTTTAAAGCAAAGGCCCTACAGATTAAAATGGTTGGTGTTTCATTTTTTTTTTTCACACAGAATTTGCGCAGCGATTTTTCAAATGCATTTTTTTGGGAAAAAACACACTTTTTTAAATTTTAATGCACTAAAACACACTATATTTCCCAAATGTTTGATGAAATAAAAAAGATGATCTTAGGCCGAGTACATGGATACCAAACACGACATGCTTTAAAATTGCACACAAACGTGCAGTGGCGACGAACTAAATACATTTTTAAAAGCCTTTAAATGCCTTTACAGGTTACCACTTTAGATTTACAGAGGAGGTCTACTGCTAAAATTACTGCCCTTGATCTGAACTTTGTGGTGATACCTCACATGCATGGTGCAATTGCTGTTTACATTTGACGCCAGACCGATGCTTGCGTTTGCCTTTGCCTTTTATTTTTTTCTTTCTTATCTTATTTTTAAACTGTTCCTTTAATTTTTTTATTTTTTTTTAGCATTTTTATTGTTATCTCAGGGAATGTAAATATCCCCTATGATAGCAATAGGTAGTGACAGGTACTCTTTTTTGAAAAAAATGGGATCTATTAGACCCTAGATCTCTCCCCTGCCCTCAAAGCATCTGACCACGCCAAGATCGGTGTGATAAAATGCTTTCCAATTTCCCAATAGCGCTGTTTACATCCGGCGAAATCTAAGTCATAAAATGCTCCAGACATTCTGGTCTCTGATTGGTCAGCTGACCGAATCAACGGCTGCATTCTCAGGTTCCCTGTTGGGACAGGAGAGCCAGAGAAAAACATGGAAGACGGTGGGAAGGTGGGGCATTCCCTCCCACTGCTTGTAAAAGCAGTCTAGAGGCTAGTTAGCTGCTAGGATTGCTTTTACATGAAAGCCGACCGCTGGCTGAAAAGAATGATACCAAGATGATACCTAAACCTGCAGGCATCATTCTGGTATAACCACTCAAAGTCCAGCAACATACCAGTACGTTGCTGGTGATTATTGGGCATATATTGTAAATTTTTTTTTCATGCAGCCTGTGGGCTGAACGAAAAAAAGAGATTGATTGGTGGGTATGCCCACCATTAGAATACCTCTCTTCATCCACCCACTTCTAATGATGGGCATACATGCACCGTTTATATATGCCGAAGCATGGGGGCATCCGCCCCAAAAGGTAGGAGCAAATCGCTCCTCCACCCCTGCTGCCCCAAGGCTTCGGTATATATGCTGTTTTTTTAACTGTGGTGGTGAAATCACCTCCTACAGTGCTGGAGTCACGGCTTTATGTATCGTGGAAGCAAACGCTGTTGCTGTCAAGATAAATGAATCCGCGCTGCAACTGAATGGCGTACCTGCTAAGCAAATGATGGTTAACAATAAAACAAAATAACATTACAGTATAACAGTAAGACTTACCATACCTGCAAAGCAAATACAAAAAAAACATAGTAAAAAATAAAACATTTTTTAACACAACCTGTGCCTAAAATATATATATGCCGAAGCATGGGGGCATCCTCCCACAAAAGGTAGGAGCAAATCGCTCCTCCGCCCCTGCTGCCCCCATGCTTCGGCATATATGCTGAAGTATGTAACTGTGGTGGTGAAATCACCTCCAACAGCGCTGGCGTCACGGCTTTATGTATCGTGGGAGCAAACGCTGTTGCTGTCAAGATAAATAAATCCGCGCTGCAACTGAATGGCGTACCTGCTAAGCAAATGATGGTTAGCAATAAAACAAAATAATATTACAGTATAACAGTAAGACTTACCATACCTGCAAAGCAAATACAAAAAAACATAGTAAAAAATAAAACATTTTTTAACGCAACCTGTGCCTAAAATATATATATGCTGAAGCATGGGGGCATCCACCCGCAAAAGGTAGGAGCAAATCGCTCCTCCGCCCCTGCTGCCCTTATGCTTCGGCATATATGCTGAAGTATGTAACTGTGGTGGTGAAATCACCTCCGACAGCGCTGGAGTCACGGCTTTATGTATCGTGGGAGCAAACGCTGTTGCTGTCAAGATCAATAAATCCGTGCTGCAGCTGAATTGCGTACCTGAAAACAAAAAAATGGTTAACAATAAAACACAGTAAACAGTAAAGTATAAAAGAAATTGCATATCTGAAAAGCAAACACGATAAAACATAATAACAATAAAACATTGCAGAATAGAATACAGTAAAAAGAGCAGAACAATAGAGAGAGAGAATAGAGAGAGAGAGAATAGAGAGAGAGAACAATAAAACGACAACTATTTTTGTTTTTTTTTATTCTATATATTTTTTTGTGTTTTTTTTTTTTTTTACACTTTTTTTTGTAACTGGTACCAGGTTTGGATCTCTCAAAATGCGATGGCATCTTGGGAGACCCTGTGAAAGTGTGCCTAGTCTGTGCAGTGCTGTACCCTACGCTAAAACTCAACTAGTGTATGGTAGCGTTCAAAACATTCACCAATGCAAAGACCAGGATTGTCAGGACAGGAGGGACAATAATAGCGGGTGTCACGCCTATATCCGCGCTTGCTGCAGACACGACATCTTCTTTGGGGAGCTCGTTGGGTAGGGGTACTCGGGAGGACATAAGGAAAATGCCTCTCATGCAGCCGGCTTACTGCATTTGGTTGGGGAAGGTGAGGTGGAGCACCGTCTGGAAACAGAAGGGCTCTGACGATCTCTTCCTGGAATTTAAGGAAGGATTCAGTCCGTCCTGAAGCTCTGTATAGCACATGAGCGTTCAGCAAAGCCAATTGAAATAAATAGACACTTTCTTGTACCAGCGTCTGGCCTTACGGGCAACTAGGTACGGCGCCAACAACTGGTCGTTGAGGTCCACCCCTCCCATATTAAGGTTATATTCGTGGACACAGAGGGGTTTCTCCACAACACCAGTCGCCGTAGGAATTTGGACCGTCGTGTCTGCATGAAGGGAGGTAAGAACGAAAACATTCTTATTATACCTCCACTTCATAGCGAGCAAATTATTACACTGCAAGCAGGCTCTCTCCCCCAGCCTAAGACGGGAATCTACAAACCGCTGGGGAAAGCCCCGGCGATTAGGTTGCACGGTGCCAAATGCTCCAATCTGATGATCAAACAGGTGACTAAAAAGTGGCATGCTCGTGTAATAATTGTCCATGTACAAGTGGTACACCTTTCCGAATAAGGGTGACACCAAGTCCCACACAATCTTGCCAGCGCTTCCTATGTAGTCAGGGCAGTTTGTCGGCTCTATGTGACTATCTTTTCCCTCATAAACCATAAAACTACATGTATAGCCTGTGGCCCTGTCACAGAGCTTATACATCTTGACCCCGTACCTGGCATGCTTGCTGGGAAGGTACTGTTTGAATGACAAGGGGCCAGAAAACTTAATCAAGGACTCATCAACGCAGACAACTTGATGGGACGTAAACAAGTCTGCAAAACGTTGGTTGAAGTGGTTTACGAGGGGCCGAATTTTGTAGAGGCGATCGTATCCAGGGTCTCCACGAGGACGACAGAGTTCATTGTTGTTGAAATGCATGAACTGCAAAATCTGCTTGTATCGTACCCTGGTCATGGAGGCAGAGAACAAGGGCATATGGTGAATTGGGTCAGTGGACCAATATGACCGCAACTCACTCTTTTTAGTTATGCCCATGTTGAGGGAAAGGCCCAGAAAGATCTTAAATTCGTAAACCGTAATTGGTTTCCAATCTCTGGCAAGGGAGGGCTGGGGAATAGTGGCGATGTGTTGACCAGCGTACAAATTGCTTTGGTCCACAATAGATCTATAGAGATCTTCGGTGAGAAACAGCGAATAAAAATCAAGTGACGTAAAATCAACTGTTTCCACCTGAATGCTGGGTTGGCCAGTGAATGGGGGAAGTACGGGTGCTGCAGAAGTGGTGGGTTCCCAATTAGGATTGGCGAATGCAGCAGGAAGGGCACTACGGGCATGACGGGCCTGTGTTCGTCTTCTTCTTGGTGGCAGCGGGACACTACTTGTGCTTGCCACCTCACCAGCTTGAACTGCACTTATGGGACTCGCCACGTCACCAAGTGTTACTGCAGTGCTGGATGTACGACCAGGGTGTACTAGGCCGCTGGTGCTTGCCAGTTCACCAGAAGGAATAACGGCGCTAGTACTGCTCTGCTCCATACGAGGGACCTGCGATTCGTGCACCTCAACAACAGCAGAAGAAGTTCGGGGTCTGGTACGCCTGACCTTGGCAGGGACCACAACTCCGTTGTCAGAGCTATCTGTCATGGAGTCGCTGTCCTCTACAGGATCGTATTCAGAGCCTGAATCTGACAGATGAGTGACTTCCTCTTCACTATCTGTCATGCTCAGAAACGTGTAGGCCTCTTCACTAGTGTACCTTCGATTTGCCATTTTGGGCTCTAAATTTAGTGGTACACTAGTGAGACTCACAGGTAAAAAAGCTCGTGATTGTTGGCAACTGTATCAAAACGCTACAAGAAAAACTGTTAGCGATCGCAGGGAACAGGCCTGACTCTGCGAACGCTGCAGTTATGTGTGTTTAGTGTTTTGTAAGTGAAAGTGATCGATCGATACTGCACTTGGGTAGGTTGGGCAGGGCTGGGCAGGGCTGGGCAGAGGGGCAAAACGCAGGTTCTAGCAGGTATCTGGGCTGATCCCACTAACACTGCGTTTTTGGGAACCCTAAACTGCTGGGGATGCTAGTATAGATCTGATCAGATCAGATATTGATCCGTTCAGATACTATACCACTAAGGGAGGTGTATGCTGCGTGCGTGGGTGTTAGCACTACTGGCACTAACCTGACGCTGCCTGGGGCGACGCAGACCCTATCTGACCCTAAAACTTAACTTATATCACCCGCCGGGCGATCAGGGGGTTAAACCTTTATTAGGTAATAAACGGCGGTGCCTTGACACTATAAAAAATAAACTAACTAACCAGCATCACCCGTAACAGTAATGCAGTGATCACTGGTGAAAGGGTTAACTAGGGGCCAATTAAGGGATTAAAACCTTTATTAGGTAGTATATGGGGGTCCCTGACGCTATAAAATGCTGATGGCGAACCTAAATACTTACCTCCCTAACTAGCGTCACCTGTGACACTAATACAGAGATCAGAAAAACGATCGCAGTATTAGTGTCACTGGCATGATCAAGGGGTTAACCTTTATTAGGTGGGGGTTAGGGGGGTATCTTAGACCTAAAGCGGGCTAATACTAACTGCCCTACCACTTATAACTGTCACAAACTGACACCAATGCAATAATCAGAAAAAAAAAAAACTGCTATTAGTGTCACTGTGACAGGGGGTACAGGGGGGTGATTGGGGGGTGATGGGGGGTGAAAAGTGTGCCTAGAGTGTTCTACTGTTAGTGTAGTGTTGGTGCACTTACTTGGATGTGTTCTCTCCTCGGGGCCGGAACGGAAAAGACCGACATGAGGAGAGATTACATCTCTTCCTCTGCCGTTGTTTGCGTTTCAGAGGCAGAGGAAGAATGTCATTGGGTGGGAGCGATCGCTCAGGGAAACATGCTGACTGCCTCGGGCATGGGGGGGTCCGATCGGACCCCCTGCCCGCGGGAGGCAAGTAACATACCCATTCTTTGCCTGCCTGTGCCATTCTGCCGACGTATATCGTCGTGAGGCGGTCGTCAAGTGGTTAATAGTTACGGTTAATAGTTTGGCCTGGGGTTCCCCTTTAGTATTAGTAATATCTACAAGTACTCAATAGTTTGAAGAAGGTATTTACGGATTATCTGTCACTGACTGTATTGAATGCTGTCATTTGCATAATTTTTTGAGCATTATTAAAATCACTTCAACGAAATTCTGGTTGTTTGTCCGGGATCTGGATGACCAATACCATTTTTTGAGTTCTTAATGTCTAAGTAAATTGAAAGAAACATTAATACTTGAACAGTGTAAGTGTGTCATTACTGTGGTATTCCATTAATCACATTGCCAGGTGTGCCAGAGGGGCTGAGGCCATTCCCGGGGTGTTGAAAGGCAGAGTAACGGACTGAACCAATTTAAGCAGCTCCTTCAGGGGTATCGCTACAGTAGTAATGGCTTTCTTCTGGCGACTAAATTATTGGGTGGGGCTGGGCATGACCCAGCTGTCTTGGTCCACATTGAAACAGTATACATGGAAGGTGGAGGCTCCTTAAGAATCATTTTAAAGAACTAGGCTGCAAGTTCAAGGGAAGGACCTCCAAGGTGATATTCTCTGAAATATTACCTGTGCCATGCGCAACACAGGAAAGGCAGGGGGTGATTAGAGAGCTGAATGCATGGCTAAAGACCTGGTGTAGGGAGGAGGGATTTGGGTTTCTAGAGCACTGGGCTGACTTTTCATTGGGGTGCAACCTATATGCTAAAGACGGTTTGCACTTGAATGGAAGGGGGTCTGCTGTGCTGGGGGAGAGGTTTATAGGAAGGCTGGAGGATATTTAAACTAGGATTGAGGGGGGAGGGTGAACTAGAATTACATCGGGCAGACAGGTCAGGTAGGGGTCAGACATTAATAAAGGGTGGAATGGGGATAGATGGGGGGAGGGTTATGGCAGGTGACAAGAAATTTCCCATGTTGCAAACAGCCATTGGAAACTATAGTGCCATTTGTACTACTAAAAATGATATGAAAAACACCAGAGCAAAATGTAATAATGCATTAAAGTGTTTGTACACCAATGCCAGAAGTCTGCCAAGCAAAATAGGTGAGTTGGAAGCTCTGGTGCATGAGGAGAGCTATGATGTAATCGGTATTGCTGAAACTTGGCTTCAATCCTCACATGACTGGGCTATTAATATTCCTGGCTATGCACTCTTTCGGAGAGACAGGGTAAAAAGGAAAGGTGGCGGGGTCTGTCTCTATGTGAGAAGTGATCTCAAACCAAGTGTGAAAGAGGACCTGGTTGATGGAGAGTGTGATGAGTCTGAAGCATTATGGGTGGAACTGCATATAGATGGGCGTAGTTCAAAGTTAATCATTGAAGTTTGTTATAGACCACCCAATGTTAACGAGGAGGTGGAGACTCAGCTCCTTGCACAGATGAAAAGGGCTGCAAAGGCTGGGACAGTGATAATAATGGGGGATTTTAACTACCCAGAAATTGGCTGGTGTAATGGCACTGCTGGGACAGTTAACCACTACAGCCCCTTAAGGATTTACCCCCTTCCTGATCAGAGCACTTTTTACAATTTGGCACTGCGTCGCTTTAACTGATAATTGCGCGGTCATGCAATGCTGTACCCAAACGAAATCTGCGTCCTTTTCTTCCTACAAATAAAGCTTTCTTTTGATGGTATTTGATCACCTCTGCGGTTTTTATGTTTTGCGCTATAAACGGAAAAAGACCGAAAATTTTTAAAAAAATGATATTTTCTACTTTTTGTTATAAAAAAAATCCAATAAACTCAATTTTAGTCATACATTTAGGCCAAAATGTATTCAGCCACATGTCTTTGGTAAAAACAATGTCAATAAGCGTATATTTATTGGTTTGCGAAAAAGTTATAGCGTCTACAAGCAGGGTACATTTTCTGGAATTTACACAGCTTTTAGTTTATGACTGCCTATGTCATTTCTTGAGGTGCTAAAATGGCAGGGCAGTACAAAACCCCCCCAAATGACCCCATTTTGGAAAGTAGACACCCCAAGGAAATTGCTGAGAGGCATGTTGAGCCCATTGAATATTAATTTTTTTTGTCCCAAGTGATTGAATAATGACAAAAAAAAAAACATTACAAAAAGTTGTCACTATATGATATATTGCTCACACAGGCCATGGGCATATGTGGAATTGCACCCCAAAATACATTCATCTGCTTCTCCTGAGTACGGGTATACCACATGTGTGGGACTTTTTGGGAGCCTAGCCGCGTACGGGGCCCCGAAAACCAATCACCGCCTTCAGGATTTCTAAGGGTGTAAATTTTTGATTTCACTCTTCACTGCCTATCACAGTTTCAGAGGCCATGGAATGCCCAGGTGGCACAAAACCCCCCCAAATGACCCCATTTTGGAAAGTAGACACCCCAAGCTATTTTCTGAGAGGCATGGTGAGTATTTTGCAGCTCTCATTTGTTTTTGAAAATGAAGAAAGACAATAAAAAAAAATTTTTTTTTCTTTTTTCAATTTTCAAAACTTTGTGACAAAAAGTGAGGTCTAAAATATTCCATGGACTCAACATGACTCTCAGCAAATAGCTTGGGGTGTCTACTTTCCAAAATGGGGTCATTTGGGGGGGGTTGAACTGTCCTGGCATTTTATGCACAACATTTAGAAGCTTATGTCACACATCACCCTCTCTTCTAACCACTTGAAGACAAAGCCCTTTCTGACACTTTTTGTTTACATGAAAAAATTCTTTTTTTTTGCAAGAAAATTACTTTGAACCCCCAAACATTATATATTTTTTTAAAGCAAATGCCCTACAGATTAAAATGGTGGGTGTTTCATTTTTTTTTCACACATTTGCGCAGCGATTTTTCGAACGCATTTTTTGGGGAAAAAACACACTTTTTTAAATTTTAATGCACTAAAACACACTATATTGCCCAAATGTTTGATGAAATAAAAAAGATGATCTTAGGCCGAGTACATAGATACCAAACATGACATGCTTTACAATTGCGCACAAATGTGCAGAGAACAATAAAACGACAACTATTTTTTTTATTTAATATATTTTTTTTTTTACGCTTTTTTTTGTAACTAACTTTTATAACTGTAACTGGTTCCAGGTTCAGGTCTCTAAAAATGCGATGGCATCTTGGGAGACCCTGTGAAAGTGTGCCTAGTCTGTGCAATGCTGTACCCTACGCTAATACTCAACTAGTGTATGGTAGCGTTCAAAACATTCACCAATGCAAAGACCAGGATTGTCAGGACAGGAGGGACAATAATAGCGGGTGTCACGCCTATATCCGTGCTTGCTGCAGACACGACATCTTTTTTGGGGGGGTTCGTTGGGTAGGGGTACTCGGGAGGACATAAAGAAAATGCCTCTCATGCAGCCGACTGCATTTGGTTGGGGATGTGAATGGGGGAAGTACGGGCGCTGCAGAAGTGGTGGGTTCCCAATTAGGATTGGCGAATGCAGCAGGAAGGGCATTATGGGCAGGATGGGCCTGTGTTCGTCTTCTTGGTGGCAGCGGGACACTACTTGTGTTTGCCACCTCACCAGCTTGAACTGCACTTATGGGACTCGCCACGTCACCAAGTGTTACTGCAATGCTGGTTTGACTACGACAGTGGTGTACTAGGCCGCTGGTGCTTGCCAGTTCACCAAAACGCTACCAAAAAACTGTTAGCGATCACAGGGATCAGGCCTGACTCTGCGAATGCTGCAGTTATTCGTTTAGTGTTTTGTAAGTGACAGTGATCGATCGATACTGCACTTGGGTGGGCTGGGCTGGGCCGGGCGGAAGGGCAAAACGCAGGTGCTAGCAGGTATCTGGGCTGATCCCGCTAACACTGCGTTTTTGGGAACCCTAAACTGCTGGGGACGCTAGTGTAGATCTGATCGGATCAGATATTGATCCGTTCAGATACTATACCACTAAGGGAGGTGTATGGTGCGTGCGTGGGTGTTAGCGGTACTGGAGCTAACCTGATGCTGCCTGGGGCTGGTGCATGCCAGTTCACCAAAATGCTACCAAAATAACTGTTAACGATCGCAGGGATCAGGCTGATTCCGCTAACACTGCGTTTTTGGGAACCCTAAACTGCTGGGGACGCTAGTATAGATCTGATCGGATCAGATATTGATCCGTTCAGATACAATACCACTAAGGAAGGTGTATGGTGCGTGCGTGGGTGTTAGCGGTACTGGCACTAACCTGACGCTGCCTGGGGCTGGTGCTTGCCAGTTCACCAAAACGCTACCAAAAAACTGTTAGCGATCGCAGGGATCGGGCCTGACTCTGCGAACGCTGCAGTTATGCGTTTAGCGTTTTGTAAGTGACAGTGACCGATCGATACTGCACTTGGGTGGGCTGGGCTGGGCCGGGCGGAGGGGCAAAAAGCAGGTGCTAGCAGGTATCTGGGCTGATCCCACTAACACTGCGTTTTTGGGAACCCTAAACTGCTGGGGACGCTAGTATAGATCGGATTGGATCAGATATTGATCTGTTCAGATACTATACCACTAAGGGAGGCGTATGCTGCGTGCGTGGGTGTTAGCGGTACTGGCGCTAACCTGATGCTGCCTGGGGCGATGCATATCACCGCCGGGCGATCAAGGGGCTAAACCTTTATTAGGTAATAAACGGCGGGTGCCCTGACACTATAAAAAATAAACGAACTAACCAGCGTCACCCGTAACGGTTATACGGTGATCAGTGGTGAAAGGGTTAACTAGGGGGCAATCAAGGGGTTAAAAGCTTTATTAGGTAGTATATGGGGGTCCCTGACGCTATAAAACGCTGACGGCGAACCTATATATTTACCTCCCTAACTAGCGTCACCAGTGACACTTATACAGCGATCAGAAAAATGATCGCTTAGTGACACTGGCGACAGGGGTGATCAAGGGGTTAAAACTTTATTAGGGGGTTAGGAGGGTACCCTAGACCTAAAGGGGGCTAACACTAACTGCCCTACCACACTAACTGTCACAAACTGACACCAATGTAGTAATCAGAAAAAAAAAAGAAACTGCTTGGTGTCAGTGTGACGGGGGGGGGGGGAGGGGTGATTGGGGGGTGATCGGGGGGGAGGGGGTGTATTGTGTGCCTGGCATGTTCTACTGTGTGTGTGTTTTACACTCACATTGCAGTCTTCTCTCCTCGGTGCCGGAACGGAAAATACCGAGCCGAGGAGAGATGACATCATTTCCTCTGCCTCTGTGTAGTATACAGAGGCAGAGGAATGATTCTATTGGCCGGGAGCAAACGCGAGGGGGGGGCCACGAATGGATGGCCTCCCCCTCACCTCCGATCGCCGCTGGACAAACGCCGACCGCCTCGGGCACCGGGGGGGGGTCCGATCGAATCACAGGTACTTGATTCTGCCTGCCCGTGCCATTCTGCTGACGTATATCAGCGTGAGGCGGTCGGCAAGTGGTTAAAGGGCAAAAATTTATAAACCAATTACAGGACAATTTTATGGTCCAGTTTATTGAGGCCCCATCTAGGAATGAAGCTCTGTTGGACCTGGTAATCTCAAACCATGCAGAGCTTATTACTAATGTCCAGATAAAGGAACAACTGGGTAGCAGTGATCATAACATGATTTCATTTGATGTTAGCTGTAAACAAGAAATACATACGGGAAAGATAAAAACACTTAACTTCAAGAGAGCAAATTTTCCAAGGATGAGGGATGCTCTCCAGGATTTAGACTGGGAGGGAATATTTGCATTGATAAACACAGAACAGAAATGGGAATTCTTCAAAAAGACTGTTTGAAACCTCACTGCAAAGTATATTCCCATGGGCAAAAAGTTTAAAAGGCTAAAAACAAAACCTATGTGGCTCACGGCCAAAGTTAAAGAAGCTATAAACAATAAGAAAAGAGCTTTAAAAAAATATAAAAATGAAGGAACACTAGTGTCGTTTAAATTTTACAAAGAATTTAACAGAATATGTAAAAAGGAAATCAAGGATGCAAAAATTCAAAACGAACGACAGATTGCAAAAGATAGTAGGACAAACCCCAAAAAATTCTTCAAATATATTAATAGTAAAAAGGTCAGGTCTGAGCATATAGGCCTTTTACAAAGTAATCTAGAGCGAGTGACTGGGGACAAAGAGAAGGCAAATTTATTAAATACTTTCTTCAGCTCTGTGTATACAAAAGAGCATGGGGGAGCTCATGTCCATAATGGGGGTGGTAGTGACACAGCCCTGAATGATCCACAATGGCTCAAAAGTGATATGGTCCAGAATTATTTAGACCGAATAAAGATGGATAAAGTGCCTGGACCTGATGGCATCCACCCACGGATCCTAAAAGCATTGAGCTCTGTAATTTCAAAGCCATTGTATCTAATTTTTAGGGACTCATTAATGACAGGAATAGTACCACTGGATTGGTCTTTACCAAGTAATTATAGACCTGTTAGTTTAACTTCTATAGTCGGGAAGATACTGGAGCGTTTAATAAAAGACCACATAGACGAGTTCTTGCTGGAAA
Organism: Aquarana catesbeiana; assembly: GCF_042186555.1. Lineage (NCBI taxonomy): Eukaryota > Metazoa > Chordata > Amphibia > Anura > Ranidae > Aquarana > Aquarana catesbeiana. Next base: position 245,015,486 of record NC_133329.1, read on the forward strand.
AAAATATTTTAAGCAACAAACAGCATGGATTCATGAAAGACAGAAGTTGTCAGACAAACCTGATTGCTTTTTATGAAGAGGTAAGTAAAACCTTGGACAGAGGGGTGGCTGTGGACGTCGTATACTTGGATTTTGCAAAAGCGTTCAACACAGTTCCCCACACATGGCTAATGTTTAAGGTATAGTCTACAGGCTTGGAAATATCAGTTAGTAAATGGATAGAAAATTGGCTAAAAGACAGAATTCAGATAGTAGTGGTTAATGATTCTTACTCTGAATGGTCTAAGGTTATCAGTGGTGTACCCCAAGGTTCAGTGCTGGGATCCTTACTTTTTATTATCTTTATAAATAATATTGGGTCTGGGATCGAAAGTAACATTTCTGTCTTTGCAGATGACACCAAGCTATGCAGTGGAATAATGTCCTTACAGGATGTCTCCAATTTACAAGCCGACCTCAATGCACTGTCTAATTGGGCGACTATGTGGCAGATGAGGTTTAATGTTGAGAAATGTAAAGTTATGCACTTGGGGGCTAGGAATATGCATGCATTATACATGCTAGGGGGAGTACAACTGGGGGAATCCTTGGTGGAGAAGGATCTGAGGGTTTTGGTAGATCATAAGCTCAATAATAGCATGCAATGCCAAGCTGCGGTCTTTTCTTGTATTAAGAGAGGTATGGACTCTAGAGAGAGAAATATAATTTTGCCCCTGTTCAAATCATTAGTAAGACCTCATCTGGAATATGCAGTTCAGTTTTCGGCACCAGTTCTCAAAAAGGATATCGGGGAACTAGAGAAAGTGCAGAGAAGGGCAATCAAACTGATAAGAGGCATGGAGGGGCTCAGCTATGAGGAAAGATTAGAGGAACTGAATTTATTCACTCTTGAGAAGAGGAGAATAAGGGGGGATATGATCAACATGTTCAAATATATAAGGGGTCCATATAGTGAACTTGGTGTTTAGTTATTCTCTTTACGGTCAACCCAGAGGACACGGGGGCACTCTTTACGTCTAGAGGAAAAGATATTTCATCTCCAAATACGCAAAAGTTTCTTCACAGTAAGAGCTGTGAAAATGTGGAATAGACTACCGCCAGTAGGGATGAGCCGAACACCCCCCTGTTCGGTTCGCACCAGAACATGCGAACAGGCAAAAAATTCATTCGAACACGCGAACACCGTTAAAGTCTATGGGACACGAACATGAATAATCAAAAGTGCTAATTTTAAAGGCTTTTATGCAAGTTATTGTCATAAAAAGTGTTTGGGGACCTGGGTCCTGCCCCAGGGGACATGGATCAATGCAAAAAAAGTTTTAAAAACGGACGTTTTTTCGGGAGCAGTGATTTTAATAATGCTTAAAGTGAAACAATAAAAGTCTAATATTCCTTTAAATTTCGTACCTGAGGGGTGTCTATAGTATGCCTGTAAAGGGGCGCATGTTTCCCGGGTTTAGAACAGTCTGACAGCAAAATGACATTTCAAAGGAAAAAAAGTCATTTAAAACTACTCGCGGATATTAATGAATTGCCAGTCTCACAATACACATAAAAGTTCATTGATAAAAACGGCATGGGAATTCCCCACAGGGGAACCCCGAACCAAAATTTTTTAAAAAATGACGTGGGGGGTCCCCCTAAATTCCATACCAGGCCCTTCAGGTCTGGTATGAATATTAAGGGGAACCCCGGCCAAATTTTTTTTTTTTAAATGGCGTAGGGTCCCCCTCAAAATCTATACCAGACCCTTCAGGTCTGGTATGGATTTTAAGGGGAACCCCGCGCCAAAATGTAAAAAAAAAAAATGGCGTGGGGTCTCCCCAAAAATCCATACCAGACCCTTATCTGAGCACGCAACCTGGCAGGCCGCAGGAAAAGAGGGGGGGACGAGAGAGCGCCCCCCCTCCTGAACTGTACCAGGCCACATGCCCTCAACATTGGGAGGGTGTTTTGGGGTAGCTTATCGGAATCTGGAAGCCCCCTTTAACAAGGGGACCCCAGATCCCGGCCCTCCCCCCTGTGTGAAATGGTAAGGGTGTACCCCTACCATTTCACAAAAAAAGTGTCAAAAATGTTAAAAATCACAAGAGACAGTTTTTGACAATTCCTTTATTTAAATGCTTCTTCTTTCTTCTATCTTCTATCTTCTATCTTCCTTCGGTTTCTTCCTCCATCTTCTTCTTCTTCTGGTTCTTCTGGTTCTTCCCTTGGTGTTCTCGTCCGGCATCTTCCTCCGCGGCACCGGCGTCTTCCTCCCTTCATCTTCTCGGGCCGGTCCGCATCCAGCATGGTGGGAGGCTCCCGCTGTGTGACGCTTCTCCTCTTCTGACGGTTCTTAAATAACGGAGGGCGAGGCCACCCGGTGACCCCGCCCCCTCTGACGCACGGATTCTTCCCTGTCCGTCCCCCTCTGACGTCACGGGAAATGCCACAGGGAAGTCCCCGTCAAGTCCCCGTGCGTCAGAGGGGGCGGGGTCACCGGGTGGCCCCGCCCTCCGTTATTTGCTGGGGTTTTTTGCCTTCCTCTGGATCAACTGAGGGTATACAATTGGGTATATTGGATTGTACGCAATTTTTTATTTTATTTATTTATTGTTTTTAAGGTTGAACTGGATGGACTTGTGTCTTTTTTCAACCTGACTAACTATGACTCGACCACGCAGCCCATCTTCCTTCAAGTGCCTCCTTATCATGCATCTTGAAACAGCCACATCACATGTTTTCAGAAAGTCCTGTATTTCATCTGAAGTTATTTGTGAGGTTTTTTTTGCATCCTATACAATTTTCCTGGCAGTTGTGGCTGAAATCTTAGTTGGTCTACCTGACCGTGGTTTGGTTTCAACAGGACCCCTCATTTTCCACTTCTTGATTAGAGTTTGAACACTGCTGATTGGCATTCTCAATTCCCTGGATATCTTTTTATATCCCTTTCCTGTTTTATACAGTTCAACTACCTTTTCCCACAGATCCTTTGACAATTCTTTTGCTTTCCCCATGACTTAGAATCCAGAAACGTCAGTGCAGCACTGGATGAAAGATGCAAGGGTCTGTCAGGAGTCCAGAAACTCATTGACCTTTTATACACACACACTAATTACAAGCAAACAGATCACAGGTGAGGACGGTTACCTTCACCAGGGTATGTAAACTTTTTGGCTTCAGCCAAACACTAACCATGAGTGAAAGAAATGTTTTTGCATTATCATTCATATTCTCTGAAAAATGGCCAAGAAATCATAAATTCTGACAGGATATGTGAACTTATGAGCACAACTGTATATACCAATGTTTGTTTCTTTGATAAAGCATCCAGCTAAGTAAATAAATCATTATACCGTAATGCCCTGTACACACGGTCGGACTTTGTTCGGACATTCCGACAACAAAATCCTACGATTATTTCCGACGGATGTTGGCTCAAACTTGTTTTGCATACACACGGTCGCACAAAGTTGTCGGAATTTCCGATCGCCAACAACGCGGTGACGTCAACCACGTACGACGAGACTAGAAAAGGCCAGTTCAGAACCAAGTGCAGCACCCGTGTTAGTAAAAGTTTGGTGAGAGACGATTCGCGCTTTTTCAGATTCGTGGCTTTCAGATCGTTTTCTGCGGTTCAGTTTGTGCTTGTGGGTTTGTATCTGCTCTTCAGTGCGTGCAAGCAAGCTACGCGTGACTTGTCATTGTGTTCTTGCTCGTTCGTTACTGTTTTTCAGGTCGCTCTTCACAGGCCTTGCTGTTCTTCAGTGCGTTCTGTTACTTCGTTCTGAGCAGCCGACCGTTTTCTAGCCATGTTGCGTATACGTACTCCTCGTAGAGTTCGTGCTGTGTGGGGGCTTGGTGTTGGGGTCCTGACCTTGATACAAGTCCAGTCCATGAATAGGGTGGGGAGGAGTTCATGGACCAAGAATTGGTTGCTTCAGCGTGACCAGTTCTCTCATATGCCTTTGCTCCGTGAGATCCGTGAGAATAATCCTGATGATTTCAGGAACTTTCTCAGGATGACGGACCCCGTATTTCACAGTTTGTTGGCTTCGCTGACCCCCTATATCAGCAGGCAGGACACCTGCATGAGGCAAGCCATCACTCCGGAGCAAAGGCTGGTCGCTATCCTGCGGTACTTGGCGACAGGGAGAAGCCTGCAGGACCTCAAGTTCTCGACAGGCATCTCCCCCCAGGCTCTGGGGATCATTATCCCAGAGACCTGTTCTGCCATCATCCAGGTCCTGCAGAAGGAGTATATTAAGGTAAGATTTTTATCCTTTAATATCACATTTTATTGTATTTAATGTTTGATAATATATTGTATTTCTTTCCTCATTCCCTAATTACCATGATTGTAATATGCTGTGAATGTCCCCTTTGTTCTCATTCATGCTGGATTTTTTATGTAATTATTTTTTTAGTCCTTCATACATATCTGCCTTCACTTACCCCCCCAACATGCTCTCCTGGCCCTATATTCACCTCATGTAGTCACTTAACAATGTATTTTATCAGCTCCATAGTAGTGCTTTACCCCAAACACCCCCCTAAAATGTTTAGAAATGTGATTTGTGCTTTAAATGCAGGCAGAGTGCCAGAGGCTTTTCTTGTAGTGTCCCCAAATCATTTTTCTAAACCCTCCCTCCCCCCAACTGCTAAGTCAGCTGATCCCAATTCTCTATCTATCCTCAATCATCTATCTGCTGACTTTGCCAAACCCATACACACTATACCCATCTCTTTACTGGTCAGATTTCTGGATGAATTCCCCAAAGCATGTAGTGCAAGGGCCTGCCTGTATACTTTCCAATGGTACTGTTTAAAGTTTTTGTATTCTATTATTATCTTGATAGGTAATAGCAGAATGTCCAAATGTCCTCAAATGTGTACAGTGTGTATTTATATCTTTGTATTATGACACTTCTTACCTGTCCAGTGGGCTGCCAATAGTGTATCTAAGGAGGGGCTGTTCCAAGTAATACCCTGTATTTAGGCATTCATCTCTCAATGAAGTGGAGAGGGTTACCTGTCCAAGATTCCCCCCCTATAATGTTAGAAATGGCCCATGGGGGGGGGGGGAATATGATAGGTGTACCTTATACTTTGGTGTTGTTAAATTCCCCTTAATAAATGCTATCTGGAGGTTGGCCAAGAATGTTTGTGTCTAATCTGCTTGCCATGTTTATGTGCAAAAATACTAATTGATTTTTGTTTTCCTCAACAGTTTCCTTCCACGCCACAGGAATGGCAGACTGTGACCTCCCACTTTGCCCAGCAGTGGGACTTTCCTAACTGCGGAGGGGCAATTGATGGGAAACACGTTCACATCGTCCCACCACCCAACTCGGGGTCGTACTATTTCAACTATAAGGGGTTCAATAGTATTGTGATGTTGGCAGTGGTGTCGGCTAATTACGACTTCTTGTATGTGGATGTGGGGAAGAATGGCCGGAGTTCCGATTGTGGAGTCATCGCCCAGACGGAGTTCTACAGGCGTCTCCAGAATGGCAGCTTGGACTTGCCACCTCCAGAGGACAATGTGGAAGGACTCCAATTCGTCTTCGTTGCGGATGAAGCGTTTGCGCTGGGGGACCATCTTATGCGGCCATTCCCGATGAGGACCCTCACCCCGGAACAGAGGGTTTTTAATTACTGGCTGGCCAGAGCCAGAAGAGTGGTGGAGAACACATTTGGAATCACGGCCAGCCGGTTCCGCCTATTTCTGACACCCATCCATATGGCGGAGTATAAACTTAATCATCTAATCCTGGCGTGCTGTGTTCTACATAACTTTTTACGCCAACATTCTGCCAACTATGCTGGCTCAGTTGGGCCTGAGGCCAGAATTCTACATGATACAACCCTGACGGCGCTTGAAAGTGGCCGTCCTGGCTTGCCCTCCCTGAGTGCCCCTGATGTCCGGTTAAGATACCTTGAGTTCTTTGCGGGTAGGGGGGCCATCAATATGCCAGACAATTTGTGAAGCATTTATCAAATAAAAAAAAGCTAATCTTTGGTGACATTTACTGCTTGTGTTTGTTTTAGCTGACCCTGACAGCAATGTGGGGAGTCCTGAAAATGGCGTGATTGTGTAACCTTATACAAAGCACTGTTGGGTGTTATTTACTAAAGGCGTAGACACTTTTTATACTACAAGTGCACTTGAAACTGCACTGAAACTGCACTTGTAGTGCAAAGAGGATTTGCCCTTAGGAAATAACCCCCATTTTCACAGAAAACAGCAATTACATCACCACAAAAGTGTTGTAGCGTTGAGACAATAATCCACACATTCTTGATTAACAAACTTTTTAATACCTGCACAATCACATGTGCATTTAGAAAAGGTTTTTAAAACAAACCAACATGTTTGTTGTATAACAATTTTTGGGGTGGCATTATCAAAAATAGAAATGTCCATTTACGATAAAACAGGCCTGTGTAAAACCAACAAGACAAAAATCTTGAACTTACAAAGTTCACATATGGTAAAACTTGAAGGCAATATCAGACATGAGTATTTAGGAACTGTGTTTGATATTGCGTTCAGATGGGGTGAAGTCACCCCTTGAAAAGCCAAATTTGGAAGATGCACACCAATTTACGAATGTCAACATGTGCTAGCTGCCATCACGGGGGATCAAGGGACATGTTTTGTGGGAGCAACCCCTTCCTCACCGCTACTTTATTATTGAGGAAAGGGTTGCACCCCCAAAACGCGTCCATTAATCTCCCGTGATGGCAGATAGCACATGTTGGCACACTGTGTGCATCCTCCAAATTTGGCTTTTCAAAACATCGGTCAAAAATTTTTAAGATTGTAGCACACAAAAAAAGAAAGTGATTTTGTGGGGTTTTAAATTCGCCCCAAAACATCAATGATGTTATTATTTTTTTGAATAACATCATTGATTTTTTTCTTGAGGTTTTCCAATTCTAAATTACACCCCATGATCTCCCCGATCAGGATCTGTGCACTTTCTGATGTGAAGGGATCTCGATCCATAACATCAAGATCACCTAAAAAGAGAGAAACCAAACAAAAACAGGTATCAAAAATCTGCCAGCATCCATCTCTTACCTGAGTCTGTGGTCGCAGACACTCACCTGTTGTGGTGCCAATTTCCACCACATCTTCTTCCTCCTCCTGCTCAGCTTGTGTTTGGGGTATTTCCCCTTCTTCCAGAGGTGGGGGGTCTCTGGTCTCCTCGGATGAGGGGTGTCCTCTGAGTCTTCTCTCCCCTATGTAAAACAAAAATTGTATAATTAGCACACAGATATTTGATGGCAGAACTATAAATAGGAAACATTGCTTGGAAGTGGGGTACAATTGTCAATTTTAGCAGAGTTCCAAGATGTGGCTTTTTTATTGTCCTTTGTCAAGCTGCAATATTTTACCTGTTTTGTACAAGCTTCACAGATGGAGACCCCCCTATAGTATACACTGGAGCACCTGTTCTTGTGTCCCACACTAGTGCTCCAGTGTCCAGATGGGAAAACAGCTGCTGAGTGTCCTCTCCTTACACAGAATCTAGTTTGCATTTCATTCTAGTAACAAAGCCATCTACACAACCAAATAGTTTTCATACAAGTAGGTCCTAAAAAATGTAGGAAAATGCATATGGCCTAAACAATGGTGTTTTAGAGGCCGAAACAAAAATGTTTGATACGAACGAATAATGGGCCCATGAACATTAAAATTGCCATTTTAAACTGTACAACAATTAAGAAAAGCATATGGAGCAGCATGAACGTAATAAAGACAAAAAGAATAGGAACACAGCACAACTACTTACTTCTTTGCAGCACTCTCCGGATCTTTCTGTACTGCTCGGGCTCTCTTAATTTCAGGTCCGACCACCGCTTCCTGAGCTGATCTTTCGATCGTCGTACCCTGAAATTCCGGTGCAGACTTTTGACCACTTTCGCAATGATCTTGGCCTTTCTGATATTGGGGTTGGGGTAAGGTCCATACTTTCCATCATAGTCGGCCTTCTTCAGGATGTCCACCATCTCCAACATCTCCCCAAAGGACATATTTGTGGCCTTAAATCTTCTCCTTCTGGATCGGGACATGTCCGGATCCGGGCTTTCCTCCTCCTCGTTCCTGTAATTAGCACGCACCTGCTGTGTATCCGCCATGTGCTCTTCCCCCACTGCGCAGAACAAAAAGGGGCGGGGAATAGACTAGAAAGAATGTCAGGGGCGGGCGGAGTTACACGCATGCGCAGTGTGTATAAAGCTTACTACACGTGCGTATTACGTACAATCTGTGAGCGGAGGAAGGACCATTGGAGGCGCCGATCGTAAGAACGAAGGTAAGAGACATACTTGTGCCTATACTGCTTCTACATTGAGGCCTATATTGTAACAAGATTAGGAGAGTTTGGCCTGACATTAGGGTTTGTCTTGTGTTGTGTCTTGCAGTGAAAATGGATATCTTTCAAGATACTGACTTCATGGCAATATTCATTGACATGTTCAGGGAGCTGCCTTGTCTGTGGGAGATCAACCACCCACATTATAGGAACCAAACAAAGAGGAAGGCAGCGCTGGATCAATTGTTGGAAATTGTGAAGCAGGTGATCCCCACGGCAGACATCACATATTTGAAGATCCTAATTGGTGGCCTGAGGAGCACATATGTAAGAGAGCGCCAGAAAGTCCAGGTTTCGCAGAGATCCGGAGCAGCAGATGACATCTATGTCCCCAGGATGTGGTATTATGACAGGCTGCATTTTCTGGCAGGTGAGACTGAACCCAGGTCATCACTCTCCAGTCTTCCTTCCACGCTTCCTTCCCCCCCGGCTGAGGCTTCTGACGCCCAACCTGGGCCTTCCAGGCAGCAACATGTGGAGGAGCCCAGCTTGAGCCAGGTATAGCATTCCTCTAAATATTGCTGGTTGTCCAATCAATGATGTTAACTAGATGTTAGTTTGGAGTACTAATTTATGATTGTGATTGATGATGCAAAAACTAAAACCATGTCCCTTTTTCATACACAGGGATGTCTCAGCCAGGAGGTGGCCGGGCCGAGCAGGCTGCCTGATCTGCAGGTCCCTCCCCTACACCTGGAAAGAGAAAGTGGCATAAGGAGGAGTGCCCTAGAGGAGGCTGCCATAGGCCTCTTTTGGAGGGCTACAGAGGCCCTGGGAGCACCACACACCGTGGGGAGGACTTCGCTGCCATCATTGCCTGTAAAATGCAGAGGATGGAGGAGGGACAACATTTCATGTGTGAGTCCTTAATGTTGGAGGCCCTCAATAAGGGGTTGAGGGCCCAAATTACATCTGATACACACCTTTGTGAACTCACACATGGTCCTCCTCCTCCTCCTGCAGGTCCTCCTCCTCCTTCTCCTCCAGGTCCTCCTAGTCCTCCTCCTCCTCCGGGTCCTACTCCTCCTCCTGCCACATCTCCAACAGCAGAGCCAAAGCCAGGAAGGAAGCCTGGAAGGAAGACCAGAAAGTGAGGACCCTGGGTTCAGTCTGGTCGGCCAAAAGATGCAGGCTATTGTAGTACCACAGCCTGGAGACACAGATGTCATCTGCTGCTTTCTGGATCTCTGGGACTTCTGGACCAGACTGCCCTCCCTTACATATGGACTCCTCAGGCCACCAATTTTGATGTTCAAGAATTGATGTCTGCCATGGGGGTCCCAGGCTTCGCTAATTTCTGCTGTTTATCCAGCGTTGCCTCCCTCTTTGTTTGGTTCTGAGCCCTTAATAAAGGAATTTTGGTTTGAATTATACTTGCCTATGTGTGTTTTACTTCAAAAAGGACAGTTTGTTGGTGAGGATTCAGGTACATTTCAAAAATACAATGTGAAATTAACAAGGGACACCAACACGAAACAATCTCCTTGAGATTAAATAGTAAAAGATATCAAAGGTGTTGTCAGGCCCGGATTTACTCCCTTTGCCGCCCCAAGGCCGGGTCCTTCAATGCCGCCCCCCCCCCCCCCCCACACACACACACACACCACGTCCTTTATCGATGACTTCTACAATAGATCAATTAAAAATATATCTCCATACACGAGAACACTGAAAATAACTGGCTTTAATTGTACAGACTAAAAATACTTCAGGGTAAGCGCGCGAGGGGTAAGGATTTTTCGCAGGCAAATTTTCAAGGCAATGGCTGGTGTTAGTGCTTCAATCATCCCCAGCACCATGGTTGTTATGGTGTCAGGATAATTGAAACACATTATTTCTATCATTACATTGTAATATAAACTGAAATAGTTCAACTCACCATAATGCAGAATCATTGGGAGCCCTGAGCGTGTCACTTGCCACCATCTCTTGTCACTTGCCACTATGCCTGCCACCAGATGGAGATGTCACTTGCTACGCTGCCTGCCACCAGATGGGGATGTCACTTGCCACGCTGCCTGCCACCAGATGGAGATGTCACTTGCCTTGCTCCCTGCCACCAGATGGAGATGTCACTTGCTACGCTGCCTGCCACCAGATGGGGATGTCACTTGCCACGCTGCCTGCCACCAGATGGGGATGTCACTTGCCACTATGCCTGCCACCAGATGGGGATGTCACTTGCCACGCTGCCTGCCACCAGATGGAGATGTCACTTGCTACGCTGCCTGCCACCAGATGGGGATGTCACTTACAACGCTGCCTGCCACCAGATGGAGATGTCACTTGCCACGCTGCCTGCCACCAGATGGAGATGTCACTTGACACGCTGCCTGCCACCAGATGGGGATGTCACTTGCCACTCTGCCTGCCACCAGATGGGGATGTCACTTGCCACTATGCCTGCCACCAGATGGGGATGTCACTTGCCACTATGCCTGCCACCAGATGGGGATGTCACTTGCCACTATGTCTGCCACCAGATGGGGATGTCACTTGCCACGCTGCCTGCCACCAGATGGGGATGTCACTTGCTACGCTGCCTGCCACCAGATGGGGATGTCACTTGCCACCATCTCTTGTCACTTGCCACTATGCCTGCCACCAGATGGGGATGTCACTTGCCACTATGCCTGCCACCAGATGGGGATGTCACTTGCCACGCTGCCTGCCACCAGATGGGGATGTCACTTGCCACGCTGCCTGCCACCAGATGGGGATGTCACTTGCTACGCTGCCTGCCACCAGATGGGGATGTCACTTGCCACTATGCCTGCCACCAGATGGGGATGTCACTTGCCACGCTGCCTGCCACCAGATGGGGATGTCACTTGCCACTATGCCTGCCACCAGATGGGGATGTCACTTGCTACGCTGCCTGCCACCAGATGGGGATGTCACTTGCCACTATGCCTGCCACCAGATGGGGATGTCACTTGCCACGCTGCCTGCCACCAGATGGGGATGTCACTTGCCACTATGCCTGCCACCAGATGGGGATGTCACTTGCCACGCTGCCTGCCACCAGATGGGGATGTCACTTGCTACGCTGCCTGCCACCAGATGGGGATGTCACTTGCCACTATGCCTGCCACCAGATGGGGATGTCACTTGCCACGCTGCCTGCCACCATATGGGGATGTCACTTGCTACGCTGCCTGCCACCAGATGGGGATGTCATTTGCCACTATGCCTGCCACCAGATGGGGATGTCACTTGCCACGCTGCCTGCCACCAGATGGGGATGTCACTTGCCACTATGCCTGCCACCAGATGGGGATGTCACTTGCCACCATGCCTGCCACCAGATGGGGATGTCACTTGCCACCATCTCTTGTCACTTGCCACTATGCCTGCCACCAGATGGAGATGTCACTTGCCACGCTGCCTGCCACCAGATGGAGATGTCACTTGCCATGCTCCCTGCCACCAGATGGAGATGTCACTTGCTACGCTGCCTGCCACCAGATGGGGATGTCACTTGCCACGCTGCCTGCCACCAGATGGGGATGTCACTTGCCACTATGCCTGCCACCAGATGGGGATGTCACTTGCCACGCTGCCTGCCACCAGATGGAGATGTCACTTGCTACGCTGCCTGCCACCAGATGGGGATGTCACTTGCAACGCTGCCTGCCACCAGATGGAGATGTCACTTGCCACGCTGCCTGCCACCAGATGGAGATGTCACTTGCCACGCTGCCTGCCACCAGATGGGGATGTCACTTGCCACTCTGCCTGCCACCAGATGGGGATGTCACTTGCCACTATGCCTGCCACCAGATGGGGATGTCACTTGCCACTATGCCTGCCACCAGATGGGGATGTCACTTGCCACGCTGCCTGCCACCAGATGGGGATGTCACTTGCTACGCTGCCTGCCACCAGATGGGGATGTCACTTGCCACTATGCCTGCCACCAGATGGGGATGTCACTTGCCACGCTGCCTGCCACCAGATGGGGATGTCACTTGCCACTATGCCTGCCACCAGATGGGGATGTCACTTGCCACCATGCCTGCCACCAGATGGGGATGTCACTTGCCACGCTGCCTGCCACCAGATGGGGATGTCACTTGCCACCATGCCTGCCACCAGATGGGGATGTCACTTGCCACGCTGCCTGCCACCAGATGGGGATGTCACTTGCCACTATGCCTGCCACCAGATGGGGATGTCACTTGCCACCATGCCTGCCACCAGATGGAGATGTCACTTGCCATGCTCCCTGCCACCAGATGGGGATGTCACTTGCCACCATGCCTGCCACCAGATGGAGATGTCACTTGCCATGCTCCCTGCCACCAGATGGGGATGTCACTTGCTACGCTGCCTGCCACCAGATGGGGATGTCACTTGCCACCATGCCTGCCACCAGATGGGGATGTCACTTGCCACCATGCCAGCCACCAGATGGAGATGTCACTTGCCATGCTCCCTGCCACCAGATGGGGATGTCACTTGCCACCAGATTGGGATATCCCTTGCCATGCTGCCTGCCATCAGAAGGAGGAGGGCGGAACAGCGGTGCGGGCAATGAGAAATGTCATCTCTCTCCCCCGCTGCCGCACCACTGACATTACTAGCTACTCTCGATTTTTTTTAAAATGGCGCCAGGCGGCGCAATCACGCTACTGCGCATGCGCCGCCCGGCCGAGCGCTTACGAGCTTTCCCGAGCCCGGCCGGCTTCGGAACGGCGCATGCGCAGTTGCGTGGTTGGCTCGCGGCCATGTTTTCTATGGGCACTGGTGCCCATAATAGACTTAAATAGGCAGCACGAAAGGGGGGGCAGCCGCGAAGTTGCTGCAGGAGCGGCGCCGCCCCTACACCACTGCCGCCCCGAGGCCTGGCCTCGGTGGCCTTGTGGCAAATCCGGCCCTGGGTGTTGTGGTAACTTGACACACAAAACACACACAAAAATATTCTGGAGTAAAACTAAAAATAACATTAAACAAAGATCAGCCTTTGAAAAAATACAAACATAAAATCTAAAATAAAAATGGCTTTAAATAAAAAAAAAAAAAAAAAAAATTATTTATGTCAGATGTGACAAATAACAATATATTCAGGGAATCCCAATAAAAAAAAAGAAATAAGTTTGTGAGAAGTGTGTGTGAATATGAGCAGCAAAAATACTTAATTCTTCTCACATTATAAAGTAGAAGAGAGTGCTCTGTATTAAACAATTTTTAACATTGCAGCGTGACGAAAGTGCTGTATCCATTGCAAACGCTAATTTTACCAGACCGAGCTGTTCTGTGTCGGAATTTCTTCTGAGCATGCATGGCACTTTGTGCGTCGGAACAGGCCACACACGGTCGGAATTGACGCAATCGGATTTTGTTGTCGGAAAATTTTATACTATAACAAATACAGGGGAGATGGGGGGGAGGGGAAAACCCAATAAAGGTGGGTTTAAAGGGGTTACTCTGTGCAACAATAACAGAATCATTATAATAACCAAGATCTTCGATTATATTGTTGCACAGAGTAACCCCTTTAAACCCACCTTTATTGGGTTTTCCCCTCCCCCCCATCTCCCCTGTATTTGTTATAGTGAGCAATACGGTTACAGCAACAATACCCTAACGGGTTAAGCACAAGGTACTGGTTATCGCGACCATAGTGACCCAGTACAGGAGATACTCACGTTACCCTCTGTTCCCAACCCCCCAACCCCATTTCCCCTTGCTAACTTTCTTAATGTACTAATTTTTGTGACTACTAGGGTCACTTCCAGTGAGTTCTCCACAACGAATAAAGTGAAGTATCTGAACACATCTGTCCTAATAAATAGGGATATTGCATTTATGTTAGGTGAGGAGATTGATCAGGAAATAAGGACCGCTTTCCAGTCTGACCCAAGCCATTCACCAAGGAGACGAAATAAAAAATAAATTTAAAGAACATAAGAAGCTCCTGGTAAAACATTTAAATCGAAAGTGGGATGTGTCATCTCTGGAAACCTACATATCCCACAGAATAGTACCAAGAGGCTTAAGAGAAAAGACAATTCCAGCAGAACATCTCCATACAGAAAATTTCCTTCCTAAATGGAAGGAACTCTGTATTAACCACGGACTAGCCGTTATGCGATTAATAGTGGAGGAGGAGAATATCCAACTCAAAAGCATACAAGAACAGATACAGGAAAGCGCCCGTGGTTTAGAGATCTTTAAAGACTGTGAGGAATTTGTCAAACAAAACTAAATCCTTAAAAAAGAAATAGAAAAAACACAGCTCAATTTAAAGATCACTAAACAGGGGAAATTTCGCCGTGACCTGGCCGACTTTGAAAAAGACGAGGTATTTGACCTAACGACACGCCGAGCACGCAGTAGATCACAGAGGCGAGGACCCCGTAGGCAGTCTAGACCACCACGTAGTAAATCATACAGTGCTTCTGACGACGACATCCCTAAATCGGTTACTTTTTTAGATCAGGAGGGGGAAGATCAAACAAAAGAGCGGAGTCCACCCCCACAAACCAAAAAAGGACCCAGGAATACAAAACCCAACAAGGCAGACAGGGAACGGACGTATACCAGAAGCCAAAAGAAACAGTAACCCAACTACATACAGGACAAGTGGCCCACTACGGGGGGGATATGAAGGTTGTTAATTTATCTGACATGATACTAACCCCCGACCACATTAGCTTACTTCAAAAAGGCATGATCTTCTCTCCAGTTAATAACATGGACGAATTCATAGTCTTCAAGGACATTACACTGTTCTTGAGGAAAGTATTCTCACAGCAACAACGGCAACAATATTAGAAATAGATGACCAAAGAGCATTGGAGATCCTAAATTCTTTGTTGGAAGAGAATGAAGGACCACTAATGACAACCGCCCCAATACCGAGACAAGCCAACCTAAGAATAAGGTCACAAAAAATGCCCCCTCTATCGAAGAATAGGTGGCTAAAGCTTTTCTTGGATATGGTACAAACCGACTTGGCCAAGGTTGACTGGACTAAACGATCACCAGACAACCTGACAGCAGGTGAAAGGGCAGCCCTGATGGACCTCAGAAAAAGAGGTAACATCATAATAAAGAAGAGTGACAAGGGGGGTAATGTGGCACTCTTGAACCAACAGGACTATGAGAGGGAAGCAAAGCGCTTGCTAAATGACATCACCACTTACGAAAGACAGGATGGCAACCCCTTTCCAGTATTAGTCCTTGAATTAAATAGGAAACTATCGGAGGCAAAAGACGAGGGATTACTAACTAATTGAGAGTTTGAACATCTCCTAGTGAGGGAGTACAATGTACCCACCTTTTACATTATCCCAAAGGTCCATAAAAATTCAAAAAAACCACCAGGCCGACCAATCGTATCGGCCTGTCAGGGACCTTTGGAGAGAGTGGGACGCTATCTGGACTCCCTGCTACAGGACATGGTAAAAAACCTGAAATCGTTCGTGCAGGATACTAGACACGTACTGGCTAAAATCACTGAAATTAATGCGTCCGTGCAGCTGGAAGGGAAACTCTTGGTTAGTGTAGACGTCGAGTCTCTCTATACCTCGATACCCCACTCCAAGGGACTTCAGGCAGTGGAGTGGTTCCTAAAAGAAACTTATCCAGAGTCAGAACCACAGAATGAGTTTTTGGTTGAGCTCTTGGAGTTCACTCTGCACAATAACTTTTTCCAATTTTTGAGCTCATACTATCACCAAATACGAGGCACCTCCATGGGTGCCGCGTGGGCACCAGCCTACGCGTGCCTCCACTTGGGTCATTGGGAAGAGGAGGACGTCTATCCCTCTATGATGTACCACAGCCACGTACATACGTGGCTGCGGTACATTGGTGATGTCCTAATGATCTGGGGGGGCAGTCTTGACGACCTACATATGTTCATGAATTAACTAAATATTAATGACCGAAATATACGGTTGACGTACAACTATGATCTGAAGAGACTGTCTTTCCTAGATCTACAGATCACAATTGAGGAGGGTCAACTTGGTACCTGTACATTCCGCAAGGAAACGGCCGCCAATACGCTGCTGCAAGCAACTAGTCACCATCCCCATTGGCTAAAAAATGGGATACCAGTGGGGCAATTCCTTCGAATCAAAAGGAATTGCAGTAATGCAGCTGATTATAGACGGGAGAGCAACGAACTCTATATGAGATTTCGAGAACGGGGATATTCCCATAGGCAACTCAGAAGAGCAAGGAAGAAGGCAGCCATTAGAAGTAGGGAAAGCCTGTTATATGGAACTAAAACTACTGACGTGCAACCGGCCCAAATAAATGAACCCGTGTGAGTTATAACGGCTTTTGGGTCCCAGTGGAATAAAGTACATTCCATCCTTCAAAAACATTGGAGGATCTTGACCAATGCCCCTGAACTCGCCAAAATAGTCAGCACCTCGCCAAAGATGGTTGCACGACGAGCCCCCAGCTTGGGCGACATGCTGATCCAGTCTGAATTCGTTAAAGAACCTGACCCCACCTGGCTATCCCAATACCCACGTACAAAGAGGATGTATCCCTGTAATAAGTGCCATGTGTGTCCCTTTGTCCACAGAACCTCCAACTTCACTGATGCATTGAATGAGAAGACCTACGAGATACGGGACCTTATTAACTGCTCAACGTCACGAGTAATCTATCTAATAACGTGCCCATGCCCTAAGATATACATAGGCAAAACTAAAAGACCACTCAAAATACGCATTGGCGAGCACCTACGTGAAATCAACACAAAAGGGAAGATACCAGAAAAACCTCTTGCTAAACACTTTGCCCTATGCCACCGAGGCTCTTCAGAGGGACTGACAGTTAAAGGGATCTACGCATTGAAATTACCCACCAGACGAGGTGACTTTGACCGCATACTTCTCCAAAAGGAGAAGTGGTGGGTCTATAAGTTAAAGTCCCTTGTGCCGGTAGGGTTAAATACTGATGAATGAGGGTTGAATACTTGAATTTACAAGTGTTCTTGGAACCCTAAATATAACGCTTGGACCTCAAGGAGCACTATTAGTCCCTCTGGTTATAAATATTGGTGCTACCAGTGTTGTTTTCCGTTTGGTGCTTGGCCTTTGCCTGCTTTAGAAGAGATATGGGGGGTGGCATGACAAGGTAAAATAGAAATGAGGATTAGCCTATAGAATAAACTAATAGGCATGATATGATACAATTAACCCTCAATATTTATATTTTTTTCCCCCCTAAAAAAAAACTACTGTATGAGGATTTCTGATTTGGTGCTTGAGCTCTGCCTGCTTTAGAAGAGATATGGGGGGTGGCATGATTAGGCCAGATAGAAATGAGGATTAGCCCATAGAATAATTCAATAGGCATGACATGATACAATCAATCCTCTTTTTTCCCCCTAGAAACTTCCGTTTTGCTACTTTTTCAACTTATGAATAGACACAATTACTTAGAAGCAATACCAACCAGTCTTAAGCTAGCTAATTTGTATGCTAATTTGTACATGTCACCGTCTTGCACGTAACACTGCTGATCAAGCACTTCACCCTGTCACAGGAGATTTTTCCCACGGTACTTTTGTCTGTCTCGTCACAGTCTATTATCTCCTCACCTACCTTTGCCATTTAGCATTCTAGCCCTGATATTCACCATTTATTAGCGTCTATCATACGCGATGGTGTACCTTAATTTGTAATATCTCGGCAGCTGTTTCAAAATTAGGAAAACAAATAATCCTAATACCAGCCGATAGGCCGCAAGGAACAACCAACTATTACTTGATAGGACAATATCCCTTCGAGAGCCTTTTAAGATTTTTCATTGGCGGCAACCACCGAAAAATACACAATAAGAAGGGAGTGTGGCTAACCGTCCAATGAACGTCCAAGAGGAAGCTACGTCAGTGAACCACGGCGAAACGCGTTGACGTCACAACGCTCCCCGGTCCAGCGTTACGGGCTGAGAGGAGAGTGTACGGCGGCTTATCCTAGCTGGATACTTTAGCTAGCGGTGGGCTCCATAAGCGGCGGATACCAGACGGATACTATACTGACTAAAGGTGTCTTCCCAGTACCGGGATTACCGCAGCCAAAACCCCCCGAGGAACCACCATAATAGCACCGACTGTTGGGCCCAGCAGCCACCTAAGGGATTCCCAATGTGGGACAAGCGAAGCACCGACATCCAAGCCTGGTGGATCGTACTGCCAAGGAGTTTTGCAGTAATGGAGTAGATGGTAACGTACAGCCACTTTAACAGGATTGACAGTTTGCAAGTTACAATCACATACTGCATTATGTAACCGTCTCTAATAACACCTATTAAGAAGTGCTGATTGCAAATCCATGATCCTACTTTTCTGCTTGATTATTGTGTGAATCAGGAACCTGTATACTTGGACAAGGATTGACAAATGATTCACTAATTGCCATTCAGCCATTACTCACATACAAGAGGGATTTTTTGTTTGATTTTTTGATTTTTTGTTTCTTTACCCTCCTAACACGATTCTGGATACTGCTCTAACCCAAACCCAGATCCAATTAGATGTGAATAGGCTCAGTTTACCATCCCTCAGGTTTATCACAGGTGCTCCCACCCCATTGCACTCTCCTTCCACACTTGCATTATACCACGTATGACCTTAAAAGCCAAAATTTAAATGATATAGATCCATTGATCTAGGGGTACCTATACACCCCTATTCGGCTAATTGACAACTTTGATGGTCATCAGGGTATAGTGTAATACGCCCTGACCGGGTAGCTTTTACATGTTGTCCTTAGTAATGTTAGTCTTGTCTGTCTTGTTACCAGTGGCCGCAATCATATTATATTTGTGTTCAATTGCATTATTTATCCTTAAATGTGATTTTATATGTTTAAGATATTTGAATAAAACAGAATCATTTTAATAACCAAGATCTTTGATTATATTGTTGCACAGAGTAACCCCTTTAAACCCACCTTTATTGGGTTTTCCCCTCCCCCCCATCTCCCCTGTATTTGTTATAGTGAGCAATACGGTTACAGCAACAATACCCTAACGGGTTAAGCACAAGGTACTGGTTATCGCGACCATAGTGACCCATACTCACGTTACCCTCTGTTCCCAACCCCCCAACCCCATTTCCCCTTCCTAACTTTCTTAACGGAAAATTTTATAGCCTGCTCTCAAACTTTGTGTGTCGGAAAATCAGATGGAAAATGTCCGATGGAGCACACACACGGTCGGAATGTCCGACAACACGCTCCGATCGGACATTTTCCATCGGAAAATCCGACCGTGTGTACGGGGCATAAGTCCCCTACATATGAACAAGTTCTGTTCTGAAAACACGTTCATAAGTCCAATTTATTTGTAAGTCAAACAAAGTTAGCCTAGGTACCCAACTAACACAATCTGCCCAATAAATTACTGTAGAAAGTTTATAACGCATGTCAATAATAAATGGAAAAAGGTTGAAATTCAAATACAGTACGGTATACAGTAAAGTACACAGAACCATAACCACTAGAAATGTGAACTAACTCACACGATTGGACATGCAAATGCATTTTCGTATCTTTGAAAGTTTGCAACTTGAAGGTTCTTATGTAGGGGACTTACTGTATCATACAATCTTATCAGGAAATGTTCTGCTAAAGTGAATATTTAAATGAGTCCACCTGCAAATTGTTATATACTGCATATGTATTCCTATAAAATAATTTGTACATCCAAAAACGAACTGCTCCAGTATACAGTGGGGCAAAAAAGTATTTAGTCAGCCACCAATTGTGCAAGTTCTCCCACTTAAAAAGATGAGAGAGGCCTGTAATTGTCATCATAGGTATACCTCAACTATGAGAGACAAAATGTGGAAACAAATCCAGACAATCACGTTGTCTGATTTTTGAAAGAATTTATTTGCAAATTATGGTGAAAAATAAGTATTTGGTCAATATCAAAAGTTCATCTCAATACTTTGTTATATATCCTTTGTTGGCAATGACAGAGGTCAAACGTTTTCTGTTAGTCTTCACAAGGTTGTCACACACTGTTGCTGGTATGTTGGCCCATTCCTTCATGCAGATCTCCTCTAGAGCAGTGATGTTTTGGGGCTGTCGCTGGGCAACACGGACTTTCAACTTACTCCAAAGCTTTTCTATGGGGTTGAGATCTGGAGATTGGCTAGGCCACTCCAGGACCTTGAAATGCTTCTTAGGAAGCCACTCCTTTGTTGCTTGGGCGGTGTGTTTGGGATCATTGTCATGCTGAAAGACCCAGCCACGTTTCATCTTCAATGCCCTTGCTGATGGGAGGAGGTTTGCACTCAAAATCTCACGATACATGGCCCCATTCATTCTTTTATGTACACGGATTAGTCGTCCTGTTCCCTTTGCAGAGAAACAACCCCAAAGCATGATGTTGCCACCCCCATGCTTCACAGTAGGTATGGTGTTCTTTGGTTGCCCAGCATTCTCTCTCCTGCAAACACGATAAGTTGTGTTTCTACCAAACATTTCTACTTTGGTTTCATCTGACCATATGACATTCTCCCAATCCTCTTCTGGATCTTCCAAATGCTCTTTAGCAAACCTCAGACGGGCCCGGACATGTACTGGCTTAAGCAGGGGGACACGTCTGGCACTGCAGGATCTGAGTCCCTGGCGGCGTAGTGTGTTACTGTTGGTAGCCTTTGTTACGTTTGTCCCAGCTCTCTGCAGGTCATTCACTAGGTCCCCCCGTGTGGTTCTGGGATTTTTTCTCACCGTTCTTGTGATCATTTTGACCCCACGGGGTGAGATCTTGCGCGGAGCCCCAGATCAAGGGAGATTATCAGTGGTCTGGTATGTCTTCCATTTTCTAATTATTGCTCCCACAGTTGATTTCTTCACACCAAGCCGCTTGCCTATTGCAGATTCAGTCTTCCCAGCCTAGTGCAGGTCTACAATTTTGTTTCTGGTGTCCTTCAACAGCTCTTTGGTCTTCACCACAGTGGAGTTTAGAGTGTGACTGTTTGAGGTTTTGGACAGGTGCCTTTTATACTGATAACAAGTTCAAACAGGTGCCATTAATACAGATAATGAGTGGAGGACAGAGGAGCCTCTTAAAGAAGAAGATACAGGTCTGTGGGAACCAGAAATCTTGCTTGTTTGTAGGTGACCAAATACTTATTTTCCACCATAATTTGCAAATCAATTCTTTCAAAAATCAGACAATGTGATTGTCTGGATTTGTTTCCATATTTTGTCTCTCATAGTTGAGGTATACCTATGATGACAATTACAGGCCTCTCTCATCTTTTTAAGTGGGAGAACTTGCACAATTGGTGGCTGACTAAATACTTTTTTGCCCCACTGTATATACTTCCCAAAAGAAATGGCTACTTTGTTCTGAAATAATATTACACAATATACACAAAACAATGATACATTATTATAAATATGCTAAAAAGAGAAAAAAAGACGCTCAGTTATCCTCCTCCGCACTGTCAGTCACTAGCTCTCTGCTCTGCCCCTGCCCCAACTGTGTAGCTGAGAGGCTGAGCCAGCTGCCAGTCCAGACATCTGAGTGGATACTGACTGTAAAGTTGGGATCTTTTCCCAGCCACGGCTGGCTGAGTGACGTCAGCCAACAGCGGGTTTTAGCTTGCTGTCGACTGAAAATGGGTCACAGGAGTGCAGAACGAACTGCACTACATTGATTCATAGGAGAAGTAGGCCCAAAAAAGCTTTGCCCATACTTAACCCAAAACCAACAAAGTAAGATATTGCAATTTACCAAACATTCAATGTGGTGGCCGCATTATTTTTTTTTCTTTTTTTTTGTTTTTTTTTTTGTTGTTGCTTTTTTCCTTCTATTTTCACCTAGTGATCTGCCCAATAACACACCTCAGTAGAGACACCGTTAGAAAGCAGCATTGTCAGTCTGGGGGGAGCGGAGTGTTAGATGTACTAACAAATTTAGACACACTAACAAATCGAAGCCAAACTCCAGCTCACACTTTCTAAGCAGTTACAGCAACTGGTGTTTTCCTTTTGATATAAAGGTTTTACATAAATAACATCTGATCATTGTAAGCACCCCTGCCAGTGGTAAATAGTTTGTTTCAACCCTATAATTGCTACATTTGTAGGACAGTTTGTTCTTTTTTATGAACAACAGACTTACTAGTAGGATCACCAGGTGAAAAAAAAAGAAAGAAAGTCTAAAAATATAAACAAATGCAGCCACCACATCTAACAATTGGTAAGCTACAATATATTAAATGAATATATTAAATGTTTGCTTTTGGGTTTAATATCACTTTTGGAAGTCAAAAACATTTTTCAAAAATCCATAAAAGAGCTCCTGAACAATAACGAGCTGCTATAAAATAGGTAGGATTGTACAGAGGGAGAGGTCTATACTGTGGAGGGATGAGTCTATATTGAGGGGGAAGTAGACTGTGTTGAGAGAGGGGGACCTTTACTGAGGGGGAATTAAGGGCTGTGGGGGAGAATGTGTATTGGGGCTCCTTATGTTTCATGAAAAAATGTCCAGTATCCTCCACGACTCCCATGCCAAATTTCTTAAGGTGTGTTCCCCATGGTGGTCCAACACATTCTCTATGTTACATCCGACTAGTGTAGGACTCTAAATTTAATTTGACCCCCTCTCCAGCCTGGGGGACCTTTCTTTCTCTTTCCCACCTGCTCTTTGTCCCTCTTTCTTCCTCGTCCCGTTTCTGGGCCTCTTGCCCGCCGCTCTGTTCTACACCTACCCACCCACCCCCACTGTTGTGCGTGTGTGTGTCTTGTTTTTTTTTTTTTTTAGTGCTTCCCCCCCCCCCCCTTTTCATTTTTAAATTTTTTTTTTTTCTTTTTTTTTCTCCCTCCCCATTTTGCAGACAGCTCCTCTCCCCCTTGTCTACCTTAGCCCCTGGGTCTTAAGGCTCGGGCATAAAGCACTGACCCCCGGCCTAGGCTTGCGTAAGTTTATGATCTAAACCCTCATAATATGTTTTATTATGTATTTTTACATGAACTTCTATCTTATGTTTCATGTCTATATCCCCTGGGGGGAGGGGGAATTTATACTGGGAGGAGTGCATAAGTTTTTGTTATTTTCTGTACCCTGAACACTATGCGTTATGCACTTCTGAGCCCTGCACTCTCTGCATTAAACACTCTCCTAAGCCCTGCACTTTCTGTGATACACACTCATGTCTCCTGTGTTCTTTGAATTACACACTTCTGAAGCTCTGCACTCGCTGTGATGCCCATTCCTGACCACTGCACTCCCTGTGTTACATACTCATGCCCCCTGTACGCTGTGTAATTCATACTCCTAAGCCCTGAACTCTGGACACTATGTTGTAAATTGTATACTCCTGTCCACTGCACTCTGTACACTGGGCTTAATATGACATACTTCTGACCACTGCACTTTTTTTACATTATGTGCTCCTAAAGGTAGGCTGTGTGCAGAAAAACATATGTAATGGAAGAGATCCATTTTTTTTAATTACTGTTCTGAGATTTGTAAGTGACTGTTAGACTCTTGCCTGTGGCCAGGGCTGGCGCCAGCATAAGGCAGCCAAGGCGTGCCTGAGGGCACCAGGAGAGGGGGGGGCGCCAAAGTCAGGGGTTTCCCAAGAAGTCCTAATGCTGTGCCAGCCCTCCTCTCATCTCAGCCCTCCTCTCACTCACACAGGCAGGCGGTGCAGCAGAGCCTCGGGCGTTGTTAACTTCAGCTGCTGTCTCCAGACTCCACTGACTTCCACGACTGTAGCTCCTCTCCCGAGTCCCAGCCCTGCCTATTCCATTCCTCCTCCTTCTCTCTGACAGGTGCAAGACAGGAAGAGTAAGACAGTCTTCCTGAAAGACTAGAGAGCCCTCCAGGATCGCTATGGCAGCATAAAGACATTCCCTCCTCCCACCTGATAAGTGTTCCTATATACTAGGAACACACGATCTGTCTTCTCTCCCCTGAGAGGACATGGATATGTGTGTTTACACACACACACACACACACACACACACATCCCCATTTCTGCTCTGTCAGGAGCGATCGCGAGTGCACCGGCGGACATCGCGGCCGCCGAGCGAGTGCCCCCCAATCCTCTTAAAGCGGCCGCCATATAGCTACGGCGATTTGTGCATGGGAGCCATTCTGCTGCCGTCAATGGGGAGCTAATGTTCATTGAGGGAACCATGAATGCCAACATGTACTGTGAAATACTGAAGCAGAGCATGATCCCCTCCCTTCGGAGACTGGGCCGCAGGGCAGTATTCCAACATGATAACAACCCCAAACACACCTCCAAGGCGACCACTGCCTTGCTAAGGAACGCTGAGGGTAAAGGTGATGGACTGGCAAAGCTTGTCTCCAGACCTAAACCCTACTGAATATCTGTGGGGCATCCTCAAACGGAAGGTGGAGGAGTGCAAGGTCGTTAACATCCACAGTTCTGTGATGTCATCATGGAGAAATGGAAGAGGACTCCGATGGCAACCTGTGAAGCTCTTGTGAACTCCATGCCCTAGAGGGTTAAGGCAGTGCTGGAAAATAATGATGGCCACACAAAATATTGACACTTTGGGCCCAATTTGGACATTTTTACTTAGAGGTGTACTCACCTTTGTTGCCAGTGGTTTAGACATTATGGCTGTGTGTTGAGGTATTTTGAGGGGACAGCAAAGTTACACTGTTATACAAGCTGTACATTCACTATTTTACATTGTACATTGTAGCAAAGTGTCATTTCTTCAGTGTTGTCACATAAAAAGATATAATAAAATATTTACAAAAATGTGAGGGGTTTACTCACTTTTGTGAGATACTGTATGTAGAAAACATATGCATGAAAAACCTAATCGAAATACAACAATGTGTGTGTGTGTATATATATATATATATATATATATATATATACACATACACATACATACACATATTTACATACAGCGGGTAAAACAAGTATTGAACACGTCACCATTTTTCTAGGAAAATATATTTCTAAAGGTGCTATTGACATGAAATTTTCACCACATGTCGGTAAGAACTCGTGCAATCCATACATTTAAAGAAACCAAAACAAGTAAGTTTAGAAATATTGTTATGTGTAATAAAATGGAATAACACCAGAAAAAAAGTATTGAACACATGAAGAAAGGGAGGTGCAAAAAGGCATGGAAAGCCAAGATACCAGCTGAAATCTATCAGTAATTAGAAAGCAATCCTGCCTCTTGTCAGTACAAATTAATATCAGCTGGTTCAGTCTCAACGGATGGCCTTTAAAAAGGTGCCGCATTACCAAGGTATCACACAAGAAACATCCCACGATGGGTAAAAGCAAAGAGCTCTCTCAAGACCTTCACAACCTCATTGTTGCAAAACATACTGATGACATTGGTTACAGAAGAATGTTCCAGTGAGCACTGTTAGGGCCATAATCCGGAAGTGGAAAGAGCATTGTTTCACCATAAACCAGCCACGACCAGGTGCTCCTCGCAAGATTTCTGACAGAGGAGTAAAAAATATCAGAAGAGTTGTCCAAGAGTCAAGGACCACTTGTGGAGAGCTTCAGAAAGACCTGGAATTAGCAGGTAGAATAGTATTGTTTCAAAGAAAACAATAAGTAATGCACTCAACCGCCCGCCATGGCCTGTATGCACGCTAATCACAAAGGACTATATTGCTGATGAAAAAGCATGTTGAAGCTCATTTAAAGTTTGCTGCACAACATTTAGACAAGCCTGTAAAATACTGGGACAATATAGTCTGGTCAGATGAGACCAAAGTTGAACTCTTTGGATGCCATAATACACACCATGTTTGGAGGACAAATGGCACTGCACATCACCCCAAAAACACCATACCAACAGTGAAGTTTGGAGGTGGAAAACTTCATGGTGTGGGGCTGTTTTTCAGCATATGGTACTGGCAAACTTCATGTCATTGAAGGAAGGATAATGGAAAAACACACCAAGACATCCTTGATAAAACTCTGCTGCCATCTACCAGGATGATGAAGATGAAACAAGGGTGGACATTTCAGCAAGACAATGATCTCAACAGGACAGGGAGGGAAAATGGCTAATTGGGCCCAATTTGGACATTTTCACTTAGGGGTGTACTCACTTTTGTTGCCAGCAGTTTAGACATTAATGGCTGCGTGTTGAGTTATTTTGAGGGGACAGCAAATTTAAACTGTTATACAAGCTGTACACTCACTACTTTACATTGTAGCAAAGTGTCATTTTTTCAGTGTTGTCACATGAAAAGATATAATAAAATATTTACAAAAATGTGAGGGGCGTACCCACTTTTGTGAGATATTGTATGTAGTATAAGTTTTGGAATGCTCATGCGGCCAACAATATGTTGGTCGTACAATGCGTCAACTTGCATGAAAAAATGCATTGCAGAACATATTAAAAATATAGTATTATGATTTGAGCAACATAGCTTGTTATTGCATTTTAAAACAAAGATCCATTTAGCCTCCGCTTTTAGGGGATTCTCCTTCCTGGAGAAGGTCAAATATAGTGAGAGACCTCTCCAGAAGGGAAAACAAGATGGATCCATACTTTGGGGACTATGCATCCAGCAGGGTTGAATATTGAGTTAGATAGCAACTGTTTTAGAAGCGATAATAAATTGGTCTTGTATGCATTTTTATGTATCACTTTTATTATTGTTTTATTTATGGTTTATTGGTATTAAAAAGGATGTATTTAGATAAGGTGCTGATCTGCATTATAGTGTTTTTTTTGGGACAGTGTATAAATGTTTGAATATTATGAGGAAATAATTTTAATAATAAATTGGTTATAGTGAGAAGTGTTATTTTTGCATATGGGGATTTTTAAATATATATTTACATTTTTATAAATAAGGTTTTATATGTAAATATTTTAGCATATATATATATATATATATATATATATATATGAACTTTTTTGAGGTTTATATATTTATTGCCATTTATTAATATTCCTAATATATCTTGGGTACACGCTATCTGGATAAACTATTTTATGCTGCATGTAGGATATGTAATTCTTATTGAATTACATATTAATTAGAAAAAGAGGGGTTAATCCGCCATGTTGGGATGAGTTAAGATCCAGAGAAGAAGTAGTAAGAGCGACTGGCGGTTGTGACAGAACTGGAAGTGACGTCACATAGGTGGCCGAATGAGGTGGTGAGGGTCGATAGCTATCTGTGTTTGGTGTTGCTCTTATGTATTGGAAATCGAGCTATGTGGGTTTTACAGATGTGCCTGTGATAAGAAAGTCTCTAGTGAGATATGTTCTAGTAAAATAAAGGTTTTATTTAAGTTTTACTGCACTATGTGGAGTGTTTATTTCTTTCATGTGATTCCTGGCCATTATTGCCTGCTTTGAATTTGTGGAGTTCAATAGAGGAGAAGAGGTGTGTGGAGATTTCTATTGTGAGTGTGTATTGCCGATCTGATAAATGACAGACAATATTGTCTGGTGAGTGTTCTACCGTAATTGAGGAGTCTGCACAGCATGATTACTATTGGTGTGGTGGAAGAAGACATCCATGTTTATATTTATATTTGGTAATGTTCACTGTATATATTTGTTTATTGGTTTATATGAGTTATTCGTTATATATATATATATATATATATATATATATATATATTTATTAACTTACTATTGGTTACTCTTTGATTCTGCACACGGGTTTTATAGTGGCGGCAGTGGAGTAACATATATACAATTGTTATTTTTTAGCACATTTAATTTTTGGTAGGAGATTTAAGCGCGGAGTAGGGGTTGTTTTCAGATTAAAAAAAAACACTTGTTATAATACTGTTTACTGTTTGTTCCATGGTTACAGTCAAACTTTAACGCCTATATTTCTAGTTTCTTAATATTAAAAAATATTTATTTTTGCTATCACAGGATTTGGTATTTAAAAATGTGTTCCATAAGAAAGTTAACATTTAACTTGGAAAGGCTGACTGTGTGAAGCTGATTTATTCAATGGGTTGGGATTCTTCACTCAATAAATTGAAGTTTTGTTCATGTATTGTATTTCAAATCAAATGTAGATGGAATAGGTAAACTGGATTTTGCTTTTCAGCCAATTGTGACATTGAAGTGAATTTATTGTTTAAATATTATCGGCGCGGTCCGTGACTAGCAATGCCGGATTTGAGAACGTATTATTTTGCTTCACAATTAATTGATTTACATTTGTGTTTTTTCCCTCAAATCCCGAATGCGACAGTTGCAATCGAGGCAGCGGTAGCTACCTCATATGAAACATTACTCACTATTGTCTATAGGAAAGGGATTCCGGGAAAGTAGGGGGGCTGCATAATCTCATTACCAGGGTAGATTTTCCATTTATGTGCCCGTAACTTGGGAGATGCACACTTATACAGGTCCCCTAATAATCCGCTCTGGTTAAACCCACTGTTGGGTGAATTTCATAAACTGTAAGGAGGAGTGCTGTGGGCTTGGTATGGGATGGGATTAAATATGTCCATCAGTTATATGTGGACGGACACTTCTGCTTTTTTGAACATTTACGTAGGGTATTTGGGGTTCCCAGTATGTGGCACTTTTAAATATGCACAGTTGCATCACGCTGCTTCCACCCAATTTGGGGGGGCTTCTGTCCAGCTTCACAACTCAAATTTGGAAAGGGCTTTGTTAGATTCAGATCATACTAAATTGTTTTCTCGGTATTACACGGTCCTGGATACTGGTAATTCTGCTCTGATTGAGAGAGCCAAGTTCCGTTGGTCTGCCATTGTTCCGGAGTTGTCAGATGAACAGTGGAGTGAGGTGCTCTCTACATATTTAACCACAGTTATTGCCTCCACAGATAGGATAATTCAATTGAGATACTTACATCAGATCTATTATACGCCTGCACATCTTTTCCGCATGCGCAAGAGAGACACTGCCATATGTCATCAATGCCAACTGTATGAAGGTACTTTTTTTAATATGGTATGGGAGTTTTTGAAGGCGAGGCCTCTTAGGTCTCATGTGACAGAATTTTTTTGCCGATAACTTTGGCTTTCTCAATATATGTAGCCCCCTTCTTTGTTTACTGGCTGTTATTGAGGATGAGGAGTTGGACATGGCTACTAAATTATTCCTCCGACTCATCCTCTTCTATGTTCGAAAACTTATAGCCAGGAGATTGATATACAGGTAATCCTTGACCTTGGTATTGTAGAAGAAACTGATTAATGCAGAGCTTCCATTTTATAGAATGACATATGAGGCCTGCAGGTCTCCTAAAAAATTTAGGAAGATATGGTTCCACTGAATAGATTCTATGGAAACGTTGGCGGATGGCCTTGACATCTAGGTAAAAAAGGGGCAGTGTCATGGTGGGAGGTGGGGCTTAGCAGGGGGACTGGAATTGGAGATCTGCACACTCAAAAGGACTGCTGTAGTTCATTTCATGTTTTTTATTCTATACCTTTTTTTAGGGTTAAAGTAAAATACCAAAAATTACTGCTAGACTGGTTGGATGATACATGGTCCATGTCTGTCATAAGGGGCTTGGAGGGTGAGTAATAATCCTTTGTATACTATGTATTTCCCTCTTGTTATTTCCATTTGGATAATGCTTCTGCCCTCTTGGGTTTTTTTGGACCGATACTATCATATTTCTGTGAAGCTCTGTACTTTTTGTTGTCTAGTGTCAATAAAAATTTCTTGCAAAAAGATTCTCGGCTTCATTAGTGAATCAACTTCACTTAGCAGGGAGAGTTATCCATTTAGTACCTTTACATATGCATTGCTGTATAAATATTTCTTTAGATTTTGTTAAAATTGATTCCCACCAATGACATTTTATTCAGTTTTGTTCCATATACGGTCACATTTACAACTGTACAACATATTATTCCTTTGTTACAACTATTAGGTTTCCCTCCCAAGTTACTCCTTGCATTCAATAAGTGACAGAGGACTTGCAGTGAAAGTAATGGATCAATTTTCCATGGCTAAAGACAAGTTTGTTATCAAGCTAGTTTGTCTAAGGCTACATCTGGGATCTAAGTTATCAAAGCGGAGTTCCAGCTGCAAACATTTTTTTTTTTAAAGTCAGCAACTACAAACACTGCAGCTGCTGACTTTTAATAAGGACACTTACCTGTCCAGGGAGCCTGCGATGTCGGCCCCCCTGAGGCCGAACCATCCATCGGATCGGGTGCAAGCGCCGCCATACCAACTAAGGGAAACCAGGAGAAAACGCTGGTTTCCTACTGCACATGAGCAAGTCGCGCGGCTCTTCCTGAACGGCCCCGTCATCTTCTGGGACACACTGAGGTCTCAGAAGGCAGCAGGGGAGAAGAGGACGTGATTCACTGGGCCTTGGTGATGCTGGGGTGGAAGTACACAAGGTACTTCATAAAAGGTAAGTAAGGGAAAAAAAACTATCCAAAATTGAGTGGTGGAGGGGTTGTCATTCCTTTAAGATAAAGTTGTAAAAGTGGGTGGAACTCCACTTTAACAAGTGTCTAAAACACACCAGTTCAGGATATTTAGTTTCAATTCTCTAACCTTTAACAATTATTATTTGTCATAATGATATTTCTTTTTCACCAATAAGTGCTTAAAATATTGATCATTATTGCTAATAACACACACATTATAACTTGTCATATTGAGACTATTGTAAGAAACTTGTTTCATTTTCATAGAACACCTCTTCAAATTTTCCTGGGAGCGTCTGCCTACTGATGATAATTTTTACTGAAATAATGGATTTGCTTCTAAGTTTTTTTCCTGCCCAACAAATAGGCTTTTTGTTTAGAACCCATTCAGACCTTGGTGTCCTGTTTTTGGCAGTACAGCGCACTACAATGCTTAGTGTGTTACTGCACATTGTGGTGCGCCGCAACACATGTGCATGGAAGCTATGTTGCCTTAGTGCATTTTGCCCTTCAAAATGAAAGACACCACAGTGCAGTAAAGCATGTAACATGCATTAATGTGCATTGTGGTAACGTGTTACTGCTATGCACTGCAGCCATGCTACAACTTTCTAGGAATGACACAGATCAATGAATAGAAGACGAGTGGATGACTGATAACTCCACCCCCTCCATTCACAGATCCCATGAATCATAGACACTTTAGTACAGCTTCTATGAATGGCGGATCTGGCAGGAAAGGGTGGGCATAGTCGAGTCTTGATCAGAGTTCCTAACAGCCCCTTAGCTGTACTAATGTCTGCTGCACCGGAAGATTACAACGGCAGGGGCATAGGATGGAGGAAGATTTCTGCTGAAACAAGAAGAACCAACCCTAGGGACACATACTAACTGTAAGTTGTTTCCCTATTGTTGATGTTTATGTTTTTATATTTAGCCAAACTTGGGCTTTAAGAATTCATTTTAATTTAGTATAATGGAGCTTACCATGTCTCCAGCACAAGCAATTAGCATTGCCATGAATATAACGATATCTGTACTTTACTGTTTATTAATGTATAAAACAGGAAATTACTCTTCTAACAGTTGTTTTTTATCAGTTTGTTTCTCTGATGACACTAAAATATAAAACACAATGCTATGTGAGACTCTTCAGATGTATCGCTAAATGTATGTTTAATGTATAAGAAAAATTCCAAATGAAAGGCGTTAAAAAAAAAAAACAAAAAAAAACAAAAAAAAAAAAAACACTAGAGAAAAAGATATATGCTTATGTTTAAGTGCATGCTTTCTTGCGTCTGGAGCTGAAACAAGGTGTTACTGAACATTAGCTGTGAGACCATACATAGAGCATTATCCCCACATACCACAAAGTTCACATTCAACACACAGCTTATACATTTAGTACTTCACACCCATTCGGCCACACTACTGAGCCAATACCACAGCATCTGATTTCAATAAAATAGCAAAATGATGTAGTCTTTTATAAACCAGGATTTCTTTAAATTTTCTAAGTTTAGTTAACATCTTTTTACAAAAAGCTCTTGTAGATCGTTAAGCATTTGCAAAAATCATAAACATTTTGCAAATACTTAGTTGACAGCAGCTGCTGACATAAATATAGAAATTGCTTAGTTTATGTCCCATTTAGAAAAAACTAAATTGCATTTAGGTGGCATCAATTCCTTGGAAGGGTTTTTGCTTTTGGCGCTGAGTTGTGCTATTGGGCCTTGTTTATAGCATTTTTCTGATATTTTGCAAATACTAACAACAATCTAATCCTATGTGATTTCATACTAGAAAATTCACAATCTTACAGTTGGTTTCATCACTTATTCTTTCACTAAACAATATTGTGGAGTGTAAGGCCCCTTTCACACTGGAAGAGTCAGCCAGCGGCTCCTCCTGCTCAGCAGGGGATTTCTCCTGCGATCCTCACTGTGCAGGCAGATGACAGGTCTGTGTCCGATTTTGCTGATGCTAAGCAGACACAGACACAACTCACTGTTCTCTATGGGCTGTCGGATGGAAATGGACCATTTCCATTCGACTTTCATCCGATCCACTAGACAGATGGGGAATGGATCACCATCCACCTGTTTTTAGCAGACAGGATCGGATCCTATGTCGGCAGGTGTCAACCGACACATGTCCATTAACGTCCGCCGCTCCATAAAGAGCAATAAATGGTCTGAAAAACTGACATGCAAACTCGATCAGTCAGTCAGTGTTAAAAGGGCCTAAAGTTGACCATACACAGTTATTTTGAGTGAGCGAGTACAGCCACTGATTAAAATTTGGCTGGTTCCTGCTGAACTAGCCAAAATACGATCTGTATATCTTAAGGGTGTAATTGCTTTGAAGGCCAAAATACAGATTATGAGGATGGAGTGAGGGAATAACAAACATTAGTACAGCGTAAGAACGGGCAGAGTAATGTTGGTGAAATTTATTTTGCCAGTTCAAATTGCCAATGGTAATTTTTGCAAGATTTTTCTACAGCAAAATTAAGAGTTTTTTGAGGGGTGGTATTTAGGTAGTTTAGCTTATTTCGTTTAGTGTACTTGTATGCACTTTTTCTTTTTTTTAATCATATATTTATTGGTGTATTTGATCAAAAGTTGCATAATGCTATTTCATTTTTTTACTTTTCTCCACTGTCTGTTCATTTCTGTGAATAAAATGTAAATTACTTAGGATAATGAGCAGCAGTTTTTGGCAGAACAGCTCCAGGATAGTTTTTATAGCTAATGTGGTGTAGTCCCTTGCGCTATATTGAGTTTCCGGACTGAGTCAATATCAGAATAAAATAACTAAATTTTGAAAAATGGTAAAAGAACGTGTAAATAGTGATGATGTCTCTGTGGACTGCAGCAAAATCAAAAAAGTGTTCACATAAACTCAACATAATAATGATAATAAAGTGATTTCGCGCTTCAAATCTATCACATGAAAGCATAAAAGTACTTGTGCATACAACTTATAGTGACTATATAAATTAGGTGTGTTCTACGAATGTATATCAACAGTGCAAGCATAAAAAGTGCAAAGTGCTAATAAAAGTGATAATCCAAAGTGCTGGTGTGTATAAATGAATCAAAAGTTCATAATGTGTTTCATCCACTGGGATCAGATATTGGAGGGGAGGGGTGATGGTGATATCCTTTAAAATGGAGGGATCCGGTGAAACTGGGCTCTCTAAACTCTCACCTTAAGTAAGATGAACTTAGGCATCAAACAGGTTCTGTACTGAATGTTGTATGATGTGATTCAGGTGGGGCTTCTCTGATAGGTTTTATATATCGGGAGGATCATTAAAACCATCAAAAAGATGAAAGGGGGGGGGGGTTGCCCACCTGGGCTCCACCAATTCGGTGGGGTGTATGGGGAAGGGAGAGAAAGAGGCCTCCAATAGTGTAGTATAGTTATATAAAACGTTGAAGTCACGAGCGGTGACGTAACGCGTAGGGCGTGGCAGAGAGCAGACGTAACCGGAAGTCAGTAAGGAGGCGCCTCAGACGCCGCTCTTATCCATCATTTTGCAATTTATGCTGTTTTTATTCGTTTTTAATGTAAGAGACCACCCTATTACTTTAATAAACTCCGTTTTATATAACTATACTACACTATTGGAGGCCTCTTTCTCTCCCTTCCCCATACACCCCACCGGATTGGTGGAGCCCAGGTGGGCAACCCTCCCCCCCCCCTTTCATCTTTTTGATAGGTTTTATATATCGGGAGGATCATTAAAACCATCAGAGAAGCCCCACCTGAATCACATCATATAACATTCAATACAGAACCTGTTTGATGCCTAAGTTCATCTTACTTAAGGTGAGAGTTTAGAGAGCCCAGTTTCACCGGATCCCTCCATTTTAAAGGATATCACCCCTCCCCTCCAATATCTGATCCCAGTGGATGAAACACATTATGAACTTTTGATTCATTTATACACACCAGCACTTTGGATTATCACTTTTATTAGCACTTTGCACTTTTTATGCTTGCACTGTTGATATACATTTGTAGAACACACCTAATTTATATAGTCACTATAAGTTGTATGCACAAGTACTTTTATGCTTTCATATGATAGATTTGAAGCGTGAAATCACTTTATTATCATTATTAGTTTTTATAGCTGTTTATGCCTCTAAAATACACAAAAAAAAAACACCATTCTTTTTGGGAAAATTACAACAGAGTTTCACTAATCACTACCTCAGTGAAACAAAGAGTTGTCTACTGCAGAGCTAAACTTCAAAGTTATGAATTGCTTCCCAATGCTACTACCCATTTGTTTATTTATGAATTAGACTGAGTATTAGTATTACAGTATGGCAATGTCTAGTCTCATTCACACAATACTTCTCTTCCAGTTTCACATAGGTGAAATAGGTCACTTCTCCCATGATACTGTAAACACAAGGACCTGCACACCACATGTGACCAGTGATAAGATGCCTCTTTGCATTACATGTCAGAAAAAGTGTAATAAACAAACTGGCATTCACTTAATTGGGTGGCAACCCTTTTGTGCATCTCACGTGCTAAGCAGTCTATACATGATGGCAACTTGATTACATGATCCAAAGTTCCAGATAGTTCAGTCTGAGTTCAAGTCCTGAGTCTTTTTTTTTTTTAATTAAAAATACTTCTTTTGTCCTTCATTCCTTTTGCTTCATCCAGAAGCATTATAAATACTTGCTTAAATGTTCAATCCAGTTAAAATATTTATACAGTATATAATTCAGTTAATTATGTTGCCTTAGTCAAAGAGAACTTCTTTTAACACTTGTTTAAGTACATCAATATAAGATGTCTGAATTTGCTTTCATGCTTATTGTTTATGAAATAATGTACACATTATGAGCATCTCAAAAAAATAAACTCTAAAAAAAATATAGGAATTATATGCCAAACGGTTTGTAAAATAAGAGACATGGCAGTGGGAGAGGCACTTACAAAGCCTTGTTATGTACTGTGTCTCGATGTGAAGGTGGTTATTTTGTGGTAAAGGCAGGGTTTTTCATTTCATTTTAGAACATCCAGCAAGAAGAATAGAGAACAGCACAGTAGTGACATCACAGTATCTCCTGAGACTAGCTGTCAGATGCAGCAGTGCCTTGGATCTAACACTGCATTTATAGAGCTATGAGGCTGTATGTACAGGAGTGCCTAGCTACCCTCACCAGAAAATGCACCATTATTCTTCACGAGGAATTCAAGAGACACTTAATTTAGGGTATCGTTTAGGCACAATTAACATTTCTAAATGTTCCTTCAAAACTGCACTATTTTTTTTTTTGCCACTTTAAGTTTAGGCTGTAATGTACATGGAGCATATGACTCAGAAAAGTACAGCTGGCTGTGCAGAAGAATGCGCTATATTCCTCCTTAATCATATGTACTGTGGCAAAATGTGTATCCTATGTACTATAAAGCCCACTTTTACTATTTCCATAAATGCATATAGTAGAAATACAGGTACTGTATTTTGGTTGCAGCACTTGGAAGCATGATGAATCCTCTTAGATGCATTAACTATTTCGATATGCAAGGTTTATAATACTTCTAGATGTGTGATCCACCCTCCCCAAATTACTATGTGGCTGTATAAAAGGAGGAAGGTAAAAGCACCCCTTCAGGTTCTATAGGCTGTGGCAGCACTGTGTCCTCTTTGCACAGTAGCTAGCAAATCTTATGCGTGCTCTTAACGCTTTCTCTCCTGTTAAGCTAAATAAGTACTCCTCTCTCCAACCCATAAACTTTACAATGCAGGTGCTTTTCCAGCAAGCCTCTTTTCAAACTTCGGATGACATAAGTTAAAGAGCTGAACTAACGAACAATCTTTTGACTTCTGGGGAAATGGTTTTATATGTGATTTCTTTAAAGATACAAATCCTTTTGTTGTGGAAGGAGATGGTATAGAAAGAATTGGATTTAGAGCATGTATTCACATGCAGGTGACTTGGGTCACGGCTTCTTCTTGTTCATACTGCACATCATCCAGGTCTCTTAGCATACTATCATTACTGCTGAAACCAGAAAAACTTCCAAAATGCTGATTGCTGTCTGTATTCCAGTATTGCTTGGAAGAGGAAAGATGTAACTCATTTGATGGTTGCCCAATTTCAAAGCTTCCTGGAGTCTTCTGTCCAATGCTTCTGCTGGTTTTGTTATTCCTCTCTTCATTTACTGTGTGTCTCATCGGCTTTTTCTAAAAAAAAAACCAAAAAAAAAAAAACGTAAACATTACAATTCTCTGCTTAGTGAAACGAGAAGAATAAATGTAAAACAGAACATACTAAAACGCATTAAACATCTACTGTGGTTCTGGTTAAAACATTGATAACTGCCGGTGTAATCCAGTGCATGTACGTTCTGTGTGCATGATAATGATAGGTTTTGGATGGTCCTGGCACCCTTCTGGTGCCTGTACATACTGCAGCACTCATCCCTCACGCTTCTTTCACATCACTAGGTAGTGAATCCAGAATCAGGCTGACAGCCCCTGCATTTTTAAAAAAAAGTCAGCATTGGCAAAATCATCATAATGTAGCTGTAGCGACACACTTGAAGGAGCCCCTGGTTAAACTTTGGGTCCTCTGTCTTCCGCCTCGACCCCAAGAACAAACTCAGCCCCTCTGACACACCTGGTTAAAAGGGGAGACCTCTGCAACCACAGATATAGACACAATTGGAAAATACCCTGCACCTGGCTGTATGTTACTATAGTAAATGCACACACACCCGTTAGTGATAAGCATATACAGTATCTCACAAAAGTGAGTACACCCCTCACTTTTTTGTAAATATTTTATCATATCTTTTCATGTGACAACACTGAATAAATGACACGTTGCTATAATGTAAAGTATTGAGTGTACAGCTTGTATAACAGTGTACATTTGCTGTCCCCTCAAAATAACTCACACAGCCATTAATGTCTAAACCGCTGGCAACAAAAGTGAGTACACCCCAAGTAAAAATGTCCAGATTGGGCCCAATTAGCCATTTTCCCTCCCCAGTGTCATGTGACTCATTAGCGTTACAAGGTGGCAGGTGTGAATGGGGAGCATTTGTGCTAAATTTGGTGCTCTCATTCTCTCATACTGGTCCCTTGAAGTTCAACGTGGCACCTCATGGCAAAA
Source organism: Aquarana catesbeiana (assembly GCF_042186555.1). Classification (NCBI taxonomy): domain Eukaryota; kingdom Metazoa; phylum Chordata; class Amphibia; order Anura; family Ranidae; genus Aquarana; species Aquarana catesbeiana. Next base: position 245,053,378 of record NC_133329.1, read on the forward strand.
AACTCTTTGAGGATCAGAAAAAAAGAATTGTTGCTCTACATAAAGATGGCCTAGGCTATAAGAAGATTGCTAAGACCTGAAACTGAGCTGCAGCACAGTGGCCAAGACCATACATCAGTTTAACAGGACAGGTTCCACTCAGAACAGTTAATAGATACCAATGTGCAATCTTTAAGTTTCACATTTAAAAATACAAATCATTCCCAATACAGCCCTTGTATTAGGGGACTGGGTAATAAATATCAAAAATGCAAAAAAAAAAAAAAAAAAAAAAAAAAAAAATGAAAAAAATAAGTGAAAAAACAGTCCCAATAATAGGTGCTTAGTTCAACTAAAGTAAATAGATTAAGTGTTGCTAGATGCGTGCTTGATAGTGGATCTCCTTCACCAAATCAATAGCAAATCACCCAACGTGAACAGATGTCAAGGCTGCTTACCAGATGTAGTTGACTTCTTTAATTAAAAAGAAAGTCAAGTACCGCTTTGGCAGGATAATGCCTGCTCCCGTATGGATAAGGCTGGAGATGCACAGGAAAACTTCACTTCCAGACCAGTTATACTGCTGCAGGTTGGCTCCCCTGTGCGAGCCGTCGTAGCTGTACGTCGGCTCGATGCTTTAGCAGGCCTGGTCAGGAAGGGGGTAAAATTCTTCTGTGGCCCGGGCAGGCAGCCCGGGCTCCCTCAGTAGCCAGTTCTGGTGCACGGTGTCCTCTCCGGCTGGAAGTTGTCCCCAAAGCACTGTGTACGTGTGTCACCTCTCCTCTACTACCTCCAGGTCCACACCCCTCCCGTGTCCAGTTCTGCCCTGGCCACGGAAGAATTTACCCCCTTCCTGACCAGGCCTGCTAAAGCGTCTTAAAGAGCCGACGTACAGCTACGACGGCTCGCACAGGGGAGCCAACCTGCTGCAGTTTAACTGGTCTGGAAGCGAAGTTTTCCTGTACATCTCCAGCCTTATCCATATGCGAGCAGGCATTATCCTGCCAAAGTGGTACTTGACTTTCTTTTTAATTAAAGAAGTCAACTACATCTGGTAAGCAGCCTTTACATCTGTTCACGTTGGGTGATTTGCTATTGATTTGGTGAAGGAGATCCACTATCAAGCACACATCTAGCAACACTTAATCTATTTACTTTAGTTGAACTAAGCACCTATTATTGGGACTGTTTTTTCACTTATTTTTTGCATTTTTTTTTTTTTTTTTTTTTTTGCATTTTTGATATTTTATTACCCAGTCCCCTAATACAAGGGCTGTATTGGGAATGATTTGTATTTTTAAATGTGAAACTTAAAGATTGCACATTGGTATCTATTTAAATTTTCATTTGCAAATATTATTACAATGCACTAAATGAGCGCCCCCTTGTGTGTATGTATTTTCAATCTAGGAGTGGCTTTCCACTTTTCTAGGGGAGTAGCCTAATTTTTTTTACCTATTTTTCTATTATATATTTTTTTATTTCACTTTGGCGCGGAGGGTCTTTGTATTTATAATTCCACTCAGAACAGGCCTCTCCTTGGTTGACCAAAGAAGTTGAGTGCACATGCTCAATGTCATATACAGAGATTGTACTAAGTAGTATTTGAGAGAAACTACTTAGGATGGCCCACCTAGATGTGCCATTAGGTGAGTTGGAGTCGCCCTCTACTAAATTTATAGGGGGAAGGATCAGCGTGTTGTGAGTTCTTTGAGTAGAGTACCGTAAGTCAGACTTTTTGGTGGGTGAATTGTTCGTTTTTCCCATTGCTCTTTGGGCTCAGATGGTTCTGGTATAGCAGCCTCTTCCACCATAGAAGGTTGAAGAGTCTCTGTGTCTTCTGCAGTTAGGGAAATCAGAAGATCCTCCTGGCCAATGACTGGCTCTGTGGTATGAATGCTGGTGCCTCAGGCCTGAACGTTCCAGTATCCACTTCTCTAGAAGAAAGAAGAGTGGCGGTTTCTAGACTTGCACAGCCAGCCCATGCCCAGTTCTTCATCCTCACTGTCTTCTTCATCTGTGTTCAGTGGCGCAGACTGAGACCTGGTTATTGGACATGATCTCTGAGGTAGTTCGCGTAGGCTGTGGATCTGGTTGATGAGGCACATGAACTGCTTCTGATAGTGGCAGTAGGCGATTACGGTGCCAGGTCTTTAGTGGGCCCGTACTTCCTGTGGGGTAAAGTCTTCATCTGTATACACCGTATGCAGGAGTGGCAGTATCTTTCAACTTCAGCCCGCATACAGGCCCAATAGAAATGGTCTTGCACCAGTTTGAACGTTCTTTCAGGCCCTAAATTACCATGGTTGTCATGTAAGGCAGTCAGTAAGTCTCTCTATGCTTTTTCGGCAGGAACTGCCGCCACTTATGTTCAGGATCATCCAAGGGGACCACCCCGTTGCGTAACTGCAGTCGATCTCATTCCTTGTTTACTAGTCATGATTCTTTTGGAGAGTCTGTTAGCAGTAGATCTGAGTGTTGGCCCTCCAGGGCCTTCAGTGTTAGACTACAGAGGGGATCTACCATCTGGTCCTTTAAGTCCCCATCTGCAAGCTTAGGTAGGCTGTCGTTCCTAACTTGGGACGTATTACAGTACTATTTTGGGACACCTGCCACTGAGACTGATGGCTTTGTCCTCAGTTGTTCCTCTTGCCTGATGTTCCACTTCCTGACACAAGGCTTGTATCCCTTCTGGTGTCAGTTGAGTCCACTCTTCAGAGGAAGCCCCTGCCTCATAGGGTCTCCTTAATAGGGCATCAGCATCCCAGTTCCCAACCCCTGGACTGTACTTTAAGCTGAAACAGAATCCTGATAGGGCAGCCAAACACCTGTGCCCAGTGGCATCCAGCTTGGCGGTGGTAACAATATATGTGAGCGGGTTGTTATCGGTCTTGACTTTGAAGTCTGCACCATGCAAGTAGTCTGCACCATGCAAGTAGTCATTCAACTTTCCACCACTGCCCACTTCAGAGCCAAGAATTCCAGCTTGTGAGTAGAATAGTTCTTCTCAGCAGATGCAAGACTTTGGCTCACATAAGCAACAGGCCTCAGGTGTCCATCGTGTTCCTGATACAGTACCCCACCTAGCCCGTCTCCACTGGCATCCATATGCAGTGCATGCAGGTTGGTTGGATCAGCATAGGCTAAAACAGGAGCAGTAGTTAGACTCCACTTCACATGCTGAAAGGCTTGCTCACACTGGTCGGTCCACTGCAAAAAACAAGGGGATTTGTCTGGATCACCGTTAAAAATATTAATTGTTAGAAACAGTTAGGCCGTCGCTAGTTTGAAAATTAATCTAATCCACATTGATAACCATAGGACGCAGTTCTAATCGCCCTAATAGCATACAGACAGACAATAAGAGAATGAAGTTCTCTTAAGAGGGCAAAATTAGACCACTAGTGATGATACAAACAAGCTTTATTAAACAGAGATAATCACAAGTAATTTAGAAAAGTTGGTTGGTCCACTAGTCTTGGATTGACTCCTGAGACTTCCTGGGCCCTCCGGGTTGTCTAACCGGCCTTGTTGGGTCTGGATCCTTGTCATCATCCTCATTTTCAATAATTCATTAAGGGGCCAAAGTATTTTAGCAAATCCCTCGATGAACCTTCTATAGTATGAGCAAAACCCCAAGAATGACCTAGGCTTCATTACGTCAGTCTTGGCCAAGAGGTGACAGCTTCCAGCTTCTGAGGGTCAGTAGCTAGTCCTTCAGCAGAGACAACATGGCCTAGGTAATTAACTGAAGGCTGGTAATACTGAAATTTTTCCAGGGTCAGCTTCAACCCCTCGTCATGGAGTCTCTTCGGGACCTTCTCCAGATGTTCTTCATGCTCTTCGAGGGTTTTGCCAACACAATGATATTGTCAAGGTATACCAGCACTTTGATCAGGTTTATGTCTCCTACTGTCTTTTCCATCAGTCTTTGAAATATGGTCGGAGTGCCAGACAGACCCTGAGGCATCCTGTCGAAATTGAAGAACCCTACTGGGGTGATAAACGCTGTCTTCCCCCTATCTTCAGGGTGCATGGGAATTTGATAGTATCCACGCTTCAGATCCAGCACACTAAACCACTTTGCCCCCAACAGGCTATGCAGGGCATCTTCTATCCTTGGAGTGGTGTACTGAACGGGGATGGTCCTCCTTTTGAGCATCCGATAATCGATGCACACCCTCAGGGACCCATTCTTCTTCCACACCACCATTATGGGGATGCATAAAGGCTCATAGACTACCTGATGATGCCTGATCTCTTCAATTCTGCCAGCTGCTCAAATTTGCTAGGTCCCCCTAAGGGACTCTTTCCCTGAATGTATCACGGGCAGCGCAGAAGCCAATGGCTGTGTGAAGTGAAGGAAGGGGAATCCTCATGATAGCCTGTTCGGCGGTCACCATGACAACACGTTTCACTCAATGGAGCCTTGTCAAGTCACATTGGCTTTGGCGCTGCCCATTACGTCATCCCCAGGTGCCTGGCTGAGTAGCCTTCTCCATCCTGTTCTCCCTGCGTCCACCGGGCAATGGGAGCCCTCTGTAAGGTTTTGGGCCTCCACTGTGGTTTCTTTGCGTCCTTTACTTTGGAGCTAACTGCTGAGGATGGGCACCAGGTTGGCTTCCTTACCAGGGGCCTTCTGAAGTTTCCCGCTGGTTTCTGGCGTTGGCTTTCAGACTTGGGTGGACTTGAACAATCACTTTGGTAATGTCCCATTCCTCCGCAGTTGAAACAATCCCCTCGATTCACTGGTTTCATGGTAGAGATAACCCAACGTCACCTAGACAAGCTGATGCTGGCCTGGTTGCAGTTTTCTTGCCCTCAAACATAGCCTCTTCCTCCCTCTCAACCCTAATGAGTTCAGGATGCTTTAATGACATGACATTAGCTGAAGTCTTTAGCTGGATCCAGACCAGATTGGAGCATAGAGAACCTCTTAGGATCTGCTGCATTCTAGCTTGATCTATGGTTGAAGGTTCCATTCCCTTCTTTAATACAATTTGGTTTAGCATTTTGTTTAATCACCAGATACATATACTCAGACAGGTGCTCACCCTGGCATTGGAGGGCATGCTCAAATTTGTAAATCAAGTCTGCAGCCTTCTCTGTTCATACAAACCCTTCCTGCAACATGGGGAGGTAGTCATAGGCTCTGCAGTGAGTTTGACTGAACTTAGCTTCTGCAGCAGCTCCTATCAAGCTCTCAGTGATGTGCTGTTTCTTTTGGGCTTCTGGCACATCCCATTCTTCCAGTGGTTTAACAGGACGGGTTCCACTCAGAACAGGCCTTGCCATGGGTGACCAAAGAAGTTGTGTGCACGTGCTGCCAGCATTGCTGCAGAGTTTGAAGGGGTGGGGCCTTAGCCTGTCAGTGCTCAGACCATACGCCGAACACAGCATCAAATTGGTCTGCATGGCTGTCGTCCCAGAAGCCTCTTCCAAAGATGATGCACAAGAAAGCCCGCAAACAGTTTGCTGAAGCAGACTAAGAACATGGATTACTGGAACCATGTCTTGTGGTCTGATGAGACCAAAATAAACTTATTTGGTTCAGATGGTGTCAAGCGTGTTTGGCGGCAACCAGGTGAGAAGTACAAAGACAAGTGTGCCTACAGTCAAGCATTGTGGTGGGAGTATCATGGTCTGGGGCTGCATGAGTGCAGCCGGCACTGGGGAGCTACAGTTCATTGAGGGAACCATGAAAGCCAACATGTAATGTAGACCTAATGAAGCAGAGCATGATCCCCTCCCTTTCGGAGACTGGGCCGCAGGGCAGTATTCCAACATGATAACAACCCCAAACACACCTCCAAGGCGACCACTGCCTTGCTAAAGAACGCTGAGGGTAAAGGTGATGGATTGGCCAAGCATGTCTCCAGACCCTATTGAGCATCTGTGGGGCATCCTCAAAGGGAAGGTGGAGGACTGCAAGGTCTCTAACATCCACCAGCTCCGTGATGTCATCATGGAGGAGTGGAAGAGGACTCCAGTGGCAACCTGTGAAGCTCTGGTTAACTCCATGCCCAAGAGGGTTAAGGCAGTGCTGGAAAATAATGATGGCCACACAAAATATTGACACTTTGGGCCCAATTTGGACATTTTCACTTAGGGGTGTACTCACTTTTGTTGCCAGCGGTTTAGACATTAATGGCTGTGTGTTGAGTTATTTTGAGGGGACAGCAAATTTACACTGTTACACGAGCTGTACTCTCACTACTTTACATTGTAGCAAAGTGTCATTTATTCAGTGTTGTTGCATGAAAAGATATAATAAAATATTTACAAAAATGTGAGGGGTGTACTCACTTTTTTGAGATACTGTACATACATACATACATACACACACACACACACACACCCCATTACAGTGTGGTTGTAAAGTGAGTCCGATTAGTACAGATCAGACTGGATTTCTCGGTCACCCTGTGTCCCTATTAGAGACACAGGCTAACTTGGACATAGGAGGTGCATTGGGAGCTGAAACAAGAGTTTCCCAACCACCCCAAGGGATTCTGGGTTCCCACTGGCACCCGTCACAAACAGTACAACGTATAAACTACTAAACTGTCTTACTGGCACTGCAGGGGTGATATCCCCACAGCCGCACTGTCCCCTGGCTCACAGGTCACAGCTTGGGGATCTGATCTCTCTCCCTTGCAGTAATGGCTACCTTCTCTCTCTTCCTCTCTCTCTCTGGCTGGTGATGCTGAGCACAATAGCTCTCTCTTCACTCTCAATCATGTCCCTCAGCACTGTCCTCTCGCTCCTCTCTGGCTGGCTCAACACCAGGGGCTGTTGTTGCATGGTCTCTCTCTCTACCTTACAAACCACCACAGCCTCCTCACACTTCCTGAAACTCCTTTTTTCCCCAAGGTCCTCTATGTCTCCTCATGTTCAGGAAAGAAAGGTCAGCATCTCCCTATCTCCATATCGTGGCCAAAAGGAGAAATTGCATGACAAATAGTCTTACATTGCTCAATAGCAAAATGCTTGTTACATATCCTCACAAGTTCACTTTAAACAAAAAAATAAGTAGCTCTAAAAAATTTAAAAAAGCACTTTTTCTGCAATACTCACCACCTCTGTGTACAGCATAGCTGGTCCTCTTCTGGGCTGAATAATGCCCAGCATCATTCAAACTACTTCCTGTAGGCCCAGGCCACCATGGACACCCTCCTTTGGGGTGTATCATTACAGACTACTGCATAGAATGTTGATCAAATGTCAGGCTCCACTCTGTACAGAAGTAAAGATCACCCACCTCCAACACCAGAGGAGGAGAGGAATAACTCATGGGGGGAGATTTACTAAAACAGGAGCACTCAGAATCTGGTGCAGCTCTGCATAGTAACCAATCAGCTGCATGAGATTCAGTGTGCACCAGTTATAGTAAATCTCCCCCATGATGTCAAGTGGCAGGTCTAACAAATGCAGGATTTAAGATATGTACAATGGGATGTTTTGAAAAATAGATGCATGGGGCTTCATGGGGGCAGGGTGTGTGGCTCTTAAAACTTGAACTTAAGCTTAAACTTGAAACAAGGAAAATGTGTCCTGGATTCAGTCACAAAATACAATCTTTACTTGGGTGATAACTTACCTCAGGTGACTGAACAGCTGCATGTGCATGTGGAATAGCTGATCTTTGAAGAAATATGATTTGTTTGGTAGTCAGATTTCCTTCACTAAAACAATAAATAGATAATGTTAGTTGCATAGCTCCCAACTGTCCCTGATTTCCAGGAACTGTCCCTGATTTCCATATTATGTGGGCCTGATCTATATAGTTGTATAATAAATGCACTATCATTCAAAAAGTTTTTCCCAGTGCTAAACTTCATCCATATTCTAATTTGTTGCATTTATAAATTTCAAAGGCCAATGTAAAGCAATAGTAGTGGTAAAAAAAAATTGTTTATTTCTCCTTTAAGGGGCATGACAGAGGTGTGTCCTATGCCTACATACTTTTGATAATAGGTGTCCCTCATTTCCCTCTCAAAAAGTTGGAAAGTATGTAGTTGCATAATATTTACATTACATAATAATTATTGTACAGTATATAACTAACTACAAAGGCTCTCTTTTTTTCTCCTCTTTCCTACCTCAACTGTCATGTAAAAATATACAAATGTACCCAGCTAGCAAATGAGAACGGATTTAAATCCTGCCTTTTAATTTAGATCAATAACAGATGTCTCTGACGCATTAACTTGCAAATACACATGGAAGCCATGCAATACATTGGAGGTGTCTCAGAAAGTGTGATTCCTACAATATATAACAATATGAAAAGCGATGAGAACATAAAATATGCATTACATAAATTATATACCACTGTGAATGCCCAAGTGACAACGTGTATGACAAATAAAGATTGGTCCATCCTGAAACAGTTCTAGATAAACTCTTCTCAAGAAAGATTATTCTTTCCACCATGAATAAAAAGTACTCTAGTGGTCAAACACCTCTCAGCACAGCAGATTTGGACCCACCAGACAGCAATGCCTCTCTTTTTACAGATTGGCATATAACGTTTATACAGATGGTTTCCACCTAATATGTCTTCTGGTACTGACTCTCCTGTGGAGCTCCCCATATGGTAAACTAGAAAGAAAAAGGGGCATCAATAGTGTAAAACTGTTTAACTAAAATGTGCGCTATTTGTAATAAAAACACTCACAAGAAGCTAAAACATTCCAGCATTACTAAAGTGACTCAGCCTGCATGATGTATTATGCCAGAAGGAACATTAAACAGTTTTTTAGTGTCACCCGATGTCTGCAGCATCACTTCCAATAGGTCACTTGTGGCACCATCGTTGACATCACATCCAGTTGCCACTCGACCAGAACCTCTACGTTAAGTCGGAATAGATTAAATTTTGGGTGCTGGTTGAGTGGCAACCAGATGTCACATCAGAGATTGTGCCAGAAGTAATGTATTGGAAGTGACACAGTGGATATCGGGTGAGACGGAGACTACGTTTTAATGTTCCTTCTGGTATAAGACATCATGCAGATTGAGTGACTAGTAATGCTGGAATGTTTCATCTTCTTGTAAGTGTATTTTAATACAAATAAAGCACATTTTGGTTAAATGATTTTACACTATTGGTGACGCTTTTTCTTTCTTATTTACCATATGGGGAGTTCCACAGGAGAGGAGAGTCAGAACCGGAAGCCATATTAGATTGAAGTCATCTATATAAGCGTTATATGCTAATGTGTTAAAAGAGCGGCATTGTTGTCTGGTGGGTCCTAGTCTGCTGAGCAGAGGTGTTTGACCATTGAAGTACTTTTTATTCACTGTGAAATTGAGAAAGGGGACCGATCCCCTGTTGGTCAACCCTAAGGCCCCTTTCACACATGCGGACAGTAGGTCCGTATTTCATCCATCCGTTTTCGGATGAAATACGGACATACATGCATCCCTATGGGATAGCAGGTGTCAGAGGATGTACATCCGCTAACACCCGATGTTGTCCGGCTCCGCTCTTGTCCGATACTGCGGACGGAAGAAAATCCTATTTTTCTATCCGTCTGCAGAGCGGATCGGAGGAACACGGACAGACGGTCCGTGTTCCTCCGATCCCCCATAGGGGAGAGCGGAGATCTGACAGGGCGGTCCCTGCACAGTGTGCGGGTCCCGCCCTGTCATCTGCCTGCTCAGCTGGGGAAAGCGGAGCGATCCCCGCTGAGCAGCGGATAAACACGGGGCGGATCAACACGGATCTGTCCCGTGTGAAAGGGGCCTTAGGCTAAAGGGCCATGGACTATCTCTGTACCAATTTAGACAGCAAATAGACAAGTTTCTAAAAAAATTAAAATTTTTATCTATACCAAACAGGATAAAAATAGGAAATCCCAATACATCATAACAGTTTCAGCAAAATTATATCAGAGCATTATAAAAATACAGGACACGATACTAGGTATACCCCACTAGGGAGAACCGAGGTATAGTGGCTCCTCACAAATCATGTATTCCTCAAAATGTTTTGCGGAACTCTACCGCTTCATCAGGACCATAGTATCTGAAATTGTTTAATAGGGTAAACATAAACATCAGAATCAAGCATGTGATAACATAATACACAATGTGATCATTGCAAATACATGGGGAAAAAAAAAAAAAGTTGAGCACTGCCACTTATCGAAAAGACCCACACACAACTGAGGTCAAGGTACCACCAATGTTCCCCTACGGTGAATGAGGGGGACTTATACATGTGGAAGGATATGATAACTGAGGTAAGAAATAATAAAACCAAAGATTCCAATAAATATGGGCTCATGAGTCAGTACAAAGGCAATAAAAATGGGAGAGAGAGGGGGAAAAAAAAAGGAAAGGGAAAGGGAGAGGGGAGGGGGAGAAATGGAAGGAGAGGGGGAGGGAAGAGGAAAAGGGGGGGTGGAAAGGAGGGGGAGGGAAAAGAGGGGAGGAGAGGAAAGGGGGAGGGGGTTGGAAAGGAAGGAAGGGGAAGGAAAAAAATGGGGAATGGGGAATGGGAAAAAAAACACAAGGAAATCCTAATTGCCTGGTTGATCAACCTTCTTATCCAATAGGTTAATCAATGATCTGCATCTAATGGGGGGGGGGACATAAAAGCACAGTAGTCCGATCAAAAAAGTATATTATATATATATACTTTTGTGAATGTAGGAAGAAAAAAGGAGCATAATAAATACACTATATGTGACTGTATAAACATGCTAAACCCACATCCTAAATAGGACAGTGGGCTAGTATAATGAATAATCATGTCACAGAGGTAACAAAAATGTACCCAACTGGCTAATAGAAAAAAACATTTCTGGAGCAGACTTCCAGTGCTAGAAGCCTGTTTAAATAGTCCCCAACCCCGAGCCATTCACACGTGCCGTACGTCGGCTATGTGTGACGTGATCGGGTCTGATTTCCTGCATTGCGCATGCGCAAACAATCTGGGGTATACCTAGTTTTCACCTATTAAAGTGTAATGAAGGTGTCCTGGGAGGACCATATTGCTGACTTGCAAAAAACCTCAGGAGACACTCAGCGCTGAGCTGTCCACAGAGCTGGCACTGCCCTAGTTAAATGTGTTCTTAAGACCTCCAAAACAGGATGGCCTTGAAGAGTAGGCTCTTTTAATTGTCTTAACAATCTAGGAGGTGACTGAACGTGTTGATGCTGACTGACCCTGCCTTAAGCCACGCTGGAACCAAGAACATATTTCAGCTTTCCTGAATGAAAAGGTAGCTGCCAAGCAGGTCACCAGCATTAGCTCAACATCCAGGGGGATGTGGTTCTCTCACTCAACCAAGAAAGACGGCAAATTGACTTCCTGGTTAAGTTGGAAGGAGAAAGACACCCCATGGATAAAAGCAGTCTGGAGTTTTAGGACTATTCTGTCAGGGTAGAACGTTATGTGAGGCCCCTTGAGTACAAAGCCTGCAGTTCTGACATCCTTTTTCACAGAGGTTGTAGCAACCAGAAATACGGTCTTTAGGGTTTGCAGAGTGTAGTCATGAAGACCTCTCTGGTTTTACACAAGGTAGGCACTACCTGCACTGAACATGCTTGACTTGGTAGCCACTGCCTCTCAACCTCCATGCCATCAAAATTAGTCTCTTGGAACTGGATGGCAAAACTGTCCATGAGAGCGAATCCGTCATCAGTGGAAGCGGCAGTGGTGATTCAATGCTTAAGAGTAGGAGAGAGAGACACTAGAGCCTCCTAAGCCAAAATGGTATATTTGCAATTATTGATACAGGAAGCTCCACTGACAGCCTAAGAATTCTACCCTTCCACTGCTGTCTAGGCACAGTACAAATCTTGGTCCTCTTGCTAAAAGGAGTGAATAACAGAAGTGCTTTGAACACTACGCGGTTCAAGAAAATTCAATACTATTCCTCATAAGCTTAACATCCCATGACTTTGAGCAGCCTGCTCTTTGAAATGCGTCCCCTAACCTTTCTAGCTGGGGTCTGATATGATAATGTTTCATCTGAAAACAATTGGTCAGTTACGAAGAACCAAGGATACTCCGGCACTGTTCTGCTGGAAGAGATTTCACTCCCAAAGCACCTTTGGCGTTCTCTATCAGAGGATGGAAATTCCCTTGCGGAAGTTCTACTGAATTTTTCCCGTCACTATTGCAGACAGTAAGACCTTGGTGAATGCCCTGGGGGGGGGGGGGGGGGGGGGGGGGGGGGGGGATGTACAGACCGAAGGGGAAGGACTCAAGCTGGTAGAGGAATTGAGGATGAATTGGGAAGTAGGTGTCTAATAAACCTACAGGAGAATCCAGTCTCCCAGATTTATGAATAATATAATTGATTGGAGGTTTTCCATCTTGCACGACTCCTGTGTTGCTTGTCAAAATCTTCTTTTTTTTTTTTAAACTTTAGCACTGGGCACAGATTACCTGGTTTTTATTTATTTTTTTTTTTTGCTAGGAACAGAGGTGAACCGAATCCTCGTCTCCTTTGGGTAACCAGAACCTCCACGATTGTTTGTTTTTTTTTTTGTTTTTTTTTTAATCCAGCTACAAACTGGACCAGAATTTTTTACTTTCCATCAACTCTGGTAGCCTGGCTGACTGGTAGAGATTGAAAGGTGGACTTCCCACCGGTCAATGTTATATGATCGTTATGCTCATTGAATTATGCCCCTGCATGGGTGAGTTTGTCATGATGTTATACTTTTTCAATAAAAATTATTGTACCAGAAAGGCGGACCTCCCTTAAACTTCCACCAATGTCATGCCAATATAGCTGATATGGCCCACTGATCCTGAAGGTTTCCCATCCAGGTGTGTGCGTAAAGCTTTGCACAGGCACCCCCTGGATTAGTGCACCCTTAAAAAAGGACTTCCGCTGTTCTCCTAAGACAGGAGCCTTAGATCGTTAAGGCTTCAATAATGAAGATTGGGTACTTCTCCAGTTCGTTTACTAATCTTCTCCCCAGTCCGTAGGATTTTGCCTCCTGGTATCTACTTGGGAGTCGCCACCTGTATGCTGGACCTTCTGGAATTTGTTTTTTGTCAGATGATATTCGCCCTGACCTGCTAATGGTCACCCTTGAGATGGCTGTATACTGTCTACACCCAAATAGATTGGATCTGTGTTCTGGTGTCTTGCACCATTTTTTTTTTGGCAGGATCCACCAACCATGGCTTCAGTCATAATGCACTTCGTGCCGTGACGACGGGGAACACCGCTCTTGAAAAACATCAATTGACGTCTGACACATCCACCACAGAGTATGCCGCCAATTTCAGCTCTTACAAAGCTGTTACCACCTTGTCTCTTCACTTCTTCCAGACGGGGTTATTTAACCACTTAAGCCCTGGACCATTTGGCTGGCCAAAGACCAGAGCACTTTTTGCGATTCGGCACTGCGTCGCTTTATAACTGATAATCGTGCGACGTGGCTCCCAAACAAAATTGACGTCCTGCTTGTATGACTGGTTCACTGATTTTCCCAGAAGTCTGCACCAATATAGGTGTCAGATTTTTTGGCATCCACTGCAATAAAAATGTCATATTTGATGCGATTCCCTATTGGGAGTATCTTGTCTAAAGGGATTGTGACAGACCTAGCCGGGACAGAGGCTGTTGGAGAGGACTGAATGCAAGCCTGTTGCCTTTTGATTATGGGCCCTAGCATTTGGGGGAATGGTGCTCTCTGTGAGCTGTATGCCTGGGGACCCTGGGGTTGGGGTTACTTTGGATTCAGCTCCATGTCCCCCCAAAACACACAGACTCTGGGAACCCTTTATATGCCATATTAGAATGATAAGACTGAATTATACTGTTGGGACACATCCTGTGAGGAGATGCTGGTGTCATCAACTCCAACTACCTGTGTTTATGTTAACTGAATGAGCTGATCACATTGTCCTCTATACAATGTAGGAGACGGGACGACTCCTATTGGAGCTGCTGCTATTGTGAGAAGGTGTCCTGTGATAATTAACTCAGTCTGGGCAAAAGGTCATGTCTCAATCACCTAGGCTGTATAAAGGATTAGTTAATTAGCTCATGTTAATTAGGTTACGTTTGTATTGTTAAAGTAATATTTTCTCCTGTATATAAGACTATATTCTGGTTCTGAATAAAGTGAGTTCATGTTAGCTACAAGCAAGTGTCGCCTTGTTTTGTGCTCAGAGAGGTTGGAATAGCTGATATCTGTATACAGACTGGGAGGAAGTGGTATATGACGGAAGCACTCAAGCGGAGTGTGGGACGTTCCATGACCTTGGTGGCAAGCAGCGGGAAAGCTTCCTGCAGTCTGGGACATCCAAACTTCCATCTGGATCCAAGGTCCAGATAGCAGGAGAGGTACAGATACCAGCCGCCATGGATGAAGAATTCAGAAGGAGGTTGCGAGAGATGCAGATACAGCACAGAGGACCAGTATCGGAGCAGGTCCTGCTGGGATGGTGTGATTCTATTCGCTGCAAACTCTGGAAGGAAGCGCTAGCCCGTGAGAAGTGACACCAGGGAAAAGTTCTCCCCTCCATCGAGGAAAGGTACTGGTTTTTGGGAGAAAGACCACACAAGAAGCAGACAGCTGAATTAAGCAGGCTGGTCTGGGCAGAGATAAAGCTGGATGAGAGCTACAGAGCCCTCCGGTGGCATGTATCCCAAGCATGTCCCTGGATAGCGGATGACAGCCCAACGGAAGGCTTAAGCTACGGCGGCTTGGGACTGTTGTATGTGAAGCTGACAGGGGACTCTAACTTTGGGAGTGATTTGGAGTGGCGGGTGGACGAAATCATGGATTTCAGAGAAGGGCTACTGAACATTTCGGAAGTGCACTGGGCACAGGAAGATTTGGAGTTTCTGGCCGTTCAGGAATGGGAGCTAGAGATCGCCTACAGACGGCTGCTAGACATTGCTCAGTGCCAGGGCTGGGCTCCCTTTGCCTGGGACTATCAGGAAATACCAGCTGACAACCCAGAAATCCTGGCTGAAGAGTCGGCAGTGTGGCAGAGCAATAGTGCGCTTTGCCAACCTGCCCCGCAGCTATGGAAGCAGAGGTCTTATGGCGGATGCAGCAAGTGCTGACTGACCTTGATGATCCTGTTTCTGCATGGGATGATCTTGGATGGAGGAATGTGCCTGTCTAGCAGCATGCCAGAGAATCTGCAGTGGAAAATCTGGAGATTGCCATCCCCAAACCTGAAGTGCTGACAACAGGGCAGAGCTCTGCTAACCTCTGCCCAGCACTGATAGCATCTTCTGGATTCCATGGACAGGAGATGGTGAACCTCCATCCCCAGACACCAGTTGCAGAGACAGGGGATTTGATAGACTTTTCTGCTGAGGAAGAACCATCGGGTGAGCCCCCAGCAGAAGAGTTGGGATTAGGGCCAAACTTCATTGCGCTCTGCTCAGCACTGATGGCATCTTCTGAGTTCCACGGACAGGAGATGAACCTCTATCCCCAGACATCAGTTGCAGAGACATGGGATTTGATAGACTTTTCTGCTAAGGAAGAACAACCTGATGAGCCTCCAGCGGAAGAGCTGCTATCAGGGCCAAAGTTCACTGTGCTCTGCCCAGCACCAACAGTGGCTTCGGCCTTCTTGAGAGAAGAGGTAGTCGGCCTTTCTCCCACAACACTGACAGGGACATGTGATTTTCTGCCAGCAGCATCTATGGAGTTACAACAAACTTCTCCAGCTGAACATCTGGTAACTGAACAGAGGGTCCAAGACCTTTGTCCCACACTTTTAGCAATTCCAGAGACTGAGGATTTGATAGACATTTCTGTAGAGGAGGAACCACCTAGCAAATCCCCAGCAGAAGTGCTGGCAACCGGACAGAAGGTCCAAGACCTTTGCCCCACACCTGCAGCAATTGTGGAGGCCCAAGTTGAGGAGGTGGCAGTCTATCGCGATCTGCAGATCAGGATCCAAGGAGAGAATGCAGTCATAACCTCACAACTGCAGCTTGATCTGGTGTCGGTGGATGGGGCTTCAGTTCCCACCTGTATACCCCAGGGATGCTGGGCAGTCGGCCCAGATCCCCAACAGCAGGATGGAGTGAGCTCCGTCCCCCTGTCTTCTCTCCAGCGGCAGACAGGACTCCAGGGAGAAGGGCCAGTCCAGGCCTCTCCCCAGCGGCAGATATGTTCTCAGAGAGGCAGAGGTTGGCTGGGTGAGTAATACTCTGTTTGGAATAATTTATTTGGGGTACTGTGGGTACAGGCAGAAGAGGACTGGAACTACTGACTAACTTCGGAGTCAACCCGTCTGGGGTCTCCTCCTGTGTTAGTCTCCTGACGAAAGGGGAGAAATGTGACAGACCTAGCCAGGACAGAGGCTGTTGGAGAGGACGGAATGCAAGCCTGTTGCCTTTTGATTATGGGCCCTAGCATTTGGGGGAATGGTTCTCTCTGTGAGCTGTATGCCTGGGGACCCTGGGGTTGGTGTTACTTTGGATTCAGCTCCATGTCCCCCCAAAACACACAGACTCTGGGAACCCTTTATATGCCATATTAGAATGATAAGACTGAATTATACTGTTGGGACACATCCTGTGAGGAGATGCTGGTGTCATCAACTCCAACTACCTGTGTTTATGTTAATTGAATGAGCTGATCACATTGTCCTCTATACAATGTAGGAGACGGGACGACTCCTATTGGAGCTGCTGCTATTGTGAGAAGGTGTCCTGTGATAATTAACTCAGTCTGGGCAAGAGGTCATGTCTCAATCACCTAGGCTGTATAAAGGATTAGTTAATTAGCTCATGTTAATTAGGTTACGTTTGTATTGTTAGAGTAATATTTTCTCCTGTATATAAGACTGTATTCTGGTTCTGAATAAAGTGAGTTCATGTTAGCTACAAGCAAGTGTCGCCTTGTTTTGTGCTCAGAGAGGTTGGAATATCTGATAGATGTATACAGACTCGGAGGAAGTGGTATATGACGGAAGCACTCAAGCGGAGTGTGGGACGTTGCGTGACAGGGATGCAGACCCTGCCACTTTCCTCAGAGTCCTGCAGGTGCAGCAGATGGTTGATAATTATGCAACCACTCCCATTAGACTCACTCAGCACACGGGCTGGTTATTGTTGGTGTGCCAGCATCTGCAGATGCTACAGTATGTAGGAGCACTTCAGATCTAGATCTAATTTTCGGACTAGAGCCTCCTTGAATGTGACATGTTTTGCCAGCTACATTCATGATGCATCCATCAACAGAGGAGACTGCAGCAGGTTGACCTTTAGCTTTTTCAGGGTATACAGTTTTGACAGCCTGTTTATAAGGGCATTTTTTTCCGACCCCATCAATTCTTCCTGGATTAACTCTTCCAATTGTTCAGTGAAGGAAATTAGTACTTTCTAACCTTGTGCAGAGTTTCCTCCATTTCAACCCAGGCAATTGCATCCTTAGCTGCCCTTGCAAAATTTAGGCAATCTTCAAAGCTTGTGGCCCCTTTAACGTTTTATTCTCATGACAAGCTTTCCTATTCGGACACCACCTACTGGCTCTGGTTGGAAGTGCTAGTCAATTCATGCACTGTAGCTTGTCAAGCAATGACGTTCCACCACGAATGCAGCAACCATTAGGGCTAGTAATCTGTGGTATTTGTAAACGGGGAGCAAGCAAAATGAGAGGTAAGATGATGACATTGATCAATGTTGCCTGTATGTCTGCGCTTGAACGGTGACTGTTCTGGCTTTTAGCAGGCTCTCTTCACCTTGAGGTCCTTGCAGGGCTGTATAGTACTTGTTTCAGGAAAATTTGACATACTAGCTTGGCAGGCAATGACTTTCCACAACAAATGCAGCGACTATTAGGGCTGGTAACTTGTGATGTTTGTAAACGGGGAGCAATGATAATGAGGGGTAAGATGATGAGCTTAATCAACATCGCCTGGATGTCTGTTCTTAGATGGTGACTTGTCTTGACCGTCAGAAGGCGCCCTCCATCTTGTAGTCCTTACAGGACTATAGATATTGGCTCTCTTTTTCTCAATCTTCACTACTTACCTAATCCCTATACCTTAAAGGCAATGGGTGGTCTGACTGGACAGCGTTTCCCATAAAAACAGAGCAAAGCAGCAGACTGAAGTGAAAAAACAGCATAATGCTAAGTCTCCACTATTGCGACCTGAAAGTCGCACGATTTTGCCGCAAATTTGATGTGACTCGAAGCAATGCCTGTGTATACTTGAGGTCTATGGACACACATATGAACGGTACTCATTGGAAATCATGGGTTACGGCTTGTCATGTGACTTTGCAGTGACAAGTCGTACAAGTGGAAACTGAGCCCAACACAGTGATCCCAGAGCAAAACACTGAGAAGGAGATAGGAAAAACACAGGTGAATGCCATAAAAAGGGAAAACATACCTGCAAACAATGACCACATAAGCATCCAGCATGCATGAGTAAAGAGCTCCACTATTTGTTGCCCTAAAACCATTTAGAACTTACATTTGCAATTAGTGATTATATCAGTGCCTGAGCATGTTCAGATCACCATCCTGGAAAAGCTCTAGCCAGGAAACACAGAGGCCGCATCACTTCCTGCCTCTCATGCTCAGAGTGTACTTGCACTGCTGCAGCCATCTTGGGAATAGCAAACATAACAGAGAGAAAAGTAGAAAAAAGCATATGGAAAGAAAAAGGAAACGCTGTCACTTACGTCAAAGCTTGTTTAAAGCTTTCTTTGAGAAGCCTGCACCACCAGAATGGGGCTCCAACCATATAGCTCATTTAGAGACTGTAGAGGAAGGACTTCCACCCAGGAGAGGCTGAAATATGCCCCCCAGACCACCAGAATGAGGTTCCAACCATATAGGCTCATTTAGAGACTGTACAGGAAGGACTTCCACCCAGGAGAGACTGAACCTGGCTGGGGCGACAAACGGTAAGGGATACCTCGCAATTTCAGTCCTGATCAGGTGAGGAAAAAAAAAGGGAGAATGCTGTGAGCCGGGTCTGTCTTTGATTTGTAGTTAACCAGTCCTATCAGGTTGTGGGGGCGGAGTCACAACCCATAGTTACATAGTAGGTGAGGTTGAAAAAAGACACAAGTCCAACCTATGTGTGTGATTATGTGTCAGTATTTCATTACATATCCCTGTATGTTGCAGTCATTCAGGTGATTATCTAATAGTTTCTTGAAGCTATCAATGCTCCCCGCTGAGACCACCTCCTGTGGAAGGGAAATTCCACATCCTTGCCGCTCTTACAGTAAAGAACCCTCTACGTAGTTTAAGGTTAAACCGCTTTTCTTCTAATTGTAATGAGTGGCCACGAGTCTTATTAAACTCTCTTCTGCGAAAAAGTTTTATCCCATTGTGGGGTCACCAGTACAGTATTTGTAAATTGAAATCATATCCCCTCTCAAGCGTCTCTTCTCCAGAGAGAATAAGTTCAGAGCTCGCAACCTTTCCTCATAACGAAGATCCTCCAGACCCTTTATTAGCTTTGTTGCCCTTCTTTGTACTCGCTCCATTTCCAGTACATCCCTCCTGAGGACTGGTGCCCAGAACTGGACAACATACTCCAGGTGCGGCCGGACCAGAGTCTTGTAGAGCGGGAGAATTATCGTTTTATCTCTGGAGTTGATCCCCCTTTTAATGCATGCCAATATTCTGTTTGCTTTATTAGCAGCAGCTTGGCATTGCATGCCATTGCTGAGCCTATCATCTACTAGGACCCCCAGGTCCTTTTCCATCCTAGATTCCCCCAGAGGTTCTCCCCCCAGTGTATAGATTGCATTCATATTTTTGCCACCCAAATGCATTATTTTACATTTTTCTACATTGAACCTCATTTGCCATGTAGTTGCCCACCCTATTAATTTGTTCAGGTCTTTTTGCAAGATTTCCACATCCTGCGGAGAAGTTATTGCCCTGCTTAGCTTAGTATCGTCTGCAAATACAGAGATTGAACTGTTTATCCCATCCTCCAGATCGTTTATGAACAAATTAAATAGGATTGGTCCCAGCACAGAACCCTGGGGAACCCCACTACCCACCCCTGACCATTCTGAGTACATTTATCACCACCCTCTGAACACGCCCTTGTAGCCAGTTTTCAATCCATGTACTCACCCTATGGTCCATGCCAACGCACCTTATTTTGTACAGTAAACGTTTATGGGGAACTGTGTCAAATGCTTTTGCAAAATCCAGATACACCACGTCTACGGGCTTCCTTTATCTAGATGGCAACTCACCTGCTCATAGACCCATATGTATGCTGCCATGATGCACCAGGAAAATATTTTTGGATCGAATGTTTAATCTACTCAGACGTAAATCACATTTGCACTTGCATATTGAATACTTTAAACAATATGTAAAGGAAGAAACCTGTCCCTTGGGTTTGAGAGTTCAGGTATTTCCGACCATAAAAAGATACACTCCCAGCATTTAAAAAAATCATGAGAGAAAATCCTCACCCAATGCAGCATCGAGGTGATAAAATCACTCATCATCCAATATACTGTTGATATGACATCACTTGATGGTGAAATTGATCAGTTAAATTCCCAATACAAACACCTCTTAGACGCCTCAAATTTCTCCACTACGTGGAAGTAACGGTTAGAGGTGTTAAATAAAGATATTATTGCCAAAATACAGTCCAAATTTGTCAAGGACAAACTTGCATTCCCTAAAATGGTAAATAGTCAGATAGAATGGTCGGGTATAAATGGTCGTGCAGAAATTTAGGTAAAAGGGGGCCCCCATGTGAGCCCCCCCCCCACCCCATGGTCTCATCCTAGATCATACTGAATCAGATTAATCTTTGTCCTCTTCTCTTTCCCAACAGACAGGTCCACGATTTACCGGCTCACAAGCATCTAAATCCTGACGTCATTTCACCGGCGGAATCCAAAAAGGGGAAAAAAAGCATCTACTAAAAACACATAAATCGATACATGCACAGGGTGAACACTTGCACTCAGGTAATCAGGTTACTGGTGGTGGTATTTCTCTCTCTTCTTCCACACTACATAGTGTAATTCCCAAAGTATTGGGATCTTCCTTATTAGCTTCTAAAACACTACATACTGACACTGACTTTTTTTTAGACCTGGCAACTCCAGACCCAAAAAAACAACAGAGCACTTCAATAACCTCACACACCTAAATATTATCAATCTCACATCTACTGAATTATCTCTGGATGAGATATCAGTGTTGCAATTGGGCTTAGGATTTTGCCCCTTAGATTCACTACATGTGACTGAGACTATAAAGGATCTTTATCTATTTGCAAGGAATCTAACTTTTAATTTCATCTTTGACAAGGACAGACAAAAAGCCCATTTAGAACGAGAACTGACAGAATGGACTAAACACTTCACAATGGAAGAGTTTCGTACTCTTCGGGACTTGATGTTGCTATATGAGGAGGGAGCCACTAAGAGTGACCCAGGCTCCACCTTGGTTGACTCTCTGGGCACTGCACCCTTTGACTTAGTCCCTGACAGCCGACCACAGCTTCAACCCACGACTTCCAAAATATTCAAGCCTAAATCACGTAACTTTCCAGATTTGATGACCTGCCCTGCCATTTGGGCGTTTTTACATCAGTCCATTAAGGACATAAAACACATAAAAATCTTCATTTACTTCCCGGGAGACCCATCGTCTCTGGGATTGGATCTCTGACTGACAATGCCAGTAAATATGTAGACAGTTTCCTTATGCCCCATGCTTTGGGTTCACTCTCATATATACAAGATAAAATTCCCAGATCCTTCTCCACTATGGGTTCCCCAGTTGTACTCCCCTAGTATGCATGATGCATGCATATTCTTATCCCCCAGGTGCATAACTTTACATCTATCAACATTAAACCTCATTTGCCACACAGTTGCCCAATTAAACAGTGCATTAAGGTCAGCTTGAAAGTTGGAGATATCCTGTAAGAACGTTATTTCACTGCATAGCTAGGTGTCATCTGCAAACACTGAAATGGTACTTTTAATCTCAGACCCTATATCATTTATAAAAGGTATTAAAAAGTAGGGGTCCCGGGGCGTGGCCTGACGCATGGAGTGAGAGGACGTGCTTTGCCTCAGCTCCCGGACCCCTCGGCTCTACAGGGCGTTTCTGACCCGAATCCAGCTGTTATAAAGGACTCCAATGGGTAAAGCTAAGTACCGGGACCAGCAGGGAACGGGGGGATCTCGTCCTGGAGGGGATTTGGGGAACTTTTTTACCCGATCTTCGGCCGCGGCCCAGCGCCAGCCGAGATCCAAGATGGCGTCGGCGCCTCCATCCCCAGCCCGCTCCGAGTCAGCCCTGGACTCTATGGCCTGCTCCCAGGCATCCCACACTCCCCCTGTGACTCAAGCCTCCCCTCCCAGACTCTCTAGGTACCGTTCCACCGCATCCGTGGGCTCTGAGGATGGCTGGGACCTAGAATCTCAGATGAGATCCCTGCACAGCTACATGCGGTCTCTCCCTACCAAAGCTGATTTTGAGCAGTGTGTACACCGCATTGAGAAAACCTACAAACAGGAGATATCAGAGCTTAAAAGGGATATTGGAGTACGTTTTGAGGATATTGAAGCCACAGCAGAGACACTCCATACTTCTGTTCAGAAGCATGAGGAAATACTTAACTCTCACACTACCATGCTACAGCACCTTGCGTTCCAGCAAGATGACATCGAAAACAGAAACAGGCGTAATAATATCCGCATACGCGGCATCCCTGAATCAGTAGAACCTAAGGACTTGAGGGCGGCAGTGACAGCCATTTTCAATCAGCTCTTACAATTACCCAAAGATAACCCACTTGAATTGGACCGGGTTCACAGAACCTCAGGACCCAGAAACCCTGATCCCTCATTTGTTCGTGACACGCTCTGCAGAGTGCACTTCTACAACATTAAGGAATCCATCATGCGAGCCGCCAGCACGCAGGACTCAATTCTTTTCAATACCACTCCAGTGATGCTGCTTCCTGACCTTTCACGTCTAACCTTAACCATGCGGAAGGCCCTGAAGCCTCTCACACAGCTCCTTCAATCACGCCAGATGAAATACCAATGGCGCTTCCCCTTTCAGCTGCGAGTGTTCCATGATGGTAAGACTGCCACTTTCCGCACGCTGGGTGACCTCCCTGCATTCGTGGGCACCCTGGAGCTGCCACAGGTGTCTTTGCCAGACTGGCCCTTCTCCCCAACTACACCAGGCCTGCCGTATATCCCTCAGTGGCAGAAACAAAGCCGCAAACACTGTCCTGGATCTTCACCTCGCATAGATCCTGATGATTGATGCCTTATGGTCCTGCTGGGTATTCACTCTTTTGCCTGTCTACATGAGCAGGAATACCTCCTGCACCACCTTGGATCTCTGAAGATTTTCTTATATTGAGCCTCTGTTGAAGGCCTTCACTCTCCCACGCCTCTTCTAGCAAGCAGCTCCTGTTACCGGTCTTTCTTCACCTGGAAGATGTTAACCTTTTCTCTCATGTTATGGTTATACACGTTCTGTGGATTTTTTTTTTTTTTTTTTTTTCCTCATATTTTAGAAGATACCAGGTTCCTCTGCAAAAAATTGCTTAATGGCTCACAAGCTATGTAAGGAAGATTCACCCCGGTCTCCTGGTACTGTTGCGGTCTCCACCTGCCCTGAAACTGCCCCCGCAGTTTCTCCTGTTTCTCTACACCAGTGATCCCGGCTTGCTACTTTTGAACTATCATTTTTCCTTTTTTTTTTTTTTTCTCTTTTCTAACCAGGGACTGGTACACCTGTTTGCATCCTACCATTGCTTTCATGGCACACTCAGTTTTATAATGTTGTATTAACCTTTGCCTTCCTCCATCCTGATTTTGATTATGATTATGTTATTTCATTATTTATACCTACTACTGTCTATCACATTCATATGTACAGCCTAGATTCTTTTTTATTTCTCCCACATATTATTGGCCCTGTGGTCCCCGGGGCTCCGGGAGCTCTCGCCATGCTAAACACTAACCCCCCCTTAGGAATACTCGGTGCTTTTACTTTGCACCGTACCATGGTTTCTAGATGTTTTATACATTACAGTTCTTTGTATTGTATTTCATTTTCTTTTTTTCAATTTTTGATTAACTGGTACCACCCTGTGGTTTACCCTACTTCCATCAGTATATTGTCTAATTTGCAAGGATCGGGGTCCCAGTCTCCCTTCTCTGCTCTTTCAAGGACAGATTGTGATACTAACCTAACAATTATGGATTCTGGGACCCTCTTCCTCTCCTCACTCTCTCTCCCCTTTCTTTCTCCTCCCTTACTCCTTTCTAGTATTAATTCTATACCTCTCACATCTCCCTCTGCTCACTCCCCTACACCTATCCCTTCCCCTCCCACTCCCCCCCCCCCCCTTTTCCCCTCCTCTGCTGGCTGGGGCGGTCTTACAAGGGACTCCCATGGTTTCTTTTTTCTCCCTTCCCCCATTATACCCTCCTTGATATGGCCACTACTCCACCACTCAGTCTAGCCTCCTACAATTGTAGAGGCTTTAATACCCCACAGAAACGTAGTCAGATCCTCTATCACTTCCACAAACAGAAAACTAATATTCTCCTCTTACAAGAAACTCATTTCAGGACTGATTCCATACCCATGCTGCGCAGTCGATACTACACCACCTGGTTTCATAGTACCAACCCCGCTGCAAAATCCAAAGGGGTTTCGATTGCATTCCATAAGTCCTTTCACCCTGAGGTTATTGACTCATATGTTGACGAACATGGTCGCTTTATATTTCTCAAATTAAAATTTAATAACTTTCTCTTTACAGTCGCCAATATCTATGCTCCAAACACAGATCAGGCGCGCTTCCTATCATCCACCCTCACCAGACTGACCTCTTTTGGAGGTTCTAGTGTTATCGTTGGAGGCAACTTCAATGTGGCTCTCTCCCCGTCTGCCGACACCTCTACTGGTAAGTCTTCCATGTCCACGACCTCACTTTCTCACATAAAATCTCTATTACATTCTTATCATCTAGTGGACGTGTGGCGTATTCATCATCCTACAGACAGAGATTACACATACTTTTCTATAGCACACAACTCATATAGCAGACTAGACTATTTTCTAATTTCCCAATCTCTCTTAGATACACCTTTACAAACCTCCCTAGGACATGCCCTCTGGTCTGACCATGCCCCTGTTTATCTGTCTTTCGCCCGACCCCCACACTCACGAAGGGGGCACTCCTGGCGCCTTAATGATAATCTCTTACGGGTATGCATCGCTGAAGTTACTAAAGCCATCCATAACTTTGGAATTGATCACGTAGCAGATACAACTTCTCCACTCAATCAATGGGAGACCCTGAAGTGTGTGGTCAGGGGCGTTCTGATCCAAAACGGTTCTCGTTTGAAAAAAATCAGGTCTGATGAAATCCGGCGCCTCCTGACCAACATTTCAGACCTAGAATCCCTACACAAGTCAAACCTAGACCCCTCCATTTTTGTTGCCCTTTCCAACTCCCGTAGGGACCTACTCCAATTATTAGACTCACACTCTCTCATAGCTAGGGACTGAGCTCGGAAATCCTACTACTCCATAGCAAATAAATGCGGTCAACATTTGGCACGGGTTATCCATCCCAGGGCTCCACGCCTCCCTATCCCTTTTATCACTAAATCGGACCAGACTAAAGTTTACAGTTGCAAAGACATATCCACCACATTTAAAGACTACTACGCTCAGTTATATAATCTCCCTCAAACCTCCCCTCATAGTTCTTTGCCTCCATCCCAAGACCCAATGCAGACCTACATAATGGAAACGGCACTACCTATGATTGACCCCCAGGTGTCCGCGGACTTGGATGGCCCCCTACTGGAACCGGAGTTCCTGGGCGCCATCAAGGAACTAAAACCGGGTAAATGCCCAGGCCCCGATGGCTACTCTCCGCGGTTTTATAAAACCTTTGCACCATTGTTGGTACCGTATCTCACTAAGGCTTTCAACTCCATAAACACCACCACGCTCCCCTCCAAAACACTCCTATCAGCTAATGTCTCCATTCTACCGAAACCCAACAAAGACCCTTCCCAATGCAGCAGTTATCGCCCGATATCTCTATTAAACATTGACCTGAAGCTCTTCGCCAAAATCCTGGCTAATCGCTTCTCTCCCTCTCTACCCGGGATCATACATAGGGATCAGGTGGGTTTTGTCCCGGGTAGAGAGGCACGGGACAACACTACCAAAACCATCAACCTCATTTCTTATGCCCAACGCTACCATCAACAGATCTGCCTTCTCTCCTTTGATGCCGAGAAGGCTTTCGATCGGGTTAACTGGCGTTTCCTAAAACTCTCCCTTGAGCAAATCGGGTTGGGATCCCCTTTCATCTCCAAAATTATGTCACTATATTCTCATCCTTCTGCTTCGGTTCTGGTTAATGGTACTTCTTCAGCAGCATTCGATATCTCCAACGGGACTCGTCAGGGCTGTCCCCTTTCACCCCTCCTTTTTGTTATAGTAATGGAACACCTTGCCTGTGCCATTCGCCAAAATGACTCCATACAAGGTATACACACTCCATCTGCACACCACAAGCTTGCACTATACGCCGATGATTTACTCATCTACGCGCACCAACCACATATTACCCTCCCTTCCTTGTTCTTGGAGTTTCAACGTTTTGGAAGTTTAATTTTAAACTCAATATCTCCAAGACGGAGGCACTTAATATCTCTCTCCCTGCTCTCACTCTGTCCTCCCTCAAATCCAATTATTCTTTTCATTGGCAGTCCAAAGGCATTAAGTATTTAGGCGTAATCATACTGACTAACCTATCACTTCTCTTTACACTGAACTACATCCCCCTCCTCTCCCGACTACGTAAAGATCTTGCCTCTTGGGGGGGGGGACAGACCCATACCCTGGTTTGGACGCATAAACACCCTCAAGATGGACATCTTACCTAAATTGCTCTACCTATTTCAGACCATCCCGACTGTAATACCCAAATCCTTTTTCTCTACTTTGCGCTCTCTTTCCATCCGCTTCCTGTGGAATAAAGGATTATCGAGAATCAATTTCAAGTTACTCACCCGGCCAAAATTGCAAGGGGGCACAGGTCTACCTGACTTTGAGCTTTACTATAAAGCCACATTAATAGCTCGTATCCTTGACTGGTTCCCACGACCTTCCCAAAAAGCTTCGGTCATGGTTGAACAGGATTTGTCCCCCGTGGACCTCAGGGCCCTACTCTGGGGCTATAAACGTAACTTATCAGCCTTGGTTGATTCATCACCTTTAACTACAGCTGCCCTTGTACTTTGGTATAAGAGAGGTTTATGCGAGATCCTATCTTCGGACCCATCTCCCTTATCACCACTCTTCGATAATCCTGCCTTTCCACAAGGCATAGGGGCTCATGCTATTGGCTCTTTCTCCCGCTCCTCATGGCTCAAGCACACTTCTTCGTTCGGTCGGACAATGGAACACCAAATATTCCTCCGGGAAATCGAGACTGGCTCACTTCCATCCACCTTTCCACCTTTACCAAACATCTTTTCACTTCCTCCCAGGTTCATCGCCCGTTGACTGACTTTGAACATCTCAGTTCACTGCAAGAATTACCTAGGCACTTGCTATCACATATATATATAGTCTTATTCAATCTCACACAGACAGACCTACCCACCTACACTAGAGCATGGTCGGCAGACCTGGGAAAGACCATTTCCAGAGTGGATTGGCAAACCGCATTCCACTTTGCTCATAAGTCCTCAATCTCATGCTACTCTCAAGAAAAAAACTATAAGGTAATGGCAAGGTGGTATAGGGACCCCGTCTCACTACGAAAAATTTTCCCCTCAACTTCATCTATTTGTTGGCGTTGTTCTCTCACAACAGGGTCGTACCTACATATCTGGTGGGAGTGTGATCGGATCCAGCCCTTATGGAATCAGGTATCCCAGGTGTATGAAAAAATTTACGATGACCCTTTACACTTGACCCCCGAAATAGCTCTCCTATCTATCTTATCAATAGCCTCTCAAAAACGCGATCTTTTACGTTTCTTCCTGTCTGCTGCTCGCCAACTCATACCCCTTTTTTGGAAGACGACTATCCCCCCCATTTACTCTCTGGACTTCCACCATGAATGATATTATGCGCATGGAGGAGATGCTAGCGCTTGACAATGACACCTACGAGAAATTCACGATATTGTGGTCAGTATGGCGACGCTTCTCCTCCTCAGATGCGCTGTCTTCATTGCTTCCCTCCTCCCAGATTATAGCTTCCCCAACAAATTTGAATATCCACTGATCCCTTGACCATGTCTGAGGATTTGGGGTCTCTCCTTTTCCGCCCCAGCCAGCGGAATCCCCCTACTATTCCACCCCTCCCTTCCCCCTTTCTCTTATCTGTTTCTTTCTCCTTTCTTACTTCCTTCTTTTTTCTGATTTTCTATCTAGATACTTGACATGATTTATTTATATTATAATTTACTTAATAACCATCAGCCTAGCTGTGGGCGATAGCCATTTTGCTCGCTGATTGTTCTCTCAATGTACCATATCTCATGTCAACTGTATTATTTTTTCTGTTGTTTATCACAATAAAAACATTTTCAACTCTAAAAAGTAGGGGTCCCAACACTGAACCTTGGGGTACACCACTGACAACCTTAGACCATATAGAGCAAAAGAATTAACCACTACTCTCTGAATTCAGTCTTTTAGCCAGTTATCTATCCATTTACAAATTGATCTTTCCAAGCCTTTAGACTTTACCTTACACATTAGCCGTGTGTGGGTAACTGTGTCAAATGCTTTTGCAAAATCCAAGTATACCACGTCCACAGCCACCCCTTTGTCCAAAGTTTTACTTACCTCCTCATAAAAAGAAATCAGTTTTGTTTGACAACTTCTGTCTTTCATGAATCCATGCTGTCTGTTGCTTAAAATATTTTTTCCAGCAAGAACCCATCTATGTGGTATTTTATTAAACTCTCAAACATCTTCCCAACTATAGAAGTTAAACTAACAGGTCCATTGTTACTTGGTGAAGACTTTGATCCCTTTTTAAATATGAGCACCACATTGGCTCTACGGCAATCCAGTGCCAATCATTAACAAGTCCCTAAAAATTAGAAACAATGGCTTTAAAATGAGAGAGCTAAGTTCTTTTAGGATCCTTGGGTAGATGCCATCTGATCCAGGTGCTTTATCCATCTTTATTCTGTCTAAATAGTTCTGGACCATATCACTTTTGAGCTATTGTGGATCATTTGGGGCTGTGTCAATACCATCCCAATTATGGATATGAGCCCCCCCCCCCATACTCCTTTGTATACACAGAGCTGAAGAAAGTATTTAATAAATTTGCCTTCTTGTCCCCAGTCACCCACTCTATGATTGAAGAATTTTTTGGAATTTGTCTTACTATCTTTTGCAATCTGTCGTTCGTTTTGAATTTTTGCGGCCTTGATTTCCTTTTTACATATTCTGTTATATTCTATATTTAGCCTTTTAATCTTATTCCCTTATTGGGAATATGCTTTGCAGTGAGTTTACATACAGTCTTTAAGAATTCCCATTTCTGTTCTGTGTTTATCGATGCTAATATTCCCTCCCAGTCTAAGTCCTGGAGAGCAGCCCTCTTTCTTAGAAAATTTGCTCTCTTAAAAGTTAAGTGTTTTTATCTTACCCGTATGTTTGTTGCTTACAGCTAACATTAAATGAAATCATGCTATGGTCACTGCTACCCAGATGTTTTTTTATATGAATATTGGTAATAAGTTCTGCATGGTTTGAGATTACCAGGTCCACTTCAAACACAAGGTAAACAGTACAGCAAACAGTACTAGACAGGGTACTAGGCAAGGCACCGAGAAAGGGAGGCGGGCTCCCACAACTTTTCCACAGGCTATCAGTACTCGGCAATCTCAGCGGACAGATCCCCCATGAGTAGCACACGGGTAGCACACGAATAGCAGGAGCATCGAGGCAAACAGACTAGCAGACTAGCTATGCATCAGGTATCAGGCATCAGGAGTTAGGGATTAACACCAGCCGTTGGACATCAGGCATTGATTGATCCGAGCGGAGCTCCAGTTAGTGCCACTCCCTCCCACTCTCACTCTATACTAGGGAGGTGTTACTGTTTACTGATGCCAAAGGGTTCTCGAGCAGCCAGGAAGTCGTTTGGCACCGGCCCCGTCATTCGAAGTGCTCTGCCTACTGGCTTCTATCCTCCACGATTGTCAGTAAGCTCTGAGTCCCGAAGTCTTGCGATACCTGCGGTGTCTGACACCTGAGCTACTGACTGTCGAGTCTCGCCAAGTGCAGAGTTTAGCCGAGAGCCGAGAGTCGTCGAGTAAAGCCGACTACCACAGACCACTACCGAATGCTGAGCGGATATCAGTTCTCTCTGGCTCACTGAACGAAGATACTGAAAACCCGCAGTATCCGACCACGAACACTGGGAAGGAAGCTGGTTTACAGACCTTCCAACAGACCGTCAGTCGCCAAGCACAGGAGGAGATCTGGACAGGTGAGCTTATTGGGGAGCCTACTGGGGTGCCCATACAGGAACCACAAGGAAAACATCAGTACATAAATTGGACACAAGAGACAAAAAAGGGGGTTAATAGTACTAATAGCACAAATACCAGTATGCAGACTGGGCAAATAGGTGATGGACTTCCAAACCAGGATAACCAGCTTATACATCAGTCTGCACACTACGCACATTGTACACTGGAACCTGCACCAACAGACTTTACAGGACTAACTGGTACAACTGGGCCTGTTGCTCTGGGTGTGCTATCTTTGCCAGCTGATCTGGGTACAAAATCCTTCCTATCCACATTGTCTACTAAGGCAGACATGGATCACATGACTGCTACTCTGCAGCAAGTGCTTAGAGAGGAGTTTAAGGAGGTCAAAAGAGTCATTGCATAGCCTGACCTTCAGGGTAGACACCATCGAGCAAAATCAGACTGCAGCAGAACAAAAAAGATCTTGGAGGCTAATTTAACAGCACAATCACATTTCTTATATACCATCCGACTCCAACTGGACAATTTAGAAAAAAGGAGGAGGAGAAACAATTTAAAAATCCGGGTTATCCCTGAGACCACAACAGCTAAAGAGTTGCACCGTACTGTTATGGCTATATTAAACAAGATTCTGGGAAGAGATCCAACAGCAGACATTGAGTTAGAGTACATCGAATACAGGGTATGGCTCCTCTGACCGAGGGATACCCTGTGTAAAGTGCACTTCTATATTATTAAATAAGAGATTATCCGTAAGGCATGGTCATCGGGTACTGTTGATTTTGACCGAGCAACTATACAGATTTTACCGGATCTTTCAAAATACACTCTACAGATGTGCAGTACCATGAAGCCTCTTTTAGATAAACTACGTGAAGAAGGTGCTACATACAGATGGGGTTTTCCTTTTTCCCTGTACATACAGAAAGGCCAACAATCTTTCGGACTACGTGCGCATGCCCAACATGTTCGCTAAACTGTCAATGACACCTATTTTGCTGTCTGATTGGACTGACACTGACACTGGATTGATATAGTATGATAGAATTTAATTTAACAAATATGCATTATTAGTAATGAATCCCAAATGATGCTCCTAACAATGTATCAAACTGTCTGTTCTTCATTCTTGTCTGCACTATAACTGTCTAAGAGGCGCTAGATCCGAACAGAATTGGATGCCAGAACTCCCTCCCCTCCCTCCCCTCCTCCCCCCCCCTATTCTCCCGTCACCTCATCCCCTTTTTTTCTTTTTTTTTTCTCCTTTTTTTCTGTGCCCCCATGTGCATTGTTTTCCTAGTTTCCCTCTCCCTCCCCCCTTCAGCCCACTTTGCCCACATTTTGGGTGGATGTGTGTGTGTGTGTGTGTGTGGGGGGGGGGGGGGGGGGGAGAAGAAAAGGGAACATTTTTGGTAATGACAATTCTAATAGGAATGGGGGTTGGGTCGAGAAAGGAGAAGGAAAATATCTACCCTGTTTCCCCGAAAATAAGACCTAGCGTGATTGTCGGTGATGGCTGCAATATAAGCCCTACCCCCCAAATAAGCCCTAGTTAAAGTCCTTGTAGGTCTTATTTTCAGGGTAGGGCTTATTTTCGGGGAAACAGGGTAGGGCTTATTTGGGGGTAGGGCTTATATTGCAGCCATCACCGACAATCACGCTAAGTCTTATTTTCGGGGAAACAGGGTAGACTGTACGGAAATGGTACAGATACATTTTTTTAATTTTTTTTTTTGGGGGGTGGCGGGAAATCAATGGGGGATGCTTTGATATTATTTAAATGGTGTACTATGAGGGAAAACGCTGTGAAAAGCTACTCCAAAGAAGTGAGAATATTGGAGGATGGGTATATATGAGGGGGAGGGATTTACCCAATTGGGGTCATTGGTTTTGACAGTATAGTCGTACAGCTCTTTTTTTTTTCTTTTTTTGACTTGTATATTCAAATAAATAAGAAATGGGTATGCCCTTATACAAATAGGAAACTAAATATAGGTAATCATATAGGTAACAATAGATGATGTAAATGGAGTATAAGGCCTGAATATTTAGGACCCATTATGAACCTATATAAGTACAATAAGGATAATAAGTCTTTTTTTTTTTTCTTGTTGGTTTGAACTGTGTGTTTGATATTCAATTTAAGTTGTGGGCATTAGGATAAAGAATCGGATGTGCCATCTATGTTAATATGATCTGAGCGACCTCCTTTTTTGGTGTCTCTCTCTAGTTCCTCCACATAGGAATTTTGCCTCCCAGTGCTATCCCTTCCTGGACCACTCTAGGAGGAGATTGCAGGGGTGCGCAGGCTCAATTAGAGCCTCATTAGTAGTTTGTTGCGTATATATATTCTGTGCTTTATTTTGTGTGTTTTGTTTTTTTTTCTTCTCTCTCTCCTTCCCCATATCCACCTGCACTCGCTCTGGTAGTACACAGGAGATAGATCTCAGATTTCACTATGACCAATGTGCGCTGTTTATCCTTAATTGCTAATGGATTGAATATACCGGAAAAGCGCACAATGGTCCTACGTGAACTCTGGCGTATGTGCACACAAGTGGTATTCATACAAGAAACCCATTTTCAATCTGGGAAGATACCAACATTTAAGGATGAAAGATATCCACAGGTCTTCCACAGCACAGCCCCAGACTCCAAGATGAGGGGGGTGAGTATCCTGCTTTCTGGGACTGGTGCCATGGTCCTGCATTGATCAGATGAGCGATCCGGAGGGACGCTATCTTTTTCTTAAGGGCGATTTAGCTGGCCGTCGAGTTACCTTAGCGTCTATCTATTTACAGAATCAGGCTCAGCTGAGTTGTCTGAACGGAATTCTCAATAATTTACAGATTTTCATGGAGGGTGGACTTATACTGAGTGGAGATCTTAATGTGGCTCTTGACCCTCTACTGGATGTTTCAAAATCCGCTACACATCTATCCTATCAATATGTTAGACGAATAAAAAAAGCTCTACAATCTATGTGACTTGTAGATGTTTGGAGAGTATAGCATCCAGTTGAGCGCGACTATCCTTTCAATTCGGCGCCACATAATAGTTATTCTCGAATTGACTATGTATTAGTATCTCAATCTCTACTACCAGCGGTGGTAAACTCCGTAATTGGGACACAAACGGTGTCAGACCATGCTCCGGTGTCTATAGATCTCCAGCTGATTAAGCCGGCCAATAGACCATGGACAAGGAAACTTAACGAATCGTTCATACAGGAAGGTCAATCTCAAAACAATCTTACCAGTGAATTGATTGGAATCTTTAATGAAAATGACACAGATGAAATCTCCCCATTTACTATATGGGAAACGCACAAATGCGTTATGCGAGGCATATTGATTAAAAAGGCGACGGAGATACGTAAAAATAACCAAGCTGCGTTTCAGGCTCAATTAAATTTGGTAGCAGATTCAGAAATTAAACAAAAAAAAAAAAAATCACTTTCACAATCCATAGCAATAGATCTTAGGCTACCGCGGGAAAAACTATCTTCCCTGATGAGACAACAGACCAGTATACAGATACTGAGAGCCAGAAATATACATCATGAACAAGGGAATAAATCAGGTAAACTGCTGGCCCACTCACTTAGGGAAAATTCACAGAGAAACTATGTCCCACATATAGACTCTGATGGAGGGAATCGTATCTTCGAATCTAGTAAAATTGCAGAGGTCTTTCGAGAATATTATCAGTCGCTATACAATATACAGATGAATATCTCATCAGATCAGATGGTACAAAAAAAACAATTTGAGATTATCTTGCCTCCTCAGGTCTACCATCAATCTCCGATGATGAGTCCGAAGCACTAAATGCGCCGATATCAATTGACGAATATATGAGCGCAAATCAGTATGCTTAAGCCCCATAAAGCTCCTGACCCCGATGGGTACACAGTAGTCTGTTATAAAGGCATTTGCTTCTATTCTAAGCCTGAGATTTATAAAAGCATTTAATTCCCTTTTAGAAGACCGACCTTTACCGAGAGATACCCTCAGGGCACATATTGCAGTTATTCCCAAGGAGGGCAAGGACCACGCCCAATGTAAGAACTATAGACCTATCTCATTATTAAACGTTGATTTAAAAATTTTTACATGGATATTAGCTACAACCTCTCCTTCAAATAGTCATCCACCCGGATGAGGTAGGCTTTATGCCTACTAAAGAGTCAAAAGATAATACTATTAGAGCTCTAGATATTATTCATCTGGCTCACTCTCATAAAATACCACTCTGTCTGTTATCTTCTGATGCAGAAAAAGCCTTTGATAGGGTGGATTGGATATTTTTGAAGGAGACGTTGACCCATATTGGAGTAGGGAAAGCATTTGGTAAATGGATAGAGGCTATATACTCTGCCCCATCCGCAGCAGTAAGAATCAATGAGGTGACCTCCTCATATTTTAATATGAGCAATGGTACAAGACAGGGATGTCCCCTTTCCCCAATGATTTTTATATTAACCCTTGAACCATTTCTGTGACATGTTCGACAAAATATTGATATTCAAGGCTGTGCGATCAATAAAATAGAGCATAAAACTGCGGCTTTTGCAGATGACAGTTTTTTTTACTTCACCAGAAACCACGCTACCAAATCTTTTAAATGAGTTTGATCGCTATAGCTTACTTTCAAATTTTAAAATCAACACTCAAAAATCAGAGATATTAAATATTACATTGTCAATTACACGCATACAGGCTCTTCAATCGTCTTTTTCCTTTCCATGGGTGTCCTCATCTTTGACATATTTAGGAGTCAAATTGACCTCCTCAATAGACAAAGTTTTTCAAGCAAATTTTCCACCGTTACTACGGGAACTCTCTTCCGATTTGGAAAGATGGAATAAAGGTCCCTATACATGGATGGGTAGGAATACTATCCTTAAAATGAATATTCTACCAAGCTTATTGTACCTTTTTCAGACTCTGCCAATATTGTAGCTATTCCAGCATCCTTTTTGAAATCATTACGTAGTGCCTTCATTAGATTTATTTGGGCAAAAAAACATCCCCCTCTTTTCATATATTGGCTATGTCAAAAACCCAGGGGGCGTATGGCTTTTCCAGATCCGATAAAATACTATAAAAGCAGCACACCTTGCAGGGTACTTGCCTGGTGTAGAGATGAGGGACATAAAATCTGGGTAGCGATTGAACAATCATGTACGGAGATCCCACTTCGATGCCTGCCATGGCTACAGCTAAGATCACTGGGAACTTTAAGATATCACCCCCTGATAGGGGCAACCTTAAAAGTAATCCAACAGAGTCATCTTTTTTCAAAATTTGATGGGGAAACCACTCAGCTTCATCCAGTTTTGGGAAATCCACTATTTCCTCCTGGCTATACAGATAGTCGTTTCAAACAAATTATGCGACATGGTACATTTCGATTAGGGGACTTTGTTGAAGCATCAAGGCTGAAGACCAGGGTGGAAATGCAGTCACTGTTTTGTCCGCCATTGGATCCATGGCAGATGCAACAGCTTACCCATTTCCTAACCTCCCTTAACAGGGGGGAGAGATCGTTTAAACACACATTTGGAAAATTTATGTTTGCTAGAAAAGCCCTCCGTCCATGGGGTATCTGAGGTATATAAAATACTAAATGCCGCGTACACATGATCGGACTTTACGGCATACTTGGTCTGGTGTACCGGATTTCGTCGGACGGTTCGATCGTGTGTGGGCTCCAGCGGACTTTGTTTTCTCAAAAGTTTGACGGACTTAGATTTGAAACATGTTTCAAATCTTTCCGACGGACTCTGCTTTCTAGCGTACAAACCGTTCGTCTGTGCTAGTCCGACGGACCCAAACTGACGCATGCTCTGAAGCAAGTACAAGACGGAAGCGCTCGGTCTGGTAAAACTAGCCTTCGTATTGAAGCTAGCACATTCCTCTTCTGTGAACTTTTAATACAGCGCATTCTTTTTTTCCTATATAATGCGAGAAGGAGGAAGTTGTTTTGCTGCTTATATTCACACAGAGTTCTCACAAACTACTTTCTTCATGATTTATCCTCATGCCATGACTAATATGATATTTTTTTAAAAGCCAGATCTCCAGAACTAAAGTAGCAAATTTTTTTTGGACTCATCTTTATTTTTTACAGATTTTAACAATATAGATTTTACAATGTGTGCTAAATTATACAAAATGTTTTATTTTATTTTTTTTTGTTTTTGGATTTTGAGTTTCAAGTTACCACAATAACCTTAATTGTTATTGTTTTAATGAACCTTAATGAGTTTGGTGTCCCTTGTTAATTAGACGTGGGGGGGTTATTTTAAAGAGGCAAAATCATTTTTCACTACCAGTGCAAATTGTACTTGGAATTGCCCTGAAAGAGCATTTGGAAGTGCATTCGCTGTGGATCCGAGGGGCACATGCAAGGAACCCCAAAAAAAAAAAAAAAATTCTCTTGCACATGATTGTATGATGAAATCAGCAGAGCTTCCCCTCAGATTTACAGTGACTGCACTTCCAACAAGTGCACTTGCAGTGCAATTTATCAAGTGCACTTTGCAACAGCAATTTGCACTTGAATTGCAAAATGATTTAGCCTTTTGTAAATAACCCACATATAGTCTTTTTGACCTGTACCTGCCTACTCACAAACCAAATGTCCTTTTTGAATCAAAACACATAGTCAATGTAAGGTAACGAAAATATCCATTTATTTTGGTCAAAACAGAAATGAGGAAGGCAACACTGGAGACACTTTTGGAATGTGTGAAGCCTTTTGTCCCCCAGGACACACATCAAGTTAGAGGACAATAAAATTGGTATCTTGCGACTAGGGAGCACAGTCAGAAGTCAGACCAGACAGAAGCCAGACAATTACTTTCGACTCTTCCGTGGAGCCTTCCCTGCACGCTGCCCTGCAGCCTTCCCTCAACGCTTCGCTGCAGCCTTCCTTGGAGGCTGTGCCTCTGGTGGTGTACTTGGGGCAGGAGGAGGAGTAGCAGGAGGAGTGGCTTCATCTGCTATATATGTTTTTGCAGTAAGCTCCCCTCTCAAGCCCTTCTGATACGCTTGAAAAATCAGACCGTCACAGAGGAGGCATTGCCCCTTTTCTAGTTCCAGCAATCTGGTGGCCATACAGGTTCCATACGCCTCTTCCGCATTGGGTGGTGTGCTGAGGATTTGGCTGGCTTCGCGAATGAGGGCTAGTGATTCCTCCTCTGTTCGGGTCATCTTTCTGGGCCTTTTGGTGGTAATGTGGAGGGGAGGCACCTGAAACTTCGTGAGGCTTCTACTGGGCCCAGCCACGGCCTCCTCCTCTATACCTCTGGGCACGGACTCCTCCTGGGTCAAAAAAAAAAAAAAAAAAAAAAAAAAAAAAAAGGAGGACATACCGGTAGTTGTAATTTTTGCTTACGCAATCACACACAATTTTCAGCTCATGACTTGCAAATATAATTCTAAACAAATAATAAAGGCTATCTTTTTGACCCCACCATTATTCTAGCTGCTCACCAATATTTGAAGTATATTTTTGGTCACTACTGTCTAGTGATATGTCTACATATTAATAATTGTGATGAAGTCATTTTTGGTGAAGCACTTCAAAAATGTTTAGGTTTACATCATTAATATTTACACAATCCCAAATTCACCAAAAAAAGTATACCTGGCTGAAGCTGGGCACATCCACTTCATCAAGGATGAAAGGGCCCAGTTCTTCTTGGGACTCCTTAGCTGGGGTGGAGGGAAGGCTGGAGGGAAGGCGCGAAAGTGATTGCCTTGCTTCTGTCTGGTCATCCAGAAATCGCATTTTTTGGTAGTACCACAGCTTGGGGACAATAAACCTGGTCTGCTGCTGCTCCGGATCTGCGCGATTCCTGGATCTTCTTGTGTTCCCGCCTGTACATGTTGAGCAAGATACCAATTTTATTGTCCACAAACTTAAGGTCTGCCTGGGGGACTCGAGTCTTCACAAATTCTAAAAGTGTGCCCAGTGTTGCCTTACTTACATCTCTATTAAAATACAATGGGTGCTTGACCTCCCACAGGTTTCTGTTTTCTTGATACAAATCAAGAAAACGTGTCAAAAATTCTTCCTCCTTAAAAAGGATTTATTTTTGCTGAAAGACAAGACACAAGATAAAAACTGTAATGTCAGTCCAAACTCCCAGTATTATATTTGGCTCAATCTAGGGTACACACATACACACAACACATTCACCAAACACACACCCACGTTTAATCTGACCTTCGTTTCTGACGCTCGCTACTTCCGCTCGGACATATGTAGGCCAGCGTAATAGCTTTATATACACTGCGCATGTGTCATGCTACGCCTGCGTCGCCCGCCCCTGACATTCTTTAGTACGATTTGTCCCCGCCCCTTCACTCTTCGTTGCGCAGTGGCAGGATATAGAGAAAGATGGTGGAGAGATTCTCTGCAAGTAGCGCGGAGGAAAGCCAGGAGCCACAACCATCTAGATCCAGGAGGAGATATAAGGCCACCATATTGAGAAGGGAGGACTACGGTGGCAAAAAAGGACCAAACACCCGACCCAATATGTGGAAGGACAAAATAATGTCCTCAGTTGTCACCGCTCTTGAACAAAAATTTGGCACTAAACGGCCTAAAGAACAATTGAGGAAGTGGTGGTCTGACCTCAAAAGTAGGGAGCCTGAACAATATTGGCGAATAAAGAAGCTACTTAAAAAAGTAAGTACTTGTTGTGTGTTCCGAATGAGATACTTAACTTGCATGCTGATCCATATGCTTTTCGTTTATATAGCATCGTTCGTAAAGACCATTCTTTTGAAAAAACATATGATACTAAGAAAATGACGGGTTTTTTTTTTGCCAAATATAATGGTACAGGGTTGGACATACATTTAGGTCTTGATATTTTGTCGTATTCCAAAAATGTGGTGATGTTGTGTAGATGTGTTTGAAAATATAATGCTGCTTCAAAAATGATTCAGTGTAATGTAAGGACAGGACACAGCAGCTGTTTCCACATCTGGACTCACGAGCACTAGTGTACTATGTGACACTAGAGAAAATTTTGGGGGGGTAATACACATAGGGGCTCCAGGGAATACTTGAGGTCTCTGCATCTGTGAAACTTGCATGAAAATGTGTATTGTTTGGCATTTTTGGGCAGAGTGAATCTTAATCCGGTCTTCAAAATTTTTGGTGCCAAAAAATGACAATTGTCCACAACTTCAAACGAACATTTCATATTCCTTTTTCAAGACTGAAATATCACTGTGTTTTAACTATACCTTTTGTTTAATTAAAAGACTCAGACAACAGTCCAAGGATCCCAGGACCCCCCCAAGTCACTAGCCTGAAGCTGAAATTATCCCAAGCCCCAGTCCAAGACCACGCCCACCCGACGAGCTGGAGGAAGGAGAGGTGGAGGAAATGTGCGATATTTCCACCCCACCAAGTGAGTGACTGACACCCCAGCTTAAGTTCATCTATTTAGGCATGCATATTTTACAATAATTTTTTATCCACAAATTTTAGGTGATGTTCTGGTTGTGGAAGGCCAAGCGGCGGAGCCATTTAGCACAGACAGTGCACAAAGACTCATTGGCCAGATAATGGTGTGGAATGGCCAAATTGATAGAATGCGTGACCAAATTGACAGCATAAGAAATTGGCTGGACAGCATGCAACAGGAAATGAAGAACATGATTGATTGATGTTTTGGGCAGAATCTAATAACTTTTTGCCTAAAAACATCAATCATGTTCTTCATTTCATTATCAAGTTTTATTTTTCTAAAACGTTTTAACTTGCTAAATACTAATGTAAAAATTTTGCAGATGTACACGGTGTGTCATCATGTGCTATCTTCCATCAGGGGATATCAATGTACTTGTTTTGTGTTTGCAACCCCTTCATCAGAATAATGTTAGTTTGTGAGATGAACAAAAGGATTGCACACACAAAACACGTCCATTGTTCCCCCATGATGGGAGATAGCACATGTTGACTTGAACCTTTTTTCACCAGAAATTGTGAGCATCTGCAATTTTTTTATTTTACATGGGTGACATCACCAGCACCGTTATTAACATGTTGAACTTTGTGAGTTCCTGTTATTTTTTGTTCTTATGGTTTTTAAAACCCTGTTGTGAAGCCAAATTTTGTAAACAATGTATATTTTCTACAAATATGCCTAAACTAAAAAAAATATTGTTAACAAAGGAAAAAAAAAAAAAAAAAAAAAAAAAAAAAAAAAAAACCCACACACGTTCAAACAAAATGCACCTTTCAATGTGCACACAGTAAAATGTTTTTACTACTACAATGTGTATGGCTTATTTATCAATAACAGTGACAAAGGGCCTTATTAACTAAACTTGCCACTACAAGTGCACTAGGAGACAGACAAAACTAAATGCAAACAAGAATCAAAACAAGAGATTGCTGCCAAAATTTTTTTTTTTCAAAAAATCTTAAAGATCTTGTTGCATTGCAATGGCCCCCCGACCATTAAAATAATTGACATATCTGTCACGCACTTCACGGGCGGTTTGGGGGGCCAAGCCAATACGGCCACTTTCCAGGCCTGTGAGTGGTTCATCAACACCAATTCCGGCCTCAGGCCCAACAGAAGATAGATATGTCAAAGAATGACGTCTCAAGAAATTATGCAGAATGCAGCAAGCAAAGATCACATAATTGATTTTGTATTCTGCTAGATTTATTGCGGAGAGGAACAAACGGAACCGGCTGGCCAGAATCCCAAAGGCATTCTCCACAGCTCTTCTTGCTCTGGCCAGCCGGTAATTAAACACCCTCCTCTCAGGGGTGAGTGTCCTTTGGGGGAACGGCCTCATCAAGTGCTCGCCAAGAGCAAACGCTTCATCAGTGATGAAAACTGAGGGCAGTCCATCCACATTCTGGTCATCAGGTGGCAATGCCAGGCCACCAGTCTGGAGACGCTGGCACAGCTCGGTCTGTGCAAAGACTCCTCCGTCAGACATCCGGCCGTTCTCCAATTGTGCCGAGACCACCGCCATCAAAACTACACTATGGGACCCCTTATAGTTGTAGAAATAAGACCCCGAATGGGGTGGTGGCACAATGTGGACATGCTTCCCATCGATCGCCCCGACACAGTTGGCAAAGTCCCAATGGTCAGCGAACTGGGAGGCCACAGTCTGCCATTCCTGTGTGTTCGAAGGAAACTTTGGAGTCAAACAAGAAAAAAAAATATAAGTACTTTTAAACATAACTTGGATATCAGATTACACAAAAACATTCTTGAACAACAGCAGTTGAACATTATTAATATGTGTTATTTTTAGAAAAAAATAAAATAAAGGCCCACTTATAAGATTACTCACCCCCTCTGATGGACCATTAATCAATTTGTATGTGGGGGGAGGGGTACTAATTGGGGCCAAGAACACACCTGACAGTTACAAACATTTGAGGGGGTGGGGGAGGGTAAAACAGTACAATTGAGCTGACAATATACATTGTTCAAAGGACTATAGGCTAGAGGTATAAATGGACCCAGGATTGCATGGTGGGGAGGTTATTGAAGGGAAATATGCATGTAGGCCAAAAAATGATTAAAGGTAAAAAAAAACAGGCATGCATGAAGATAAAGGAGACATTCCCAGCATATTCAAAGTATGGTAATTAGGTAACGAGGACATTTAGACAATACATTAAATACATATCATGTAATGTTAAAGGATAACAAACTTACCTTCATATAGTCCTTCTGCAGGACCTGAATAATAGCAGAACAGGTCTCTGGGATTATGATTCCCAGAGCCTGGGGGGAGATGCCTGTCGAGAACTTCAAGCCCTGAAGACTTCTCCCAAGTCGCCAAGTAACGTAAAGTGGCAACTAGCCTCTGCTCCGCAGTGATGGCTTGCCTCATGCAGGTATCCTGCCTGCTGATATAGGGGGTCAGCATAGCCAGCAGACGTTCAA
The DNA here is from genome assembly GCF_042186555.1 of Aquarana catesbeiana. Classification (NCBI taxonomy): domain Eukaryota; kingdom Metazoa; phylum Chordata; class Amphibia; order Anura; family Ranidae; genus Aquarana; species Aquarana catesbeiana. The sequence goes on from NC_133329.1 coordinate 245,095,806, forward strand.
AAACGTTGTCCGTCATCCTGAGAAAATTCCTGAAATCCTAACGGATCAAAGGCATGTGCGAGAATTGGTCACGCTAGCGCAACCAATTCTTCATCCATGAACTCCTCCTCGCCCTGTTCATGGACTGGACTCGGGTCAAAGTATTAACCCCAACACCAAGTCCCCATGCAGCAGGAACTCGAGAACGAGTACGTCCAAGCACCATGGCTTCAAAACGGTCGGCTGGTCAAACAAACAAACTTAGAACAAACGCACTGAAGAACAGCAAGGCCTATGAAGAGCGACCTGAAAATCAGGAACGAGCGGACCAGAACGGCCTGCTAGGCAGGTTACGAGCTGACCAACACGCACTGAAAAGCAGATACAAACCTCATAAGCACAAACTGAACCGCAGAAAACGATCGAAATAAGCTGAAGTGTGAAAAGCGCGAATTGTCTCTAACCAAACTTCTACTAACACGAGATTAGCAGAAGGAGCCCAAAGGGTGGCGTAGTGGGGCTTGAACTTCTTTTCTAGTCCCATCGTACATGCTGTACGTCACCGCGTTCAAAACCATCGGACTTTTGGAGTGATCGTGTGTGTCCAAGTCCATCCGTTTTTAAGTCCGGCGCACCTAGCGTACAAAGTCCGTTGAAAAGATCACCGGACCAAGTATGCCGTAAAGCCCGATCGTGTGTACGCGGCATAGTAGATCCCCCTGAAGACTTTGTTCCAAGATTCTTTTTGAAATGGGAGAGATTTAGATATTACATTTTCTAAGGAGCAACAGAGCTACATTTTATATTTTGCCCACTACTCCTCAACAGCTAGCAAATACCAAAAGTTAGGTTATAAAATTCTTACAAGGTGGTATAAAGTTCCATCACTATTACGAAAAATGTATTCAGAGAGGACGAATACATGCTGGCGGTGTGTAGAGTCAGAGGATAACATGCTCCATATCTTTTGGTCATGTCAGAAGTTAGTGCATTTCTGGTCTAAGGTGCGAGATACTGTAAGGCAATTAACAGACTACGACTTGGGGACTGACCCAACAAGATATCCTCTCCATTTTCTGACCTCTCAAAACGCAGATATCGGAATTCTTTGGATGCTCATCTTTTGAATGCGGCAAAGGCCTGTATCCCGGTCGTTTGGAGACAGGAGTCACCACCCTCGATCTCGCTATGGTTTAAAAAAAAAATAGCTGATATATATGCCATGGAAAAAGGTATTGCAATTATACAGGGTAAGGAGGAGAAATTTAATAAAAATGGAATCCTTGGTCTCTTTTGGTATGCACCAGGGAATACGGATGTGCGCTTGGAGAGGGGGAACGGGTGAGGTCTTGGGGGGGAGGGAAGAGAGTGAGAGAACTTCATTAAATCCTTTAGAAAAGCTTCTTTTCCTTTTTTTTTTCCCCTTTTCTTCTCTCTCTTTTTGTCCTCCTCCTCTGCTTATTTCTCTCCTCGGTAAAGAGCATCTGTGAGATAAGTGGGGGGAGGAGGAGAGAGGAGAGGGAAAACGTGTGCGTGTATGTATATATGTATATCTATATATCTATGTGTGGGTATATATGTATGCGTGAATGTAGTCCATTTCTTTCCTTTTAACCTGTTGGATAGGTTGGTCAATCAGGTAATTAGGATTTCCTTGTGTTTCCCCCCCCCCCCCCCTTTCCATCCCCCCTCCCCATTTTTCCCTCCCTTGCCTTTCTATCAACCCCCCTCCACCTTTCCTCTCCACCCCCCCCCCCCCCTTTCCCTCTTCCCCCCCTATCCCTCCCATCTTTTTTGTACTAACTCATGAGCACATATTTGTTGGAATCTTTGGATTTATTATTTCTTACCTCAGTTATCATATCCTTCCACATGTGTAAGTCCCCCACATTCGCAGTAGGGGAACATTTGGTGGTACCTTGACCTCAGTTGTGTGTGGGTCCTTTCGGTAAGTGGCAGTGCTCACCTTTTTTTCCCTATGTATTTGCAATAATCGCATTGTGTATTATTTTATCACATGTTTGATTTTGATGATTATGTATACCTTATTAAATAATTTCAGATACTATTCTCCTGATGAAGCGGTAGAGATCCGCAAAACATGTTGAGGAATACATGATTTGTGAGGACCCACTATACCTCAGTTCTCCCTGGTGGAGTATACCTAGTATTGGTGACACACATGTATAGTGTTCTGTATTTTTATGATGTTCTGATATAATTTTGCTGAAACTGTTATGATGTATCAGGATTTCCTATTTTTATCCTGTTTTGTATAAATAAAAATTGGAATTTTTATAAACTCGTCTGTCTAAATTGGTACCGAGATATTTCATAGACCTTTCGCCTTAGGGGTGACCAACAGGGGATCGGTCCTCTTTCTCAATTTCACTTCATATTTTGGATGGCACCTTTTTTCTACCCTTAGGTAACCAACTTTATTAGAGGCCAATGCTTTTGATACTTTTTATTCACGGTGGAGAGACTGAACTTTCTTGAGAAGAGTTTATCTAGAACTGTTGCAGGATGGACTAATCTTTATTTGTCATACACCTTGTCACTTGGTCTTTCACAGTGGTACATATTTTATATAACGCATATTGTATGTTTCCAGCGCTTTTCTTATTGTTATATTGTGTTACATATTTTGGGTATATTGAATTGAAGGTTGCAGCGATATTGCACATTGTATGAATATTATTTTTGGGCTATTGTATGTCTGTAGAGCTGAGTTGGGTAATTAGATTTATGGTTCCTACTATAATTTATTGGATTACCAGCATTTAGGACATATATAAGTTTTTATACTGACAGTATAATTAAAAGAAAACTTGTCACAGGGATATATTGAGGCTGTCATTGCTAATCTACTCCTGTAAGGCAAATACTGACAGATATTTCTGCAGTTAAAGGGGACCTATCATCCTTTTAATGTTTCAGAATATAGCTAAAAGAAATCAGCTTAGGGACAATCTTATCGAAAGGTTTTTAATGTATTAAAACTGTTTTTACGTATAGTTTGTAATTGTCGGTGTGCATGTGGATAGACATTTTGATCTTATCTCATTGCTGATTGAAAAAATAGACTCCTAGCAAAAATTGGTAGCCAGAGACCATGTGATCCAGGAGACCTAGGATGGGAGCTGGAAAACAGCATTTTTTTTCATGCAAAGCAAGAGGTATTTTTTTTACTCAAAATAATATTGTAATTTGGTAATGCAGACACAACGAGGTTGATATACTAAGGGGGTTGATAAATGCAGCTCAATTAATTTTAAGAATACTCACATTAGCTATTCAGGCATGTGAAAAGCAAAATCGTGTTCATGTTGAATTACCCAGTCATGTGAAGATGAAATGAGTAGTATGGGAATTTGCATTTCATATGATTAGAAAATTGATGTAATTTATCAGCCCTAAGTTTTAATAATCCAGGGGAAGTATGAATTTTATATCAGCAACACTTAAAGAAGCACGTACTGTCCTTCATGTTTTTGCATGTTGTTCCTAGAAATAAGTGGCAACTATCTCAACCAAGTTGGGCAACATTTTATCTTTAGGTTGAAGCTTTTCTGTGTGCCAGTAATAAAACAAGATTAGGTGAAACTACACAAACTGGCAACTTTTTTTTGTTATGGTTACTTACATTTATATAATTATTTGGCGATTTCTCTGTTAACTAAGAAAAAGACTGATGCAGATCATAAGCATATACTTGCAACACTATTTCACAAGAGGCTGATATAACAGTGTACTGTTAAAGTCTTTAGAATACTAATATACAGACACATAGACATGACAAAAAGGTTATCTGAAATTATTTTAACCTTTAGTGAAGCCATTGCATTTATTATGTATTAGAACTGATTTACTAAAGAAGCAAAGTGAATGCTCATGTAGCTTAGTGACTAAAAAGTAGTTTTCGTCTATTTGCAGGGGAAATATACAGCAATATTGCCTACCTTGTGAGCACTTAAGTATTTACTGTATTCACTTAAGATGGTCATGCATGGGAAGAATTTAGAAAAAAAAAAAAAAAAAAGGATTTTGTTTGATTTTCTAATAAATAATGGTGTCAAATTGACAGCCACTTTTTGGACTGACACCCGTCTATGAACAAATGAAATTCTAACAGTGAACATGGTTTTCGTTTGTGAAATTCAATTAATTCCAAAATCGAATGTTAAAAGCAAACAAACTTTTTAAGTAACTTCGAAAAACATTCATCAAGTCTCTGATGGCAGTATCCAATGTACTGACATGATTTTTTGTATGAACTTTTATATGAAAATCTACCATTGTATAGCCAGCTTAAGTTAAAGTGGTTCTAAAGGTAAAAGTTTTTTTACCCTAATGCATTCTCTGTATTAAGGTAAAAAAAAAAAAAAAAAAAAACTTTTAATAGTGGCTTACCCCTCAGCTCCCATAAATACTCACCTGAACCCAATCTCAGTCCAGTGCTTTGCACGTCTGCAGCAGCTCCTCTCCCCTCTCCTGGCTCTGACAGGCTTGTCTGAAAGCAGCTGGATCCATTGGCTCCTGCTGCTGTCAGTCAAACCTTTCAGCAGAGAGCGGGGTCGGGGCCAAGCCGGATTGTGTGTCTAAAAAAAAAAAAAAAAAAAAAAAGACACAAACAGCCCAGCTTAGGATCGAGAATGCACGAGTACCCCCATGGGAAGCCACTTCCTACAGGGGCACTCGGTGAGGGAGGGGCCAGAAGCACCAGCAGGAGACCTGAGAAGAGGAGGATCCAGACTGCTCTGTGCTAAAACCATTGCACAGAGCAGGTAAATGTAACATGTTTGTTGTTTTAAAAGAAAAAAAAATATGTCAAGCTTTACAAACACTTTAAGTGAACATATTAAACTTTAGCAGCAATGGATGACTACATCTGGTCTTGCCCTTATGGCACTGGTTAAAGATAGACCACTTTTGCACTAAATGTCAGTGAGCACCTCACAAACAAGGCATGTAAAAAGGTAATTTCCATAAAGGAAGGTATCCACTGTATAATTGGATGGAAGTAAACATAGAAAGCGCCGCCTCCCCTTTCCATCACCACCACCCCCTATTCATGCATCTGGCCCCTTTCAGGATGCCAGGCACATATTTTACAGTGGCAGGGTTTTTCCTCTAAAGCACGGAAGCCGCCGTGATCCACAGGAGGGGGAAGGAAGAAAGCTGACCACTTCATAGATGGGGTAAGTGTGGGACTTTGATGTTTCGACCGTCCTCCCGAGGGAGGGGGGGGGGCTGTGCTGAGTGACCCTGTGCAGATTACATGCACCAGCACCGTACATAGTGTTTAGGTGTGCCCAGACACACACCTAAGATCAGTAGGCATAAATTCACTTGGAGCCAATCACTGCAGAGCTAGGGGCTACATGTTCCTAAGGTTTAGAAGAGAGCGTGGGTTTGATTGCTAACTTTGTATTTGCTTGAAAAATCTCTTCCAATGTGACTCGCAAATATTAAACAAAACAAAAAAATCATAAATACAAACTTACCTGTTATATTTAATTATTGGGGTAGGTATGACACATGTAAGGTACCATCCAAATTCAGCCAGTGTATGCAGCAAGGGACCATAGTCAGCTTTAAGTTCAGAGCCCTAGTATGACATTTATTAATAAATATATTAATACATTTCACTTTTAACGATCCCAAGAAGAATGTGCATTCATAAAAACAGAGTATTTTTTATATCAAATAATTTTGGCCTTTTTAATCCTTTTCTGGATTTCAGAGCTCCTGATCACCTGCAACCTTGTGCTGTCATATCTAATACGGTGTACATCGATGCATGGCAATTCTCAGTGTGAGTTTTCTGATGTGACAATAGTAGACTACGACTGTGTAATGTTGATTAAAAAGGCCACGTGTCTCTATCCGAAGTGGCAGGGAAACAACACAGGAGGAAAAGAGAGAGACAGAGCAGTCACCAGATACCAGGAAGTGTCTGAACAAGGACCTTCATTGCAACATCAGCAGGTATTATTCAAATAAAATATTTATTTACCGGTATATTCAAAATTAATTTTGAAACTATTTAAACATGTTTAAGCCGATATGGGATTTTAACCACTTCGTCTCCAGGCCATTTTTGCTAGTTGGCACTGCACTACTTTAACTAGTGATTACGCAGTCATGCAACACTGTACCTAAATGAAATTTATATCATTTCTTTTCACACAATTAGAGCTTTCTTTTGGTGGTATTTGATCACCACTGGATTTTTAATTTTTTGCTATATAAAATGAAAAAACATTGTTTTTTTTTAAATGTTCAGTCTTTTTTCTTTCTATAAAACATAGCAAATACATTTTTTTTTACAAAAAATCTAATTTCTTCATAAAATTTTGGCCAAAATGTATTCTGCTACAGGTTTTTGATTATGCAAAATCACAATAATTGTATATTGATTGGTTTGCATGAAAGTTAAAACGCCTAACTATGGTATATATTCTGGAATTAAAAAAAAAAAAAAAAAAATGTTTATACTATTAATGGCAGCAAAAAATGACTTCTAATGGTACTGCAATAGTGCGTTGGGCAATCTGACACTAACTGACGCTGGGGGGAACCGACTGCCACTGACATCACCAGTGACATTAATACAGTGATCAGTGATAATACTATACACTGTGGCTGTACTAATGACACTGGCTGGAAAGGGCTCAACATCTAGGGCAATCAAGGGGTTAAATATGTCCTCAGCTATGTGTAATGTGTGTACAGTGTGCTACTTTTGCTAAAACTGACAGATTGCTCCCTCTGTGCAGAGCTCTGTGTTGTTTACCAACACAAGAGCTCTGGGCTGTGACTGCACACAGCCAATCAGCAGGTCCCGGCCGTGAATCATTGGCTGGAACTCCTGCTGTGTGCAATCACAGCAGGTGCCAGGCAGGGGCAAACATGAGCACGCCCCTCCGCTTTGCCTACAAATACATTGCGGGTGGGTGGTCCCTAAATGGTTATCGATAGTGGTTATATATACTTTATACTGTGTGGAAGTGATTTCAGGGATTAAAGTGATTGTGGGGGGGGGGGGGGGGGAAACAAAAACACCCTATCAGTTTGTATCAATTAAGGGAAAACTCAGTTAAATCTTATCCCTAAATCTTCCAAGGAATCACAAATTGTAGAATTTTTTTTTTGGTAAATCATATAAATATCTTCAATCACAGTTTGCAAAGTAATGTACATCAGTTATGGTAAATAATGGCTAATGAAAAGCAGTAGCTATAGTACTCTCCGAAACACATTTGTTTCTGATATACTACAGTATTTCCACACCTGTTTGGAAGACAATTTTTTTTTTTATTCAGGAAGAGTTTAAAAGGCAATATGAGGGGGTTAGCTCGGCAGCGGGCGTGTGTGACCCCCTAAATGGGTTCACCACACAAAATCAGGCACAGCAGACTGCATTGCAGGTGAAAAAAAACAAAGGTGTGGTTTATTTATGCTATATGCAGTGAAAAATATAACAGCAAAACAAAAAAAAAAAAAAAAAAAAAAAAAAAAGGAAGGAAGAAATCCTGGTCAGTTTGACCGCTTACTACACACATGGATTCCCTATCTAACATCTGGGGTGCCAAGGTTCACCATCACTGACCTAGGGCATACATATATTTTCCATCCTGGATGCAACCAGGTGATTTTACCTGCCTGCTGTTACATACACCCCCCCCCCCCCTCTTGTTTCGACCTTGGGGTTGGAACACATGCAGTCAGGCACACATGTACTCGAGACAAAGCATCCACATTCCCCATTTTAATGCCAGGGCGATGCTTTACTGTAAAGTTGAATTCCTGTAGGGCCAGGAACCACCTATTTATCCTTCTATTGGTCTCTTTGTTTTGAGCCATCCACTTTAAAGGAGCGTGATCAGTAACCAGGTCAAAGTGCCTACCTAGCAGATAGTACCGAAGGGAATCTAGAGCCCACTTCACTGCTAAACACTCCTTCTCAATCGTGGCATAATTTACCTCATGGGACTTCAATTTCCTGCTGAGGTAAATGACTGGGTGCTCTTCCCCGTTCCAGACCTGGGACAACACTGCTCCCAACCCAACGTCTGATGCATCAGTTTGTACAACAAAGTCCTTAGAGAAGTCTGGTGAGTACAACACTGGCTGGCTACATAAGGCTGTTTTTAAGGACTGGAATGCTGCTTCAGCCTCTGGGGACCATTTAACCATGACAGACTCTTTCCCTTTTGTCAGGTTGGTGAGGGGCACAGCCTGAGAAGCAAAATGGGGAATGAATCGCCGATAATAGCCAGGGATTCCCAGAAAGGCTTGTACCTGCTTCTTGCTGTTAGGACGTGGCCAAATCTGTATGGCCTCGACTTTATTGACTTGGGGCTTTATCACTCCCCTCCCAATAGTGTACCCAAGATATTTGGCCTCCTCCTGTCCAATGGTACACTTCTTTGGATTGGCCGTAAACCCAGCTTCCCGGATAGAGTCTAAGACTGCTTGCACTTTTGGCAGATGTGAGACCCAATCCGTGCTATGGATAATCACATCATCCAGGTAAGCTGCAGCATACTTCTGATGGGTCCTCAGAATCTTGTCCATTTTCTGTTGGAATGTTGCTGGTGCATTCTGTAACCCAAACGGCATTCTCTTGTATTGGAACGCCCCATCTGGGGTTACAAACGCAGTTTTCTCCTTGGCTGACTCGGCCAGGGGAATTTGCCAATACCCTTTGGTGAGATCGAGAGTTGTCATGTATCGGGCTGTTCCCAGCCAGTCGATCAACTCATCTATATGTGGCATGGGGTAGGTGTCAAATTTTGTAACTTTATTCAATTGTCGAAAATCGTTACAAAACCGCCAGCTCCCATCAGGTTTGGGCACTAGTACGATAGGACTGGAGCAGTCACTCTGGGACTCTATCACACCCAATTCCAGCATCCTTTGAACCTCCCCCCGTATTGCCTCCTGTCGGGCCTCTGGTATTCTATAAGGTTTTAGTTTTACCCTTTCTCCTGGCGGGGTGATAATGTCATGCTCTACGCCAGATGTTTCTCCCGGCTGCTCAGAGAAAATCTTTGTTGCGAAGTACAAACTCTTTAACCTCCTGTTGTTGGGGTTTCGATAAGGTGACTGCAATTCCAACCTCAGGAACTAAGCAATCAGACTGGGCCGGTGACAAAGTCTCTGCGACTAGGGATTCCCTATCCCTCCAGGCTTTCAGCAGATTGACATATCTGTTCCGGCTTTCGCCTTCCTGGATGTCTGACCCTTTATTTCACCTCGCTCACTTTTTCAATGATTTTGTATGGACCTTGCCATGAATTTGCTTTCAACCGTAGGGACTAGCACCAATACCCTATCCCCCGGGGAAAAGTACGGGTCTTGGCCCCACGGTTGTACACTCTCTGCTGTGCTAACTGCGCTTGGGCCAAATGTTCCTTTACGATTGGCATTACCTGTGCAATTCTATCTTGCATCAGGGCGACATGCTCAATCACACTCCTGTGGGGAGAACTCTCATTTTCCCAAGTTTCCTTGGCGATATCCAGCAGCCCTCTTGGGTGTCTCCCATAGAGTAACTCAAAGGGTGAGAAACCCGTAGAGGATTGGGGTACCTCCCTAATGGCAAACATCAAATAGGGTATTAGACAGTCCCAATTCTTTCCATCTCTATCCACCACCTTCCTTAACATTTGTTTTAGGGTTTTGTTGAATCTTTCAACCAACCCATCTGTTTGGGGGTGATACACAGACGTACGTAATTGTGTCACTTTGAACAACTTGCATAGTTCTTTTATAACCCGGGACATAAAGGGTGTCCCTTGGTCCATAAGCAGTTCCTTACAAATACCCACGCGGCTAAAAACAAGAGATAGCTCTTTGGCTATGATTTTGGCTGAGGTATTTCGAAGAGGAATCGCTTCCGGATAATGGGTGGCATAGTCCAATATAACCAAAATGTACTGATGCCCCTAGCTGACTTAATTATTGGATCTACCAAATCCATTGCGATTCTCTCAAAGGGGACCTCAATGATAGGAAGAGGTACCAGCGGGTTACGGAAATGTGGCATAGGTGCCGACTTCACAATAATTTTCTGTTTCCTTCATGACCCCAGGCCAATAGAATCTCTGCAATACTCTCTCTCTGGGTTTCTCTGTCCCCAGATTACCTCCAAGAATGTGCCCATGGGCCAATTCTAACACCATTTTCCTGTAAGGTTTGGGCACCACAAGTTGCTCAATGTTTTCTTCTGCCCTTTGAGCCACTCGATACCCATACTTCACTGTGGAAAGGGACCTGCTGTAAGTGCAAGTCTTATCTGGGTTCACTAACTCGCCATCTATTTTCACCATTTTCCCGTGCCTTTAGTAGGGTGGGGTCTGTTAACTGTTCTGTGGCAAAATTTTCCCTGTGAACCTCGAGATCCGAAAAAACTCCACAGACAGCATGTTTTCACCTGAGGATGTTGACTCCTCCCCAGTTTCTCAAGTTTCTCCCACCAATACCGACAAGACAAGTCCTCACCACTCTCAGAGGAATTCTGGTTATCATCTTCCTGGTCTATAGGGGCACCAGTGAGGGGCTCAGGACAATCCCAGAGTTCCCAGAACTTTGGAAAATCCCTTCCCACAATGGCATCATGTGGTAAGTGAGACACTAACCCCACCTGATGAGAGAGGTTACCTTTGTGGGTCTCAAAAAACACTGAAGTTACAGGATACTCTCGGGTGTCCCCATGCACACAAATTACAGCCACCTTGTTATTCCCAGAGACCTCTGTAGTAACTAATTCAGCTTTTATCAATGTCACCAGGCTACCTGAATCCAGCAACACATCAACATTTCTACCATTAATACACATTTTACATAAATGTTTCTCAGGTCCCCGAATGGCAGTGCATGCAACTGTCGCAAACAGCGACTGACATCTGTCCCTTACAAAGTCACATTGCATAGGTTCATCAACTGGGCAATTGGCTGCAATATGTCCCTCTTGCTGGCAGCGGTAGCAAATAATCTTTTTCGCTGCCTCTTGCGGCCTGGGCTGCTCCCACCAGACATTAGGTTGAACCCCCACCCTCTCACTCTCTCCACCCTCACCCCTTGGAGTCATCTAACCCACCACTGGGAATGGTCTGGTCTTAGGGTGGAAAGTCCGTGAGTCCCTGGAAGAGGTGGTCAAGTTCTCTGTAGCCAAGTACCTCTCAACCAGATCCACAAGCTTATCTGCAGTTTCTGGGTCTCCATGGCTTACCCACTTTTGGATGGCAGTAGGAAGAGCTCTCAGGAAACAATCTATAACAACATGTTCCACAATGTTTGGTGCGGTCAAAGTCTCTGGCTGCAGCCACTTCCTGCTCAGGTGAATGACATCATACATTTGAGACCGGGGGGGGGGGGGGGGGGTATTCCCAGCCAGAAAGTCCAGTTATGTACACGCTAAGCCCGGACAGCCAGGGTGACACCCAGCCGTGCCAATATTTCCATTTTTAGCACCACATAGTCTTTTGCTTGGTCGGGCTCTAGGTCATAATAGGCTTTCTGCGATTCCCCCATTAACAAAGGGGCCACCAGTCCAGCCCACTGCTCCTTAGACCACTTTGTGGTCAAAAACATCTCCAGATCATCCTCTCCAGTCATTTTTGTCAGTAAACGGCTCACACCAAAGCATGCAGTATTAGTGGAACCACTTGCCTCACTGGTCTGCGGACGTTGCTGCATTAATGTCTCCATTTGTTGTTGGAGTCAAAGAAACAAACAAAGGCGCCTCTAAGTGCAGAAGATTAACAATTTTAATGCCCCAAACTGGGTTAAAAACACTTACAGAATAGAAGTGGTAATCAGGCACATCATAAGTGAAGCTGCATTGGAAGGGGTCACGGTCAGAGGAAGCCTTCAGAGGGGATGGATGTAGTCACTGAAAACAGCGGTGTGGGACACAAGGAGCCGCTGTGAAGCCGGCGTCGTCAGCATGGAAAGACGGCGAACCCGGAAGTGATGTCATCCGCTGAGCGGCTCTGTAACCAGCCTGAACCGCAAACAAACAGCCTGGGCGAGGATGTGATGTCATCAATAAGGGACGCGTTTCGGAACCATCAATCGTTCCTTTTTCAACCTATGGCCATACTGATGACTGAGAAGGACATATATACACACCCACTAGTAGTGGATTGGCCGGGGGGCGGGGGCAGCAAAAGTTTAATAACGATGAGTCCATTTAATGCATATGAATGAGTGTGAATAAATAAATACCTGCAACAGCATTCTTAAAAACATTCTAAAAAACGGGGCAAAAGAAAAAGGAGAAGTATAATAAAATAAGAAAAGGAGTTTAGAACAATGGGAATTAAAAAACTGATCTATAAAATGTCTAACAGTGACCGGTCCTAGAACCTGCAATGCACATAACAGAATGTGGACAATGAGAGCAGGCAGGATGATATCAATATTAAGCTGTAGACCAAAGGGGGACATACGTGACAATAATACTATCAATAATTTATCGTATAAAAAAGTGTTTAAAATGGAGGGGTTCACATGAGAATAATAAGAAGGGATATTAGAGGAGAGGAGCCTAAATTATTATCTACAGAAAGGAGATGTCATGTTAAAGTATGGCACTAACTTCAAAATCCTCGTTTAACCCTCCAGGGGCTAAAACATTTAATAAAAATATCAAATACATTTCTCTGTGGCATAGGCGTCTATAACGTTCAGCAGGGGGGAGATCTTTTGGCATTGCCTCAATGATCCATACTTTAAGGCCACTCGTGGACTTATCGGTGTGAAGATAATGTCTGGGGACGCTATGGTTATCTAGTCCACCTTCAATTAAACGGCGATGTTCTCCAAACCGTTTCCGTAGTGGCCGGATAGTGCGCCCTACATAAAATAGACCACAGGGACATGTGAGGCAATATATGACATGGTCAGAAGAACATGTGTGAAAACCCCTTATTGGATATGTTTTACCTTTGACGTGAAAGTCTTTCTGGCCATGTATCACAAAGCTGCAAGTCTTGCAGAGGGGCTTACGGCACTGATACATCCCAGAAATAGCTAGAAACGTGGGCATGTGGTGGCCCGGAGGCAGAGGTTTGGCCCTGAGTTTGCTGGTCGCTACCTTACTTTTAATGTTGGGTGCCTTTCTGTAGGCAAATTGAGGTCTGCTGGGCAGAGTGGGGAGTAGATGTTCGTCTTGTAGTAGCAGAGGCCAATGTTTTTTGATAATATTTTCCATTTGTTTGTGTTGGGTATGGAATTGGGTGATGAATCGTAAATTATCTTTCTGAGTATTGGGACGTGGGTGAGGGTTCTCAATGGGCGATGTGCTCTTGTATTGTTGATAAGCTGAGTCAACAAGATCAACAGGGAAGCCTTTTTCGAGAAACTTAGCTTTCAAAATTTCACCTTCAGTGTCATAGTCGCTCTTCAGAGTACAGTTCTTTTTTAGCCTACAGAACTGACTCTTAGGTACATTGTTTAGCCATAGGGGGTGATGACAACTTTCATAGTGGAGGAATGAATTTCCAGCTGTAGGCTTGGTGAAATTTTTGGCATGGATCTCTTTACCTATCCAAAAAAGTTCAAGGTCCAGGAAGGCTAACTTATTTTGATCAATGACGGAGGTGAAAGTAAGGCCCATATTGTTGGTATTACAATATGTCACAAAATCCGAGAATGTTGATGCATTGCCATCCCAAATGATGATCACGTCATCTATATAGCGGCCATAAAAAACAATGTGGGAGAAGAAAGGGTTGTTGTTCCATATATATATATATATATATATATATATATATATATATATATATATATATATATATATATATATATATATATATATATATATATATATATATATATATATATATATATGTGCTCCCAATGCCCCATGGTGAGGTTCGCATACGAGGGTGCAAAATGCGCCCCCATAGCTGTCCCTTGTAGTTGCAGAAAGAAATTGTCCTCAAATTTAAAATAGTTATGACTAAGACAGAAGGAAGTGGCTTCAACAATGAAGGAAGCTTGTCTTAGATTTTGATCAAAATAAGTTTTTAAACACTTTTTTTATACGATAAATTATTGATAGTATTATTGTCACGTATGTCCCCCTTTGGTCTACAGCTTAATATTGATATCATCCTGCCTGCTCTCATTGTCCACATTCTGTTATGTGCATTGCAGGTTCTAGGACCGGTCACTGTTAGACATTTTATAGATCAGTTTTTTAATTCCCGTTGTTCTAAACTCCTTTTCTTATCTTATTTTATTATACTTCTCTTTCTTTTGCCCCGTTTTTTAGAATGTTTTTCAGAATGTTTTTCAGAATGTTTTTCAGAATGCTGTTGCAGGTATTTATTTACACTCATTCATATGCATTAAATGGACTCATCGTTATTAAACTTTTGCTGCCCCCGCCCCCCGGCCAATCCACTGCTAGTGGGTGTGTATATATGTCCTTCTCAGTCATCAGTATGGCCATAGGTTGAAAAAGGAACGATTGATGGTTCCGAAACACGTCCCTTATTGATGACATCACATCCTCGCCCAGGCTCTTTGTTTGCGGTTCAGGCTGGTTACAGAGCCGCTCAGCGGATGACATCACTTCCGGGTTCGCCGTCTTTCCATGCTGACGACGCCGGCTTCACAGCGGCTCCTTGTGTCCCACACCGCTGTTTTCAGTGACTACATCCATCCCCTCTGAAGGCTTCCTCTGACCGTGACCCCTTCCAATGCAGCTTCACTTATGATGTGCCTGATTACCACTTCTATTCTGTAAGTGTTTTTAACCCAGTTTGGGGCATTAAAATTGTTAATCTTCTGCACTTAGAGGCGCCTTTGTTTCTTTGACTCCAACAACAAATGGAGACATTAATGCAGCAACGTCCGCAGACCAGTGAGGCAAGTGGTTCCACTAATACTGCATGCTTTGGTGTGAGCCGTTTACTGACAAAAATGACTGGAGAGGATGATCTGGAGATGTTTTTGACCACAAAGTGGTCTAAGGAGCAGTGGGCTGGACTGGTGGCCCCTTTGTTAATGGGGGAATCGCAGAAAGCCTATTATGACCTAGAGCCCGACCAAGCAAAAGACTATGTGGTGCTAAAAATGGAAATATTGGCACGGCTGGGTGTCACCCTGGCTGTCCGGGCTTAGCGTGTACATAACTGGACTTTCTGGCTGGGAATACCCCCCCCCCCCCCCAGGTCTCAAATGTATGATGTCATTCACCTGAGCAGGAAGTGGCTGCAGCCAGAGACTTTGACCGCACCAAACATTGTGGAACATGTTGTTATAACCCAGTTTGGGGCATTAAAATTGTTAATCTTCTGCACTTAGAGGTGCCTTTGTTTGTTTCTTTGTGTCATTATAGAGCCTGCTTCAGTCTTTTAAAGCTGCTGCCCTTTTTGCTGAAGATCATGCCACCATCCCTACCAACACTTTCCTCTTCATTTTGGACTACCTACTTTTAATAGAGACACTATCTGGACTACGTTAGTCCTGTGCGCCCTATATACTTTTTTATTTTTCATTTGTTGTTGGAGTCTCTGCTCTTGCTTTTGTAACAGGTCTATGAAGCTGGCCTCAGATTGCTGCTGGGCTTGTTGCCGAGCTTCCAGACTCTGCAGGTGAGCTTGCTGCTGAGCTTCCAGACTCTGCTGCAAAGTTGCATTTGTCTGCTGCTGGGCTGCAAGGCTCTGTTGTTGAGCTGCAAGGCTCTTTTGCAAACCCGCCTTTGTCTGCTGCTGATTTGCATTTGCTAGAGCCAGCTGTCTCAGTATCTCCTCCATGATGGCCTTAAAAAAAAAAAAAAAAAAATTCTCCACCAACTGTGAGGGGGTTAGCTCGGCAGCAGGTGTGTGTTACCCCCTGGATGGGTTCACCACACAAAATCAGGCACAGCAGACAGCATTGCAGGTGAAAAAAAACAAAGGTGCGGTTTATTTATGCTATATGCAGTGAAAAATATAACAGCAAAACAAAAAAAAACATGAAAAGAAATCCTGGTCAGTTTGACCGCTTACTACACACGTAGATTCCCTATCTAAGAACTGGGTGCAGCCTTGTGCTGCCCCAGTCCCTATCTCTCTTTTAGAAGTTTGCCACACAGGCGTTAACTCACCACACAGGATAGATCCCACACTCCCCAGTCTACACACACAGAACTGGTTCCAGGATGGAGCCTCTCCCTAAGCATTCTGGGTTTTTTTGTATAGGTCTTAATGAGCCCACTCACTTCAGCTGGGCTCATTAACTCTTCCCCTGCAGGACTCCCAGCACTCCCCCTAGTGGTATAAGTCAGCATAAAGCCTAAACCTAGGGCATACATATTTTCCATCCTGGATGCAACCAGGTGATTTTACCTGCCTGCTGTCACAGCAAGCATATACGATAGATATCATAACAAAACAGATATGTCCCAGCATACAAGAAATACAGAGATCTAAAAGAATCGTCACTTCATCAAAGACAATCTAGCAAGGTACATATACAGTAATGCAAATAAGAGAAACAGTGCAGCTCTAAGAAGGTGTGCAATCACAGCAGGTGCCAGGCGGGGGCACGCATGAGCACACCCTAAACCAGGCAGCGATATACGGGTGCATCGCTTTGGCTACAGTGGCTGCCCGTCCGCAGTACATTGTGGGCAGGTGGTCCCTAAGTGGTTAATGATAGTGGTTATATATACTTTATACTGTGTGCAAATGATTTCATGGGTTAAAGGTACTATGGGAAAAACTGTATCAATTTGTATCAGTTTGTACTTATTAATTAATGGAAAGCACCCAGGTAATTGCTACCCCGCACCTCTGGCCACACACAGTACTGCATACACCAGCGCCCCTGCACCCCTGTCCACATACAGTATTGCATACACCAGCAGTGGTTGTGGAACAAATCAACTGAGTTTCTATTATTTCTTATGGGGGAAACTCGCTTTGATATACGAGTGCTTTGGATTACAAGCATGCTTCTGGATGAATTATGCTCGTAATCCAAGGTATTACAGTAAATGTCTTCAATCACAGCGTGCAATGTAATGTACATCAGTTATAGTCAATAATGCCAATGACAGGTAGTAATTATAGTAATCTGCAAAATACATTTGTTTCTGATATACTATTTTCACACTGTATGGAAGACATTTTTTTTATGGTACAATATTTTTATTGACATAAAGGAAAAAAAAGGAAACCAGATGACAAATAGTATGTTATAGACTAACACTGACTCTCAGGCCGGCGGTCCGTGCGTTATGCCAGAGCCTATAGACCCAGGGGCTAAGGTAGGTAAGGGAGAGCAGAGCTGTCTGCAATAATGGGAAAAGAAGAAATAAAACAAAAAGGGGGGGGGGGGACTACATAAAAAACGCACACGCACAACAATTTAGGTGAGCGGAGAGCTGAGTGGAGGCCCAGAAACTGAACGAGTAGGAGGGGGGCAAAGAGGAATATATGAATATAATCATTGGACAATTTCCAGGAACAGACAGAGTTCTCACAATCCTTAGGATTAATGATAAATGAAAAGGGAAAGAGAAAACTCCTTTCAAATAAGTAGGATTTTTATGGAGATATACAATATCATTCAAAAGTGAGTACACCCCTCACATTTTTGTAAATATTTTATTCTATCTATGTGACAACACTGAAGAAATGACACTTTGCTACAATGTAAGCAGTGAGTGTACAGCTTGTATAACAGTGTAAATTTGCTGTCCCCTCAAAATAACTCAACACACAGCCATTAACCACTAGAGATCCGTGCTATAGCCGAATGACGGCTACAGCGTGGACCTGCTTTGTCGGGACTACGTCCATTGATGTCGTCCCTTACACGAGCGGCCTGCGCGCCCTCTGCAGGGCGCACGCAGCGCACTCTGTGATCAGCGAGTCTATGAGACTCGCCTGATCACAGATCGGAGTCAGGGGTCGATCCCGACCCCTTACCACATTATCAGCTGTCAGCCAATGACAGCTAATCTTGTGATGTCAACAGAGCCAGTAATAGGCTATTTTTTCAAATTTTTCTCCTCGTGCTGACAGCGTGAGGAGGAAAAAAAAGCCGATCACCAGTGGCTGTGAGAGGGACATCAGTCCCGATCACGGAGATCTAACACCAGATCACCAGTGCCCACCTGTGCCCCCTGCCAGTGCCATCTAGTAATAGACAGCAGTGCCGCCTACCAGTGATCACCAGCGCCACCCATCAGTGCCCACAGTGCCACCCATCAGTGCCCACAGTGCCACCCATCAGTGCCCACAGTCAGTGCCTCAACAACAGTGCTGCACATCAGTGCCACCTATCAGTGCCCACCAGCGTCACCTATCAGTAAGGGCACTACCATCAGTGCCGCCCATCACTGCCTATCAGTGCCGCCCATCAGTGCCTATCAGTGCCGCCCATCAGTGCCCATCAGTGCCGCCCATCAGTGCCACCTATCAGTGCCACCCATCAGTGCCACCCATCAGTGCCACCCATCAGAGCCCATCAGTGGCCATCAGTGCTGCCTTATCTGTGCCCATCAGTACCGCCTTATCTGTCCCCCATCAGTGCCGCCATATCTGTGCCTATCAGTGCCACCTTAACTGTGCCCATCAGTGCCGCCTTAACTGTGCCTATCAGTGCCGCCTTAACTGTGCCTATTCGTGCCCATCAGTGCAGCCTATCAGTGCCCACCAGTGCCACCTCATCAGCGCATATCAATGAAGGAGAAAAATTACCTGTTTACAAAATTTTATAACAAACTATGAAACGTGATTTTTTTTTTTTCAAAATTTTCCATTTTTTTTTTTGTTTGTTTAGCAAAAAATAAAAATCCCAGCTGTGATTAAATACCACCAAAAGAAAACTCTATTTGTAGGAAAAAAATGATAAAAATTTCCTTTGGGTACAGTGTTGTATGACCGGGCAATTGTCATTGAAAGTGCATCAGCGCTGAAAGTTGAAAATTGGTCTGGGTAGGAGGGGGGTTTAAGTGCCCAGTAAGCAAGTGGTTAATGTCTTAACCGCTAGCAACAAAAGTGAGTACACCCCTGAGTGAAAATGTCCTAATTGGGCCCAAAGTGTAAATATTTTGTGTGGCCACCATTATTTTCCAGCACTGTCTTAACCCTCTTGGGCATGGAGTTCACCAGAGCTTCACAGGTTGCCACTGGAGTCCTCTTCCAGTTCTCTATGATGACATCACGGAGCCTGTGGATGTTAGAGCCCTTGTGCTCTTCCACCTTCCATTTGAGGATGCCCCACAGATGCTCAATAGGGTTTAGGCCTGGAGACATGCTTGGCCAGTCCATCACCTTTACCCTCAGCTTCTTTAGCAAGGCAGTGGTCGTCTTGGAGGTGTGTTTGGGGTTGTTATGATGTTGGAATACTGCCCTGCGGCCCAGTCTCCGAAGGGAGGGGATCGTGCTCTGCTTCAGTATGTCACAGTACATGTTGGCATTCATGGTACCCTCAATGAACTGTAACTCCCCAGTGCTGGCAGCACTCATGCAGCCCCAGACCATGACACTCCCACCACCATGCTTGACTGTAGGCAAGACACACTTGTCCTTGTACTCCTCACCTGGTTGCCGCCACACACGCTTGACACCATCTGACCAAATACATTTATCTTGGTCTCATCAGACCACAGAACATGGTTCCAGTAATCCATGTCCTCAGTCTGCTTGTCTTCAGCAAACTGTTTGCTGGCTTTCTTGTGCATCATCTTGTGCATCTTCCTTCTGGGACGACAGCCATGCAGAACAATTTGATGCAGTGTGCGGCGTATGGTCTAAGCACTGACAGGCTGACTCCCCAACCCTTCAACCTCTGCAGCAATGCTGGCAGCACTCATACGTCTATTTCCCAAAGACAACCTCTGGATATGACGCTGAGCACGTGCACTCAACTTCTTTGGTCAACCATGGCAAGGCCTGTTCTGGGTGAAACCTGTCCTGAAACCACTGTATGATCTTGGCCACCATGCTGCAGCTCAGTTTCCAGATCTTGGCAATCTTCTTATAGCCTAGGCCGGATCCTCAGAGATAAATGTATAAATAAAAGTGCAGCGCTGGATAGTAGACCAATATTTTAACAAGTGAACATAATGTGTATGCTTACACTAATGTAAAGTATATATAATTAATCATAATCAAAAATATCCAGCGAAAAAGTAGTCCATACCTAATTAATGTGTTAGAGAAAATACGTGCATAATAAAACACATAATGTGACAACAAAAATGTTCATAAGAGAAGGTGTCCCAATGAAAGAATTCCAATACAAGACCCTGGGTCTGTGTTCTCCACCACTTGTGCTGCCCGTCACCTTTCAATAGATAATGGAGGCTTACCAGAAAGCCTGCGACTGCCCTTCTCAGGGGGGTCAAAACAGGCTTAGTAGAAACGGCAGGGACACTGTTAAGGACTCACTTCCCTCACAGGTAACCAGCTGGCATCAGTAAGGAATAACTTCCATAGCACACTTCCAGGAAACAAGTTCTGTGCACCGATGGATGAACGAGGGGACAGGAGCTGCACACCGATGAATAGCCACTTCCACAGCATTCGATGGATTATCCCTGGTGGTTCAGTCACAGCTCCGCTCACAGTTCCCGGTCCCTTCCCAGATGTTGCTGTCAGGACAGGTATGCTTCGGGTCATTGTCCATCTGCACTGTGAAGCGCCGTCCAATGAGTTCTGAAGCATGCTGAATATGAGCAGATAATATTGCCTGAAACACTTCAGAATTCATCCTGCTGCTTTTGTCAGCAGTCACATCATCAATAAATACAAGAGAACCAGTTCCAGCCATACATGCCCACGCCATGACACTACCACCACCATGCTTCACCGATGAGGTGGTATGCTTTGGATCATGAGCAGTTCCTTTCCTTCTCCATACTCTTCTCTTCCCATCACTCTGGTACAAGTTGATCTTGGTCTCATCTGTCCATAGGATGTTGTTCCAGAACTGTGAAGGCTTTTTTAGATGTTGTTTGGCAAACTCTAATCTGGCCTTCCTGTTTTTGAGGCTCACCAATGGTTTACATCTTGTGGTGAACCCTCTGTATTCACTCTGGTGAAGTCTTCTCTTGATTGTTGACTTTGACACACATACACCTACCTCCTTGAGAGTGTTCTTGATCTGGCCAACTGTTGTGAAGGGTGTTTTCTTCACCAGGGAAAGAATTCTTCGGTCATCCACCACAATTGTTTTCTGTGGTCTTCCGGGTGTTGCTGAACTCGCCGGTGCGTTCTTTCTTTTTAAGGATGTTCCAAACAGTTGATTTGGCCACACCTATCTTTTTGCTATCTCTCTGATGGGTTTGTTTTATTTTTTCAGCCTAATGATGGCTTGCTTCACTGATAGTGACAGCTCTTTGATCTCATATTGAGAGTTGACAGCAACAGATTCCAAATGCAAATAGCACACTTGAAATGAACTCTGGACCTTTTATCTGCTCCTTGTAAATGGGATAATGAGGGAATAACACACACCTGGCCATGGAACAGCTGAGCAGCCAATTGTCCCATTACTTTTGGTCCCTTAAAAAGTGGGAGGCACATATACAAATTGTTGTAATTCCTACACCGTTCACCTGATTTGGATGTAAATACCCTCAAATTAAAGTTGAAAGTCTGCAGTTAAAGCACATCTTGTTTGTTTCATTTCAAATCCGTTGTGGTGGTGTATAGAGCCAAAAAGATTAGAATTGTGTCAATGACCCAATATTTATGGACCTGACTGTATATCTAAAGCTAAAACTTTTTTTTTAGTTTGTATGAGTAACTGGAACCTGAATTTTCTGTGTGTAAGTGTAGTGGCTGTTTTGACTACCTTTTATTTCGAGACTTACTGCCTAGATTTCATGGACTCAGAAACATTAACAAAAAATGCTATCAGAGTCTAGTGGGTGACACGTATAGACTTATCGATTAAAGCAAAGTAAAAATGTTGTGGTGTTTGTAAACTGCAGTTTACTTTGTCAAGCTGGCAGCTGATGAGAAGATGGCAAAGCAGCATATTCTACCTTTTCCCAGGAGATGTCAGAACTCTGGCTGATGCTTACAGAATGTATATTGCATCTCTGGCTGGGGATTCACAGTATATTTTTTGTCACTATAGGCAAGTATCCAGAAAAATTCTGACAGCTTTTGAAGTTGAGAACAAACATGCTGCTTAGCTATTTAGCTGCCTTTTCTTGATGAGTTGATAAGGTCAACAGTAAAGGGTGGTGTTCTTGCACTCAATGGTTTTCTCGGGTGCCGACATCGCTGGACCCCAGGACAGGTAAGTGTCCTTATTTTAAAAGTCAGCAGCTGCAGTATTTGCAGCTGTTGACATCTAAAAAAAAATGTTTCGCTGGACTCCCTCTTTAACTAGTGTAACTAGTGTAACTAATCAGAGTTCATGCTCTCTGAATAAATTGTGTATTGTAATTGTAGCACCCTGGTGTTTAGGCAGGGTTGCTAGTAAATGTAGTTTTGCCAGACAGTAGTTGCCCTGGTTAATGGTTAGTAGATCCACTGAATCCTCTCTAGTTCTGGACTTGCTACACCTTCTCTCTTCTGTCGCTAGGTGGCGCTATGCTGGTGACATTAGATAGACAAGGGCTTAGAAAGGTCAGGTTACGAATGGATGGGGTGTCTCAGCCAATGGTCAGAGGTTTCTTTAAGCCCCTTGGCCTGCTGGGAGAGCCTATTTATTTGGGTGGAGTCAGGGGATCGGGGTACTCTGCCACCTGGATGGCTGTCTGGGTGGACGTGTGTTATGCTGCCCCGGGCTGTTAGGCCGGAATCCTGAGGCCTATCCCGGGGACATCTGGCTGCTAGGCTGTCTGAGGGCCTATCCGGAAGCAGGAAAAGCAGCGCAGGGTTGGGACTGCAGGATTGGAGTCCAACTAAGAGTAAAGGTTTGGACGGGGAACCAGTTGTGGTTGGAGGCAGAGGGGAAGCTGTCGCCACTAACGGGCCATCCACCTTGTTACCGGCGATCACTGCGAGTAAGTTGAAGCCAGTACCAGAGCAGTCTTCTTACCAGCCATAGACGCTGAAGAAGTGGGAAAACTTCAGCAAGTGCCAAGCCAGGAACCCAGCGGGACAGCAAAGGTGACGCTTGAGGAGCATCAGTGAGTGCCAAGCCAGAGACCTAGCGGGTCAGCAGGGGTGACGCTTGAGGAAGATACCGAGTTATGGAAGTAGAAGAGCTCAGGGGATCCAGTGGCGATTGGATCTGGAGGTCTAGTGATAGATTGGGAGCTCAATGAGTAAAAGTCTACAATGAGAGACTGTAGAGTGCGAGGAGAACTATTGGTAACACAGAATAGTTAAGTACAATACCGTTAGTGACTGTTACAAGATTTGTTGCCATAGGAGACAACAGTCCTACCTATACAGAAGTGGTATCTGGCTTGGAAGCCTTCCACTGTATAGCTGTCTACCTATAGAAGTCTCTGAGTCTTATCATTGCATCTACTTAAGGGTGTCCTGGCCCTAACCCGCTCTCCCACAGTTCTATTAGGAGTCAATAAATCTCTTTTGCATTCAAAAAGTGTCTGGCACCCATCTTGCCTCACACCTACCATGCCTTGTAACTCACTCTACAAAGACAGATGTAAGCTATCCTTGACTCTGGAGGTCACCATTAGGCCTTTGGAGGTCCGGAACCTTGCTACATAATGATACTCTAAATGGTTGAATTTAGCTTGGCACTCCAACGCATTGCACAGTATTTTATTATGGTATTTAAAATTTTACTATAGCGTAAGTTGTGGTAAGCTGTGTTGTTAAAAAAGAGGATCATGCATTTTTTTCTTCCGTTTGTGGTGTATTGGCAGCTTATTCATAATGAATGGGCTACCTTATTGCAATGCACCTTAATGCATCCCAACATTTTAGCACTTCTCTATCCCCTACTGGCCATGCATGCTTCACACCATGTCAGTCACCAAAGAGTTGAATGGACCTCCTGATACTGCAGATTTTCTGGAGAAAGCCCCATTCATCAACGGTAGCCTACTGCAGAAGCAGAGCCACTAGGTCACGCCATGGCTGTCACATCTAAGTATGTCTGAATTTGGAGAATGTAGTGTATGTGCTCAGAAGGGTCGGGGTGGCATAGATATACAGTATCTCACAAAAGTGAGTACACCCCTCACATTTTTGTAAATGTTTTATTATATCTTTTCACGAGACAACACTGAACAAATGACACTTTGCTAAAATGTAAAGTAGTGAGTGTACAGCTCGTATAACAGTGTAAATTTGCTGTCCCCTCAAAATAACTCAACACACAGCCATTAATGACTAAACCGCTGGCAACAAAAGTGAGTACACCCCTAAGTGAAAATGTCCAAATTGGGCCCAATTAGCCAT